>NC_142081.1:169006310-169612560 GCF_054644295.1 Miniopterus natalensis
TTGATAATATATGGGTTCCACAGAGCTTTCTGGGGTTATTGGGACATTGATTGTATTTGTCTATACATTTTAAATCTTGATTAGGGTGACTATTTGCTTAAATCTATCCAGTTTATTTTATGTATTTTATCGCATATAAATAGCATTAATTTAAAATCTCATGGAATAAATAGTCTTTAATAGTCATTAAAATAGACTATATTAGCTCTGGCCAGGTAGCTCAGTTGGTTAGAGCACCATCCTGAAACGCCAAGGTTGATGGTTCATTACGTGGCCAGGGCATGTACAAGAATCAACCGATGAATGTATAAATAAGTGGAACAACAAATCAGTGTTTCTCTCTCTCTCTCACTCTCTTTCTACTTTCCTTTCTATCTCAAATCAATAAATAAAACTTTTTTTAAAAGTAGAATGTTGAACATCTTAAACTATGTTTTCATTTGCAAGCATAACTATTTTCATGTCATTTATTTTCATTTTACTTAAGTTTCTCACATATATTTCAGTGAGGCATACATGACAGCTAAATTTCTAATTATGTCATACTGTTTCAGGAGATAAAATGATAATAAAAGGCTCAAGAAAAATGTAGGAAGGTCTATTTTGTGGAGAAAATAACTGAATGTACTTTGCATATCACTTGGAAAATGAAATGGCAGTTACACAGGATATTTTAATCCTTGATTAACTTACAAATGAACATGAAAATAGGGAAATGTATATAATAGTACCATATAAAAAATAGTGGTACTGCAAGTATCTTCAAAAGTCTCAAATAGATTGTAGGAAATTCTGAAAAGCGTGTATGGATTGTAACTATGGAGATTCTTAAATTATAGGTTAATAAGAAGGTGACCAGCCAAAACACAATTTCATTTAAAAGATCATTCCAAGTACATGACACACGGCAGACTGCCTGAGTCATCTCCTGTGCCACCGTCAGCAGCGCAAGGGGCAGAGATGCTAAGCAGCATACGCTAACAATATAAAATGCGATACTGAAAATTACAAAGGAGTCACAGCCTCCAAGAATAGAAAGGAAAAGCTACATCTCTTGAAGATTTATTTGTATAATTTTATGCATTGTCTTATATATAGAAAATCTGTTTAAAAGAAAGTTGGGAAATCTCAGTTCCAGATTTGCTTTTCCTTTGTGCTTCTACCTAGAGGCTTTTATTGTTCTAAGACCGAGAGAGAAAGCTTCTAAGAGCACTGCTTTCAATACACAGGGACTTAATAGACTCCTGACTTGGGATTTTTGAAT
This sequence comes from Miniopterus natalensis, assembly GCF_054644295.1. Lineage (NCBI taxonomy): Eukaryota > Metazoa > Chordata > Mammalia > Chiroptera > Miniopteridae > Miniopterus > Miniopterus natalensis. The sequence continues at coordinate 169,007,575 of NC_142081.1, forward strand.
ACAAATGCTTTTAATTGTAGTTACTAATTTATTCAACTTTCCTACTGAGGCATGGAAATTGGTTGGCTGTCTGTGTGTATACACACACACACACACACACACACACACACATTGAGTGATGATGTATAATCAGATGATTTACAAATACTGTACTCTGTAGCCATACAATGGTAGAAACATTAAATCATTAAATTTAATAATTTGTGGAGTCTTCTAGAGTGTTGTCCAATGACAGGAGATTTCACCAAAGTGAAACATGTTGTGTCCAAATTAAAGTCATTCATTCTAACTTGGAACTGAGCCATGTGTATGGCCAATGACTAATAAATGAGTAAACCTGAATTATCAACTTAAAAAGAGCAATTAAAATATATTTAACTGTCTATATTATGATGAATAGGTAGAAATTATTAGAATCACATAATTCTCTAAAATTAGAATATGCAATATTAGCTTTATGGTGTATTAGCCTAGTGAGGACTTGCTGGTAACTTCATGCTTATTTCTTCTGTTGGATGCATTTATCCACATCGCGTTACACTGTCACAAATTCACCTGCCTCAGTCCTCAATTCCTTCCAACTCTGTAGATACTTAACTATGTTACGATAAGCTTAAATATTAGACGCTTAAATATTAGATGCACTAATATTTTAGGATAAGCTTCAAATTACTTTTCCACAAAGTTCTTAGGAAGGTTTAGTTAAACAGAAAAACTAAACATTCACGAGGGCTGTTTTGTCAACTTCCCCCACAATACACACATTATATAACTTTACCTGTGTTACCTTTTGTCTCAGGAGCTTTATTCTTGGGAGAATGAAACCCTAAAGGTTCAGTGAACCTTGACTCATTTTATTTTCCCCAAGGTCACATTAATAGAACTATTAGTTTATATTTTACTGCCTTCCTCTCTCACCAACCATTATTGACATTGATAAAAAAACAGCAATAACAATAAAATGTCATCACTTTTAATGGGGATAATATATTCTAATAATACTTGGATGACGTAGGAGTCATTAGGACACAACTCTTTGCATCATTAAAGACAAAATTAGGTCATAGATTGGAATTCGTAAAATGGAAATTTCTGACCACAGATAATGGGGCAGAAAACAATCTTCCTGGAGCCTAGAATGTGATCTGAGGTCTACAGAGGTGATCTGAAGGGTGTTTGACAAGATTGAAAGACTATGATAATAAAGGAGTAGCTCAGAATGAAACCTCAGGAAGGGGTATCTGATAAGGAAATTTAGGATGAATTACTGTGCAATAAAAAACTCTTCTCAGTCTTTTGAGAGTAGTAAGAGGAGAAACCGATCATCAATGGAGAATTGCCTGCTCCAGCCTCTTCCCCCGCACACACTCTCCCCACCTGGTGTGGCTGAGGGACTCGGGGTGGGGTGGGGGGGAGCTCAGACAAAAGGGTAACCCACCTAATATTTTATTTATGGTGGAAGAAACAAAGAACCTCTAGTCTAAAAGTCATAAACACTGCACTCTGAAGTCACAGACAGGGCTTCACACAGGGGGAGAAGCCAACTTGCGAACATCCCAGAAACTAATAGGGTAGAGTACACGGAAATCTTAGTCTTCCAGCTTCAGACTTCCTTTTCTGTTTGCAGATAAAGTTCATACATAAGGTTAGAAAACTAATCAATTGCCCCAGAAAGGGGAGATTTTCAACTGCATTCTGCTTTCACCTAAGTAAACAGAAAAATAGCGATTGCTTGAAGTCCTGTCTCCTTTGTCACTTCATGTACCATCAGGAAATCTGTGGAAATGGGACAGTTGACTTAGCCTGAAAGGGTAGGTCAGAATTTCACGGAACTTCCCACACCTCATCGGAGGCCCCAAACAAAGCTCTCTTTCAACTGAGGAAACTCACACTTGCCAAATTTTACTCGAGGTATCTTACACGAGGCGTCTAACACGAGAAAAGAGAGAGATTTCACATTTTTATGACCAGCAAGGCCAACCTCATGCATTTCATTTAAAAATGAAAATTGTGTTTCCCTACTATTTAAACTACATTTCCCGCTTCCTCGTTGACTTCTCCGATAAGATGACTTCTAGGCCTTGATGTGCAGAAGGGAGGGGAGATAACATACATGTTGCTCAGCAAAAGCAGCAGGGGCCCAGGGCTTTTGAGCCTCGGTGGTGCGAGCAGTGGAGCGTAGCTGCTGATCCCAGCAGGCCTGTGGCCCAGCACCCATCCATTTACAGGCGCGCAAGAGAAGGATGGCTCAGAGCTACCAGACTTCTGAGCGAAGCAAGCAAGGAGTTTACATGCATTTGCAGCAACTAGGAAGACAAATAGGGAAAGGTAGAGAGACTAATAGGAGCAAAATTATTTCTGAAGTCAGGACACCATACTGTGCTAAATTATCTTTTCTGCTGGCTGTGTAATGAATTGTAAATCAATAGTTCTAGTGTGCACTTAAATATGAAATTTTCAGTAAATGTATTTTACTTTTTAAGATTGTGAATAAAGCTATTGTAGCAGAAAATTGCAAATGATTTAGAAATGGAAAAGAACAAATGAGAAATTCTGAAAACCTGACAAAAATAGGGTGTGAGGGTTCTGGTAAGAAGGTATCAAAGTAACTTTTGTGGAGAGAAACATTAATGTTGCAGCATGTGTTTCATGTTTGTGGCACTTGAAATATTTCTTTCTAAATTTTTGAATTTTTTTATTTACCGCAAAGCTACTATGCATACCATTTTCTCTAGGTTAAATGCAAATTCTGACAAATGTGTGACTCATTCTCTCAAGATTTTTATTAATATGTTCCACAAAGTGCCCCACTCTGCAACACAGGCCTGTGTCTCGTTGCTTTCCCTGACACCTCTACAAAATTTCTTTTCTGCCTGCTCTTCTTTCCCATTTTACTTTTGTTACTAAATGCTTTTCATCAAGATTAGACAATGGGGAATTACTAGGAAGAGAGAGGTAGACCCTTGTTCCCTAACTATCAAGCAATTATTAAGTTTTATACACTTGATTATGCTATCATTTCTTTACAAGCTACATGTCATGTGTGGGTGAGGCGTATGCGTGTGTGTACATACGCATTTGTGTGTTTGGTCCATGGTTATGTCTCTGATACCAAACTCACTATGAGATATGGAGAAAGCCTTCCAAATAATTTTGCTATGTAATATCTAGAGACCAAATTTCTGTCTCTTGCCAAAATGATGTTAATCAGTCACATAATTTTTTTCTTCTCTCTGATCAATTGGCTTATTGGGGCCATTAAATTTATTCAAAGGTCTCTACTCTTCTGTCTCAAAGATCTGATTAATCGGTACTTTTCCTCTTAGAATGGCATTAGCTTCCTTTGTCTGGAGTCATTATATTTCACAAACATCCACATTTAATTTCCTTCAGTCTATTTATCTTAGAAACTGAAGCTTCAAAGTAGTCAGGATGACTGATTCCTTCATGATTTAACCAGTGAGAACATGTGTTTGGGGTGGTTCTCAAACTGATCCTTTTGTCTCTAGCCATGTCTTTGTACACAAAAGAGCCAGTTGGGAATAAAGCCTGTAGTTCACTTACAAATAATATTGTTATGTGGCCACAGCTTCAGACAATCTCCTAATGCCAGCTATATGTTGGCAACCTAAAGAGACTGGGTACCCATCCAAGTTGGTGTTCTCTTGAATATGCATAACCTCTTTGGGATTTTTAATACAATGCAAATGTTTGCCAGTATTTAGAATTTGACTCAAACATGGCATTCAAAACCCACAAAAAGATTTTTTATCAAAAAAAAATCAAATTTGCCATTTAAATAGAAAGCTAAACAGTAAGACAAAGATTCACAATGATGAGGAGGAGAAATGTGTAGGAGAGAGGAGAAATACAAAAAAAGTATTCATGCAAAGTTAGAAAGTCTTCAGATTAAGATGTGATACAGTGTATACTTTTTATGTAATCAACATTGTAGAAACCACGAGCACTATAGAAATCATAGATAAAAACAGGATAAATGCAATAAAATTTGAGGAAATAATCTGATAATTAAGTCAATTGAACAGTTGATTACAGGACTAGTTTGTATGGCAATGAGTTGAAAAAGTTTAGGGGATGAAGAGTTCGAGAGAGCTGTTGTGGCAGGAGAAAGTTTATGGTGGATGCTGAAACCACAGTGAATGATACTTGTTTGACAGCTACAATCGGATGAGGTTATTGATGAGAGAAAAAAGGAATGGTAGTAAGTATGTAGATTTGTTTCCTATGGCTGCTGTAACAAATTACCACAAACCAGGTGGCTTAAAACACCAGAAATTTATTCTCTCATCATTCTTCTGACCAGATGTCTGAAATTAGTGCTGCTGGGCCAACAGATGACAGCAGGGCTGCCTTCCCTTTGGAGGCTTTAAAGGACAATTCATTTCTTGCCCCTTGTCATTTCCATGCTACTGGTGTCCTTGGTTTGTGGCCCAATCTCTCTAATCTCTGCCTCCTGGTCACATTGATTCCTCTTCTCCTTTTGTTCAATCTCCCTCTGCCCCTCTCTTATGTGAACACATGTGATTGCATTTAGGGCCCACCCAGAAAGTCCAGAATAACCTCTCCAGCTCAAGATCCTTAATCACATCTGCAAAGATATTAACTTATTTTTTTTCCATATAAGGTAACACTTAGTGGTTCCAGGGTTTGGAAATCAAATTTGTGGAATCTGAGGGCCATTATTCAGCCTACCACAACAGACAAGTCTATGAGATAGCAATGAGGTTGAGCTAAGTCTGCAACCAATGGGGGGCTATTGAGGAAAGGGAAGCAGTTAAACGGAATAAAAAACTGGGACTACTTTATAAATGACCTTGAAATCCAAAGTAATTTGCACTTGACAGTATGATAGCTGATCTCCCAATCTATTTTGTCCGGAAGATCCTTTTACAATAATATATCATCATTCTACAAATTCCCCGTAGATTTTTTTAAAATTTCCTTTATTGTTGAAAGTATTACAGGTGTCCCATTTTTCCCCCCATTGACCCCATCAACCTCGCTCCCACCCCCTCCCCAGGCCTTCACCCCATTATTGTCTGTGTCCATGGGTTAATCGTATATATATGTAACTTCTTTGGTTAATCTCTTCCCACCCTCCATCACCCTTTCCTCTTCTTTCTGAAATATGACCATCTGTTGCATGCTTCAATGTCTCTGGATCTATTTAGTTTGTCAGATTCTTTTGTTCATTAGCTTCTTCTTAAAGAAGACCCTTCAACATTTCCTGTAGTGCTGGTTTGGTGGTAATGAACTCCTTTAGCTTTTCCTTGTCTGAGAAGCTCTTTATCTGACCTTCAATTCTAACCTTTTTTTTTTTTTTTTTAATATATGTTTATTCATTTTAGAGAGACAAAAGGAGAGGGGGAGAGAGAGAGAGAAACATCAATGATGAGAGAGCCATTGATCAAGCCCACAACCCGGGCATGTGTCCTGACCAGGAATCGAACCCTGATCACCTGGATCCTAAGTCGATACTCAACCGCTGCACCACGCCCGGCTGGGCTGACCTTCAATTCTAGATGATAGCTTTGCTGGGTAGAGTAATCTTGGTTGTAGTTCCATGTTTTTAATCACTTTGAATATTTCTTGCCACTCCCTTCTGGCCTGCAAGGTTCCTGTTGAGAAATCAGCTGACAGTCCTATGGGTGCTTTTCTTTTGCTGCTTTTAATATTTTCTCTTTGTCTTTAACCTTTGGCATTTGAATTATGCTGTGTCTTGCTGTGGGCCTCTTTGGGTTCCTCTTGTTTGGGACTCTCTCTGTTTCCTGAACTTATAAGTCTATTTCTTTCCCCAGGTAGGGGAAATTTTCTCTCATCATTTTTTCAAATAGGTTTTCAATTTCTTGCTGTCTTTCTTCACCTTCTGGCACCCCCATAATGCAAATGTTGGGCCACTTGAATTTGTCCCAGAGACTCCTTATACTATCTTCATATTTCTGGATTCTTTTTTCTTTTTGCTCTTCTGGCTGGGTGTTTTTTGTTTCTTCATCTTCCACATTGCTGATTTGATTCTCAGCGTCCTCTACTCTACTGTTGATTCCCTGTAAATTATTCTTCATTTCAGTTCATGTGGCCTTCATTTCTGATTGGTACTTTATTATGTCATTGATCATCTCACTAATTTCCTTAATAGTCTTACTAAGGTCCCTGGGCATCCTTATAACCATTATTCTGAACTCTGTTAGCTTGCTTGGTTCTATTTCATTTAGTTCCTTTTCTGGAGATTTCTTTTTCCTTTGTGACATGTTTCTTTGCCTCCACATTTTGGCTGCTTCCTGGTGTTTGTTTCTATGTATTAGGTAGAGCTGCTATGTCTCCTGGAATTGGTAGAGTGGCTTTGTGTAGTAGGTGTCCTGTAGGGTCCAGTGGCTCAGCCTCCCCAGTCCCCTGAGCTGGGCCTTCTAGGTGCTCCCCTGTGTGGGCTGTGTGCACTGTCCTGTTGTAGTTGAGCCTTGGTTGCTGTTGGCGTCCCTGGGAGGAATTGACCCCCAGGCCAATCAGCTGTGAGGACCAGCTGCAGCTATAGCCAAAGAGCCGCTGTGCTGGAGACACCCCTATGGAGCAGGATTTACTTCAGTGGGGCTTTGGTGTTCACCAAGTGCGCCCCTTGAGTGTGTCACTCGTGGATGTGGTAGGGTTGTGATCCAGCGTGGTTGAGGGTGACCACCAGGTGCACTGTCTCTGGGGCCTCCCAGGAGGTGCAAAGTCAGCCTGTGCCAGTGCCTTGCCCAGGGCCACCCAGCATGAGCTACACAGCAAACCGTAGTTGGCTGCTACTTGTGCTGGGCTTGGAGGTGCCCAGGAGAGGCCAAGCTATGAGCCAATGCAGCTGCTGTTAGTGCCAGGCCTGGGGCCGCTTATCAAGCCGTATGGGGCCCGCTGCTGCTTGTTTGAGAGATTTTCGGAAAGTCCTAAGCATGAGGCTCGAGAGGCCACTTGCACAGAAAAGCCCCTGGAAATGGCGTGGATGAGCTGCAGGTGGGGAGGGGCGGGGCCTCCGGGAATCACGGGGCGGGGCCAAAGGCGTGAGTCAGGTGCTGGCGACTCAAACATGGCGCCTGCCTGCCGGCTGTGCAGGGAGGACTCGCCACAGGAGCCATGGCCTCCGCCGGCCCTTCTGCCTGGGAGGAAGCCGCCCTCCGCCTCTCGCCCGGATCTCAGGCAGGTTAGTTCCTCCCCGAGTGTCCCAGGTCCCTTCAGGCTGCTGCCCGGCGCTGGGTTCAGAGGGAGCGTCCGAGTGAGTCCGTGCCGGGCCCTTTAGAGGAGCTGCTGGGGCTCCCGCAGCCTCCGCGACCCTCAGGGACAGTCCCCGCTGGTTTCACAGCCCAAAGGTGTGGGGACGTCTCTTCCCTGCCCTGGAGCCCTGGGCTCGGGGCCTGTTGTGGGGCTGGGACCCCTCGCTCCTCCGGGGAACCTCCACAGAGATTCCCTCCCAGGTTTACCCCGAGGCACCGGGCCCGCAGCCGCGTCTCCGCCCCTCCTCCCGCTCTCGGTGCTTCCTCAGCTCCCTGGCTGTGGGGCTTCTGTTCAGCCCGATCTCAGGAGGCTCTGGGTGATGGTGGTTCTGTATTTCGTTGTGATTTTGATGTAATTGCGGGAGGCGGCGGGTGTAGCTGTGACCTATGCCGCAACTTGTTTCCTCTCCCTAGATATTTTTAACTTACTCTCTGTTTAGTACTTTATTCTGAGTGTATCATATATACTCACTTATTCCATCCGTGCAATGGGTCAGTGAGTAGAATACTGCTACGTACCTGATTTTACAGAGGAGACAGTGAGACGTGCAGAGGGAAGCGCCCTGCCCAGTGTCGCAGTGATTAGGTTGAGGGGGCAGGATTAAGGCGTGTGGTTCTGCTCCGGAGCCTTTGCCTGATAATTTAATCGCTCAGTAGCACAACAGTAAACTGTCTCCCTAATGTATCTAACATGGTACCTGGAATATAGTACACGCTCAGTAAATCACAGCTAATGTTTTAAAACTTTTGCTTCACATCCATGTATATATTTATCTTTGGACAATCAGTAATTCTTTCTAAGAGGGTTTCCTCAGTATGATTAGAAGAATGAATCTCATTTTTTTTCCTCCTAAATCATAAATTCAATGATGACACCGCTATAATGTTTATATAATTGTGTGCAAAAAAAGTAATTTGAATTTTTTCAAATTCATCCTTCTGGCCAGAAGTCTGAAATTAGTGTCACTGGTAATTTGAATTTTTCAAATGAATTAAGCTATGGCAGTTCTCCTTGATCTATGTCAGAATATGCAATATATAAGCATTTCATGGTGAATACTTGTAAACTAGGCATGAAACTCAAAATAATTAGTTATTGTCTAAAGTAGCTTTCACTTTCCTTAAGGGTACACTATTTAGCACATTTAATATTTGTCTGCACTGAATAAGCTGTATTTTTAAAAGATAATTAACTCAACAAAGTGATCCTATATGATGACATCTTCACATATGAGTAATTTGACCTTTAGGAATTTTGTGTCTGAAAGAGTGCATTTTGATACATAAATGAATTCCTCTGCTTGAGTATTGCTCCAAAATTCAGTCAAAATAGTTTTGTGATTTTATTTTTTTACTGACATCTTGCCAGTCTAATTGTAAATAAATTTAACAAATGTTTATTGAAATTTACTTTGTCAAGTACTATAGTACCTGGGCATAAAAAACTGTACACAGCCTCCAGATTCTCACAGTTGCAACTGCATACCCACGTATCCATACTATACAAAGCAGGGTGAAATAAAATAAGGGTGTGTGTGTGTGTGTGTGTGTGTGTTTGGAAGCATTGATTAGGAAAAGGAAGAAAACCAGAGGTCGTAAATTGCTGACAGGTCCAAACAACTGAAGATGACATTAAGATCAGTAAGGCACATCACATAGTATTGTCACTGACCACAACCACTGGGGAGGACAATCGTGCTCACTAAACTGGAATGATAACATTACTTTTAGAAAGTTTAAAAACATTTTTAAAATTACTATTTTTCTTTTTTACAATTCTATCAACCCTGCTAAAACTTAGAACCATACTTAAAAAATTAAAGGGGGAAGGAAAAAAACAAAAACAAAGAACTCTTCCTTGATCAAAGACTTGATCAGACAAAACCTTTAAAAATAGCTTTGAGTCAAACCAAAGTCAAGTCTCTGACACATTACAGGTTCTAAATACAGATTAGTGAGAGAAAACATAAAATTGATGGGGACCCATTTGCAGGTGGAGTTTATAGAAGATGGTGTCAATATATGCCTCCCTTTTTATTTTTTTTTTTAATACAGAATGTAGCTACACCTCAGAAAACTGAAAAGTCTTCTCACCTTGTAAAGGTGATTTTATAATACTATGAAGATAGAAAAGTTTTCTTGATCTGGATTTTAAAGTCACGATAGTGTTCTGAGCTTCCCAGACATAAAGTCTGCTTGCTTATGGTTGTGGTTGTTTTTATTGAAAGGATAGATGCATTTATTTGAAATCCCACTAAAGTTTATGTTACACAATTTGTTCTATTGCCCTATTTATTCAAATATAGTTTAGAATGCTGGCTAATGAAATAAAGTATGATAAACAGATGATTAAGTTACTTTAAAAGAAGAACCCCCACAAGTTTTTATTGTTAAGATGTTAAAGACATTCTGTTATAACAATGATCCAAAGTACATGTGGCGCAAATGAGATGCAAGTTGATTTTTCTCTAATGCCATGATGCTGGAGTAAACTATCCAAGAATTACGGGCCAGCGTCACGCTGTTAGAGACACGGGCACTTGTGTCTCTTGGCTCTGACTTCTCCAAGGCCCAGCCCTCATTTATGTGGTCCAAGGATATTCACTGCCATACCTGCAGTTTTTAAAAAATATGTTTCTAATGATTTTCAGAGAGAGGGGAAAGGAGAGGGAGAGGGAGAGAGAAACATCGATGAGATATTTCTGTATGCCCCCTAACAACCCAGGCTTGTGCTCTTACCAGGAATCGAACTGGGGGTGACCTCTCTGTGCATGGGCCAATGCTCAACCAACTGGACCACACTGGCCAGGGCCATACCTGCACTCTTTTAAAGAGAGCTGGAGAAAGAAGGGAAAGGATGGTGGAGCTGTGCTCCGAGGAGTAAAACCTGAAGTTCCTGCTCACCAGCGCTTCTCCTATCGCATCGGCCAGCGCTCCACGTGGCCACGCGCAGTTGCAGGGAAAGCTAAAGAAGGTCACCTTCTAGTCACCGCTAGGAGCCCAGCAAGCTACAGTGTCTATTTTTCTACAGGGTGTTAGATACAGTGAAAACTAGCAGCTTCTCCCACAACAACTGGCACATTGTATCAAAGGTGGTATTTCTTGATAACTGGAAGTTTCTGACAGTTGATAATCAGATGACACCTTGAGGTTTTGCCAGCAGCTCCGCACCAGCCCGTTGTGGAAATATTTACTGTTCACTTCAGCTGCGGGGAAACGGGGCTGTGTTAAGCTGGGATGTGAGTTTTATCTTTTTCTGTGACTTATCCCACAACAGAGATTCTGAGCCATAATAACACGTGTAATAACTTTAAACTCATTTGGACCCCAAGGACAATTTTTCTTACTATTTTATAAAAATATGAAGCATAAACAAGGATGGCATACCATTATGGACATTTTTTATATGAACTTCTCAAATATCTCTTGCTCTCCCTCTCTGGTGTATATTGATTGTATTGTACTAGTTGCTTAAATATAAGAGCAAAAAATACAGTTTTTAATACAATCAATAAATATCTGTTGAATAAAAGCATAAAATAACATGGTAGAATTTCTAACGGAGAGGAGCAGGTAGCTGTTGGACAAAGCTTCCCTTGGTATTGAAGCCAACCAGTAGATCTGGTGGATTTGTTAGATGACTTCACCTGGTAACCTACCTTTTTCACCTTTAACTTGGCTCTGTGTTGCCCATAGAAGGCTTCACCTATTGATTGTTTCTCCTGGTCTAAGTGACACATCTAATTCATTGCATTTGGATTGTTTTTCAAGTATGATTTGAAGCTGAACGAAATATTTTTTACTTTATGCTGATAGAAGAGAGAGCTTTGTCTATAAAACCAGTATGTTTACAGAAGAACAGGTCTGTGTACCTGTCAGAGTCCTACGCAGCTAATGAGGTGCTGTGATAAATGGGGCACCCCAACAAGAAGTGGCTAGCACCGTAACACCTGCGAAGACAATGCCCCGATCCTGTGACAGTGCCCCACTGATTAGAAAAAAGATCCATTCTCCCAACTATTCACAGCCCAGCCTCACTCATTTTGGTCTATAATACGTGACCAAAAGCCATGAGATACAAAAAGACAGTGTCAAAGTTACTTTTTTGTTTCTTTTACAACAGTGTACCTCCACTAACACAGAGCAAAGGAAACTAGGGCTGTTGGTGTAGCGATACATTCATAGGACTATCAGTTGCAGTTTCTCTAGGGACATACTACCAGAAAAATGCAAGATACCATTTAGGTAAGGAATAAAAGTAATTCCAGAAGGTATAGAGAAGTCTGACAATCTCCCGATTCATTTATCAAGGTGCCTGAAGCTCCCATTTCAAGTCAGGTGAAACAACAATAAATATTTGCAAAGTAAATTAATCTGTACCCAGAGCATTTTAATAAATAAAAGGTCAAAAGGACATGGTACAGAGCTTTTAGCTCTTGCCAAATTCTGTGAGATTTGATTGCAAAGGAGAAAAAATTAGCATAAAGGAAATAAAAATACAAAGAGCTTTTGAAGAAAACCTGGCTCTAGTCATTTTATATACATACTTTAAATTCCATTTGAATCATTAAGTGGTCACATAATGTAAATTGCAGCAGGTACTTAATAACCAAAACATAGATGTAAAGTTTTCATTCTGATTAGTAGTGGCAAGAATTAAAAAAATTAAAACTGCATAGGACCAGAGAATTGAGTGTTTCTTTTTCTAAATTGCAATGGGGAGTTAAAGAAATTTTCAGTTGGAGAAAAAAATTCTTGTAAGAACAAGCTAAGATAATTTATTTTTTTCTGTGTTTCATTTGTCCCCAAATTGAGTAAACACACATTTCCTAAAAGTTTACTGAATTATATAGCAAAACTATTTATTCTGAAACAAAATTTGTATATTTTTGGTTCATTTCATTTAATTAAAAATCAAGAATTTTTATAATATAAATTTAGAGTTTGGCAGTAATCATATTAGCGATTACTGAAAAAATTACAATGAAATTTCTACAGCCTGAGAATTTTTCCTTGTAGCTGCTTATATTCTATATTTGTAAGTTTAAGAAACCAAGAAACAAAAATCTATAGCCTTACGAATGGTTAAAAAAATAGGGCCTCCGGCTAGTATATATTATCCAGATGTGCACTGGGCATCCTCACACATGCTGGGCACCCTGTCACGTGTCAAACTGAATTTGGTACTTACTGTGCTCTTTTAATTGTTGCTGTTGATGTTTACATGAGTGACTTTAATCAATGTTACCAAAACCTAAAAGAAATGATGTTTTCTCCTTTATAACCACTTTTGCTCAACCCTGTATATATACCAGAAAATGCAACTCTAATAAATATGCCCAGTCAATAAAAAATATAATGCTGATAATATATGGAAAATAAATTTTTTAGAAAAATGCTATCAAAATATTATAAGGACAGATATGACCTAGAAATTGATTAAAATACACAATATGTATCTAAAATCATTATATTGTTTTAACACTCCAGTAATCAATACAAAGATGTTTTATTGCTTTAATATACATAGAAGTGTATTTTTATTTTGTAGGACATAATTGTATATTGGAAATATATCGAATATAATATTGTATCAATTCATATTTCAAAAGTGATACATTTTAATAATTTTAGTATGCTTTTAATTCTTGATTAGGTTTCTGATTAGACTGTACATTTTTTATTATTCTTCCTGTAATACATGGAGCTCACCAGTATACTGGTTCACAGCTCTGTCCCATGGCACGCTCAGATAGTTGGATGGTCTGAAGGAGGCTAATTGCATTAAGATCATTTATCCTGATTATCTGAAACAGTGAACGATTGACCTACGCCACAGACTAGCCCTTTGCAATAACCGATGTTTCAGCTAAGCTTCTGGCCGATGCTCTGCAGCTGGAGATTCAAGATCACTGTTGCCAGATGTGATGTTACTGTTTAAGAGAATACCTGTAATCTGTAGATTTCAAGAGTCCTGCGTGTGGTTGTGGTTGGAACAGACTGAATGGAAAGAACCCAGAGTTTTATCTGAAACTTCAGCCAGAAGTTTATCTTTAATTTATCCATTTAAAAAATTATCACTAAGGTTCATGCCCATATAATTTATAACTTCCATTTGGTTTAGACATTGTTGTCTCACACTAGACTGTGAATTGATTAAAAGTTAAATTTACAGCCCTGGCTGGGTAGCTCAGTTGTTTAGACCATTGGCCTGATACGCCAAGGTTGCTGGTTTGATCCCCAGTAAGGCACGTGCAAGAATCAGCCAATGATGATGGCTGGGCCGAACAACAAAGTCATGTCTCTCTCAGTCTCTCAAAAAACAAACAAACAAACAAGCAAAAAACCTCAAGAAATTGAATTTAGAAAATAATTAAATTTACAAATCGTTTATAAGATATGACAGATTCTCATCACGACTGAGAGCTAAGCTTCTCCACTATGTAAGGTAGGAAGAGGGAAACCAGAGCCAGGACCTGGACTTGCCAAAGGAAAACATTCTGAATCTGCTCAAGATGAGCACTCGTAAGTCCAGCACCATACAGCACCAGCGGGATCAGTTAGACCAGGAATATGGTGCCATTACAGAAACATTGTCAAATTTTTTCATAGGAAGACTCAGTGTAATTTTTTTAGCTTATTCTGTGATGCCACCATGTAGTTAGATCTAGAGGGGTTTAGGTGCGCCCGGGTAGGGCCAGGGGTAGAGTTAACCCATGGACACTGACAGCAGTGCCGTGAAGGCCTCAGAAGGGGGCGGAGTGGGGTGGAGGGGGCCGGGGGGGCATCTGTAATACTTTCTACAATAAAGATAAACTTAAAATTATAAAAGACTTACGGGGAGAAGCAGGATAAACAGTCCCTCTCAAATTAGGCGTTAGACATGATCCAAGGTGAAGTCTATTTCCACCGCGCCGCTTTCCTCCCGTGTAGAAAGTCACCTTACTGCGGACTCCTCGGGCCCCATTACGCCGGTGGGCTCCGCAGCCAGACTGCTTCTTCCAGAATTTCCATCCCTTACCGCTAAGGAAAGCTTGTTTCTTGCGGACCTTATTTTCCTGAGGCCATCTTCTGATTGCTAGGTTGGTGGTCCATTAATTTGACAAATGAAGGCTTCACAATGCTAACTCAAATTCATTTAAGCTTTTGGGCATCTAAACCAAGTTTATAACAGATCCTGTGGGGATTATAAAGAAGAGGTGTGAATCTAATTTTCCAGTGGGTAAACCACCTGGATGGGTGGCCCTTCCTTTCTTCACTGCTCTCACATTAGACAAAGAAAGAGCCTGGAGGGAATGACCCTCATTAATATGTGTGTGTGTGTGTGTGTGTGTGTGTGTGTTTTAAGGGCAAAATATCCCGCTGTTTTTTCCCTTCCAGTTGATATAAGTAGAGCTCTGTACTGCGGAATTTTATAGGTCAGTCTTAGTGGTAAGATTGGGCTATGGCCTTGCTTATGTGTTGTTTATTAAATGTAGCTTAATAAAGCTACATTTAATAAAGCTACATTTAAATTATATGCTTATAATTTGATACTGGTCTCTTTTCCATTAATTATCACACACAGAAGAACCTTTACCATAAAAAAGAATAATTGACAGTTTAAATAATTGAATCCTATTTTTTAAATATATCTTTATTGATTTCAGAGAGAGGAAGGGAGCGGAAGAGAGAGAGACATCAGTAATGAGAGAGTCATTGATGGACGGCCTCCTGCACGGCCCCCACCAGGGATCGGGCCCACAACCTGGGGACGTGCCCTGACCTGGAATTGGACCGCAGTTTCCTGGATTATAGGTTAATGCTAAACTGCCGAGCCATGCAGGCCGGCCGGGCAACTGTATCCTATTTTTAGTGAAAAATAGCCATCTATAGATTTAAATGGTGATTAATGTATGTGTGGATATGTTTAAATAGTAACATGTAAAAGAATTCATGTCTAAAATTCTAGTATGAAATAATCCATAAACTTGACGTGTCTGTAAAATCGCTGCATTATTTCTTACTAATAGTCACAAATGTGCCTAATGAAGGCAGATTTAAAGTAAATCATTAGCATTTCCATTGCAAATCCAATCATCTTCTTAATTAATATATTAATTCATATTGCTTAGTGTAGACATTATCTAAAAATGTCTTTAGGCATTTGCCTCAAGCCTTTTAAAAGGAAGCATATTTGATGAAATTAATCAGAAGAGTCCACCACTGTTATCTAGAACTATTGCTCCAAACTCTGTGTTATATGATCTGAAATGATTTATTGAAGATTTGTCACTGCCATGGTCATTTTCTATGAAGACATACAAATAGGAAGGGCAAGATTTCACCCTAAGGCAGTAAGTAGCAAGAATGCTTTCTTTTCCCCCTTTAGCTGGCATCCGTGATTGTTACTGGATGGCTACTGTGAAAAATCAAAGAAAATTCATATTTGGAATTAACATTTTTATGCCATCATTTCATTGTTTTCTCATGGCAGTTTAACATTAAAGGGAAGAATCAATGATTCAGAATCTCATGAAACCAACAATTAAGATCACTATTAAGGAATCACTGGAAAAATGGACTCAAATTGCATATTGTTAAATATAGTTTAGGTAATTTATTCCTTCACAAGGAATTCCACTTTCTGATCAATAAGTGACACATCTTGACTTAAAACGAAAATGTTTACTTTTGCATTTGTTTGCTGGAGCACACCCGGTCACTGCAGGACCTGGAAATTGCAAATCACTTAAGTATCTTTACTCAGCAACCTTATATCTTCTCCTGAAATGAAATGTACTCTTGATGAAATGTAATCCCTGGGCCAACCGCTGGATGTTTAATCTTGGAGAAAGTGAATTTCCCTGCATTTTGAGACGGGGCTGAGCAGCAGCACTTTTTATTCTTTCCTATGTCCTTCTGCTTCACTTGAGACAGAAGTTGAGGACTGTCCACGGGATTTTCTGTCAAATGATGCAGTGCTTTTAAAAAATTTATTAAGCCTTCAGTTCTCAAACCTTCTGGAGTCAGCAGTACTTTAATTTTGTAAATATCTTCAATTTTTAAGTTACTATAAACTATGTCCCAGAAAGACAGAAATGCACTGCCAGTGGAATGCCCTTACACCCACTAGTCTACTTTTAAGTATTATTAGTGGTTTTCTGAATAATTTCTTGGTGATTATAATAATAGGATAAGCCTTTAAAATGAGATATCTGAGTGATCCACAAAGACAGATTTGGTGTTTAACTGTGCAATGAAGTTTTAGCAGATAGAAATGATACAAGTAAATAATTTGTATTGTTTTTATTTTAAGTTTTTTCCTCCTATTTCTGAAATTCAATAATGGATTCTTAATTTTTTTACATGATTATCTAGTGAGAAAGACAATATCTTAAAAATTATCCCACTTAATGTAAATGCTTCCTAAAAGCTAATTTATTCATTTTTTTAATAACATGAAGTTCCAGGAACTTTCCCTTCTTGGTGAGTGGGAAACACATGCAAGTATACCTTGTAGAAGGAACAAAGAGAAAATTATATAAATTAAGTTACATCCCTAACACAATTGCTGAAATAAGTCAACTTATTTTAAGAAATATATTTTGTATTTAATAAGTTAATTGGTGCCCCCAAATAAACATATACTTGTTATTGTTTTTTAAGTGTTCAAATTGTGCACTCTGATTTTAACTCTAGACAATACATATTTCTTATTTTTTAAAGATTGTTCAAACTACATTCTGATTGTAACTCTAAGTAGCAGTGTATTATTCTTCAGAATAAGAAATGATGGCATTTCATTAAAAGAAGAAACCTAGTTTACAAACTATATAACTGTGTTATTCAATATTCAAATATTAGCATTTCAACATGAGCACTAGTTCACACAATCATACACACGCACACACAAGCACAGCATCTGCAGGAGATAAGTAAGACTTAATGAATAAAAAATTGTGTCCTCTGGATGGAACTATGATTTACAATACTTTCAGGTTATGGTAGAGAAGCAACATGGATATAATTTAGTGGAATGTTTTCATTTCACAGATAAGGGAAAGGACTATGAGAAAACTTAGTGGGAAGAAAGAGTTGTAGATCTAAACTTAAACTAAAACTCAGATCTTATGCCCATGGTTCCATAGCCATATCCTGTGTCATAAAAATATAACTTAAAAAAATGTACTGTGGCAAAATACACATAACATAAAATTTAACACTTTTTTAAAAAAAGTACACAGCTCAGCGGTATTAAGTACATTCGCATTGATGTGCAACCATCACCAACGTCTATCCCCAGAACTCTTCATTTTGCAAAACAGAAACTCTATATCCATTAATTACTAATATCCAATTGCCTCCCTCCCCTCTGCTCCTACAACCACCATTTTACTTTATGTCTCTATGAATCTAACTACTCTAGGTACCTCATATAAGTGGAATTATATTTTTAAAATTATTTTTCTTAGCATATGTCCTCAAGGTTCATCCATATTGTAGCATGGGTCAGAATTCCCTTCTTTTTTAAAAAATTTATTTTTCAATTACAGTTGATATGTAATATATTTTTTTCATGTGTACAACATAGTGATTAGACATATACCTTAGGAAGTGTTCACCCCAATAAGTCTAGTACCCTTCTAATACCATGCATAGTTATTACAATATTATTGACTCTATTCCTCATGCTGTACCTTACACACCATAACATTTTATAACCGGCAATTTGTACTTCTTGATCTCTCGCCATTTTCACCCATCCCCCCAAACCCTTACCATCTGAAGAAAATCAATTTGTTTTTGTATAATACACTATAGGTCCATCTATGTCATTGCAAAGAGTAAGATTTCATTATTTTTCATGGCTGAGTAATATTCCATTGTATATATGTACCACTTCTTTATCCACTCATCTACTGATGAACACTTATTGCTTCCATATCTTGGTTGTTGTAAATAATGCTGCAGTGAATATAGGGGTGCATATATCTTTTTGAATTAGGATTTTGTATTTCTTTGGATAAATACCCAGAAGTAAAAATGCTGGGTCACGTAGTATTTCTATTTTTAAGTTTTTGAGGAAACTGTATGCTGTTTTCCATAGTGGCTGCCCCAATTTGCAATCTCACCAACAGTACACAAGGGTTCCCTTTAATCCCCAACCACACCAACGCTTGCTGTTTGTGGATTTATTGATGACAGGCATTCTGCCAGGTGTGAGGTGATGTCACACTGTCATTTTTGTTTCCTTGATGATTGATGATGTTGAGTGTATTTTCATATGTTTACTGACCATCTCTATGTCCGTTCATGCCCTCATTCCACTTTTTAATTTGACTGTATTTTGGTGTTGATTTGTATGAGTTCCTTATGTGTTTTGGATATTAACCTCTTATCAGATGTATCATTTACAAATATCTTCTTCCATTCATTAAGTTTTCACAGCTGGATGTTTTGGAGACTCCTATTCCCAGCACCGATGCTATAGGATGGGGATCCTAGTGTGAGGCCGGGACTCCTCACGCCTCAGAGGGGACCTCCACAGCTGAGGTATCCCTTGTAATTCCTAAAGATACCTAATCACCATATCACATGTGTGGGGCTTGTCGATTATGTATATCTGCCCTCCTATTAATCTCAAAGTAGCTTCTTCTTTATATCCTCAGTTATAAGAATTCTGCTGCTCAACTAATCTTCAGGATGTTGTCAATGCTTTTTCTGTTATTCAGTTGTAATTTTGATGTAGTTGTGGGAGGAGGAAAACACAGAGTTTACCTCTTTGCCATTTGACCATATAAATATAACTTTTGAATGTAGTTCTTATATATGTTTTTTCTGCTTGTTGAAGAAAGTGAGACAGAGAAATTAAATAGCCTATATTAAAATACATAGCTAGTCATATAATGATGTTACCTTGAAGTGTTTGATTCAAAAACCGGTGATCTTGAGACTTCTAGATACTGCTAACAATGTAGGAACCTGGAAATAATGTCACTCCCATATTTACACCAGTAAAAACAGCAAACTACCTGAGCAATTTGCAAATAACATAAATTCACTTTAATCTATCAGATAACTGCAAGGCAATCAGCTAACCCAAGTGAACAAAGATGGGCACCTCCAAGGAAGTAAGCATTTATTTAAATATGGAAAATGCTACCTGGCACCAGTAAGAGGAGTTCAGCTAAATGCAGGAGGAGTGTCAGATATTGAGAGTATATGGAACCCTGGAAGTAGTAGACACATTGGGATTTTGCAGCCACTCAGCCTTTTCTCCACATACCTCACTGATGCTCATAAATTGTTTGGAAGATGACCAGAGACTAAGGAATGTGTCCCCCATTATGCAGACAGGGAGCGAGGCAAGCAGCTTCCTTGGGGAAAGCACAAGTCCTGCCTGGATTGTTTTCTCCTATCTCTGCAAGAGAACAAATGCCTGAAACTCTGGAGAGAGTAAAAAATGCTGTAATGCTTTCAGAACTACGGTGGATATTCATTGCAGTGGGGAAACAGGACAAAAAAATACACTCTACTTCTGGGTGAGCAAACAAAGTAAGTACTGTGTTATGCTCCAGACCTGCTGTGGATATCAAGGCAGGATCACTGAGAAAGCCCTGATTTTAAAACCCAGGGATACAGTGTGTCCCTAAGAGGCACGGTCAGACAACAGAGATCATCTCACCAACCTCCCACCAGGCTAGCAAGTGTTGGCCAACAAGTCATAACAAACAACTGCTGGAAGACAATAAAAACACTGAGGAAAACCTTTGGTTAAAGCAGCTCTGCTATAAACACAGCTAACAACAGAGGAATCTAAAGCACGTGATATACTGAGGATAATCACACCCACAACAAATCTCAGATTAACTATTGTGTAGGTGGTCTACACATTCCATACTAAAGGCCTAGCAGAAAGAAAGACAAGCCCATTTATTTTCATAAAAAGATGATACACCTGTTTCTATTACCATACACAATCACCATCTTTTAATAACAAGAAAAATAATGTAAGATAGGAAAAAATCAGATACAACAAGGTGTTAAGAGCCAAAAATGTCAACAGAAATAGACACACAATGAACCAGATGTTAGAACTAAGGTTAATTGTTAATATGTTAAATATTGGAAGTTGTTAATAACATGCATGATCAAATGGCTAATTTCATCAGAGATATGTA
Organism: Miniopterus natalensis; assembly: GCF_054644295.1. Taxonomy (NCBI): domain Eukaryota; kingdom Metazoa; phylum Chordata; class Mammalia; order Chiroptera; family Miniopteridae; genus Miniopterus; species Miniopterus natalensis. Next base: position 169,027,997 of record NC_142081.1, read on the forward strand.
ACATATATCTGAAATATTTCTATTTTAAAACTATAAACAGTGGTAGAAGTAATCAAAAACCTAAATAAACAGAATTATACTGTGCTGAATTGTGTTCCCTCCAAAATTTATATGTTGAAGTCCTAACCTCCAGTACCTCAGAATGTCACAATATTTGGTGAAGGAATCTTTAAAGATGTAAATAAGTTAAAATGAGGGCAATGAGTTGGGCCCCAATATAATATAACTGGTGTCCATATAAGAAGAGGAGATTATGGCTCAGACACAAATAGAAGAAAGACCATGTGAAGATAGAGTGAAAAGACCACCATCTACAAAACAGACAGAGATGCCTCAGCAGAAACCAACACTGTGGACACCTTGATCTTAGAGCCTAGACTCCAGAATTGTGCAAAAATAAAGTTCTGTTGCTTAAGCCACCCAGTCGGTGGTACTAGGCTATGGCAGCCCTAGCAAACTAATAAATATACCATCATTATGGATTTGAAAATTCAATATTAGGAACATGTCAATTTTACTCAAACAAATCTACATATTCACAATTTTGATTAATATCAAACTAGTAGGAATTTTGTAGATATTGACAAACTGATTCTAAAATTTATACAGAACATGAAAGAACTAAAATACCCAATATAATATGAAAAAGAGCCTGGCCGGGCGTGGCTCTGTGGTTGAGCGTCGACCTAGGATCCAGGCGATCGGGGTTCGATTCCCGGTCAGGGCACATGCCCGGGTTGCGGGCTCGATCAATATGAAAAAGAACACAGTGTGAAGACGTGCACTATCTGATTTAAAGACTCAATATTTCTCTTCAATAAAGTATTTGGAAAACTGGATATTCACATTCAAAAGCGTGATATTGGAACGCTATCTTATACTACTCAGAAAAATTAACTCAAATGGATTAAATACTTAAGTGTATGGTGCAAAGCTATAAAACTACTAGAAGAAAATGTAGGAAAAAAACCTCCTTGACATTGGTATAGGCAAATATTTTTTGGATATGACTCCAAAAGCATAAGCAACAGAAGCAAAAATAAATAAATGGGTCTACAGCAAACGAAAAATCCTCTGGACACACACAGAAAAATAAAATAATCAGTATAATAAAAAGGCAACCTGAGGAATGGAAGAAAAAATTGATGAACCATTTATCTGATAAGGGGCTAATACCCAAAATATATAATGAACTTATACAACTCAATAGCCAACAAAACAAAGCAAAACTATCTTATTAAAAAATGAGCAAAGGACTTAAGTAAACACTTTTTTTAAGAGAAGACATACAAATGGTCAACAAGTACATGAAAGGATGTTCAACATGGCTAATCATCAGGGAAATTCAAATCAAAACACAATGAGATACCACCTCTCCCCTGTTAGGATGGCTACTATCAAAAGGACAAGAAACAGCATTGCCAATGAGACTGTAGAGAAAACAGAACCCTTATACTTTATTGGTGGGAATGTAAATTGGCGCAGCCCCTATGCAGTATAGGGGTTTCTCAAAAAATTAAAAATGGAACTGCCATATGATCTAGCAGTTCCACTGTGAGTATATGTCCAGTGGAAGTGAAATACTCTCTGCAAGAGATATCTGCACCCCAACTCTCATTGCAGCATTATTCACAACAGTCGAGACATGAAAACAAAAATTTCATCAACACATGAATAAATGTTTCATCACACACACACACACACACACGAATATTATTCAGCCATAAAAAGGAAGGAAATCCTCTTTTTTGCAACAACATGGATAGGCCTTAAGAGCATTATGCTAAGTGAATAAGTCAGACAGACAAAGACAAATATTGTATGTTTTCAGTTATGTGCAATCTTAAAAAGCCAAACTCTTAGAATTAGAGAGTCCAACAGTGGTTTCCAGGAGTTGGGGGTTTGAGGAAACGGGGAGATGTTGGTCCAAGGGTACAAACTTTCAGCCATAAGATGAATAAATTCTGTAAATTTAACATAAAGCATGGGGGGGGTGGTGTTTTTTATTATTCAAAATATTACAGATGTCTCTTTTTCCCCATTCACCCCTTCCACCTGGCCCCACCCCCCTCCCCAGTCCCTCACCACACTATTGTCCATGTCCTTGGGTTGTGCATGTATGCATATAAATTCTTTGGTATATGTCTTCCCCTCCACCCTCCCACCCCCTTCCTTCTCTCTGAGATTCATCAGTCTCATCTATGTTTCCATGTCATTGAATCTATTCTGTTCATAATTGTATTAAGTTCTTTAGATTCCACGTATAAGCAAGATCATGTGATGTTTGTCTTTCTCTGCCTGGCTTATTTCACTTAGCATAATTTTCTCCAGGTCCCTCCATGCTGTCCCAGAGGGTATGAGATTCTTCTTCTTTACAGCTGCGTAGTATTCCATGGTGTAAATGTGCCGCAGCTTTTTTATCCACTCATCTACCAATGGGCACTTGGGCTGTTTCCAGATCTTAGCTGTTGTAAACTGCACTTAGGGGTGCTTATATTCTATGAACATAGGGGTGCATACATTCTTTCTAATTAGTGTTTCAGGATTCTTAGGATATATTCCTAGCATGGTGACTATAATTAATAATATTATATTACGTACTTGAAAGTTAAGAAAATACATCTTAAATCTTATCACTGCACGCAAAAGGTGGTTATGTGAGAGTATGGAGGTGTTAACTAACCTTACTGTGATAATCATTTCACAATATACACTTATATCAAATCACCTAAAATTAGATATGTTATATGTCAACAATATCTCAACAAATTTTTGGGGAAAAAGACTCATTTTAAAGTGGTAGTAATGAAGACAGTGTTGTATTTGAAAGAGGCATAGAGATTAATGGGGCAGAATAGACAATCAGAAATCGACCCACACACATGGTAAATTAATATTAAACAAAAATGTTATGATGCCTTAGTAAAGAAAGGATATCCTTTTTAAAAGATGGTTTTAGAACAATTGAATGTCTATATGTGAAAGAATTAATCTAGATTCATACTGTTTTCCTATATAAAAATAAATTCAAACAGATCCATAGACATAAACATAAAACTTAATTATATAAAAAATTCTAACATAGGGGAAATAATTGTAATCTTGGTCAGAGATTTCTTAAAAACTACAACAGAAGTGCAATAAGAAATTTTAAAATAATAAATATTTATTAACATTTATTAAAACTATATCAAATTGATCAGTTTTTCAAGTATATATATACCTCAAAAGTGAGAGGTTCGCCCAGCGGGGTGTGGCTCAGTGGTTGAGCATCAACCTAGGATCCAGGTGATCAGGGTTCAATTCCTGGTCAGGGCACATGCCCGGGTTGTGGGCTCCATCCCCAGCAGGGCATGCAGGAGGCAGCCGATCAATGACTCTCTCATCATTGATGTTTCTGTCTCTCTCTCTCCCTCTCCTTTCCTCTTTGAAATCAATAAAGATATCTTAAAAAAAAAAAAAGTGAGAGGTTCTATTCATTTAAATATGTGCTTTATAAAATGAAAAGACAGGTAATATCTGAGAGAAAATGTTTGCAAATCACATATCTGAAAAAGAACATTTTTAGATTTTATAATGATTTCTCAAAAAATCTAAGAGAACAAACAAACCAATGAAGAAACTGGCAAAAAATTTCAAGAGACATTTCACAAAAGAAGATATACAGATGGTTATTAAACAAATGAAAATATGCTGAACATCATTAATCACTGGAGAATTTCACATTTATTCCACAATGTGTCATTACTACACACTAATTAAGGTGTCTAAAATAAACGAACTAATTAAATAAATAAACTGAAAAGCTGACAATACTAAGTTCCAGGGAGGCTGCCTGGCAACTGGAACTCTGATACATTGCTGGTGGTAATACAAAACATTTATTTTGGAAAACAGTTTATTTTCTTTTATTTTCAGGAGTGGGGAATATCTGGCCCACGATCCATGTACGGCCCAGGAAGTTATTTGTTCTGGCCCTGCCAAGGCAACCGCAGACAGGACTCAAAATTCAATAAATCTAGGAGCTTTTTTCATAGGTAGTTTTTAAATTGATAATTTTGTATGGCCTGTGAATGATGTTATAAATATCCAAATGGCCTTTGGCAGAAAAAAGGTTTCCCCACCCCGGATTTAGTTCAACATAAACTTATCATTTGAGTCAACATGTCTGCTACTAGGTATTTGCCCAATTAAAACAAAAACATATGTTGTAATAAAAAGATGTACATGATTTTTTAAAGCAGCTTCATTTATATTTGTTCACATCTGGAAATAACCCAAATGTCTCTCAGCTGGAGAATGGGCACACAGTCCATTAAACCTGTGCAGTGGAATTCTACCCAACAATAAAAAGGAATGAACTGCTGATAGACCCAAGAGCATGGGTGTATGGAGCAAGAGCAGAGTGGGGTTTTTGAACGCTTTTGACAACCCAATGTGGAGTCACTGTCAGCTGTGACAGTATGTCAAGTACTAGGTCAAGACTGAGGTAATAAAGTGTAGCAAGAGCACCCTTAGGAGGGGCCCAGAACGCACAAAACCTCGAGTCTGGACACCTGGATCAGGACTCCACCTGGACACTGAGTGTAAGCGCGGCCTCCACCCCCGTGGGCTATAAGAACTCAGAGCTCCAGCCGCCCAAACACTGGGCTTGGCTGAGCCGTGGCTCACACTCAAAGCCCGGCGGGACTCCCACTCCACTGGGCGTGCTGCCACTCCAGCCGCCTCTCCGCGTTCAGACACCACCAGTGGCGACTTTGCCTGGATGCTGACTCTGCTACTCCTATAGCATAAGCTCCCCCCTCCGTGTGTAACCCATGTGTGACGTGTGCCTCTGTTGGCTTGTTGTGGGGGTGGTCTCCCCTAATAAACCTGGCATTGAGGAAGGACACAAACACGTGTGAGTGACCCCTTTTGGGGATACCCCCTGATTCGCGAAAATGAATGCATCTGAAATGGTTTATACAGAGTTTAATAAACTAGACTCAAAAGACTCTGCAGTACATGATTTCATGGTACGATATTCTTACAACAGCAAAACTCTCAAGGCAGAAAAAAGCTGAGTCATTCCCAAAGGCCTGGAGTAAAAGGACCAATTGATTACAAAAGTCACCCTAAGGCCTTAAAACTCCCCTCAGCCTGGTTAAACTTAAGAAGTTTTCTTCCAGACTGTATACCCCAGACTTTGCCTTTTCTTATAGCATTTATTTCAGAAAACTTTCCGTTGTAAATTCTTTCTCTTCCTCTTTGAGATGTAAATCTTCTCGAAGATTCTTGCCAGTTTTATAAGGCAAGTGATGTATTTCTCAAGGACCTAGGAGCCATCCATTTGAAATGCAATTATCAAGAAAGAGCCCCATTTCCAAGTCCCTGCGAGAGGGTGGGGGCATGACTCTGATGAGCACTAATTAGCAAACTCAGTTCTCTGTCACTCAAGGACAGTATCTTCTCTGTATTCATGGTGACCATCCCGCCTCGGATGTCTGTCTTTCTTTTCCACTGGCTCACTCCCGCTCTTAAACACTCTCCTGCCTTTTGTTTCAGAAAAGTTGTGTTCCGTTACCTCCCTATTGCAAGTGTTGACCTCTATTGTAATTGTCTTAATTAAGCTCTTAATTGCCTGTTTAACTCTGTCAGGTGGAATTTTTCTATAACAAGAGCAGTGGAAATGTATTTGAGATGATAGAACTATTCACCTTGATGATGGATGTAATATGGGAACTGTAGACATGTGTCTGGACTTGCAGACCTGCCTGTGCACTCAAAAGGGTGAAATTTTCTGTATGTAAACTTACATCTTGATTTTTAAGTGTGATTTTTAAAAGAGAAACTTGTGCTCTTAACCACCATGTGATATTGGTTTTAACCAAAGGACATGGTTTCTGTTACTTTTTGCCCTAAAAAGTCTCACTGTAAGTTTGTCAACATGAAGACAATAGTGAAAGAAGAGAGTAAACAGAGGGAGGACATGGAAAATTTCCGGAGAATGTCACATGGAAGGTTAGCCCAAATGTTAAATTGAAATGACCCAGGGATCAAGGACAGAAATGAGCGTTCCAAATACTTTTGAGGAATTTGAAGAAATACAGTGTGACTAGACAAGGAGGCGAGAAGAGGCTCCTGAGGGACACACTCCTTAAAGGTCAGGAGAGAACTCATAGATCATAATTAATTGCCTGAACAGGAAGGACTACTAGACGTAGACTCGAAAGAGTGGAGAAATACTACATTTAAAATTAGAAAATCAGTTGAGTTCTATTTCACTCAAAAATAGTATCTTTTCTGTGTTATGCCAGACAGAGGACCCCCAACATCTACTTGAAGACATAGGGAGAACCCGAGATCTAATCTATCAAATCGCAGGCATGATAATTTCTTGACCAATTTGATCAGTGAATGAAAAAGGGGCGCTGTAATAAGTCTAACTGAAAGGAACCCCACAGGGTGATCTGATCATAAATTCCTAACTGGGCAGGTCATGTTGGGTAGTCATACCCCAGACATATATAACTTCTTTAGTAAAAGGTTTATCTTTGCTTTAAGCAAGCCCTGTCCATTGTTTCTGTGCATCTAGGTTAATGTACCTGTGAAATGCTTCTTTTTCAGACCCCCCTGAAGTTATACTACGCTCAAGAGAACACCTGATCTTGTTAACTATCCTGAAATCTAATCTCTGCCTTGATTTCTGCCCACCTTCTTTACATTTCCTCCTTAATTCCAAATGCATAAAAGAAACGGCAAACTGCTATTCTCAGGAGCATTTAAGATCTTGCTTCCCTGCATTGTTATCAGTTTGGCTCAAATAGTCTCTCATAAAAATTCTATACAGGTTTAGATGCTTCTTAACATCAGGTAGACATCAGGTAGAATAGAAGAGACTGGCGTCTCTTTCTTCCTCTATTTATTTCACTGGATCTCTGCTATCCTAATTAAAAGGCAAATGTTTTTCATAAAAGCCACTGTAATTACTATTAAAAGCCAGGAGAGGAAGAATACGTTAAATGCATGTAGTTTCTACAAAGACTGAGGCACCCTCCTTTTGTGCTTTCTGTAATGCTGTAGATGCAAACAGCAGGGACCCTTAGATGAAACCAGGAGTTGCGATGTATATTCATTCAGGTCAGCTATTTGAAAGTAAACACAACTTACCTATGCCATGTAATGCTATTAAAGACACAAAACAACGTAGGGAAGGGAAAAAACAACAACAAACTTGCACTATCCTAGGTTACTCGCCTAATCATTAAATTGACATAAGACAAATTAATAGACAAAAGTTTAGCGACATGTACACATGGGAGAGACCCAGGGAGACTCCCCAAAATGGCTACTATTCTCACTTAAAGACCGAAGGAGATGTTGGGGGTGATAGAGTCGGTTATGGGAGGTTACCCGGAAAAACCCAGAAAACAAGGGGAAAGCTGTTATATAATTCAACTCATTGTCTTCTGCACTAGTAAGAGTTTCCAGAGTTACGGTCACACCCTTCTTTCTAGTACAGCAAGGGAGACACCCTTACAAATGGAGGTTTTCCTCATACAAGTGAATGTTTTCGTGATAGGGTAACTTCTGCCCAGGTTTAGAGCTTCACCTATGTCTGTAGTTTCTTAAAAATAATCAGCCTAAAATAATCTTTATGCGAAGGAGACATATTTTGGGGTGATGAGTCCCTTGCCCTAAAACATTAAAGATGCCTGTGGACAGAAAATAGTCAAATATTGCTAGACATTTTGAAGTATTGTTAAATACTTCAAAAAATTAGAAATATTGTTAAATATTTTTCACAGGCATACATTAAGGCGGTAGCCACAGAAGTATGTAAAACAGGGAACAGCAACCTATAGCCTGTAGGCCAAATCTCACCTGTCACCTTTTTCCTTGAACATAGTTTTACTGAAACACAGCTTTGCCCATCTGTTTACATTGTCTGTGGCTCTTTTAATGCTAGAACTGAAAAGTTGAATAACTAAGACAGAGGCCATATGGCTCAAAATGCTATTACCGGACAGGTTTGCCTGTGCTGGTCTGTGTAGTGCTGCCCAGCTGAACAAAGAGTGACAGCAATGTTCTCCAAGCTCTTCTGTGAAGTGTTAGCCACATGTGGCAAATGAGCGTTTGAAATCTGACTAGTGGGACTAAGGACCTGAACTCTTAATTTTATTTATTTTTTTTTATAAATTTATTTTTATTATTATTATTATTAGTAGTAGTAGTATTTTAATCCAAACCAGAGGACATGCTTAGAGGGAGGAAGAGAAAAAGGGAGAGAAACACTGATTGCTTGCCTTCCTTACGTACCCTGACCAGGAATTGAACCGACAACCTTTTGGTGCATGGGACAATGCTCCAATCAACTGAACCACACTTGCCAGGCATTAATTTTAATTAATTTAATTTCAAAGTTGAATAACTGCATGTCCTGAGCAGTTACCTTACTGCACAGAGGCCTAGAGAAAGAGCATTTGGGGAACAGCAACACAAAGCTTCCTGAATGAGTCTGTCTTGCTCCTTCAATAGAAAGAACCTCAGCATGGCTGACAAGGAAAAAGGGCAGAGACTGAGGTTTGAGAGGCACAGAGAACACATAAAACCTTGGAGATAATGGTAAGGCATTTGGGTTTTATTCTTAAAATGATGGGAAGTCACCAGAGGCTTTTAAGAAGAGTCAGTATTACTCAATGGGAAATTATAATGACTTAATATGATTCAGCATATCTTATTCTTTGTTTAGATATTTCTTACTGTGACAAGACTATTCCACTCACTGTTTTCATCAATACACTCCAGGGTCATAAAGCAGTTCTCCCTGGTCAGTCTTTATCACTGATCGTTGCAATCATAGTCATGTTTGTTGAGTGTTTATTATTTTCCTGCTTTGTTCTATATTTTATAATCATCAATTAAATTTGTTACTGCCACTCTGTAAGGTAGATTTTATTATTACTCCCATTTTTAAAATTTAGTAACCTGAGGAATAGAGAACTTAGTTAACTTGCCCAAACCACAAAGCTATTAGTGGAAATTTAGAAATTCAACTTACAAAGTATGATTCTAAAGCCTAACTCTTAACTAATGTTTTATACTTTTACCTAAGATAAAATGAATTAAGTCATTTTACTATATCTGAGTCTCTAACTCCCATATATATATTTTATATATATATAATACTTTATCTGAATTTACCTTTAGTTATTATCATTAGTCATTAAGTAGGCATCATTTAATTACCCAAGCAGCATTTAGTATTGGGAAAAACAGCTGCGCTACTGCAGAAAATAATATAGAATATGGAACACTTTGGATGATGTATTAAGCAATTTGCATATTATGAAAGAAAAGGACCACAAATGTACAGTGATTGTCATTAACCTATTTAGAAGGTTTTATCAGCCCTGTTATGGCCTCATCAGCTTGTTACCTGCTCTTCATGTGACCTAGCAACTTGCTTAGTTACCTTGTCAGTCATCGATTTGTATTTATTGCTTCTCAGCTCCAAATGCAGTGTATTATCTTCAGCGAGGTCAGAACCCGCCCCTTTAATCTTTCTTGAGTCCTTTCCTTAGCCTTAGGGTACCATGTAGAGTTTTCTTATATCTTATCATTATTCTTTTACTAAAGCTAATAACGCTTATTTCGAACTTCCACTGGTTAACCTACTGTGCGATTCCTCTCTCTCGATTGGACCAAGACGACTAGTTTAAGCCGCTAGCAGTACAGGAACCTGTGTTAGGAGTCCAGCGGGTCAGCCAGAACTCGGGCCTTCAGCGTAACAGGCTTGTTGATACAGACATGGCCCAGAATGTTACCAAAGTATAGTTACACGGCCTTTATTTCTCTTTCCTACGCAATCATTTATATTTGAAAATGCTGTCTTCTGGCTCACAATTCAAGGATCTGAGGTCAGAGGCTAACCGTCCGCAATTTCCTAACTGAGGAACTTTGCGTGCGGGCCGTGCCCAGAGCCTGCCGGGGTACTGGGAATAGGGCAATTACTTCTGCTCAGCGTTGCTGCAGACTAAAGAATGAGCCAGTGAGGTTTAAGTACTTCTGTTCTCTACAGATTATGTCAGGTGGTAAAGAGCGCAGGAAAGAGTATTTTCAAATTCAAAAGCCAGTCTTTCCTAAGGCAACTGGCTCCCCCCCCCCTTAAAAGTACAATGTTTTAATGAGTGAGGTAGAAAAGCAGAGAATTCACTGTTTCCTTCGGGGAATGTTTTCAATTTAATTAGTGTATAGGATTCCAGATCAGGAGACAGGAGACTTAATCCATCATCTCTTCTGAATGGCGATAGTGACTTGCTCTGTCACTCATATACTCTTTGACTTTCTTGGAGCTATACTTTGAGATAATGCACATTACTGGTGTAGGATATTCTTGAGCTATTTCCTTTAAGTTTCGGAAACACGGGGAAACCACATCAGATTGATAGGATTGTTTACATCCAACCTCCCAGAGATTTACCTGTAAGCCGTGATGTGTGGAGCGTGCTTGTGCTTCACGTTGGAGCTGGGTTCAGGTTCTGGCTCTACCACATACAAACTCTCATTCACGTCGATGGTAGATTTCTTAAACTATCTGAACATACAATTGGGGCCATCAGGATTGTAAAACTGAAATGAACTGAAATATTTTGTAAATTGCTAAACGCCATGCCAATAAAGTTATTACCATGGTTAAACAAGAATTGCATGTCTGTAGTAGACATGCAACTTTGTTATTCTTATAATTAAAAGAACATTTCAGAGAACAGGAAAATACTGTTAAAAAGTACAGTGAAACCCCAAATGCCATAAACTAGTCAGTAGAAATCTCAGCAAGCCAATTTGAAAACAGCACATAAAATGGGAAGGGAGTTGCCTAGGATGCAACACAGCCACGGTGGGAACTATTTGGGGTTCTGAGAACTATCGAAATAAAATAAATTAACTGTAACTCCCTTTGTGCAGAAAGTACAAAGCCCTGACCTGAGGAGGAATACTGAAAGTAAAATCTAATTTGAATTGACTGGTACAATAGGAGCAAAAGAAAATGCTAGGAAACAATTGTAAAAGAGCAAACCACAGGCCCAAAATGGTGTCATTTGTGCTAAACATCCATGATACCTTAGCTAGATTTAACTGCAGTTTCAGCGTCTCCCAAGAATGGAATTTTTGACCAATCACTTTGGAATTTTCTGACCTACACTTGTAAGTAATCTGCCTGATAAGAACCCCTGCCTTCCCCCCAGAGAAGGTCTCTGTGCCTGAGATAGTCTACTGTTGACTTCTTAGTTTTACCCTCCTACTGCCTATATAAATGCTACTCACTTTTTCAGTGTTGGAATATTTTCTTCTTTGGTTTCTTGAATTTATGTCCCCAGGCTATAGTCCTCAGTAAGGCCCAGATAAAACTCTTACTTAAATTTATAGAAATTCAGTTTTCTTTTCTTTGACACAGTGTTCATTCTGATGGCAATAAGTACTCCAATCTGCATATTAGTCTCCAAATATCAGTTTTGTAAAAAAAGGAACAAGGAGACCCTTGGAGAAATGGCATATACCAAAGAAAAGACCACAAAGAAAAGTAGTAAAACTATTGAAGACTCTGAGATCATATCAAACTGTTGCAGGAACCAACTTGATGCCCCCCCTCCCCCCAGCTGGCCAGTGGTAGAACAGTTTAAGCATAAGGATATTTGGGTAAAACACAGAAAATATATCTAATTCAAGAATCCATAATGTACTCAAAAACAAAAGCAGAAAAAAAACAACAAACAAAACAAAACAAAAACCTCATGATCACATTTGGTCAGTGCTAGGGAAACATCTCTTTATTTTAGAAAGTGGCAAGTAACAGGAGATATGTATATATAATCTCTCTATATCTATTATGTAAAGCTTATAACAGGATGGAATTTGATAATTAGAATAGTATCATTTTGCAACCTCTAGTGAATTAATGGATCAATGTTTCATAAAATCACAAAAAGAGAAGATTTTTCTCTAATAAGGATACATATCTATACATAAAAGTTGAATTCCAGAACGGCCAAATGAGGCTCTTGGTAAACTACTCTCCCATAAAAATAACAAAAATGCTGGCGAAACAGCTAAAATCAGCCATTTTAAAGCTCTGGAAATTAACCAAAATCCAGAGTGAACTGAAAGGTGTCCATCGAGGAGAAATTATTAAACCTCAATAAGATGCTACGTCTGTGGCATTTCAGCTTGTGCCTACTCCCCATACCCTCCCTCCTTAGCTCTTTGTCACAGTAGCCAAGAAAATCAGCTGCCTCACAGCCAGAGGGGAGAACGACTCTCATGCAGGGCGCCTGTAGCCCCCCGCCCGCGCTGACTGGTGTGGCTCAGCTGGCTGGCCATCATCCCACGCACCTAAAAGTGGCTGCTTTGATTTCCAGTAGGGGCATGCAGGAGGGAGCGGATCCATGTTTCTCTCTCTCCCTCCCTTCCCCTCTCTCTAAAAACCTTTAAAAAATAAAAATATAAAACACTCTATCCCCAGGTCACAGTCAGTATTTTATTGAAACCAGCAACAGTCTGGAAGATCTCCATCCCCAAGGTGTGTGGCTATTAGATTTGACTCGGTGATCAGTTTAATGAGAAAAGTTCTATTTCCAAGGCATTGGAAAAAAATGACAGCAATCTACTGACAAGATAACAGCATCCGCAGTAATTAGAACCCAAGTGAAAAAATAAAGAGCAGAAGTACCAGTAATGTGATTTATGTATGTAAATATAATGGACAGTGTAAACATATTTTTGTTGGTTAATCTGGTCTTCTATCTAATTTAAAATGCAACTGTTTAACATAATAAGGATGAATCCATGTTGATAATGTATAAAATTATAATTTGTGTGATAACACAAAGGAGCAGATAGAACAAACTTTTTTTGGAACAAAGCTTCTATATACCACTGAAATTAAGTTAGTGTAAAAAATAGACTTATTTAAGTAAAAATGTTAATTGTAGTGTGGATGAAAAGGGGCTCTGTAATAAATCTGACAAGTTCAGTGACTGAAAGGAACCTCACAGGGTGATCTATTATAAATTCCTAACTGAGCTGGTCATAGTGGGTAGTCATTCCCCAGACATATAACTTCTTTAGTAAAAGGTTTATCTTCACTATTAGGTCCTGTCCATCTTTCTTGTGCATCTCTGTTAACACACTTTTGAAATGCCAGAATAATCCTCTTTTTCAAACCTCTGTGAAGCATAATCAAACTCCAGGGAGCACATAATCTTGTTAACTATCCTGTAATCCAATCATAGAGATTTCCCAGCCTTGCTTTCTTCCACCTTCATGTAATTTTTCATAAGTTTCCTCCTTAATGCTAAATGTATAAAAGCTATAGAGCATTCACAATCTTTGTGTCATGTCATCAGTTTGGCTCAAGTAAACTCATAAAAATTCTCTACAGGCTTGGGCATTTTTACATCAACAGTAATCTTTATAGTAACTGCCTTAGTCTGCTTCAGCTTCAAGAACAAAAATACTGTATATATTGGGTGGCTTAGAAACCAGAGATTTGTTTCTCACAGTTCTGGAGTCTGAGAAGTCCAAGATCAAGGCACCAGCAGATTTAGCGTCTGGTGAGAGCCTGCTTCTTGCTTCATAGATGTCCATCTTCTCCTTGCATCCTCAGATGGCAGGACAGTGAGGGGTGGCTCTAGGGTCTCTGTAATAAAGGCATAAATCCCATTGATGAGGGCTCCACCCTCATGACCTAAGCACAGCCCAGAGACCCCACCTCCAAATACCATCACATTAGGGATTAGGTTTCAATATATGAATTTTAGGAGGAACACAAACATTTAGTCTATAGCATTCCACCCCTCACCCCCAAAAGTCCTTTTTGCATGTAAAATACATTCATTCCACTCCAACATTCCCGAGTCTTAACTTGTTCCAGCATCAATTCAAAAGTCTAAAGTTTGTCTTACCTAAGTATCATCTAAATCAAAATACTCAAGTTTTCATTCACTGTAAGGCAAATTGCTCTTCAGCTGTGAACCTAAGAAATCAAACATGTTGTGTGCTTCCAAATACAAAAGTGGGAAAGGCATAGAATGGATATTTTCATTTCAAAAGGAAGAAGTAAGAAGAAAAGAGTAGCAATGTCCGAGCAAGTTCAAAGATATAACAGATATAAATGTAAGAAATAAATCTACAAAGTTCTTAGAAGACATTTTAAGAGCAAGTCTTTATTACCTTGTATTTGGGAATGGTTTCTTAAATAGGACACCAGAAGTACAACAGACAAACCAACTGCTCTTTATCAAAATTGTTGTGCTTCAAAGAATACCTTTAACAAAAAGACAGCTCACAGAATGAAACAAAATATTTGCAAATAACATATAAAGAACTTGTATCCAGAATTTATAAAGAATTCTTACAACTCAACTATAAAAAGACAACCCGTTTAGAAATGAGCAAACATTAGAATATAAATGTCTTCAAATAAGATATATAAATGGCCAATAGGCATGTGCAAAGATGCTCAGTGTCATTAGTCATTAGGAAAATGCAAACTAAACCATACTGAGATAACATTTAATACTAATTATTATGGCTATAATAAAAAAGAGAGATAATAATAAGTGTTGACAAAGATGCTGAGAAATTAGAATCCTCTTATATTGGTGGTTAGAATGAAAAATCATGCCGCTGCTTTGAAAAACAGGTAGTCAGTTCCTTTAACGTAAAATATTGAGTTACCATATAGTCCAGCAATGACATCTCTATGTATATGTCCAAGGGAATAAAACCATATGTTGATACAAAAACTTGAAATATCCAAAGCACCATTATTTATAATAATCAAAAGTTGGAAAAAGTCCAAATGTCCATCAACTCATAATGAAGAACCCCCTAAATATCCTTTACCTGATGTCCCTATGTAACTTTTGGAGTATTTATCAAATAAATATGACAGCAACATCAAATGATTTTATTATCTGACATACTTTGATTTCTCTCTTCTGCTCTAACTCCCCTTCTAGGTTTCTCTGTATGTAATTGTCTCTAATAACCTGTTAGTTCCTATGTTTTGTAATTAAAAGTGTTGAAAAACGAAGCATCCTACGTAAGCTATCGTCACACATTGGACCTAACTGTAGGGAAGGTGTGCATTGGGGAGCCATTATGTTTTACTTCTTTAATAAGATTAGATATGACAAAACAAAACAATTGAAAAAGGTTGCAAAACGTTTGTGGCTGTAATTTTTAGCTAATTTACTCAGTTGCTGTATACCATATATTTATAGAGTAGGTGACGGTACTTTACATGCTGCATTTCAGTATATTTTATGCACATTTGTTGTATTCGTTAATTTAAATGGTTATTGTCTTTTTTAATTAAAAAGGACGATGATATCTGAACAAGCCTGACTTGGAGCCTGTCCTTATGGAGCTCCCTAAATGGGGAGAATTTGCATTCAGTATAACTGCGTATTTCATATTGAGTTTATACTAAGGATTAGGTTGTCAGCTCAAACTCATACAGTTCAGAGATCTCAGCTGGTATAAAAATGTATTAATAATTTCAAGGTGGAACAAATAAACCAGGGTCATGTCTGGACATTGGTGGTGGCTCTCCAATGTCCTTCTTTCCTGCCCTAGACATAAACTCTGGCCTTGAGTAAAAAATCTCTATCTGCGGCAAATGGGTTATTACCCCTGGTATCAGGAAACATTTAGCTTATAAACAAGTCTATTTATACTTCAACTTATATGACACTTCCCAGGAAGCCATGCCCACAAATCCTGAGCTGCTGGGTTTGTTCTGTTCAAGCAACTCTTAACAAGAACCATCCTGTTGAATTGATAAGTACCTTCTTTCTTGAAAGAAAAAACACACACAAAAGTCTATCAAGTCAGAAGTCCAGTTACCACACAGACAAGGAGATTAAACCAGATGACTTGCATTATTTCCTTTTGCCAGAGGTGCTCCCTGATTCTAAATAGTATTTGTTAAAAGGAAAACTTTAAAAAGGGATGAATCTTCAAAAATTCATTTTGCTGACCTAAAATGTTGGTAAATTAGGCATCGAGAGCACAATGCTTTTTAGGTTTTTATAATTTTGCAGCATATTGTTTTCTTGCAGAATGTTTTATTGCAATAGCAGTCATTTCTGAGATCGCACTTACTTTTATGACTTTCATGTGATTGGAATACCTTACATAAGTAAAAGTTGACTGATTACTTGAAATTGATGTATGCATGAGTATCTCTAAATGTCATTTTACTTGGAGTCTATATTTTGTATTTTTACAGGATTGAATCCCTAAAGACAAATCTCATGAACTTATATTTGCATAAAGCTTCTATTTCAACTGACAAGATAATAGGACATCATATTGCAGACTACACATTCTAAAAAGTGGCGAGAAGGAGAAGCTAAAGTTGAACAAAACAGAAGCCAAAGCACATGTACAGGTAAACTTATTAAGTAGAATATAAACGTGGAGATAGCAGGATCATGAGTTCTCAAAGTTATTGAGCATGTGATTGTGGTTTCTCATATTTTATTCATGATATGTTATAGATGATAAATGATAGAGATAGATAAATTGATTGATAGATGATAGATAGGTTTATAATTTTTATTTTCTTTACTAACACTTGCCTTCAGGGAAAAATGCCTATAAAAGTATACAATATACCATTTAAAAGATTTTTATTGATATCTAAATAAGTAAATGTATATTTAATAAAAACAGGTGTCTTATTTCTCAATTTTTAAAAACTGAGATATAACTCATATACTATGAAACTTGTCATTTTAAAGTGTAAAATACAATGGTTTTTAGTATTTATAAGATTGTGTGAATATCACCACTAGTAATTTCAAAACTTTCTTATCATACCAAAAAGAAACCCTTATCTATAAGCAGTCACTTCCCTTTAGCTCCTTCCCTGATCTCCTGGCAACTACCAACCTATCTTTTGCCTCTTTAGAACTTCCTATTCTGGACACTCCATATAAATGGAATCATACTGTATGTGACCTGTGGACCTGGCTTCTTTCACTAAGCATGTTTTCAAAGCTTTATATGGCATTGCATACCATATAAAAGTATTTCATTCCTTTTGGTTGTCTGAAAAGTCTTCCATTGTAAAGATAAACCACATTTTGTTTACCCTGTTATCAAATAGATGTTTGGGTTGTTCCCACCATTTGGGAATTGTAATGATACAGGTCCTTGAATTATTTAGAATAATTGTCCTATGTTCTATATAGTTCAGAGAGAAACTGGATGTTCAGTTTGTGTTTATGTACAGCTTTTTAATTTGATAGAAAAGTTGTGTGTGTTTTTAATATTAGAGAATCCAATCCTAGAGAGATTATATTCAAGCTTTTATACAGTCTTTATATGATTCAAAAAATCATGGAGTTGTTTTTTTGTTTTTTGTTTGTGTGTGTGTTTGTTTTATTTTTTAGGAAAATCACTGCTATCGCTTTGGCTGCAAAATTCATTTATCAAGATCTTATAAATACAAATATATTATCTTTATTATAATCCTACTTCAAAGTAGGAAAGCAATGTGAAGTTTTAAAAACAGAAGACTTTGACTTGTATATTATTTTCTTGTATTAGTTTTTAAAGAGAAAATTAATAAATTAAGTACTAAATACATAAAATAATATCAAAGAAAACAGGAAAATGTCAAGAAATAAATAATTATTTTAATAGCAAAACTAATGTACAGGAAACAGGAGAACAATAATTTTGCTAAACAGATTCTGATCTGTTGTCTTAACATCTAAGGTCATTACATATATTCTGTCTAACCTATTAATCAAATTTATATACATGCATACACCCACACAAGCACAAATGCTTCCACGTACGCACACATGCAATACGATTCCCTTCTCTTTTCTGTATATTTCTTTCCTGTACCATCAAGTACCCTGGACTTTCTCAGCTCATCAGCATTTACACATCCTAAAATAACTCCCATTTGAGCCCCCATTTTAGGTCTGCCCCCCACATGCAAAGCAGCTTTTATTTCTCCTTCCTGATATGCTCCTAAACTTTCCAACTCTCTTTTTAGCATTAACAACATTTCTTCCTGTATGTCACAATGGTTCTTTCCCACCTAAAATGAGTTTTGTATTGACCCAACAGTTTGCTTTACTGTCGAAGTACTTCAAACCCTTTAATTGCTTGCTTAGTTATCTGATTTTTCTGGAGTCCATCTTCCCGTAGGAGAGCCACTTTCTGTCCTACAAGCCACTATTTCCCCAGCATTTAAAACTATGCTTGAAACATGAAAAAGTACTCAAGCCCCGTGGCCCGGTGGCCCGGTGGGCTGGGCGCCGCCTCACACACAGGAGGGTTTCTGCTGATCGTGGCCCGGGCACAGGCCGGGGTGCGTCGGGGCACCAGGAGGCAGCCAGGCGCTTCCTTCTCACGTCCACGTCTCGCTCTCGCTCTCTCTTTCTCTCTCTAGACATCAATAAAAAATTTTAAAAGCACTCAATAAGTATTTGATTAAAGAACTAAAATTGATTCAGAGATGAAACTATCATCAAGATATAATAATATTTGAGTTTTATTTATAAGAGCCGAAACATTGGCATAATGAATTTACTCACTTATTCTTTGAATGCTTGTTTTTGTAAATGCAGCCCATTTAGGAGTCACCTATTTGTCTCATATGTAATGTTTGTTTTGTGTTTCAGTTGTTACCACATAGACCATGCGTTTTTAATGTGGGTGACAGCTCATCCAGGTGGATGAAAATTGGCTTGTGGGGCCATAAACTCTTAGATAATACAAAGGTCCATGAACCTCTGACGCTCAGCTACTCCACAAACCCTTTTTCTTTAATATCTAATTCCTTTTGTGAAATTTAAATTAAATATATTGTTTGACTTTAACAGGGCAACAATGAAGATGTGTCGGAAACACTGATCTGGACAGTACTATACTTCAAATCTTTTGGAAAGGCTACCTGCAGACGGCCAGGTATGACAATGTTTTACAAACTATTTACAGCAGTAGAGGAGCGTCACATTATGCTTTTGCTAAAATGCCACTAACCTATTGACAAGAGATTTTGTGTCGTCCATTTTCCTGTTCACTTCTTCCTTGATCCGCTATTCCAACTTAGTCCATTTTTTCTACTCCATACTTTAAAAAAAAAAAACTGTATTAGGAAGAGATTTTATCAGTCTTTCATTCACTATTTTCAAAGATGTTCTTGGAGACCTTTTGCCATATTAATAGTACGGTTGACCCTTGAACAATGCAGGGGCTATGATGGTAACTTTTTTTTTTTTTTAATATATCTTTATTGATTTCATAGAGAGGAAGGGAGAGGGAGAGAGAGAGAGAAACATCAAGGATGAGAGAGTCATTGATCGGCCGCCTCCTGCATGCCCCCGACTGGGGATGGAGCCCCCAACCCGGGCATGTGCCCTGACCAGTTATCGAACCCCGATCGCCTGGATCCTAGGTCGACGCTCACCCGCTGAGCCACACTGCCCAGGCTGATGATAACTTTTGACTCCCCAAATATTTAACTACTGATAGGCTACTATTAACCAAAGCCTTACTGATAACAAACAGTTAACACACAATTTGTATGTTATATGTATTATATACTGTATTCTTACGATAAAGAGAGCTAGGGAAAATAAAATGTTAAGAAAATCATAAGGAAGAAAAAAATACATTTTCAGTGCTGTATTTATCAACACCGTAAGTTTATAGCATCTGTTTACAAGATGAAAAGATCCCCGTGAGCGGGCCCACGCAGTTCAAACCCCTGCTGCTCAAGGATCCGCGGTACTTGGACTAACTGCGGGCCGGTGGAGAAAGCAAGTTGTTAAGAAAAGCTGGTGGGAAGCGAGAAAGGAGAGGAGGGGGCGAGGAACAGAGCAGGAGGCGATTCTGGACAAGGGGAGTGTCCGCCCCGCCGCCTCAGGCAGGTGCAGTGCGCAGGCCTGAGAGGTAAATGCTTTTCGGAATGAACGCGTCTTGGTGTCTTACAAACCTTCAGTCTCTCTCCAACCCGTTGGCCGCTCTCGGACTGCTGCAAAGCTGTCCACTTACTTTGTTCCTGTTCCAAATGTGAGAGTGAGCTTTCCTGATCCTGAGAGTGCTTTTTAAACTGAGAGACAGGCTGATCCAAAGAAGCTGGCATTAGAGGGCCCACCACTGCAGAGGGCAAAACACGCATGCAAGTCTGGAAACAGAGGTGCGTTTAAAATAAACGTGCCAGGCCAACAGGAAGATGCTGAAATGTTTGCCTGCTAGAACCTGCACATAAACCTTATATTCTGTCATTGCCAGCAGTATGAAAATTGCTGAATAATGTCTATATGTCTTTTTGCATTTTAACTGGATTTTCAGCAACTCTGGCTTATTCAGCTGAATTAAGGGGAATGTTGTGTAAAAATTACAAACATTGTACCATAATCAACATTTAGACTTTCTAGTTACTAAAAGAAAATTATAGGAAGCATGTTTATTGAAAATGTAAGAGGTTTACTTCTCAGTAAAATTCTTCCTTCTGTCAAGATTATTTCATGCATGTACCAAAAATACAAGTTTATTGTATTTTTTTTATAAATTATATTTATTGTAGTGACATGGGTTAAGAAGATTATAAAAGTTTCAAATGTACATTTCTATAATACGTGATCTGTATATTGCATTGTGTGCCCACCACAGAAAGTTAAATCATCTTATGTGGCCATATATTTGACCCCCTTTACTATCCCCCCCGCCCTCTGGTGACCACCACACTGCTGTCTATGAGTTTTTGTTTGTTTGTTTTTCTTGTTTATTTACTTGTTGCTTTCAGTTTTATATCCCACATGTGAGTGATATCATATGGTTCTTAACATTTCCTGTCTGACTTTTTTCGCTTAGCATGACATTCTGAAGTACTTAAATTTTAATTATAAAGGATATTATTTAACTTTAAGAAATTGAACTTCATTATATGTGCTATCCAGAAAACAGTATCCATGTTTTCAAAATTATAAAGGTAAAAGGAGGGAATTTTAATTTAGAGTGTTAGCAACATTAACACTGACTTTTTACCGGTTTGTTTCTCTCATGTTCGCATGCCATATTGGATTGCTTCCATCTGTTCCCTTCATTTTCCTCTGACGGCACCTACATAAATAGACCCTCACGTGCCCAAATCAAATGTGGACTAGCAGTTCTCTACTGAGATGATCAGCAATAGCCACTTTGAACATATCGGTTGTTTATACCATCACTCTGAAGGATGGGTGCTTTGCCGTTGTGTTGATGGTTTACTATTTTTCTACCTCCCACCCACTGCAGTAGAGATATTTTAAAATCACAGAATGGGAACAGTGTGAGGTTTCTGAAAGTTCATTTGGTATGGTCATGTACTTATTGCAAAGTTATATGGATCAGACCTAGGCAAAGATTATTTCTTCCATCACACTTTACATTCAATAGAATTTATTCACTCAGAATGAGCATTTGGAGGAGCCAATTACTCTTCTGAAGTAGAGAAAGAGAAGACACAGTTGCTTTGAAGTAGGGAAGACACAGTTTCTATTATCAAGTTCAGTGCATAGCAGGAGAGGCACTTATGAAACAAAAAGGCAATTTAGCGCCATAGGCACGATGATAGAGGGATGCAGTGTATTAAAGAACAGGAAGGAAAGACGTCTTACACAGGATGAAGAGGCCTGGTTACAGGAAAAATTAGAGAAAACTAAAGATACTTTCTGCTAAATGATGGAGGTAAGGAATAGCATTGTACACCATAATACTTTTCAATTAAGCACAGAGTGGAAGGACCTGTGGTTTACAAAGAACTCAATGTTGTTTTGGTTCTGACCCCAGCATAAGTTGACTATAGGAGATGTGCTAAATATCATGTATCTAGAGAATTTTGGTATGTAAAGAAAATGAAGGAAGAGGCATTCATGCACATAGTAGGGCAGGTGTGGCCTGAATTGGAGCAACCATGCTCTGTTTACATGTGGTGAAATATTTCAGTTCTAGCCAATTTTACCATGAAGAGATGGGGGGAGCATTGCTATATATGCTAAGAAATGCTGGAAATCAACATTTTTGTGAGACAGATTTTGATTTATAAATATTGACCCCAACAAGCAAACAAACCAAAAGTTTTTTAGACTAAACAAAAGATGTCTGAAGAATGATTAACCTATGGTGGTCATCTAGTGAAGTCACATCTAGTAAGAGAAGAAAAAAGAAGGGCAGATAATAGAACCAAAAAGGTCACTAATAATGTGACCTTCACACAAAGCCTAAAATATGTACCATCTGTTCCTTTACAGAAAAAGTTTGCCAGTCCTGATTTAGACGCAGGCGAAGATGGCAGCTGAAACTGAGACTTCACTGGAAAACTAAGATGCCAGAATGGCTTTAACCATGGTTCCAATGGTTTTCTTTCTCTGGAAACTAATGGAAAAAACCCAGTTGATCCAATAGCACATGGAGGTGACAGTAAGCTTGCCTACTTTGGCCTAAACACTGCAGGGAAAAATGAAGTTCTTTCGAAAATTCCTAAGTATCAGTCTGCCTTCCGTTATCTTTGGGGCACAAGTAAACTGCCTGCCTATCTCTTCTTCCAGTAAATACGCAGCAACAAGGACTCAATTTAATTTCTTGCCTGAAATACCTAGGAATCTAAAGAAAACATATGAAATATGTGTTTTACATAACCTGATATCAGGCACCAAGGAACAGTGCTAGGTGATTGCTGGGGACATGAAGTCAATAAGGTGGGCCCTGTGACTGTCCTACTTCAGTTCCTGGGGAGAGTTTCTGGTCACCAGACAGGGATGGAGAACTCAGGCGGGGCATGGATTCTCACTGATTTGAGGGGCGAGAGCCGAGGGTCTGGAGACAGGACAGAGTCTGGGAGGAGTGAGGGGGCACAGAGGAGACCCTCCGTGCTCAGCAGAGGGTTCGCGGAAGCCCCCAGGTGATGGAACAGGGGGCTTACCTGTCAAGGGGCCAGGGAAGGGCCACACAGAAGCAGCAGAAGGCGCTATCGCAAGGGCTCACGCAGGGCCAGGGTAGTTCCTCCCCAGAAACTCAAGTGAGGAAAGTCGTATTAAAGGGTAATTAGGTGGAGTAACTAAAAGGATATCGCCCTTGTGACAAGGGATAGATTAGTCCTGGACAAAGACACAACTTGGAGCTTGAATAACAAAGCTTAAAAGTAAAAACTGAAAAGATCAAGCCATTTCCAAGTAATTTAACTGCTTTTCAAAACAAAGCTCATGACTACTCATGGGAATACATATATATATAATCTCCAGTCTACAACAAGGTAAAATTCACTATGCCAGGAATCTAATAAAAAATTTCTAGGCATATAAAGATGGAGGAAAATAGTCTGTGATAAAGGAAAAAAATCAAGCATCCATCAAAAGTGATGCAGGAATGGAATGAATAATAAAATTAGAAAATGATATTAGTTATATTTATATGCTCAAGATGCTGGAGGAAATGTTGAACATGCTAACTAGAGGTAGAAAGACAAAAAAGGAGCCAGATCAAACATCTAAATGTGTCCAAATGTGTAAGCTGCATGCCTAAAGTGAAAAATCCACTCAGTGTGATTAAGAAAAGGTTAGATGTTGCAGAAGGAAAGGTGAGTGAACTCAAAGACATGGCGATAGAACCCACAGAATGAAACATTCAACAGACCAAAAAACACTGGAGCCCTAATGAACTAAGGTGAAGTAAACATTTTTTCAGACATCTGAAGGAATTTATCCATAGAAATCTGGTTCTGTATAAAGTAACGAAGAGCAATAGAAAGGATAATGTTTTCCTTATGATTTAAAATATAATAGACTATGTATCTAGGTGTGTGGCAATGTGAAATTCACCTTTTAAAGAATAGTTGATTTCAGTGGATCAATATATGACAGATATTAAAGGATAATTTTTATATCTGAGGCAAAAAACACTAGTAACATGGAAAAGATACAGTTGTACAGTTTTATTACACTTTGGAGGTAAAGCGGTTTACTTTGGACATGGCTATCGCTGAGAATAATTTTTGTTACGTATTCAAAATAAACCCCACTTCTCCAGGAAAGTACTCTAGGGACACTGGCTGGGACTAGTTGTGGGCCTGGCTCTTGTCCCTTGTCCTGGCTGCCGAACGCCCACTGTGTGACCTGGCGTCTGGCGCTCCCTCCGGTCTTCCCGGGGAAAGGTAAGCTCCGTGTCTGTTCTGTGTGCACAACTAGTAGATTGCTAGCATATCTTGTAAGTGCTTCTTATTTTTTATGCTACTGATATTAACACTTACATAGCCTATAAGAGACTTTGAGAAGCATTCTTACATGCAATGCCTATTCCATATGTTCCAGAATTGATATGTCTAGATAATTAATTAGAAATTTGTAAACTCACTAAAGGTATAATGATAATAAGGGAGTAATTAATTTGATAATGATATGGCCATGCTATGAAATATTTTATTTTTTTTAAAATGTATTCTTGCCTGGCCAGGCGTGGCTCAGCGGTAGAGCATCGACCTAGGATCCAGGCGATCGGGGTTCGATTCCCGGTCAGGGCACAGGCCCGGGCTGCGGGCTTGATCCCCAGTCGGGGGCGTGCAGGAGGCAGCCGATCAATAACTCTCATCATTGATGTTTCTCTCTCTCTCCCTCTCCCTTCCTCTCTCTGAAATCAATAAAGATACAGTAAAAAAAAAAAAAAAAAGGCTTTAAAATGTATTCTTAAATATTTATGAATGAAATAATAGGATTCTGGCATTTTCTACAAAAGTAACTTGAAAAAGAATTTAAATTAATAACTTTTGAAAGTGAGTAGAAACAAAGAAATAATTTTATCTACTGTTTTATGGGTTTAAAATTTTCTATAAAATATCGTTTTTATTAAGTTTGGCAGTTGTATATATTCTGCTTTTTAAGGGATTAAGTTGTGTAAGAACCAATAAGAAATGAACATCCAAAGATTCTGTGGTAAGATAATTTTGCTAAGTATAATTCCATATTGTTGTCTTGGAGGTTCAAAAGCTACAATATACATAACTACATGAAAGGCTCTGAGAAATTTTGATATAAAATAATTTAACATGCTTTAGTCCACCATTTCCAAATAATTTGATCACTGAATTACCATCATGGTGATAGCCATTAGTATCCCAAAGACTATACCAAGAGAAGCTTTAATGTACAATGTTTCAGGACTTGTTTAGCTATTGGATGTTTATTGATATCGCCTCCCATTAAAGCCATGTGAGAAACAGCATGTGTCAAATAGCTGTGGTTTGAAAGTCTAGGTACACCAGCTGCCAGCTGTGTAAATTTGAGCTAGGTAATTATATCTCTGAAACTCAGTTTCCTCTCCAATAAATTAGATATAAATAAATCTCCAGAGTTACTGTTAAGTATACCTCCATCTGAAATAATAAAGGTACAATTTCCTATTAAAATTATAATTTACTAAAAAATGTAATTTAGGGCAATAAGCAAAGTAAATTAACAAACTAGACTATAAGAAAATTAGCCCAAATTTACTTAATATCATTTTCTGTGTGTGTATAAATGATTAGAATTTATTTACCACGTTTGATTTGAAAGGTGAATGTTACATGAGCGATAACAAAGCTAAAGTAAACTTAAGCCAGTTATTATTCATCTTTTTGGTTAAGGAAGAATGTTTTTACTGGATGATGTACTCAGCTAGAAAGTGGAGCACTGTGTCTGTCTCTAAGTGCAGCAGTAAGATAATAGCCAGGAAGGTAAGAAGATGTATAAATATAATGAGCTGAAATGTTCCAAAGCAGACGTGTTTGACACAAACTAGAGAAGACTGGTATAGATATAAGCCTGCACAGAAATGTGTAGTGCTTACTTTTAGAAAAGGAACTAAAGTCATCATGAATTATATCAGATCAGATGAAATAATATGGGGTTTCCCCCCAGCCTTAAAGGAGGGTTTGAATTTCTTTAAACAGCAAGTTCCCTAAATCGGTAGTACTTTGAATTTGGTATGCAGCTCATACACAGGTTATCTATATGAGTAAATCTTAAGCATAATTATTAATATGAAAGATTTTCCAGCCTGTTCTTATTCTACCCAACACTCCTCTCCCTCACCTCCTTAGCTGACAGCGCCCGGCTTGCCTGCGATGCCATCGCTGTCTGACATGCCTCGGGGGCCTGAGGCCTCTCCCACGCTCCTCGGCTCCTGTTTACCGGGTACAGCTCAATTACAGTGGGTCTGCTTCACTAACTCACAACTGGGAAGAAGCAGCTGGCCAGATGCCCACTCATTAAACAGGTTCAGCTTAGTGTTGGCAGCTCGTGCTCCGGATTTCTTTCCTTCTTCTCCTGACTCTAAACAGAGTTGTGTGTGGCCAAGTTCTGCTTCGGCCACCATGATGGACTTGAGATCCAGGCGGAGGGCAAACACGACTCGCTTAGGACACCGGGCAGGAGAGGGCAAGGAACTTGGGTTTTGATATTATGATCACTGAACCCCTAAGCTGCCAGCCCTCAAACCTGGCCTGGGCTTGGAAGTCCTGTGATGTGAGAAATAACATGTGTCCTTCATAATTAGTCACTTGGGGTCAGAATTATTGTTGATGTGGTTGTTCTTTCTTTTAATTGGAAGTCTGCTAATTAGGGGGCAGCATCAATAACAATGACAGCAACCTGAAATGCGATTCATCCAATCAGTACACATGTATTTACACAGATAATACAATGTATCAGTTCTGCCAAGTAACATCAATAGTCACAGTTACAGTCATGCTGATCACGTGTTCATCTGTTAAAAATCATAAGCCAAGCCAGCCATAACATGAAGCAATTTATTTCTAAACCAAAATTTTAATTAATGTTGAAATCATTCCAAATGTAAATAAAGTCAAAGATATTAAGGAAACACTAACATGAAATTATCACAATTTACTAGCAAAATAATCTAAATCAATTGCAAATTTTGCTAAAGTAGAAATAAGTGTCTGAGGAAGTAACTGTTCATTTCTTTTCCATTTGAATTAACATTGTCTTTATTTCTCTCATAATACCAGGCTCTCTATTTTTCTTCTTCCTAAATGTTTCCTTGGAAGTTCTTCAGAATTCTTTGAAAAGATAGGGTAAGGTACAAAGGGATAATTGAGTCATATTTATTTCTTTACATTTTATTCAAAATACTCTATGAACTAGTCATGACAAGAATAAAGTTTTTCAGTAAACATTCAACTGGCAGAATTATATAAATTTCAGCTAGGGCTGCCAGAACAGATTCATTTAAATGGAGGATTCTTGACAAAAGAAAGAAGAAAATATTCATGCATAATCACATGCCTTAATATTTGAATTGCAATAATTTTGTAAATGTTTCACATAAAAAATTTGCTTCTGTAACTATGAGCCATAGAAGTAGCTCACAAGCTCATCTGATCATCTTTCCCACAGGAAAACAGTAAATTTTCTCTGAGGTAGACATATCCAGGCTTATTCTAAATATTTTTACATTAACACATAGTGTCTGTTTACTAAGTAAAAACTTTTGCTTGGGCAAGATAAGAAAAATTAAGTGAAACAAATGTTAAATTATGAATGAAATGAAATCAATTAGTTTTTCTGTGGAACTTGGCAATCATTTCAAAGAGAGCAGGGAGACTTTTAAAAATTATATTCACTTTAAGTTATATAGCAAAAGATTTATTTTTCACATGAAGGAGGTAGAAAGAATGGCTATTAAGGATTTGTCACACTCAAATGCATATTAAATGTTATCTGAATCAAAGATACAGAAATAATGTAATAATTTTGAAGGTTTCCACTAAATGGGAAGATATCTAGCAGAATAAAACAACTGATTTGTCCTGGAAAATTAGTCATTAAAATAATGTCTGTAGACACAGAAAAAAAATAAGTATTTTTTTTTGCAGTGTGATTTTTTCTCTCCTCATTCTGAAAAGCAAGAAATACATGCTTAGTAAGCAGCGTTCTCATACATTTGGAAATCTTTCATCTCTGTAGCTGTCGTCAGTGCTTTTTAAATTTCATTTGTATTTGGAGAACTGATGTGGTAACTCATAAAAAATGAGGAACTCGGATATTTCTGCTTCGTGTCTGAAGGAAAGCAGACGTGCTGCTCTGTGTTTGGGAACGTTTGTTGTGGCCAGATAATCCCAACAAAAATTATGCTGATAGTAGAGTGAAGGGAAAAGGAGGGATTGTTCCTGGATTCATTGTATGATTCCCCAGCTACGGCTGAATTGATCTTGTTAGACTTTTAAAACATTTTAGGAGGAAACACAAGTCAGAACAGGAAGCCACCCATTGTTATCCCCAATATAGTGCCTCAAAACAGAACTGTGCTTTTTTCTGTACATAATGTTTTTTTAATAGGTGCGCAGTAGATATTTTGTTGTCATATAAAGACTCAAATTCTGACCATAATCAGGGGCTTGCAACAATAAGGCATCAAAAAAGCAATGAATGGAAACCCCTTACACATGGGCATTTTAAAAACTAATAATTTTTTTAACACATATATACACACATAAAAATGAATACTCTATTTTTGTAATTTCCACAACTAGAAGAAATCTTAACGCTATTCATAGAGATTATAAAACTCTTAGCTGATTTGAATTAATTAGTCCTCTTGGTTACAATTTTATTTATTATCACTGTTAAACAACTATTGAGCTTTCTCCAAGATATAAGCTGCAAAGAATTTTATATCATCCTGAGTTATTTTTTTGAGAATTAGAAGACTATGGCACATAGCGAACTTACTGCTTCTGATCTCCGGAGCTTTAAATAATTTTATAACGAAAATCTATTATAGATAGATACATTTTCTTTAGGTGTTTGGAAGAAATGATTAACTTTATGCTTTGTTTAGCTGAGAAAAGCATTATGCTGCTTTTCTAAATCATCGGGTTCCTCCTCCCAACAAGCAAGTCCTGGGTGACCAAGAAATGCCCTCGGAAGATCACTTAGAAGTTTCGTGAGTTCCTATGCCTGCCTGTGCTTTCTTTCTCTTGTTTCATTTCTTAATTTTATAAAAGACTTACATGGATATACACCGTGGGTCTAGTAAATTTTTTCAAATGTCCAAACCAATGTAATCAATGCAATAATGATTTTTAATGCAATTCTACTGCATCGTGAACTCATAAAAATAGTTACGTTTTCTTTAACTGAAAAATCTCTAGTGAATGCATGCGATTTTTCATCCACACTTGGTTCCCACTTTATTATAGTATTATAATTAATTTTTTATTGTATTAATGCTAAGCATAGAATCAGTTACCTAAGTTTTCCTCAAGATAAAACAATTCAAGGCCTGTTTGGTCTACAAACTTTATCTTAAGTGGCAATTGTAAATATTTTTGCCTTTGCAGGCCATACAGTCTGTAACTCTGCTGTTCGTGGTGAAAGGAACCATAGACAATGTGTAAATCAATGAACACGGTTGTCTTCCAATAAAATTTTATTTATAAAAACATGTTGGATTGACGCCATACGCAGTACTGTGCCCATGCCTGCCACAGGCACACGTTATGCAAAATAAAATTTTAATCATTGCTTTATATTCATTTATACTTTATTTATAGTCATGCTCATACATTGAGAAAGGTAGTTTCTATTTTCTTCTCTGATAAATTATGTAAAATTTTAGTACTGACATAACTTCCTAGTATTCAATTATTAGTTTTAAAAAAAAATGAATGCGTCTAGAAGCTACAAGTAAAACCTGAACCTTAAAATTGACTCTAGTCCCTGAATTATGGAAATCTTCTGTACTCTGAATCTATAATCATACTTAATGTCAGTTTTTTTCAAAAATCTTCTTTAAACTTGTTAGGTTAATGTCATTTGTATACCTACATAAAATATATGTATTCATTTTATCTAAATTTCTGGTAGCTACCAAAATGAAAATGTCATAATGATATGGAAACTTACTTCTACTATATAGAATAATCGTAACATTTTCAACAATTACCCAAACAATAGTTATAACAACCCTATGAAAAACGACACTGATTGGATTTGCACGCACTATCTTTATGCAGTCAAGTAATATCCTACCCTTCTTTTATTTTAGGAACCAGGTGATGAAGGCAAATAAATTAGAGGAATGCATACATGAAATGTTAGAAAATATTGTATTGATATGTCCTCAGGTGGTAAAATACAAATTCAAAAAATATTTCCACATGTTTCTTACCCTTTATTTCCATATAATGGATATTTTTGTAAAGAAGTTTTTATATGTCTGGAGGTTCTTGGAAATCATATGCTTATAGAGTAAATTAATACGTTAAAATTATATAAGGCACTGATAAGTAAAAAAAATAAATAAAAATGTACTCATACATTCATTACCATGCCATAAGTGCCAAGGGAAGAGATCTGAGCTATAGATATCTTTTTTTAAAAAATATGTCTTTACTGATTTCAGAGAGAGGAAAGGAGAGGGGGAGAGAGAGCAACAGAAACATCAGTGATGAGAGGCATTGACCGGCTGCCTCCTGCACGCCCCTGACTGGGGCCAAGCCCGCAACCCGGGCCTGTGACCTGACTGGGCATCGAACCCCCATCGCATGGATCCCAGGTAGTGGCTGAACCGCTGAGCCCCGCCCGGCCGGGGCAGCTACAGATAATCTTGAAAAAGAGTCAGTCTAATTAATCCTCAGGAGGAGTCTGGCCAGATTTTCACCTTAGCCAAATATGTGTGTAGCAACAGGCTTGCTAGGCACATGTTAATATTTTATATAAATGTGAGCGCCTAAAAATTAAAAATATAGAAAATGAAACAATGAATTTTAAAACGCAACCAGAAGTAAATGTATTACAACAAAGATAAAATCTGTCATCTGCACAGTTTTTTCTTGAACTCTTTGTATTTAATAACTATTTTACATAAAGGGCTACTTCCTTGTTCTTTATATTTACTTTGTGTTTTGAAGTCATTTGTTTTGTTTCCCTATTAAATGATCTCATTTGCTTTGTCTCTGCCTCTTATATTTGAGGAAAATTAATTTCTTCCTTCTTTCCTAGAGAACCGTTCTCACCTCAGATTCTCTTTTCACTGCTGAACTGAATTTATTTTCATAGGCTGAGCGGTGTTGAATGACTGACTGTTAAGTTGAATGTATTTTTTGATCCCTGGGGTATCATTAAATGCAAAGAACTTTTTTTGTTTGTTTTATGCGTGAAAACCAGAAATATCACTGCAGCAGTTCACTGAAAACTGTATTCTGCACTAAAACTGTTTCATCTAATTTTGCTCTTTTTTCCAAATTGGTCAAATAGAAGGTAGAGACTTGTGTAAAAAACACTGTAAAGCTACAGTCTATTGAAATGCAGTAAATGTGTTTTGGTAAACTTTGTTTGAAAATCAGGTTAGAAAAAAAGCTAATAAAATAAGTAATACCAATGTAAATATCAAGACAATGTCAGTTCATTTACAACCTCACTTTTCCTACATTCACTTAGGTTGGAGGCTGCATATGAAAGCTATTTAAAAACTACAAGACTTTCTACAAGTATGTAATGAGTTATGATATATTATGATTATTTACTTATTATTTCATACAGCACTTTAAGCTCTTCTGAATATGCATCTTTCATCCAAAAGAAAACTTATTTCGATGCTTATTTTAAATTTAGAGGCTAGAGCTCTTCCTTATCCTTTTCCCAGTAACATTTTATTTTCTCTAGCTTCCTTTATTGTAAGAATACAGTATATAATACATATTACATACAAAATATATGTCAATTGACTTTTTAAAGTTATTGGTAAGGATTTTGGTCAACAGTAGGCTCTTAGTTAAATTCCTGGGGAGCCAAAAGTTATTTGTAAATTTTCGAATGCATGGGTGGTCAGAATCTTTAACCCCACGTGTTTCAAAGGTCAATTGTAAACTTAGGATCTCGCACTCATTCCTCCAGAAAAATATTTTTTCAACTCTTTGCACCACATTTCCAACAATTTGTGCCAAACATATTTGGAGTTTTGATGCTGCAACCTTCTGTGGATTTGGAAAGGGTGAAAAATAATTTACTAAATTATCAGTGTAAGCATTCAAAAGTGTCAAAAGTACCTAGACAGGTCTACAGAGAATTTCACTTACTGCTGACTTGGTTGTCTTATGTGCTAACATAAATTAAGAAGAGGGGATCTTACAGTAATTTTGGTTTCCATATATGATTCTCATGGAAGCACATATTTCTAAGGTTTAGTACTAGAAAACCGGTCATTTCCCATGGATTGGCCCTCATCTGGTTGAGAAAATTAACCATTTGGAATGAAAACCAGACAATAGCATACACAAAGCAGTACTAAGCAGAGCCAATTAGTTAGGATAGTCTCTGTGAGCTTATTGCCAGAAAATCCATAAAATGATTCAAAGAACCTCTACTTTTAATTCAGGTGAAAAATATGGACGTTCAAAAGATTGATGGATTTAATAAACAATTAGCTAAGTGACTGGCTAGAGATTAACCACTTTGAACATTCTTTGGTCTAATGAAATTTAAATAGAATATATAAAATTATTGACAAAAAATCAAGCAGTGCATAACTGGTATTAGTTATTTGTAATATTGCAAATTTTCTGACTAAAAACAATACAGATTTATTATTGGTTTCTTTGCCATTTTAAAATAATCAAAATTATTTAAATAAAATAAAGGCAGTCTAATTCAATATCTCCTTATCTTAATATTGTAATGCTAAGTATAAATCAACTCAGATTAGGTACTTTCTTCTGACAACAGCAAATTTTTAATTATATATCATGCAAAAAGAAAATCCATATACAAATTAAATTCCACCTTTCAGGAAGGAGGTTTGAGCCCTGTTTTTATAAGACCTTTCCCACAACAGGTTATAAATAGACATGTAAAAACAAAATCACACAATTGTATTTCTTTATCTCTTATACTTAAAGCCTCTGGCAGTAAAGAAAAAAATCACAAGTCTAGGAAAAAAGTAGCTATTTATTTAACTACATGTTCACAGTATTTCTTCTTTAATTTTTACAAGAAGTGGAACTCGCTTATCTCTGATTCTTGATGGGAAGAATGAAATTCAAAGATAAACTTTCCAAGTTAATAATGAACGAGTAGCAACTGGTAGAGTCTAGTTCTGAAACCAAGCCTGTCTTAAAATAGAGCATGTGTTCCAACTGCTTTTCGTGATTCATAGCTTACACAAGTTGATCATCTGTATATTAGAGACCTGAGAACCAGTGAGTGCTCTATTTTGTTTGACTATATGTGGCATAAGTAATGACAATCTGTTAAAAGATAACTTAAAGATTTCAGTCATAAATTTTTCGTTTTAGTCTTTACCACTCCATAAACTAATTGAGAGACTTTCAGCAATTCATTTAAACTCTCTATTGTTAGATTCTCAGCTTATGTGAAAAGTGTAATTATATTATCTGAAGGTAAACAATGATAAGCTAAAGATATAAACTCTAGCGTAGCCACATGGACATTTATTAAAAATGTATACTTAATAAGCCAGTAGAGGCAATACAGTGTAATATTAAAGTTCAATTAATTGATCTAAGTGAAAATAAAGAGGGGAAAGAACAACATAGATAAGTAATAAAACAAATATGACTTAGGTAAGTAATGAAGTAAATATCATGGGAGTATGGGTGAAAAAGGTGAATGGATTAAGCCAAAAAAAACCCAAAACTAAAACAAAACTCATAGACACAGACTACAGAGTGGTGATCACCAGAGGGGAAAGGGGTGGAGAGAGGAGGAAGACGGTAAAGGGAGGATTAATAGTGGTGGAAGGAGACTTGACTTGGGGTGGTGACCACACAATACAATATACAGATGATGCATCATAGAATTGTACACCTGAAACCTATGTAATTTTATTAAGCAATGTCACCCCAATAAATTCAATAAAAAGTAAATTTATGTCTCTGGATCTATTTTGTTCATCAGTTTATTTTGTTCATTATGTGAGAGAAGCATAGAACAGACTGACAAATCTGAGAGGGAAGACGGGTGGGGGAGTTGGTGAGGAGAAATTAATCAATAATTTATATGCACATATGGATAACCCATGGACACAGACAATAGTGGGGTGAAGGCCTGGAGTGGGGGTAGGATGGATGTGGAGTAGAAGGGGTCAATGGGGGAAAAAAGACAACATCTATAATTCTTCCAATAATAAAGATAATTTTTTTTTAAAGTAGTGATTATCATTACGGATTAAAAAGCAAGACTCAATTATATGTTCTTTACAAAAGATGCACATAAAATATAAAGTTCTTGAAGGTTTTTAAAAAATTGAAAAGCTGTAACATGCGAATCCTAATCATAAAAAACCCAGAATATATATATATAATGATATTAAATAAAGTTGCCCTGAAGGAGAAAAGTATGAGCAGAGATAGGTAATTCTGTGATGATGAAAAGAACAGTCACCATGAAGACATACCAGTGTTAAATGTGCATGTATGAATGGAAAATCACAGTACAGCAGGCAAAAAATCCTGACAGATCAGTATTTAAAAGAAAAGTAAGTGGGGGGAAAATCTAGTAATAATAAAAAGATCCAACACACAATACTATTTCTACCCTGACTCCTAAAATATAAAAGGAGGTTAAACTTCCCATGTAAATGTTGTTGCACTGTCTCATGTACACACTGATATTATATATAACATACTTTGTCATGCTTAATAATAAGCTCAGTCTTTATATGCCCTTAATACTTTTAAAATATATATGTGTATTATAAAACATTCTTATGGACCACATTTTATGTTACATTAAAAAATAAAGGAGGTAAGTTTATGTTATCTCTCCTATTAAGTGTGAAACATATAAAAAGCCTTTGGCAAAATATATATACACACATATACATATATATATACACATACATGTATGTATATATAAAAATATATACACATAAATATATACACATATTTATATAGATATATACATGAAATTGTGAAATTGATAACTAAAAAAGAATGTATTAACAAAAAATATAAAACTAGGCTGTAATAAAAAATAGAAGTATCTATTTGAGTTAAGAAAAGTGTTCTAAATGGGGACACACGTTCAGGTAGCAACCCAAAGTGTTCTGGGGAGAAGGAAGGCAAGGTGTATAAGGTCCTGGGTTTAGCAGTGCTCTTCTTAATCCAATCATATTTAGGTACATGGAGGGTTCTGGTTGCAGGTAGTGATGAACCCAACCCCATATGCAAATGAAGGATGCTGATCAGGCAAAATGGGTTGGTTTATTTAAAAGAAAAGCATGTAGTAGATGATCTGGTTGTCATAGTGAGGAGGAGATTAAAGTTCAGGCACAGCTCAAAGGTTCAAAAGTTCTGGAAAAATGTTCTAAATGGAAAGTGTGTAAAACAAACTTTCTCCTGGCTTCCTGGCTCCATCGTAGTGCCCCTCACTAATGACTCTGCCTTGTCAGTCTCCTTTCACCTATCAGAGGATTGAAGGCCTCGTGGCCCAGGAACATATCTACTAGGCTCACCACTGTGTGCTCTGCTCCCAGGACAGTCCCAATCCACAGATGAGTATTTCACTGCTCCATAAACTGTTTCAATGACTGGAAAATTAGTACAACTGTTCCTAAAGAAGCTTAGGGATGAAACTAAAGAAAGAATGGGCAAAAATAAAATAAAATAAATAGGTTGACATTCTCTGATATGAAAATTACATATTGACATAGAGTGTAAAAAGGTTGAGATTTATTAGCTATTAAAATTTGAAAGAGGTGGAATAAGGTGCATAGATGAGACACAATCTTAACTAAGGAATTGGAGAGAGATTTAAGAATTAAAAAGAAGTGGGTGATTAATATACTTACGCAGTTTTAATTGAAGTTTATAGAGAGTAAGATTATAATGGAGCCCTAAAATTTTAAACATTATCCCAAAGCTATAAACCTGGAAGTATACCATTAAGTAATAAACAGTACATCAAAATAAAATGTAAACAAAATAGAAGAAAATAGACAATTTGGAAAAACTCACGAGGTAAAATGTCAGTATTTTTTTAAATAAAAGTTATAAGTCAGTAAGATCAGTTCCCTGACAGAAAATTGGGTAGAGTATAAAATCAGAAAAAAAAAACCCAAAAAACGAAAAGCTAACATACCCATGGAATCAAAGCAATGCACATGTAAATAGTAACGAGCTATTTTGACTTCCCAGATTGGCAAAGGTTAGAAGGAAAGACGACGTGCTTTTGCTGAAGATGAGGATGTTAACAGAATACCATCACCTGGGGGCTTATGAACAATAAATATTTCTCACAGTTCTGGAAGCTGAGGAGTCCGAGATGATGGTGGCAGCAGGTTTGGTGCTGGGTCGGAGAGACCCCTTCCTCATGATGACCATCTTCTCACTGGAACCTCCTAAGGCAGAAGGGGCGAGAGGGCTCTGTAGGATCTTTTTATAAGAGCACTTACTTCCTTCATGAGCTCCACCTTCAGGACTTAGCAACTTCCCCAAGGCCCACCTAATACCACATTGGGTAGTAGGTTTCAGCATTGAATATTAGGGGGTGCAAACTTTCAGTCTAGAGCAGGCAGAATGAGTCCTGTCAAACACTACTTGTCATATGATTATGAGGAGTGCAAGTGTGGAAATACATGTCAATATTTACCTATCTCCTGAAAGAAAAAAAGAAATGGTAAGATTTGAAAAAATGTATCATTTTCTTATGAAATTTGCATACATTTTCCCTAGCTCTTTATCTTAAAATAATCATCTAAATACCTATGCAAAGATTCACTTTTTAAAATAAATTCCTTAATCATCCCACATTCTCTTTTACTTATGAAACTCTTCCTATCTGCCAAGCAGTGCTCTTAGGGCTGCTATCACTGTGATAAAGATGCATGTATGATATTTGTTGCTCCCTTATTTAATATTGAAACAATGGAAGCAATCTAAATATTACATTACACTGATTATAATACATTCCTATAGAAATGTGATGCAATCACTAAAATAATATTTACTAATGATGTAAAAGTGTTTTCTTTAATAAAATTAATGTATTTGAATATAAATGGTGTGAATAATTTGATCTCTTACTGTATTTAAAAACAGTGCATTTGTAGTTTGGATTCAGAATGTTACTTTCCGTATTTTTTATCAGTCATTTATTTGTAAAATAATGACCATGATTTACCTAAATAAGATAAACTGTTTCAAATGTGAAATATAACTCATAACACAGCATATTTGGTATTTTTATATCAGGGCTCATAATACTAGAATGGCTTTCAAAATTTTCCTTTTTTTTTTTTTGCTTTTAATAAAGTGGCTTGGGTTTAGTCTCAAACTAAATTATGAATGTAGCCTGAAGATATTGCATATGTTTTTGAAAATCTATTCCTGTGATTCTATGATGCATCTCTGAATAAGGAACAATAAATAATAGATTTAGGCGAAAATATTATCCATTTACTACCTACTGCCAGGTATTTTGGGAATACAAAAACTGTGGCCCTTAAGTTTATTTGCTAATGGGAGAGTGGAGGGGGAGGGTAGATGTTTGCATAAATCAAGACAGACACAATAGAAGCATTACATTTATAGGAGACTGCAGTGTGAGTTTTAGAAGGCATCATGGTAATCACACGATGGAGATATTTTATTCACGGGGCTGCTCTGTGAAAAGCCCAAATGAGGAACATGGTTTGGAAACAGCAGGATTAAGCAGTTCAGTTTAGATGAAGAGTACAGGTTGGAAAACCAGGCGAGGGTCAGAACATGGAAGTCTGGAATATCCAGTTTATTGAGTCACGTTTCAGTCTATGGGCAGTGGGGATTGTATTGATGATTTGGAATGGAAAAATGACAATTCTTTTTTATTATGAAAAGAGAACATTAAATAATTAGAGCAGAAGGAATTAGAGACAGACAAACCTCTACTGGTTTTGGCCAGACTTTTAATATGCAATTCAATTCAAGAAGCATTCTGCCTTTAATAGATGCCTATTCTATTCTCCAGAACAGTTCACGTAAGACAAGCCATCCAAAAATATCCGCCCATCTGATGTTTACATAATGATAAAAGCCATTCAAATATCTGTACTAAAATCTATTGGATTTGAATGTTTAGATTCAAAGGGATTTCAAAGCTTCCCAGTGTGTGACGTAGAGGAGACTGACAAGAGAAATGGGACACACAGGCTGATACCAGACAGAAGGAGCAAGTCCTGAATAAGGAACACTAGATAACAGATTTAGGAAAAAACGTTAGAGCTAGTATTAGTGCTAAGGGGGAACATCAGCTCTGATGACTTTGAGAAGAGAATAACAAGTTTATATTTCATCATTTAAAAATGACTTAAAACATATTGAGTTGCAGAAATTTAGATAAATAGTTTAAAATAATTATATGTGCCTGTTGGTGTTTGCCCACCCTGAAAATCTGAATCTAAACAGAAACAATCAAATATATCCCAGTATTTATGCCAGACTTGTTTATTTCTAGGTCGTCGTTTCACTGTCAATAAAATAAAAATAACAAATGATATAATACAAGTAAGATACTTTGCACAAAGCTGGTTTTCCTGGTCAGCAGGGTTCATGTCTCCTGGAGTTGAAGAATGAATTCATGGACAATTTGAGACATAAGGAAAAGCAAAAGTTTACTGGAGACGCAAAAGCTCCCACAACGGCGAGAGGGGTTCCCAACAGGCAGCCATGGGAGTTTCTATGTCTAGGGGTTATATCTACCTGAGTGTCCTTCTATTGGCTGTTTTGAAAGATTCTGCTCTTGCAACATCCAATTACTTTAACCCTTTGCTCCCTGCCTTTGCCTCCCGTGCTCCAGGTTCAATTTTTTTTTTTCTTCTCTCTGCCGTTGCACCAGCCCCAAGGTGCCTGACAGATGTCACATGGCCCATTTCCCATTCATGCTTCTCTTTGTTCTTCCCTGACCCCAATGTCCCTTACCTTCCTATTTTAAATCTAGCTCCTCACTCCTCCCTCTGGTTAGGAGATACTACCTGCTGTTAGGAAAAGGGATGACAACCGCTCTAGTTGCTTTGCATTGGCGAGGGGATTTGTTAAGGGGCAGCAGTCAGGGTCCCATTGGAGGAGGGTGATCGAGGGGTCCTTGGAAGACCGGATTTCCCATGTGGGGTTGCATCTCCCTGACCATTTGTAATTTGATGGTTTCTAGGTGAGAGAGAATTGAGTCACACGACTGAGAATGCAGGGCCCAAACATTAGTACTAAAAAGAGGCAGGCCAGTGGCCCTTAATCTGATTCCAAATTTCAGATGCAAGTGATTTAGTTGCCTGTTGTTTCAGCCACTTTGCCTTCTGTAATATAACTTGAGTCCTAGTATCTATCCGGGAAGAAGTGTTGATGTAAAAACAACAGATGGTGATGTAGGTAGACCTATATTCTGTAAATAAGTAATAAGGTACTTAATAAGGAATATGCCCATGAAAACAGAAGAAAAAAAACAAAGGTAAATTACCATAGAAAATTATAAACCAGTTTCTGAGTCTGTAAGACTCTCAGTCAAGAAGACTTGAAGTTTCTCTTGCTGGAATGAAAGCAAGCAGTGACAGTCTGACCGATTCTCTTTCCTGCAGTTTAAATATCTCCGGTGATACCATCAAATGTTCAGGCAAATTCTGTATGCTTGACAATGCATCAGTAGTTCTCAGTAATTCTAAGTCAAAGGATGGGAGAGAAGTAAAACATTAGCTTGAAGGGTTGAAGACAACTAGAAGAATTTAAGAACCTGTTTAGTTCGCAGATAAAAACAAAACTTTAAACTTGGAAGACAATCAGCTGTGCTAGAGTCCAATATCCAAAATTAGGCATTCTGATTTTCATTGAAACATAATTTCTCTCCTAAAATCACCCTCATTTTTACTAAAGAGACTGTATTAGTCTGGTTTTAATTTGGCCTGGTTATTTGCATAAACACAATAAGAATAGCAATTGATTATATAGGCTCATTTAAATCTGTTTTGCTGGAATTTCATTCACCAGGAATCTTTAGACTGAGCTTTTGTCAGCTTCTCAGGGCACAGAAGCCAAGTCACACAGTTGCCATCTGGCTTTGCCTGCAAGGGTTTGGGTGGATTTCTCATGTTCTTGAGATCCCCAAAATGTTTTCTCTTTGCGATCTCCCAGGAAAGCAACCTTTGTTCCTTATCTGGAAAGACTGCCATAAACCACAGGCCGTTAATCCAAGGGGCTCTTATTGACTTCAAAGCCAATCTCAATTCCTTAAATTTTTCTGGTGACATCCAGAGTCCAGGAATGTCTCTCTTGATTATGACATTCTAGACAATGATTGGTTAATAAAACCACAATTGGATACCAGTCTTGCTGAATTCATGCAAAGAAACATATTGCCATGAAAATAATAATGCACATTAAGAGTTGCCAACTTCCTGAGAGATCAGGTAGGGAGAAAAATATAAGTGATTCAACATTGCTTATGAGAAGAAAATTTACCCAATTGTTCTAGGGAAATAAAAACAAGCTTTCCTATATCTGGAAAACAGAAATATATATATATATTTTTAATTAGCAATATTTTGAACAAAGTCATGAGAATAATAATTATTCTCAGTTCATCCAGTCCCGTAAACAATTTTTGCTTGTCCTAATTATTTGCCAGTATTTCCATGAATCCAGTTATTCCTTAAAGTTACATAAATCTTTAACCATTTCAAAGAAATGACCTGCTTAGAAACCTGTAGTTTAGCGTAAGTCAAAGTCCTTGTTATGAATCTTTTCAAAGACTTAACTAACACTTTGTAAGTGCATCAGAGCAAAACAATGACAGTCTGTTGACAAACTTAAAATGACATGGTTATAGAATTGATTATAATGCAATTGATTTAAAACTTTGCCTTTCTATAAGATATAGCATTCCAAGGTAACAATTTTTTGGTAAATAATAATTACTGTAAAATGACAGAGAGAAGATAAAGTCTATATATATTTAGATTTAAGACACAATTTCAACATATAAAGAACAAATAATGTATAAGATTTTAAAATGCTGTACATGGCTCATTGGAAGTGTGTATTGAGCACTGGAAATAAGCCATAAACACCCTAATGTGTGGATTACAAACACCTGGAGTGCCACCACTGAATGTCCCCACAAGGAACTATCACTCTTGGGTTGCCTGGTATCACTGACCAGATACCTGTTACCCCCTGAAAGTTTCCTGTTTGAACTTAGTTTTGAATCTTGCAAGTTCCTTTATAGAGCAGACTGAAATTTAAACTTTGGGAAGGTTGTCAAACAAAACTTACCCAAAAGATCATACCATAAATTCTTAGTAAATCTTAGTGAAATACATATTTGATGGTAATAACTCTAAAAGATGTCAGACTTTTACCGGGTCTAATATCGAATATTTTGTCCAGACCACAGGATCCTGTTTAACCTATATAAGTATTTAATCTCTTTAGGCCAATTAAATACTATCCCTTAGTAAAAACATCGGGAAGCAGAAAACACATCACGTATAATACACAGACAAACACAGATCACATAAAGACCATATACATGAAGACTAAACACATACAAGACCATACACATAATCTGAATTACTACTTTTTGTAGAGAAGACATAAGATTTTTCTCATTTGCTTTTGATGACTTTTAAGAAGTCTAGAAAAGGGGAGAGAAGGTCCTAATTACCACACAAGAAGACTTGTTTAAACTTTCAATGGAAAGATGGTAGTGGACTGAGTGGGAAGCTATATTGACACTCTCCCGGGACTGACTCTCTCTCCTGGAATTACAACTAAAATATAGAAAAACCATCCTGAATAATCAACTGCAACTGAAGACTAGCTGGGGAGCACTCTCATAACCAAGGAGGAAAAGTGGAGACCACATAGAGACTAGTAGGAAGTGTGGGCGTGAGAGGACTGGCCAGGCTCCCACAGGCAGCAGCTGAATGTCTGGAGTTATATCTCAGCTGGGGGGGGGGGGAGGTTCCCAGTGAGGATTCTGGGGCCTAAACCCCAGGCTGGGCCTTCCAGCCAAGAGCACCAGAACTAAGAAACATGCCCACATAACATCTGGCTGTGAAAAGCAGCGGGGTTTCTGTCTGTCAGGGAGAGAAAGCTAGAAATGCAGGCACTCTCTTAAAGAGCCAACACACAGAGTTTCATGTGCAGCCACTCACCTTGGGCCCCAGGAGGAGGACTGGATTTGTGTGAGGAGAATCTAGGGTTGTGGGCTTTGGAGATAAGAGCTCAGAGGGCACCCCTCTGGATTCCAGTGCTGAGTCATTCCCCTATACTGCAGAGGCAGACATTTACCTTCCAAGCACCTTTAGCCTGAGGAGAAAGCAATTGCCTCACCCTGCTGGAAAATCTCTTCCTCTAACCCCTGGAGTTTCTACAGCCTGAGGCTCATTAAGATTTATCAGTCTGCAGGCAGAAGCAGACCTCAGAGTGCTTTCAGTCTTTGCCTGATCTGCTTCTGGATCTGGGCCTTAGAAAAGCAGACTTTGGTGTTCATATTGGTCCTGTCCAAAGGTACCCAGCCCCAACAGAGGGAACCTCAAGCTGTGGGTTGTTGATAGCTCCAAACAGGGTACTCAAGGCCAGTCACAAACAGCATTTGACATTGGCGTGCACCAGAGACCTTATGAAAAAACTGAGAGTTCTAGCAGGTCTACCTAATACTTAGAAACAAACCCTAATAGGAAGCCAAAATGGGGAGACAGACAAGCTCTAAATGAAAGAATAAAAGAACTCTTGAGAAGAGCTAAGTTAAATGAAGATAAGCAATCTATTAGATATAAAGTTCAGAATACTGTCTGTAAGGTTGCTTAACAGCATGAAAAAAGACATGGAAACCATGAAAAATGACCAGTCAGAAATGAAGAATGACATAGCAGAAATAAAGAATACATTGGAAGGAATAAATAGCAGCTTAGATGGGATCAGCAAATTGGAAGACAGGGTAGAAAAAAATCATTCAATCAGTGATCCAAAAAGAAAAAACAATTAAAAAAACTGGAGGACAGTCTAAGGAAGCTGTGGGACAACATGAAATGTAACAATATTCACATCATAGGAGTGCCAAAGGAGGTCAAAAGTAAGCAAGAGTTAAAGAACCTGTTTGAAGAAATAATAGCAGAAAACTTTCTTAATCTGGTCAAGGAAAATGTTGCACAAATTCAGGAGGCACAGAGAGTCCCAAGCAAGAAGAATCCAAAGAGGTCCATGATCAGACACATCATTATTAAAATGCCAAGAATTCAAGACAAAGAGAGAATTTAAAGGCAGCTAGAGAAAAGCAATGTGTTACCTACAAAGGAGCTCCCATAAGTTAGTCCTCTGACTTCTCATCAGAAACTCTAAAGACCAGAAGGGTATGGCAGGAAGTATTCAAGGTAATGTAAAACAAGGGTCTGAAACCAAGACTACTCTATCCAACAAGGCTATCCTTCAAAATAGATGGTGAAGTAAAGACTTTCCCAGATTAAAAAAAGGGTAAAGGAATTTATCACCACCAAACCAGCATTGCAGGAAATGTTAAAGAGACTGCTGTAATAATAATAAGAAATGTAGAGAGAAACATAGGCATAAAGCATTAAAATGGCAATAAATAAGGACCTATTAGTAATAGCCTTAAGGACTTTAACGAAGAGCTCAATAGCAACAGTCATAGTCATGGCCTTTAACACCCCATCAACTTCACTGGATAGATGTTCCAGACAAAAAGTCAACACAGAAATAGTGACTCTAAATGGCACACTAGATCAGATGGATTTAATTGATATTTACAGAACATTTCACCCCAAAGCTGCAGAATATATGTTTCTCTCAAGTGCACAAGTCATGCTCAAAGACAGACCACGTGTTAGGACACAAAACAAATCTCTACAAGTTCAAGAAGACTGAAATCATATTAAGCATCTCAGATCACAAAGGAAGGAAACAGGAATCAACTACAGTAAAAACACTCAAAAACATTCAAGCACATGGAGGCTAAATAACATGTTATTAAACAATGAATGGGTTACCAATAAGATCAAGAAAGAAATCAAAAACTTCCTGGAAACAAATAAAAATGAACACACAGAACCCAGAATCTATGGGACACAGAGAAAGCAGCCCTAAGAGGCAAGTTCATAGCACTGCAGGCCTACCTCAAAGAGCAAGAAAAATTTTTAGTAAACTAACCCTACAACTTAAAGAATTAGCTCCCATGTGAAGCCAGGGCTTTTGTTTGCTGGGAGTTTTTTTATTGCTGCTTTGATTTCATCAGTTGTTATTAGCCTATTCAGGTTTTCTGATTCTTCCTGATTCAGTTTTACATGATCTCACTCATATGTGGAATCTAATAAACAAAATAGACTGAGGAACAAAATAGATGCAGAGACAGAGAAGCATGGAATAGATTGAGGAATCGCAGTGGGAAAGCAGTGGTGGGGGAGTGGGTAGGGAGAGATTAATCAAAGAACTTACATGCATATATGCATAACCCATGGACACAGACAATAGTGTGGTGAAGTCCTGGGATGGGGGGGAGGGCATATGGGGTGATGGAGGGGGTCAATAGGGGGAAAATGGAGAATATCTGTAATACTTTCAACATTAAAGATAAATTTTAAAAACCCTACAAACTTTCAATGAA
Organism: Miniopterus natalensis; assembly: GCF_054644295.1. Classification (NCBI taxonomy): domain Eukaryota; kingdom Metazoa; phylum Chordata; class Mammalia; order Chiroptera; family Miniopteridae; genus Miniopterus; species Miniopterus natalensis. Next base: position 169,072,654 of record NC_142081.1, read on the forward strand.
AACTTCAAGGGCTGTGAATGATCAGTGGAAACAGAAAGGATCTCTGGGCTCCAATCTAAGTGATTAAGCAACAGGAGAGAGCCTGGGTGGTGCTGCTTTGGCTCACTGAAAAGTACTCATTCAGAAATTACTAGCTTTAGAACTCACTTTCTTTTTCTTCAAAATGCATCTCCATGCCTCATGCCTTCTTTTACCCAAACCATACAATTTCTTTTTTAACTTAATTTTAACTCTTAGAAACCTCAATTTCCAATGATAACTAAAAAGGTAAGCAACCAGAATTCCTTAGACTAACATTCATGAACACACTTTAAACATACTCTGACACATGAAACACACCGAAGACAAAGCATCAACAGCTCCAAATCCACTTTACTGACTTTCTAAAATAAAAAGCCAAAAGCAGGCAAACTTAAGACTTGCACAGAGACCAAACAGGTTTTGGAAAAAAAGAGGTTCCAGTGAGTGGGTCAGAGGAGATTGTCTTTGGAGCCACATCTCTGGCCCTGTTGAAAACTTCATTTGTAAAACAAAGATGGTTTTTAATACCTCAACAATTGTGTTGCCATCCAAATGTTGGCAATGGACCGGCACATTCATCCTTCCATTTTGGGAATGCTTCTTTTTCCATTTGGGTGTATATTCTTTTCAGGCTCTGTAGCAATTACAGAGAGATGTAGTTTACAGGTAGTACTGAGGTTAGGGTCATTCCCAAGAGCCAGAAAGACTTGGGTATATGGGCCCTTTGTCCATTTCCCTTAGGAACAGCAAAACAGGTCTTAGCTGCATGATAATATTGTCCTATAAAATTTCCTAGTTGGAAGGGAACAGGTTCTAATTTACAGTCAGACATTGATTAAATATTTCTGCCCTTTGTATAGAAGCTTTACGCTGAAGGAGACAACTTGAGTTGGTTGTGGATAGGAACAGATGAAGTAGTCCCAGTATCTATAATGGCCTTAGGAGTAGCTATCCTTTTCATGATCATTTAACTTCTCCCAAACTGTTGAGAAGGGAAAACACCCTTAGCACAACTCTAGGCTTGCTTCAGTGTTTTTTTTTTTTTTCTTTCTAAGTCCCATTGTGGTGTTCTACAATTCTCTTCAAGGTGACCTGGCTTCTACAATAAAAACACTCCTGTACAGTTTCCTAGCAGGCCCCATTTAGCAATTCTGTTGCCTTCGCTCAGAAACCAGTAGGTGTAGGTGCAGGTGGGGGAATTTCGTGGGCCTTCAGGCAGGGCTGCGAGACAGGGTCTTTGGTTGTAGTACCACCAAGGTAGTCGACTGATATTTCTGGAGGAGATCCTCCTGTTCTAGTAATGGGAAAAATGTCTGGACATAAGGACTTTCTGACCATTTCCCTTCCCTGACAGAACAGGTGAAGTCAGAGAATGGTGTTATAGTTTATACTTCCCTCAGGAGGCCCATTCTCTCCTTCTGCCAGTTTATATTCGGTCCATGCACGAGGGCAAAAGAAAATTCGTTGCTTTTTCTTCAGTGTCTGGAGGTCGAAGGAGTCCAACTTTTCAGGATACAGCTTAGCGGGGTGTCATCTTGGAGTGTAAAAGAAGATCCCATCCGGAAGAAAAGGGAGAAGGCGTCCAGCGCCTTCCATCTCTCAGGAAGACCCCCGGGGCGTCCCCCGCCTTAGGGAGTCATGGAGTCCCTGAGTCCCCTCGCTAGTGCCTCACCACCCGGGCAGCCTGCAGGGGACAGTCCCGCTTCCCAGTGCAGCAGCTAACACCCGCCAGAGCAGCCTCTGGGCCACGCGTGACCGTGACGCAGACAGGACCGCCTGGAGCAGTCACCTCACCCGGGCGGCTGGTCAGTCCCGTCCTGCCAAGGCGGTGCCCAGATGAGCGCCCAGCACGCGCAGGCCTCCTTGCTCTGCTCAGCGGGGACCCTGTGGGCAGTTCCGAACCCCTGGTCCAGTACAGGGCTTTTGTAGGTGATCCTGACTCTCTGCGAGGACTCCTGGGAGAATCCGCCGGGACAAAGGGCGACCGCGGAAGGCGCGCGAGAGCAGCTTCTGGAGGTGCCGTTTGTGGCCACGCTCCCGCGTCGTCACAGTCCCGGCGCCCTCCTCCCCAAGCGCAGCTTGCTCCGGAAGTGCTCCTGGAAGGGCCCGGGGTGGTGACCCCGGGAGGAGTGCTGCGCTCCGCTGCCGGAAGGGCCCTTGCCCCGCCCTCTTTCCCAGCAGGCAGAGGGGCTGCTGCCCTCCCAGCTCTAGCTGCGGGAAGCGGTGCCCCTGCGCGCCAGTCTGCGCACTTAAGAGGAACTTCCGGTTTTGTGAGACTGACGACGGGCCAGACGGCGCGTCCGGGACCGATCCCACCGAAAGGAAACCCAGGGCACTAGGGCGGGGCGCTGGGCTGGCCCCAGACTCTCGCGAGGGGCCGCGCCCTTCCGGCCTACCTGCCTTCCGAGGGCCCGGGGGAGCCCCTGCGTCAAGGGGATTCGGGCTCCGGCGGCGGGGCCGCTTAGTCCGCGTCCCCGGGCCCACGCGGCTCCCCGCCCGGCGCGGTCCCGAGTCCCGGGGACTACTGCCCACCGGCCTTGTGCGCCCCGCAGGACACAGGGGAGGAGACTCGGCGGCGGGAGAGCTGGGTCGGGCTCACCGACGTCCCCTCGGGGCCCTGCCGGGAGGCCTCGCCCCGCGTCGCTCCGACAGGGCCCGCAGGCGCCAGCCTGGGCCGCCGGCCGGGTGTCGCGCCCGGTCCCCTCCCCGCTCTCTCCTCCCCCGGCCCAGGTCGCTCGCCCGCCTTTTTTAAATCTCGCGCCTCCCGGGGCCGTGGGAACGGCCGCAGGCGCACCTGGGTGTCATTTTAAGGTAGGGCCCGCGCGAGCCACGTTTGTTTTCAGAGCGTGACCCGGTGCGAGGTGACCCGGTGCGAGGCCGCGGGCGCCGTGCGGGCCGGGAGCTGCGCGCTGGGAGAGGGCGCGGGCGGGAGGGCCGCCCCCGGGCCCCGGGCTCCCGGCAGGACGGGATCGCGGGCGCTAGTGTTGGCCTCCTCCTCGGCTCACCGCTTCTCTCCCGGGAGCCGGCCCCCCAGGGCTGTGGAACGTGGGGGGAGCCGCCCCTCGGCGCTTTCAGTTTACCCGGGAAGTTTATTATGAAATCCTATTAACAGAGTGTTCCGTTTGGAAAGGTCCTTTCCCAATAGACTCGAGCTGTCCTCTCATCTACCAGGACAGGCCGAGCCGACCCTCGGGCGGGAGCCCACGCCCGGGGCGGCCCCAGGCGGGCGCAGAGGCCGGGACGCGGGAGCGGGGAGGCGGCGCGGGGTGCAGCGAGGGTGCAGTGAGGGGTGCAGTGAGGCTTCCGCGAGGGGTGCCGCTGTGGACAGTGACGCGCACCCCGCGTGGACGGGGGGCGCCAGCCTCGAGGCCCTCCAGTAACGACTCAGGGAAAAAGGTTTCTGGGTTAGGCCGCGTTTGAAAGATGGATCCAGTAAACACCTGCCTCCGGATTTAGCCAAGTACCCACAGGAGATGCTCTGTAAAATTATAAAAAAATTTTAAAACAACTTTTTAAAAAGCACTTTGAGACTTGGGGAAGCTGATGAAACGTATCTTAGGGCAAGTAATAATTTTACCAAACCAGGTGGAAAATAGCAAATTAAACATAAGCACCACAGGGGTTTTTGCTTAAGGATTTTTCTCTCCATAGACCCTGAGCTACGAATTTTCTAATGTTGAAAGTCATGTTAAATTGTATTGAAATTTTCTACTCAAGAGACGGAACTTTTCACTTTTTTGACCAGTCTGTTGAGGAAACTGCTACTCCTGAAACAGAGCAGAAGTTGATTATAAAATGAAACGCATTTTAATAATAATGTAGACGCCTGACTCTAGTGCTGCCTGCCCCTCCCCCCAACCCCATTTAAATGGTTTAAATATTTGGATTCTGTGGGTTTCATTAAGTTAGAAATCAGCACATCCCTCTCGGTTAAGTCCCTGGAGCGCCCCCGCCCCCGAGATGCCGGCTTTCGCCCTCCGACGCCTGCGGCCGCACTGATGGCCGAGGGGCTTTGTAGCACAGGGGACGCCTCATAACCCGCGGGGGGATGACGATAGCACCCCAACGTCCGGTTCCGGCCTTTCCTGTGCGGGGCTGGGCGTCCCAGCTTAGCTCTGACAGAAAAAAGGCAAAAACTTCTAATTCCTCGTGCCATTGAACAAAACAGGGACAAAGGAGAAACTGACGTGGGGTCACGGGAAGCTGTTCCTGAGCCCCGGCGCATCCCTCCCCCGGTTTCAGAGTCACCGTATCCGAGCTCAGCCCCCGCGTGCCCCGAGGAGGAGCCCCGCCGCCCGCAGGGCGGGGTGACCCCGCGATGGCGCCACCCGGGGGCGCATCAGAGATCAACAAAGGCGTTTAAATAATAAAATCTGCCCTGGAACGAGGAAGAATCCGTATGTGCGTCACTGTAGTTTATAATTTTGAATGAGTCTTCACTGGCAGATTGTGCAGGGGAAAAGAGAAAGATTAAGACAGAAAAGAAGAGTAAAATGTATTTTTAGCCAAAGTACATATTTTTGCTGTGCAATGTTAAAAAAAAAAAAAAGGCAACTAAAATCAAGGTATTGGTCATCAAGGCATTTGGTTTCCTTTCTTCCTTGAAAAAACAGGACTACAGTAAGTGTGGGGAAGCGATGGAGCGGGGAAGAGCCATTAAGCTGAGGGAGTTTCCTCAGAGTGTTTTGTTCGCCTCTGTTGTAAACTAAGTATTTGTGTTCCCCTAAAATTCATACATTAAAACCCTACTCCCAAATGTGATGGTTTTAGGAGGTGAGGTTTTTTAAATAACCACCCGAAAAACAGAGAAACACTTAAACTGTTAGACCAGTTTTCACTGGGGTTGAGACTGTAAGATGAATTTATTTTCTGAGTACTAGAAGCTGAAGGGAAGTCTGTGTGATTGAAAATAGTATGGCAAGCTTTAAAACACAACAGATCACAATTGCCTATTTCATTCCTCTATTTCTGGAAACCCTCAAAAAAGACACACAAGAGATAAGAGAAAGCACAGGGGGGGGAAAACTAAATATAGTGTGTATGTGGGTTTATGTGTATATATTTTTATATTTCCTAATACAAAAGGGAGAAAAATCCTTTCTTTGCACTTCTTCTGGCTTCCTCAGCTATAACCCATCTCATATTTACCTGAGGCCAAAGAAAAATCCTTGTGATCTCAGGCAAGCATAAGCCTTACCGCATAGTTTAAGCTTGAAGCCAGTGAAAGGAAAGTCTAATGAGAACATTCTCCAAAATGTGTATAATGGACTATGTCATCCTTAGAGAATAGACTCAGGCCCAAACTATTTTACAGAGAAAATGATTTAGCTAAAGTTTCTGAGAGCAAAAGTTAAACGAACCCAGTTCCTCACAGAAGATAACTAACCATTCCTTCCTGCCAGAGCTTCATAAAGGCTTCCTCGATGCTCTACAGTAGTGCTTAAATTAAGTTTAAATCTTACAGACTATAATGTTGGTTTTTAGATTTTAATGAATTAACATGATATTAGGAAAAAGAAATAATAGTGTCAAGAGTAATATTTTGGATCAAGTGTAGAGGAAATAAGGAAAGGAGGCAGAAGGAAAACAATTTACTGCTTCTCTGAGATGATTATTGTTAGCTGAAGGCGGGAGGAAAAGGTTTTATGTTGTGGCGAATGAGGTGATATTTGGCAGTGCTTTGTATTTTAATGACAAATTCATCAAGTTCTGGAGGCAAAGATTTATATTAAGTGTCATGGACAGAAAACAATTTGTGTTCAATGAATGGAGTCATAAGTTTACATTATATGATGGAACTACTGCTTATTAGAAATGGAAATGTACATAACCTAATTCGTTCAATCTTTATTGTAATAATTTAAATAATTGGAAAGATGTGACTTATGCAGATGTTGGTACTAAGACAGTAAGAGATAGGGTAAGTATATGTTAAGGAAGGCCACACTTATTTCTTGCCTCCAACTCACTGTGCTAGATTTTCTTAAAGAAACCTATTGTGTATTAAAACCTTTCTTTTGGCCCTGGCCAGGTGGCTCCATTGGTTGGAACGTCCTGTGCAACAAAAGGTTGAGGGTTCAATTCCCAGCCAGGGCACATACCGAGGTTTGGGGTTCTATCTTCGGTGAGGGTGCGTATGGGAGGCAACCTACCCATGCTTCTCTCTCTCCATTTCTACTACCCCCCCCATGCTTCATATTTGGATAATACATTTTACTACTTTTTACCTTGTGTGTCTCTTAACAAATTATTGTAGTTATAGTTATTTTTACTACTTTTGTCTTTTAACCTTCATACTGGCTGTAAGTGATTGATCCACTACTGTTACTATGTATTACCTTCACCACTGAGACTTACACTTCCATGTTTAATTGTTTTCTGTTAGTGCCCTTTCTTTTTATGTTAAAGAAGTTCCTTTAATATTTCTTGTAAGGTCTGGTTAGTGGCGATAAACTCCATTAGCTTTTGCTTGTCTGGAAAACTGTTATCTGTTTTTCATTTCTGAATAACTCTGCTGAGAAGAGTAGTCTTAGTTGGTAATTTTTGTTTTTTTATTTTTGCACCTTGTTCTTTATTTACTCTTTTTTTTTCTTCTTCTTTCAACTCCTTTTTGGCCTACAAAGTTTTTACAGGTTTGTGTTATACATAACAAGTTGTTTTTCTCTTGCTGCTTTTAAGATTCTCTCCTTGTCATTAACTTTTAATACTTTTATTATAATTTGTCTTTGCGGATTTCTTTGGGTTCCTTTTGCTTGAAACTCTCTGGGATTCCTGAGTCTGGATGTGTTTCCTTCCCCAGGTTAGGGAAGTTTTCAGGCATTCTTTCAAATTAACTTTCTTTTCTTTCTGGGACTCCCATAATGCATATGTTAGTCCATTTGGTGTTGCCCCATAAATCCCTTCAGCTATCTTTCACTCATTCTTTTTTTCTTTTTTTTCTGCTGCTCTGATTGGGCGAGTTCCGCTCCCCTGCCTCTGAGTTCATCTGTCCTTCTGCTTTATCTAGTCTGTTGTCAAACCCCTCCTGTGTAGTTTTCAGTGCAGTTATTGTATTTAGCTCTGTTAGGTACTTACTTAAATATTCTATCTTTTTTTGATGGCCCCACCTTTTTCATCCATTATTCTTCTGAGTTTGGTGAGTATTTTTAATGACTATTACTCTGAACTCTGTAACAGGTGAATTATTTATCTGCATTTCAAACTTTTTTGATTGTCCAAGCAGCCAGTTTTACTTTTAATGGCTCCCAGTAGTTGAGGGTGTGCCAACAACTGTGAGTGTCCCAAAGAAAAGGATCTCAGTCTGCATCTAGATTTGGGCTGGTTGGAGCCAAACTCTGGAAGTGGGACTCTGATGCAGCCACATTTTAAAGCATGCAAAGTATACATCTCATGGGATCACAAGCAAAAGCCCTCCTTATTATCAGTGCTAGTTGGTCCGTAGGTGTCCTCTGGGTGGCAGTTTCAAAAACTGAGACTCTAGGCAAGTGTAAAGGCTCCTGTGTGAGGTGTTGGCAAGTAGTGAGGCAGAGGGGAAATGAAAACATGGCATGCACAAGTCTAGGTTACCTGAAAACACATCCTAGGCCAAGATGTATGTCAAACCTGAAGCCCTTCTCCAGCTCCTCGAGGATGAAGCTGCAGAAAAAGAAAATAGGCTTCTTTCATAGAAATCCTGGTTTGTAAGTTCAGTCTGTTGTCTGCGCGGTGCCCTGGGGGTGGTCGCCCGCCACAGCACGCAGGGACACAAGCCCCTGACGACCACAGTCATGAGATCAAGAGACATTCCCTGGGTGGCAGCTTTAATCAGAACCAGAAGTAAAAATCGGGGTACCAGGCACATGCAGAATGTCCCTTCTGTGAGGTACTAGAGTCCTGGGCTGCAGTAGATGGAAACCGAAGCAGCCTACCTCCTGAGGGGTCTGGGAAGGGTTCCAGTTAATGCTTAGCTGTGTTCAGGAAGGTGCCTGCCGCTCGGGCCGGTTATGGTGAGAAGCTCCTACGCCTCTTCCACACGAAGGCTGAGCTCCTGGGTCCGCTGCCTCTGGCTGTGCCGTGCAGGCCGTCGCCACCTAAGGACACTTCCTCCATTATTTACAGCCAGAGGGGACCCAGGAGCCCAGGTCCTACAGGCCCTGGAACCAGGCAACGTAGAGGCATTGGCTGGCTGCAGCCACGCACACCGGGCAGATGTGTATAAAATCTCCCTTCAGGAGGTACCCGCGCTCTGGAGCATGGCAGAGGGAAAGATGCAGGCGGTCCCGCCGGCTGGCATGTGGCAGAGGGAGCGTAGCCACGGCACCCAAGGGGCAAGAAGGAAAAACACAAAGCAAAAAACACTTGGAGTTAAAAAAATGCCTCCTACGTGCTGGATCACGTAGGGAAAGCACAGAGAGGCCTCTGCCCTCTCCATCCCAGGAGAGCGCCCGGCCGTCCCCCATGTGTCAAATCAGATGCACGCCCCAGGCCGATGCGCACGAGCCTCCCCACTCAGGGTCTGCGCACCCCCAGATCAGCCACTTCTGCACGTGGCCTGTGGCAGGCCCGGCGCCCGAGCCCTCTCAGCCCTCACAGTCTTGTGAGTCTCATGGACACAAGCGAGTTTGGTTTTCAAAGCCAAACGTTTGGGGGCTTCTTGCTCAGATGCATTTCTTAGAAGCTGGGGTACATGATTTTAGGGGTCACACTTTTTGCTCCTCAGGAAGAAGCCCTGTTTCTAGTTCCCTCCCAACTGCGGTCTGCGGCTCAGGGCGGGGTTCGTGGAGCCCGTGTCCCGGCCTCTCCGACCAGTGTGGCGTGGGTCTTCTCTCAGCCTCCCACGCTCGGGCACTCGGCCAGGGTTTCTCAGAGGGTGTTTTTCGACATGTATTTGTAGATTCAGTGTGTTCGCGGGAGGAGGTGGGTTCAGGGTCCTCTTACATCGCCGTTTTGGGCCAGAACCTGTCATGTCTGTTTATATGTGCAATTCTCATGTTATTAGTGAGCTGGAACACATTTTCTACATTTATAATTTTTGCATTATCTACTCAGGGAACATTTACTCTTCTCAAACGCTCTTGTACAGCTACCCCCCCTTTCTAAAAGCTCATGCTATGCGACTTCACTTTTATGAAAGACCCTCATTGGTGCCTGTGTTGGCTAACCAAAGAAACTCAAAGAGGATTTCACCTTTATGAAAAGAGTCATTACCGTACTGATGCAGGTCCTTCATAAAAGCGAAGTGACATAATGCAAACGTTAAAGACGTAGTGGACACAATTTTATGACATTTGGATTATGAAATGTTTCACAGGAAAGCTGCACTCTAATAGCAGGTGCAACCAGTCTCCCTTCATTGTCTGGACAATAAAATGGCCGCTGTGAATAAACTACAGATTCTTAAATCCTTCACATGTCTTTACCCTCAGTCAATGAACACGTGTACCCTATTTTCATCTCTCTCTTTCTCCTTCTCTAGTCCCAGTATAAATATTCAAGCTTGGATTCCCTCATTACAGTGGCAATTCTTCCTTGTGCCTTACGCTACCCTCTGTCTTATTCCTAAACCAATCTGTCCTTTGTGAGAATGCCATCTCTTTGTTTACCTGATTTTCTATAAATTGTCTGAAACTCACCCTCTGCTAGGCTAAGTTCAAGTGAGCGCTGGTTCAGACTGGTACTGTGACCCTAAGTTGGCAGTCAGGCAATGCAGTGAGGGCCCGTATCAAAGACAAGATCAATGATCTTAGCCAGTGGAAGTTGCTAGCTACTGGTTGGTGGTTGGTTCAGATAGATGCTAGCTTAGATAGATAGACAGACAGACAGACAGATAGACAGATGTTTGATAGATGGTAGATGATAGATAGATGATTGATAGATGATAGATATATAGATAGATAGGTAGATATATGAGAGAGAAGCAGAGACAGAGACAGAGAGAGTTAGACATTTGTTGGTAACCTTTATAATATGTTTCTAACCAAGATCCATACCTAAAACAAGCTTTACATAGTCGCCTACCAGTGATTAGTAATGCCTTCAAATAGAGTATTTTATGAGTCATTTATAATAAACTGTTTATTGTAACTTAAGGTGGAAACATAAATTTTATAATGAATATCAAATAGTGTTTAGGTAGTGTATTTATGAGCTCAGCATTTATCGATTACATTCCATGTTTCATGCTTTAAATTAAATCTTGGAAATGTATCAATAAAAATAATACAGCCACTGTTTATAGTAGGAATGAACACATTGCTTTAGGAAAAAACACAACATGACCTGAGGGCACATAATCAGGGTTCTAATGAAATCTGAGAAGTTCAGGAGGCTTCCTCTGAGGTGAGGCTTAACCTGGAGCTAAGACATACATTTTCTACATAGGAGAAGAGAAAGGAGGTGGTGGGGAAGTTTTATAGCAGAAAGAAACCTTCTGTGAGGTCCCTAAGATGGGAAGAAATTTAGTAATCACCAGATGAGATTATCACTGAAGGAAGAGTGGTGAGAAATAAGATGGTGCCTAGCTCATCGGGGACTTACCAGTCACACTGAGGATTTTTAGAATATATCCCAAGAGAAAAGGCAAGACATTGAATGATTTTTAAGCAGGAGAGGGGCCTCATTAAATTCGCATTAAAAATTAGTGCATGAATTGATTTTAAAAGACAACAGATTTTAGAGGATGTTAGGGGGTGTTTGCCATGGTCTAGGGATGATATGATTACACCTTATGATCACTTTAGTTTATTTTTGTCTTGTAACACTATATTTTAAAAATCCATTCTTATTCCCTTGTTACATTTTTCTGATTTGTTTCCTTTCAAACATTTAATCCTTTAGCTATTTACCTTAAGTAGACTTAAATCAAAAACCAACCTGTGAATCATTTATTAATCTCTTTTAAGTTTCATTTCACCATCAATTTGAATTTGTGGAGAAAATTATTTAATTTCTACTCTGATCTAGGGAAGTGAGTGACTTTGAAGAATAAAAATAAAGTGAAGACATTAATTAATGAAGAAGCTATTGGGGAACTGCCAGCGGTGTGATTGGAAAGAGAAGGATGACTCCATTTAACATTCCGTCCAACAACATAAATCTGAATTCAGCACCTAAAATGGAAAATAAGTATAGGAGTAGTTCAGATATTTTAGGCATAAAAAGATAAGTGCCAGGGGCATTACATTACATTTATTTATTTATTTTGCTTTAGCTCATATATAATCTCTAAATTTTTATTTTAACATCATTTTTCCCCCTGCTGAATTCTTACTATATCTTCATCTTTTTTCCTTACTTTAAGACATAGCTATTATTGTGTGTTGTTACCTTTCATCACTCTGTGGTAAATTAATAAATGAATGTCAGATATTTTCACAGGACTCTGTAATTGATTATACATAAGCCTGTCTGAGAACATGTTTCTTATTCTCAGTTTTTCTTATTCTCAGTCTTTCAATACGATTCTACCAGAATGTAGAAAGGTTTTTAAATCATTTTGTAAAGAATAAAGGCCTGGTTGAATTAGAGAGTACTCTATTATTAGAGGCTACTAAATGTAGGGGATAACTAAAACTATTTTTCACTGAACTTTAGAATTTAAGTTTATTAATAAATGTTAGACAATATAAAATGGATTTCCATTTTCCATTTATACATGAATGCTTACTTTTTACAGTCCCTTGCCTATAGAAAGTGATTTATCTGGTGGCAAACAGAACAGCTATATAACACTTTAAATTCCTCAAATTAATTTCTAAATAATACTACCAGTTGTACATTTCTGTATAATAAAATTTCGCAAATTCTTTCAAAAGAGAAATCTAATGTGTTTTTCCTCAAATATTATTTTTTTCCACATAACTTCAAGACCATTTCTCACTTTTGCTCCTCCCTGATTCTGATGCCTGATCTTTCCTATATGAATATTCCTGTGTTATTTTTATCGTTTTCTGGAATAGAAAATGGAATTTCCTTCTGGAGTAGAAATTCTTATTTTATGCCTTAATACTCAAAAGAGTTTGATTTTCTTACATACTGTGTCCAATAGTGCTGCAGAAATAAAATAATTATAAAAGGGTTTTATTTCTCTATCTTTTAATCACAATTCAAAGATAAGAAGAACTGTGTAAAGTAGTCCATGCTCACATCTCAAATAGTTTAAGCTGAATGTCAGGTTTATTGTATAAAAAACAAAACGACTGCAGCTGTAATAGTTTCGAGGAGGAGGCTGGGACTGTTTGTGGGGGACAATGCGGACCCTTCACGCGAAGGGGGAAGCTCTGATTCTCTGCAACCACACCGGCTGTCGGCGGCGGGGCTGTAAAAGGCAAATTTGAAAATGATGAATTTGCAAGCTGCTGTCCCTTGTCTCTAAAGGGCTAAAGTGCAATAACTGTGTGTCTGTCAGCACTCAATCAAACGCCACCACCGGGAATGAATCCTAACTAATCTGGACGCTGGGTGGACCGTCTCAGGCCCTGGCTTCTGCCTGCAGCCGGAGCGGCCGTCTTCAGGGCAGCCGCTGAGAGGGAAGAGGCAAGGGAACCAGGAGAGACAATGCTCTGGCCATAAACTGTTTTCTAGGAGTCGTTTTTATTTATTTTTTGCTTAATCTCGTCACCTTTTTCACCAGACAGTCCTGCAACCCCTGTCCCCTCTGACAGCTGTCAGTCTGTTCCTTGTATTTATGAGTCTATTTCTATTTTGTTTGTTAGTTTATTTTGCTCATCATATTCCACATAAAAGTGAAATCAAATGGTACTTGTTTTTCTCTGTCTGGCTTATGTCACTTAGCATAATGCTCTCCAGGTCCATCCATGCTGTCGCAAAAGGTAAGATTTCCTTCTTTTTTACAGCTGCATAGTATTCCATCGTGTAAATGCACCACAGCTTTTTTATCCACTCATCTACTGATGGGCACCTGGGCTGCTTCCAAATTTTGGGTATTGTAAATAATGCTGCAATGAACATAGGGGTGCAGTTATTCTTTCAAATTAGTGTTTTGAGGTTCTTCAATAAATTCCCAGAAGTGGAATCCCTATGTCGTAAGGTAGTTCCATTTTTAATTTTTTAAGTTAATTCCATACTGCTTTCCACAGTGGCTGCTCTAAGCTGCGTTTACACAATCAGTGCACTTAGGTTCCCTTTTCTCCACATCCTCACCAACAACTGGTGTTTGCTGAATTATTAGTGATAGCCAATCGGACAGGTGTGAGGTGATACCTCACTGAGATTTGAATTTGCACTTCTCTGGCGATTAGTGACATTGAGCATCTTTTGATATGTCTCTTGGCCACCTGTATGCCCTCTTGGGAGAAGTGTCTATTCAGGTCTTTTGACCATTTTTTAATTGGATTGTTTATTTTTTGGTGTTGAGTTTTATAAATTCTTTATAAATTTTGGACATTAACCTGATATTAATATGATAAGATGTATCACTGGCGAATATGTTCTCCCATTCGCTTGGTTGTCTTTTCTATTTAGTTGATGGGTTCCTGGGCTGTGCAAGAACTTTCCAGTTTGATGTAGTCCCCTTTATTTTTTCTTTTGTTTCCCTTGCCTGAGGAGATGTACCAGAAAGAAATATTGCTATGAGATATGTCTGATATCTTACTGTCAGAATTTTTATGGTTTCAAGTCTAACATTTATGTTTTTGATCCATTTTGAGTTTATTCTTGTGTATGGTGTAAGAAGTTGGTCTAGTTTCATTTTCTTACACTTATTTGTCCAATTTTCCCGACACCATTTATTGAATAGACTGTCTTTACCCCATTCTATGTTCTTGCCTCCTTTATCAAATATTAATTGACCATGGAGGTATGGGTTTATTTCTGCGCTCTCTAGTCTGTTCCATTGATCTATATGTCTGTTCTTATGCCAGTACCATGCTGTTTTGATTACAATGGCCTTGTAGTTTGATATCAGTTAGAGTGAATCCTCCAACTTTGTTCTTCTTTCTCAAGATTTCTGTGGCTATTTGGGATCTTTTGTGGTGCCATATAAATTCTGGAATGTTTGTCCTTGTTCTGTGAAATATGGCATTGGTATATTGATAGAAATTGCATTGACTCTATAGATTGCTTTGGGTAGTATGGGCATTTTAATGATATTAATTCTTGCTATTCATGAGCACAGTATATGCTTCCTCTTATTTGTATTTTGTTCAGTTCCTTTCTTTAGTGTCTTATACTTTTTTAAGTAAATATATTTTACCTCCTTGGTTACATTTATTCCTAGGTATTTTATTTTATTTACTTATTTTTTTAAATATGTCTTTATTGATTTCAAAGAGAGGAGGGGAGAGGGAGAGAGAGAGAGAAGCACTGATGATGAGAGAGTCATTGATCAGCTGCCTCCTGCACACCCCCTACTGGGGACCAAGCCTGCAACCTGGGCATGGGCCCTGACCAGGAATCGAACCATGATCTCCTGGATCCTAGGTCGATGCTCAACTACTGAGCCAAGCCGGCCAGGGTTAATTTATTTTTTTGATGCAATTGAAAATGGGATGCCCCCCCCCCCCCCCCGCTTTCTAATAGTTCATTATTGGTCTATAAATATGCAACTGATTTCTAGACATGTATTTTGCATCTTGCTATTTTACTGAATTCACTTATCAGTTCTAGCAGTTTTTTGGTGGAATCTTTAGGGTTTTCTGTTATATCATCTTCAAATAATGACAGTTTTTTTTTCTTCCTTTCTAATTTGAATGCCTTTGATTTCTTCTTCTCATATGATTGTTACGGCCAGGACCTCCAGTACTGTGTTGAATAAGAGTAGTGAAAGTGGACATCCCTGTCCTTCTCAAACTATTCCAAAAATGTCATGAGGAGGGAAGGGTCCCAGTCTCATTTTATGAGGCCAACATTATCCTAATTCCAAAAGTAGATAAAGACACTACAAATAAAAAAATTATAGCTTAATATCCCTGATGAACATAGATTCTAAAATCCTCAACAAAATGTTAGCAAACCGGATTTAGCAATACATTAAAAAGATCATACACCACAATCAAGTGGGGTTTATTCCGGGGATGCAAGGCTGGTACAATACCTGCAAATCAATAAACGTGACACATCACATAAACAAATTGAAGGACAAAAAGTAACACAATCAAAGTAGATGCAAAAAATCCATTTGTAAAATCTAGCACCATTTACGATAAAAACTCAGCAAAGTTGGAACACAGGAAATGTACCTCAATGTAATAAAGCCCATTTATGAAAAACTCACAGCCAACATCTCAATTGGCAAAAACTAGAAGGGTTTCCCGTAAGATTTGTAACAAGACAGGGATGTCCAATTTCATCACTCTTATTCAAATATATATATATATATACACACACACACACACACACACACTCATACACATACATATATATAAGAGAGAGAGAAAGAGAGAGAAATTAAATCATTACTGGAAAAAAAATTAAGATGTATTTTTGAACTGATTTGTAATCAATTGATTTACAAGATCACTGAAGTATTTGAGAATAAAATCTTATTATTAACTGAATGAGAATCACATCAATAAAAAAAGACTCATACTTAAAAAATTGTCAGCCAGGTGATTCCACGCTGGTTTTGTCATATGCTGTCAAATATTCCTGAATGAGTAAAAATGAATTCAGTGAAAACCTGACAAAATGATTGCTTCAGAATAAAATTACACATTAACATTTTTCACAAAAGAAAAAAAAATCTCAATATTCTGTATGTGTACATTTCAAATTTTCTGTCAGACTGAGTTAGCAATTTGAATAAATAATTAAATTCTTTAGTCTTAAATATTAATTATTTTCTCTTAAATTAATGGAAAGTCTTGTTGACTGTATAAAGGATAAACATTAAACTACACAGATCTTAATATTTCAAGTATACAATTTTCAAAAAGTGTCTACAGAAATGTATACTATACAGTGGTGCCTCGGTTTTCGAACGTCTCCGGTGACGAGCATTTCGGGTGACGAGCGCCGTGAACCCGGGGGAAATGCTTCGGTTCTCGAACCCGCCTCGGAAGCCGAACATGCCCGCAGCTCCCGCTGAGGGCAGGGTCCTGAGGCCCGGCTGCCGGCTGTGGGTCCCTCGGTTTGCGAACGTTTCAGGGCTCGAGCGGGCTCCGGAACAGATCACATTGGAAAACCGAGGCACCACTGTACATATATCCATCATGTATGTAACATTTATAATACGTATTTCTAATTAGATTGACAAGTTATTTTATTAATATCTCAAAAACCAAGCTTAGAATTCAGTTTTGCTTTGCTTATATGATGAGCACTTGCATTCCTTTCACATTCTTCATATAATTCTGTTATATTCCTGTCCTTCAGTTGTAAACATAACCTTTATTCCTTTCTCTATTACTTGTATACATTTAGGAGCCTAGCTAACCAAAATGAACAAAAAGTAAGTTTTCTTCTTAAACATTAGAGCATAGATTTTCATAGAACTTTCTAGAGCTCCTGATATTTTTTTCATTCATTTATATTTGTTTGTATTAGTCCCTTACTTATTTTACTCAGCAGGCCACCTGAAAGAATTAAAGTACAACCGTCTTCCCTAATGCTTTTTCAAAAAATATAAATATGGTTTAGAGTTTTGTTTTTTTAACATGCTTCAAATTGTGTAGTGACGCTAACTGCAGTCTATAGATTTACTAGACCTAAAAAAATGTGAAAATTCAAGGAAATATTTTCGTTTACTTTGCATTCACTTTAAGTGGACTAGAGGCAAAACACAAGAATTCACTCCTAACCCAAACAACAACAGGAAAACAGGATATCCTACGGCAGGCAGAGAGGTCTGCAGGGGGCCCAGTCGGCTCCCCTGTCCATGCAGGAGCTCCTGACGGAGGCCGTGTGAGTACCGGGGGCACAGGAGACTTTTCTGATTCTCTCCATTGAAAGGTCTTACTGAGTTTGGAGACAGAACACTCCTGGACATGTTTTTCTAGAATTCCTTAATTCTAAGGATAAAGAGAATTCCACACAATGTGACAAGATTAAAAATAACACTAAGGAACAGGAAAACCAGGCAGCCGCCTGAGGTCTTAAAGCAGTGACACTGCCCGCGTTTCCCCCGCCGCCGTTGAGATTCCTGGTCCTTACCTTTCGCGTATTCATTCCGCTGTGGCTGTGGCTTGTGGCAGGCCATCTTGTTGGGGACTCGCCCTTTCTGGGTTGGTACGGGAAGTCTGTAGGTCTGTAGCCACTATTTCTTCAAATAGCTTTTCAATCCCTTGCTATCTGCCTTCTCCTTCTGGTCCCCTAGATGCAAATGGGGTACACTTGATGTTGTCCCAGAGGTGCCTTAAACTCTCATTTAAAATATATTTTTTTTCTTTTTGCTGTTCTGATTGTATGATTTCTTCGACCTGTCTTCCAGATTGCTCAGTCAATCCTCCGCTTCGCCTACCCCTGTTAGATACCATCTGCCGTATTCTAATGTATACCCTCTAAAGTAATGGCCTGCGGTAGATGCCCTACAACATATTCCTCATTTCGGTTACGGTTTTCTTCATTTCTGACTGGTGCTTTTTTATTTCTATTTTTTGTTGAGGTTCTCACTGAATTCATCTATTCTCCCAAGTTCAAGCATCTTTATAACCAGTGTTTTGAACTCTGTATCTGGTAGATGGCTTGTCCTCTTTTCATTTAGTTATTTTTCTGGGGTTTTGTCCTGTTCTTTCATTTGGGACACGCTTCTTTGCATCTTCATGTTGACGGAATCCCTGTGTTTTGTTTCTACATATTAGGTAGACTTTCCATATCTCCTAGTCTTGGCAGGGGGTCCTCATGTCATAGGCATCCTGTGAGACTCAGTGGCGCAGTTTCCCTGCTCAGCTGTCCAGAGGTGTCCCTTGTGTGTGTTCTTCTCTTGTAGTTGAGCCTTGGCTGCTGTTGCAGATCCAAGATGGGATTCACCCTCAGCCTGAACGGCTAGAAAGGATGGCTGTGACGATAACAGGAAAGCTCCTGTATGGGTGCTGACCCCTCGAGGAAAAGTTTGCTTTAATGGGGCCCTGGTGCCACCCGAGTCCTCCTTTGCATGTCATTTGTGGAGCTGTTTGGGTGGAGCTCTGGTCTGAAGCTTGCCACCAGCTGTGCTTTTTCTGGAGCCTCTTAGGAGTGGCTCTGATGCAGGAAAAGGTCAGCAACTGTTTGTACCTGGGTTGGGGCAGCCTGGCGGGAGCTACAAAGTTGTCGCTGCTTGTGCTGGGCCTGGAGGTGCTTGGGAGCATCTTCACTGCAAGCCAAGGCCAGCTGCGGCTAGCGCCAGGCTTAGAGCCTTTGGTGGCACCACGATGTGAGCGGAGGCCAGCCACTGCCTGTATTGACCTTGTGGCTGCTTGGCTGAAGCTGCTCTAAGCCAGCATGGCCACAGCTTACGCCAGGTTTGGGGCCACCCAGTGAGTTACAGTGCACGCTGATACTGGTCGCTTGTGCCTGGCTCGGGGCCACTTAGCAAGAGGTACAGGGCATGCAGAGGTCGGGTGCTGCTTGTGGGGGGCTTATGGACCTGGAGAGCTTTTAGGAAAGTTCACAGCGTGAGTGAGGTGGCCTCTTGTGTAGAAAAGCTGCTGGAAGGAGCTACGGCTGGGCTCCCAAGTTGGGTGGGGCAAACGGTGTTAGTCCAGTCCGTAGAGCGCAGAGATCTGGTGCCCGCGTGTGCTTGCTGGCTGGCTTGGGGGGTCTCAACCTGCCAGCACTTTTGTCCCTGGAGAGAGCTGCTCTTACCCCTTCCCCTCCAGCCCCTCACCCTGAGGTCAGCGGGTTCAGTGCCTCCCCACATACCCTGGCACTTTTCAGAGGCTGTCCCTTCGCTAGGGCTGTGGGCGAGGGAGTCGGGTGGGGGTGCTGCCCTTCAGCCCTGCAGCGCTTTTGTCGCCCATAGTCCACTGTCCCTTGGGGACATATTCCCGCTGGTTTTCACAGCCAGATGTCACAGGGACCCCTCTTCCCGCCCCGATGCCTGGGACGTATGTAACAGACACAGAAATGTGCTGTTATTTTACCTGTTGTTGTGCATGACTTTCACAGATATTACTGAAAGAAAACCTAGATACAGAAACAGAACACATGTAGGTTCACATGTGTATATGTATCTGAGTTATTTTAATATGAATACACAAGCATGCAAAACTGGGTGTGTTCATAAAGAGTTGCTAACCTGGACAACCAGAGGTGGAGGGCAGTGCCTGGTAGGGTGGGAGGAGGAAGAGAGGTGGAGGGAAAACAAACAAAAAGGCCAAAATAAAAACTCTCTTTCTAAAATATATATATCTTTCCATTAAATATATTCCATTATATAAATATTCCATTATATATTTATATACACACATATATGCATAAGTATTCATGAGCACATATATGTACATACATATATATCATATATTGTAAAATAATGAAAGTGTACTTGTGTACATGAAATTATCAAGTAAATATTGAAAAAAATGAGGCAAAATTTTATAAAAAATAAAGTATTTTGGTCTGGCTTCTCAACTTAAATTCTAATAGGGTAATACTCTTTCAGCTTTGTAAACAATCTTTATTTTGGCTTCATTCTTTCCTCCTTTATTATGAAAAATATTTTAATTAGCTAATATAAAATCTAATGCCCATATTTTCTCAGGATAGACGAGGGGACTGCAATTTCTGTGCCTTAGTACAGTTCTGTCTCCATAATTCCAAAATTTTTTATCTGTTATTTCTAGGTTGATACATAATATTGCTCTTCCTGATGATTATTTCCAGAAAAACACTGCCTAAGCTAAGAAATAATTAGCTAATGCAGATCTGAAGGTTGTCCAACGGACATGCACACCTACAATATCTGCATTGGAATTAAGAAGTTTTATAGACATGCATAGAAATTTGTTTACAGTAAATAATGCCTTTTATTATGCTAATAAAATTGTTAGATTTAAAAAGAATCTGGATTCAACCCAGAGTCAAGAATTATTTTATTTCATTTCTAATGATAAATATTTGAACTGGATTATTAACTAGGTTACAGCATTTCTTTTCTCTTTACCTTTATGATTGATTCGTTGGTTCCTTTATTAATTCATTCATTTACTGACATTGACTAAATATTCTGAGATGCACCTTCATGGTCCTTCATTTTATTAGTGCAGTAAATTGGTCACTGAACTACTCTGCTTGTGTGTAAAACAAATTTCGGTTTTACTTAGATAAAATTCTACAAGCAAACTGAAGATTCTTTGAGCAGTGTTATGAATAGAATTTCTAATAGATGACAATATGAAATAAATTATAGTAAGATTTTTTATTGCATTAATTTTATTAAAATATTTTGGAATCATGGATACTAGAATCCTTTAAATTAAGTGTTGAGAAGCTGATGTAATTCTTATAGTAGATTTTACTGAAAACAATTAACAACAAAAAATAGCTACACAAGTTCTATTTTGGGGATAAGAGAAAGTACCTATATCTATGCCAACTGAATATATATAAAGTACATTTGATAAATTTAACTTTTAGATTTCAATTTTTCAAATCTAATTTAAATATCATGAAAGTTGATGATGGGAAGGTTATGTTTTATATACATACACACAAATATATATTTGGTGGCAAGGAATTTGCCTAATCATTTTTTCAAATGTTGTTCTTATTCAAACACCTCTTTGTGAATTTTCCCTGATATTATATATAGTTTGTTTCTTTTCCTAAATTGTAATCATAGAAATAATAGCATCTCTCTCTTTTGCTGTGTGTGTTATCTGTTTCTTCATGCCTTAATACTACATTTTTTATTTTGGTTGAATTTAAAGATTTATATCTGATAGAAATACTCAAAAAAACTATCTAATTTGTTCAGATTAAATAGTGGTTTCATCTTTTTAACCAGGTAATCTCTGGAGTAATTTTGGAGAATCTTAGAGATAAAATCCTGTGATGTTTGGCTTAAAATACACTAAACCTAGGAGCTAGCCCTTTTTGCATTATGCAATTTCATATCCAAGGACATGCGCTCTCTCTCCTTTTACCAAACCTTCCTTTGTTACTTACTGCACTTTTACAGCCTTCTCAATAGACACTATGTCCCTTGGCCACGTCCCTGTCAGTCTGCTCTGTAGTACTTCGTAGCTCCCGCAGCCAAACCTTTTCTGTCGTTTACTGTCGGCACCTTCCTGCCTGCTGCTTATATGTCCAACCGGCACCGTCTTGCCTCAGTCTTCCGGACAGACTGCGTCCTCATACTGACACATTAATCTTGAGATTTCTGTTTTGAAAGATCTTACGTTTGCAATGAAAATCAAAACAGACCTAAAGAGCAGAAGAATCTTTTGAGGAGACAATAAAATAAAAAGTAAAACATTTAGTGCTGTCGTGGTTTTGAGAGTCTGTTCAGCATGGTTTCAGCTATCCAGCTATTCATTTTCATGATTTTTTTTAATTTATTTTTATTGTTGAAAGTATTACAGATGTCCCCTTTTTCCCCTATTGACCCGTCTACTCCGTGCCCGCCCCCTCCCCCTCCCAGGCCTTCTCCACACCACTGTCTGCCCATGGGCTATGCACATATGCATATAAATTCTTAGGTTACTCTCTCCCCACCCATCCGCCCCACCTTCCCTCAGATCCCTCCGTCTGTTCCATGCTTCCACGTCTCTGAATCTGTTTTGTTCATCAGTTTATTTTGTTCATTAGTTTCCACATATGAGTGAGATCATGTGACACTTTCTCTGCCTGGCTTATTTCACTCAGCGTAATGCCCTCCTGGTCCATCCAAGCCCTCCCAAAGGGTAAGAGACCCTTCTTCTTTACAGCTGCATAGGGTTCCGTGAAACACTTTAACGTGGAATGCTTTCCTAGTCCATCTCACTTTATGAAGCCCCTGTTCTTCACACCACACATTAAATAGGTCTTCTCAATTAACCCTTCCTTTAACTTCTCACACAATCTTCTTCAATTTTTTTGCTGAAACAAAATGAATTCATCCACCATATCTTTTAAGTTTTTCTATGTGTGGATTTTCAAGTTATACAAAAGTAATTATAACTAGTATTGTGTGGGATCTGTACTTACATTGTTGTTAAGTATTTTACATATATTTATTCACTTAACCCTCATAACAACCAAAGGGCTATTTTGTTGTTTGTTTTATTGCACCTATTTCAGAAGGATCTCTTAGCCTTTGTGACAGCATGGAGGGACCTGGAAAAAAGTGAAATAAGCAAGTCAGAGAAAGACAAGTATCACATGATCTCACTTATTTGTGGAATTTCATAAACAAAATAAACTGACAGACAAAATATATCCAGAGACTGATGGATCTCAGAGGGAATGGGGGGTGGGGGTGGGAAGAGATTAACCAAAGAACTTGTATGCATGTATGCATAACCCATGGACACAGATGATAGCGTGGCGAAGGCCTGGGATGAGGGAGGAACTGGGTGGAGGGGGGCAATGGGGTAAAAATGGGGGACATCTGTAATACTCTCAACAGTAAAGATTTTTTTTAAAAGTAATAAGGGTTAAATGAGATACTTTTAGAAATATGAGAAATAATTGTAATAGAAATAAACAAAGAACTAGTTAGTAAATAATGCCTGGGACAGAGTAGTGTTAAATTGTAGCTAAAAATATGAAGATGCTCCCTATATTCTTTTTTGATTTTTTAAGTTGGAGGTCTTCTAAAATGTTTTCACTCTATACATATTTATGTAACTACTTCTAGAATAATGTTACGGCTATTCTACTGTAGATATAAAAATATAACCACAAGGAACTAACAAAATACAAACTCAGAATCGTACTGAGCTTAAAAGTCTATAATCTTGCCCAGCCAGCATGGCCCAGCGGTTGAGCATCGACCTATGAACCAGGTCACTGTTCGATTCCCGGTCAGGCACATGCCCAGGTTGTGGGTTGATCCCCAGCAGGGCGCAGGCAGGAGGCAGCTGGTCAATGACTCTCCCATCATTGAAGTTTCTCTCTCTCCCTTCCTCTCTCTGAAATCAATAAAAATCAATAAAATAAAAATAAACTTTAAAATTCTGTAGTCTTTTTCCTTAATTAGAAATACATTTGGGTGCAAGCTAATGCTGTGCTCATGGTACAGTCAAGCTGTATGTTCTTCTATTACTGTGTATTCCATGTTTTACATTTAAAAAATGAGAACAATTAATAATGATAAATTATTTAGAATTTTGAGGAAACTAGTTTATGAATTATTTTACTTCCCCTTTAATTTCTTAATGCCTCAAACTAATGTGCAAAAATTTTAACAGCATAGAGTAAAAGGAAAATACACTTCAAAAAATAGTAATCTTTCAAACCCAGAAATTGTAAAAAGCCAAGGTAGAAGAAATCCAAATTGTCAGATTTTATTTTTTTGCTAAATAAAACCAACAAAACTGAACCAAACAAAAATTTAATTTTAACATAACCTTCCCATCATTGACTTTTATGATTTTTAAATTAGATTTGAAAAATTGAAGTCTAAAAGTTAAATTTATTGAATGCACTTTATATACATTCAGTTGGTATAGATATTCCTTTTCTAATTTTGGTAACATTATTTCCTTGCATCTGGATTTTCAAGGGGAAACAATCTTAGCGTTTAGCTATTTTTTAAGTTTGCAAATATGAAGCAAGATCTCCCAATTTGAGGAATCTGGATGAGTCAGAATCTAATCAGAGTATATCTGTTTTTGAAAAATATAACGGGCATTTTTTATGGTGTTAGTAGAAATATTGCCTCCAGGGTTGTTAAATAGCAATATGTGACTTTTGGAGTATGTACGTCTTCAGTGTAAGACTGAACATGGCTTGTGATTTAAGTTATGTTCAGATGCAGTAGTTCTCAAGTGAGGATGGCATCACCCTCCTAAAAGGCATTTAGAAAAGAATGAAGGCATTTAACTGGATGTTGCAGGTATATATAAAAATATGTATATGTATATATATACATATATATATAATAAAATTAAAGATATATATAATAAAATTTTCTGGTCAGCATCAGAATAGTAATCTTTTTTATAATGAGGGGGGCATCCTATAGAAAAATGAACTGTCTCACCCAAAATGTCTAAAATCTCTGTGAAAAACACTAATATTCAGTATACATTTTGGATTGAGAAATGCTGTGTCAAGCAAGCAACAGGAGTCAGAACAAAAATACGAAACATCTCCATGGAGCTGTAATACATGAGGAACTGTCAAAATAGAGAGAGAATGGGGAAGGACTGAAAGTTCTAGGCAGAGATGGTGGGATGTGGAACTGCCTGGACAGTGAAACGAAAGGGCCTTGACTGGTTTTGGAATGCAGTTTTTTTCTATAATAAAGGGAAGTGCAATGACATTGTAGACTATATAACACTCTATACACAATGACCTCTAAATAATTGTGCTTTAATGATAATAATGGTTATGATTAGAAAAGTTTTAAAATCTGAAAGATAATTTTGAATTAATGTTTCTCACATTTAGAAGAAGTCATATGAGAAATGCTGCTTGGGCATTTACATAATAGGATGGTGGTGAGAAGTCTCTGTTTAAGGATTTGCTGCAAACACTGGCTAATGGAATTTGACTAGCTATTGAGATTGCTTGAAAAGGAAGTACCGTCCTTTGTTTTATTGTACCTTAAACAAGAAAAAAATTATTAGCTTTAAGTCAGCGAACAGTAAGTAGAGCAGGAACACTAATGTAGTTAATCAAGGGTTTTTAAATTGGTTACCTTGGATTTTTTCCACACTTTCCTTATCTGCCCCTACGGCGTAGTCACTCCTGGGTTTGGAGCCATTCAGTTTCCCAGGGAACACCTGACAAAGATCTTAAAGCAAGTCTCTGCTTGTTGGAAAACATGACGACCTGTTTAAAAGTTCTGTGGAACTGGGTGCTGAAGTTCAAGTAAGCCAGTGTCCCTCAGCCACCAAAATTCTTCTGCAGTGTGGCCGCTTTGTAAAAACTGGAGAGCACGGCAGAGCTGACTAGGTTTGCTTATGACTTACATCTTAGAAAATAGTCAGAAACGGGTAATACCCTCTAAAATCATGTAGATTGAAGACAAATATAACTATTCAGGGTCTTTTGGGTGTGTTTATATCACAGTCAAACTAGGGAATATCCAACTAGCTAAAGAAGTGCAGAAGTAAAACATTATATATAACATGTCTTTCCTTTAACATACACAACAGTTATTTATCGATCTATGAGGCTGGAAATCCACAGAAGGTATATTTACTAGTGATAAAATTTAAGAAGGTAAGTAAAATCTCTACTTTGAGAAATAAAAAAAAGATATTAACTACTCCTGTTTTAATATTAAGAGAGAAATACATAGTTTTTAAAAATGTAGGTTTCTCTGTGCAAAATCCATTTCTAAGAAAATAGCATTAGTCTTTTAATTTATGAGGTTGATTTAAATTTTAAGATTGAAACGATTTTTGTGGTTTTTTTTCAATCTTGACTCATAAGGGCAGAATATTCTCTTTATAATATGATACAACATTCATTTTACCGGTAAGGTTAATGGCTTTTCCACTGGGGAAGCCACCCTGTGTCTCCCTGATGTAGTAAAGGTCACAGCGAGAGTTTAGTGGGCTAAGGATAAGCACATAAATGTCACAATTAATTCCTTCACCATTTCCTCCCAAATTACAGATTACCATATCATACATACGACCAGAATTTCAAACAGTTGTTCTAACACTGCTTTCCTATGCCTGACCCAAAACACACAACAGAATTTTCTGGTAGGTTCTGTGAAACTTATCTACCTTTGCAGATTAAAATCTAGAATGGAGAACTGGAACTGAGAAACAAATGTAGCAAAAAAAATCTTCTTCCATTACTTCTTAGAGACCCTATATATAATCCCAGACATTTTTGAAGGTAAATTTTATTAACTAGTAATAAAATGTTCTCTTTTCCCTATAACAGTCTTTGCCTCAACTGTGGTTACGTATTTAAAAGACATGTATGCATAGCTAAGTTTAGGTTAACCTAAAGAGGCCTACCTGGACTGTACTTTCTAGGCCCTCATGTTTGATCTACAGTAGTGAAAAGTCCTAAAAATTAAAGCCATCCACTTGGTCATGCAGTACATGGTATTTTGCTCAGGAAATTCCTGCTAATATTACTTCTCAATGAGTTTTATATTTTGGGGTTCAGTATTAAACATCCATCTTCCCCCTCTAAATCCAAATCCAAATGAGAGATACACAAAGATGTAAAACAGGTGCCAACAGTAAGAGATTTAGAATTGATATATTGATGAATTGGGGACATTTATGGCCACAACACACTTCCTAATCATTCACTCCAAATTAAAATGCTCACTTGCAAACCTGAGGTTTGCCCTTTGCAAGGAGCAGAGGGTGCCACTGTGAGCTTCGGCTGTGTCGGCAGAGTACACTTGTTCGCTTCCTCTCCACGGCAGTACAAAGCGGATGGCAAAGTGCCCACCATGAACAACTAAGTAGAAAAAATCACTTGTGGTCATAAAGGAGACCTTAATTATTGAAAGTGTGGAAAGCATTATATTTGTCCACATAATACAATATATTAATTCATATAAAGAATATCTGGGGCCTCCCATTGTGTGCCAGCTACTGTTTTTGTGCTTGAGAAGCAGCAGTAAACTGGGCAGACAAAAATCCCTACACTCATCCAGTTTCTATTCGAGTAATAGGTGCATTACGTAAGTAAAATAGAGAGCTCAGGTGTGGGAAGAGACAAAGAGGAGCGCGTGAGGTTTCACGTGAGGATGTGCGGTATCTCTAAGGAGAGCCTGAAGTTGTTTCTTGGGTAGCTAGGGAAGCTCTTATTGAGACAATGATCTTAGAGTTAAAGTATTTAAGGAAGTGAGGGACTCACTTCTGTTGATATCTGGGAACATCAAGTGCAAAGGCTCTTGAGGAGCCTGCATTCTTTCAGAAATTAGGAGGCGGCAAGTGTGGATGGAATAGCAAGAAAAAACAAGGCTAGGAGATGAGCTCAGAGAAACAATGGAAACCAAGTCTTGCAGGGTGGTACAGGACAAAGAAACTCTAAATTTTCTCTGAATAAAAAAGGGAGCGATTAAACAGTTGTAAGCAGGTAAATAATATAATCTAACTTACATTTTATAAAATCAGCTTGCTGCTATGTTGAAAATATACTAAAGAAGCACAAGGATGGAGGCAAGGAGACAAGTAGGAGCCTGCTGAAAAATATCATGAAATGTATTGTTTTAAAATGGAGTGACAGCAACAGAGATGGTGAAAAGTGTGTATATTTTGAATATAAGTCCAACAGCATGAGTTGGAGAATGAGATTTATTTCTGAGAGAAAAAGGGAAGTGAAATTTCTTTCTTTATTGAATGAGGGGGTTGCCATGGGGAAGAATGCATAAGGAGCAGAATCGGTTGGAGATATAACTTTAGCTCGGAAAAGGAAGTTCTAGAGGCCTACTAGGCATTCATATGAAAATTTCAAGCGGTCAGTTGGTATGTACTGTAGAGATTCAAAGACAGATGCCTGACTCAGAAATATAAATTTAGGAGTCATCAGTACATAGATGCAGGTAAGGGCAGGCTATTAGATGACCTACTTCAGGATATTATTATAGAAATGAAGATTTAAAGACCAAGAATAGAAGTCCGGGGAACTCTAGTGTTAATGGAATGTGTAGATGAAAGCGGCACTGCAAAGGCGAAAGAACAAAACAAAACTAAGATGCAGATGCGCAGAGAGGAACATATAATGTAAGAGAGTATTCGACTGGGTTCGGAGCAGCCTGCCTTTCAAGCAAGGTTAGGACTGGCGGTTGACTACGAGATGTGTTAAATGGAGGTATTGTTAAGAGCCATTTTGAGAAGTGGTTGTGGTTGCAAAACCCTGATTAAATTAAGTTCAAAGAGCAAGGGCAAGATAAATGCCTATATCTGAGACAAAACCAAGATAACAGACGTCCCTCCATCAGCACATCTGCCCAACTAAATAATAATAATTAAAAAAAAAACTTCAAGCAAAGGAAAGAGAGTACTTCTGTGACAGAAGAGGTGCAGAAGTATGAACGGAAACTGTCCCGCTAGAAGACAGAATTAGTCAACTTGAAGACAGGCCATGTACAGAAATGTACAGAATAAACTCCTCTAGGGAGCAAATTGATGGCAAACATAGAAAAGAGAGTAAAAGAAAAGCAGGACACAGTAAAATGTTACCCATGTGTGTAATGTGAGCCCTATATGGAGAGGAAAGAGGTGGGGTAGAAACTATATATGGAGAGCTAGCGGCTTTAAAAAAATAAAGAAAAAAGAAAAACAGGACGTCAACCCAGAGATCCACATTCTGCAGCCTCCAAAAGAGGGATATTCAAGGAAGGAACAGAGTAAATATGGGAGAAAAGAGGAAAGGGCGGGTAGAAAGGAAAGAAAAAAGCCACATCATTAGTAAAACTGAAAAAGCATACAATTCAAAAGCAGCCACAGAAAAAGATTTCAGCAGAATAAACAAGTAGTAGCGCATTCTTTCAACGGAATACCTCCTCATGTGACCATAATAAATAGCAAACTGTACGTCATGGGAGGTTGTTGTAAATGTAGCATTGAACATGAGAAACCGAACATACGGGAGCATGAGCTCCATTCACACAAAAGATACAGACAAAATGAACCGGTTTTTGAATTCAGAACAGCGTCTACCTCCGGATAATAAGGCAACAGGATGAGGTCTAAAGGAGTTCCTGGGGTACACATTCCGGATTTTATATTTATTGATTTAGTTGGTGGTTATATCAATGTATTCCCTTTTTATTACAATCCTCACCCAAGGATACTTTTTCCATTGCTTTTCAGAGAGAGAGAGAGGGAGAGAGAGAGAGAGGGAAACATCGATGTGAGAGAGACCCGACTGGTCCGAATCGAACCCGGGACCCGTCAGTCCGCAGGCTGGCGCTCTATCCACTAACCCAAACCGGCCAGGGCAATGTGTTCATTTTTTGAAGACCTCTCATCCCATGCTTTTGGTTTATGTACTTATACATATTTTTTTCTTCATAAAAAAATTTAAACACGTATCAATGAAGAGGGGATAGAAAATAACAATATTTCTCACTTTGTTTTTTATGGCTCTCATATCCCACATATTTTATTTTGCTCTGGGAGAGCCTGACAATCTGGGTATTAGAGCTGCACTGAAGATCAGATTTAAAGCTTCTTTCGGAGTTCCTACTAGTTCAGGTGACAGATGAAACACAAAGGACAAGATGTGTTTAGCCTTCTAAGCAGGATTAAGATACTGTGATATTAAGGAAAGATCTAAAACGGTATATAAATAACTTATGGGAGGTAAAACAGAGATGTGGCAGACTGAATTCTAAGGTACTCCCTCAAGACTCCTGTTGCCTGGTGCATATGTTCTGTAATAACCACCTACCCTTGAGTTTGGGTGGGCCTGTGAATTCAAAGGTGCATTCAGTACCATTATTAGCTTACCTTATTTGACCAAAGTAATGAGGGAGACACTTCTGTAATTAGGTTATGATATATAAGACTCTGTTATAGCAAACTAATAAAAGCTATTGGGCTGGCCTTAAAGATGTAAGCTATCATGTTCTGAGAGGACCCCTTGGTGGGGATGTGGACATGTGGCCAAGAAAAGGTGGTCCTTTGCCAACAGCTTGCAAGAAAATGCAGACTTCAGTACCAAAACTACATAAAAATCACATAATTATAAAAACATTTGGTCAGCTTGGAGGAGGGCCTCAAATCTGAAATGAATCAGAGCCTCAGCTAACATCTTGATAAGAGACTGGTGAGACTTTAGAAGAGGCCCCAGCCAACCCTTAACTCATACTGAGCCTCCACCACAGACACAGTGAGGTAACAATAGTTGCTGCTTTATGCCACTAAGTGTGTGGTAATTTATTCACCAAAATAATATGAATGCAATATATAGGAATATTGATTTGAGTGTGTATATAAACATATTCTTAAGCAAATAAAGCATTATATTAGAAGTACTACGAAAGATGCAATCTTACGATAAAAATCTTAGTTTATAAAGTTTGCTTATTACATTTGACATTTTTATTTTGCCTTTTTAAACCTAGCTTTACCATAGCAACTTAATAAAAACTAGCTGGGATGGGCACATTAACAAATCCAGCTGTTTATAACGGCCTGTAACTTATGAGGTGGACAAGTAGGACAGGACTCTTAATGAGTTGCGACTGTTTCATGAACTTAAAATATCTCAGCTAAATGGAATAAATGGACAGTCACAGAGGATGGCACAAATGAAAGGAGAGCAAGGAGAAGGAGGGCGGTGGAATCCATGAAGGGAAGCCTTGGAGTAGAAATGAGTACTAGAGACAATAACAACAGAATGGGAAGAAAACATATATGGATAAAGTGCTAAATAGTGAGTTAGGGCCCGAATGAGCAGCCTACTAGGGGAGCTGTTGGGATGTTCACTTCCATACAAAGATCCTCCATAAGATGCCAAATATTAAAAAAATCATGTTTTCAAGAAGTATAGTTTGAAGCTTCTCAAAGGTTTCTCTGTGTAGTCATTCAGTAAATCTCCTTTAACTAACGCAGTGCCCTTCTTCCAATTCAATAGCATATAAAACAAAAATTAAAAGACTATGGAAGAAAAGAGAAAACTATGATTAAGCAAGTAACAAGCGGAAACACAGATTACAAATTAACAGATGAAATCCAGTCTTCCTTGTAATAAATGCAAATTTGAGCAAGCATGAGAACCTTTTTAAAGCTTCAAATTAGTGAAGATGTAAAATAGTATAGTATTAAATTTTAATAGGTATGTTATTAGGTGGGCACCTTCATGAGTCTTTGGATTATAAATGAACAGGACAGTAATTCCACATTTGACCTAGGAATTCGCATCCATCAATTGATGCAAAGGGCTGCCCACTCCAAGTCCTCGCGGGCCGGTCAGGGAAAGTGAAATAGTAAAGTGCCAGGCATCAGGCGATAAGGATAGTGGGAACTTCACTTATGAAACCTGACTAAAGACATTTAAATTCAGTTATAATAATGTTTTGGGAATGATGTCAGTGAACATAATAGCAAAGTAAGAATCTCAAAAATCCTCGTTATCAGTAAAAGCAACAAGAACATTGGAAAGAAATTTTTCAAGTCAACTTTTTCAGAATTCTGGAAATTAACTAATGGCTTTTACCAGTATTTCTCAACTCAATATAATATGTGAATCTCTAGTGTCAACTATTTTCTTAAAATATTACTTGAATATGTGCAGATTAACATTTAATCCTTATGGCTTTCACGGTATAGTATATCAAATAAAATATATATGTTAAACATGGAATAAAATAAAAATATTCGAATTAACAGCATTAACTTCACGTGACAAATGACATTTGAAAGTCACTGCTGCTGACATGACATCATGGCATTTTTATTCTGGAGGCTTCTATGGCTGTGTGACATGTCACACCTCAGTTCTCCAACTTCTTTTCCATACCTGAACTACTATTAAAGCATAGTCCATACATTATTTTGTACAGGACATTATTTTTTCCTTCACTGTTACTGAATGTATGACACAGGTAAAATATTTAACTTAATGCTTTTATTATTAGCTTAGGAAAATTAAAGTACTATGATTTAGTGTCAACATTATTGGACACATAATATATGGTCAGTGAGATTCCCCACTCCCAGTATTGGTTAAAAGATGATAATACAGATAATCTTAACTATGCTTAAATTAATTTTTCTTCCAGTTTATTATGAAATTAAAACATTTTAAAAATCAGAGATCTAACAGGCTTTCAAAAGTATGATCATTAACCTCAGTTTGAACAAATAAAGCTTTGTAGTTATGCACTTTTAGATATATTTTAATTACTTAGTTGGACAATAAAATTGTCCAAGTTATACTATAATATTTTCCTGAGAGTAGAAGGCTCTGTCCTAATTTTTGAGAATAAGAAAAAACAGAGAAAGAAAAGTTGATAAATTTAGTACTAGGTATTTTGAGTGTGAGATATTAGTGAAATATTAAAATGAAGATGCCCCATATATAGGAAGTATAAGGTGCCAATTATTACAAGCAATGAAAATATAGTTTTCTATTCTCGGTCTACTCTGTTTCTAAACCCCATGTGAGTATCTCCTTTTTATTTGGACAGCCAAGTGCTAGCCCAGCATAATTCCCTGCTCTCCTTATCTCCTTATACCTGACCCCAGAGAATTATTTCCCTTTCCACTGATCCTGCCTCCCCTATACCTGAGTCTCCTCTTCCACGCAAGCCTGAGATTTATAGAGTCTTATCAATTTTCTCTTTTTTTGCTTCCTTAAATAGAATACTAGTGAGCACTGCAAAGAATTATGAAAAAGTATAAGGATAGCTAGTAAAAGAAAGTACCATTCTAGAAACTACTGGAAATCTCAATCACTAAATAAACTTCATAGCCCTGAGAGTGCTGTGTAAGGAAAACCACGTGCCCGAATTTTCTTGTATTGTTAGTTTTATTTCTGGTGGTGGGACTTGGTGACTCTTTCCAGCCACATGCACAGGTTATCACACTCAGCCCCTTCCTTGGTGAAGGCTTCAGTCGGGGACTGAGGAGATCTTTACGGTAGGCCAGTAAGAGACCTCTCCCCTGGTGGGCAATGATCCTTGAGAGAAACCCCACCCAAGACCTGGGGGCACCTTCTAGTATTGTACAAGTAACATATTTTACAATATTGAACTATGCTAAACCCCATTTAAAATGTAATTCAGTGTACCTATGATTTCACTTCTAAATAATAATTAATACAGATTAACATAAGAATTAATATAAATTAACATAAGAATATAAATTAATTCTAAATAAGAATGAATATAAATTAATTTATTCATATAAATTAACAATGGAGCCTTAGTTTTTAAGTGATTACTTTTCTGCTATCTATTTGATACAAATACTGTGGGAGCAAAAGCTGTGTAAAGTCTACTAAGTTACAGATAAAAGGTGAATGCTAAATAATAGAAATAATGAGCACAGTTAATATTTATAAGATTAAGAGTTACATGACATTTTCCTGATGATGGTGTTCTTCACTGTCCCTTTTGCAGAAGCCTGGGGGTCTTTGTAATTCAACAGACTGAATAAAATAATATGCTGTTGCTACACATACAACACATTTTCTCTGTTGGGACTTGCAACTTTATTTTCCACGTGAATGGCATTAATAGGAGTTTGCAAATATTTTTGACAACTACAATTGGTCCTTAAACTCTTATCATCAAAGTGCCACTAATACTCAAATTTGCATATAAATTCCTGTTCTCCATCATATACCATGTGAATGCAGAAAATAACCGTTTGTGCTCCCAGACCTACTCAAAGCATTTCAGGCCAGCTGAATGTTACGCTGATAGTAAGATCCAGAAGCCAGCTGCTAGAGGTGATGATCACCACAACAGCACCTCTGGGAAGGACCTGAGTTTTTTAAGGGTGACTGGCTGCTCTCCACAGCTAGGCACCACCAGCCACGCTAAGACCCACACGTTCCAGTGAGCAGCTTTTCAGCATCACCTCCTCACTGCACGCCTCTCCCATCAGCACAGCCACCTCCTGTCGTTCCCACCGATGTAATGATCTCTTCTGCAGCATTTACACCCTGCGCCTGGCTGGCTGGCTGCCTCTTACTCTGTGGTGAGATTATTGATTGCAGCTGCTTATTAAGCAAGTGTGAGGCAATAAGCCATGAGAGCTGTTGATAATTCAAGAGGCAAAGCTAGTAATTATATAGGGATCAGGAGGATTATTACATACGTGGTCTTGGTAAATATGACTGATTGCTATTGCATTGCTGTGATGACTGTTTGAATTTAAATGCATTCTTATTGATTTTTTTTGTTTTTATTGCATTTTAAATTGACAGATTTTTAATGCAAATAGTCCATTCTTCCCAACTGCCAGACCACGCTACTGTAATCTGATGATTAATGGGCATGTGCAGCAGTTAGGGTTTCTACTACTCAGTCCGAGGCCAAGTCACTCTCTTTTCCTTCCAATTTACTTTCCTCTTATTGCTTTCTAATCGTAACACATATTGTGCATCAGAGTTTCAGGTCATTTTTATTTTGATCTATTGGCATGGTTGTACTACATATAAAGATGCCAGTTAAAAAAAATAAATGACATGAAAGTCACAAACAGATTGAACACAGATACCATTCTGCCATCCATGCTGCCTTTTTCTTTTCCAAGTTAAATCTGTCAGGCAGACAAAAGCTTCCAAAACCAAAATATGGTAAAATATTAAGGAAAAGTGGATAATGTCAAGAGTCTAAAATTTGAACTCAGCAAAGCGAACATATGCAGTAAATGGTTATTTTAAATCAGGGGTGGGGAACCTTTTTTTGGCCAAGGGCCATTTGGATATTTATAACATCATTCGCAGGCCACACAAAATTATCAACTTAAAAATTAGCTATGAAAAAAGCTCCTAGATTTATTGAATTTCAAGTTCCGTCTGCAGTTGCTTTGGCAGGGTCAGACCAATGATTTCGCGGGCTGTATATGGCCCAGGGGCCAAACATTCCCCACCCCTGTTTCAAATGGTCAATATTGTCATTACTTGAGTCATTTTAAACTGAGGAGGTAGAGAAATAATAAATTTTCTAAAATACTGATCAAAGATACTGAATGGGGAATGTATTCTATATTCATATTTAGCACAATTTTAGTTCATTTGAAAGATGTACCAGGGAATGAATTCACATTTAGAATTGTGGAATTTTGCTAGTTCTAAAATAAAGACCAATAATAAACTTATTACAAGTTAACATATATAACATAATTTGACCAAAAAATATATTCATTTTCCAAAACAAAATTAGTGTGTTAAGTGGCAGTGGTACATTTTTGCAGTCTCTTCCATGTCTACCTTAATAGGAGACAGCTGGGTGCTCACCTACACTTCGGCCTTCAACCTGTTGTGATGTGGTGTTTAGGTCAAAGCAGGTAAAGAAAAAGTCTGGCTTTACTCAGGTATGTAGTTGGAAAGGGAGGAGGACTTACTAATCTTTTCAGATAGTTGTAGATCTTCCCTGACACTATACCAGAGCTCTCATAAGTCATAGTTTTGTAAAGGTTAGTTACAATAAAGAATCTGAAATCACATTAATGAACTTATTATACACTGCTACATTAAAATCCACTGGTTGATTTCACACTTTGAATGAGTCTTTACCCATACATGACTATATAACATTATGCACTGGTCATCTGAAAAATATTCATTAATTCATTGTTAAGTAGCTCTTTCAAAAGTTGACATATTTCATTATATGATATCAAACAATCACATTCATTAATATCACTGTCCATCTCATTAGAAAAGTATTAAAGTGTTGGTATACTGTCAAATTCACTGTGGCAGATAGAGATTTTTCAAAATTGAAAGCTTGGATTTTATCCTTGGCAACAAATGCTACCAGTTCTTTTCCTTGACATGACAGTCTTTCTTAAAAAAAAAAAAAAAAAAGTCTGCCATGCAATCAACTTTGAATAAACATCATTTGTCTATCAATCAGCCTTTTAAGTAAAATTGGCATTTCATGAAGAAAGGCCCTAGTTCAGCTCCCACCTCATCTGAAATCACACAAATGTTTTTCCTAGAGACAAACCAACATACTTTGCTATACAAAGGTGCTTTATGTGTACTTTCTAGTTTGTTACACAGAATATTAAAATATGTGTGCTCAAGGATTAAGATTTAATAAAATTATTAATATTTACTGCATCATTACAGTCATTCTTAAGTGAAAAAAATAAACAAAAAAATAAAATCAGCTTTAGCTGGTTTGGTTCAGTGGTTAGAGTGTAGGCATACGGACTGAAGGGTCCCGGGTTCAATTCTGGCCAAGGGCACATACCTCGGTTGCAGGCTTGATCCCCACCCTGGTTGGGGTGCATGTAGGAGGCAACCAATCCATGCCTCTCTCTCTCTCTCTTTCTTTCTCTCTCTCTCTCTCTCTCTCTTTCTCTCCCCCTTCCACTGTCTCTGAAAAGCAATAGAAAAAATATCCTCAACTGAGAATTAAATAAATAAGTAAATAAATGAAATCAAAGATCAGAACATCCATGAAGCAGATGAATGAACAGGTCCCAGAAAGTGTAAGAAATGAGGCTAAGAATATCCATAAAGTGAAAACCGAAATAGCAGCAATGATGATGACCAGCCGTATAGCAGCCCATACTTACTGACTGTATGCCATATGCAAGCTTCACGTCATCCTGGCACTAAATCAACTTTATAAAGTAGGTATTTGTATAACCCACAGTCAGGCCTCCACATCCACAGGTGCTGCACCTGCAGATGGAAAGTATTTTCGATCTGCAGCTGGTTGAGTACAGGGACGCAGACCCCAAGGACAAGGAGGGCCTACTAAGGGTTTTAAGCATCCGTGGATTTGGGTATCTGCGGGGGTCCTGGAACAAGTCCCTCATGGCTACCGAGGGACAACTGTATTTATACATTGAAAAGGAGGCCTTTAAATAAGCCATTTTCCTGATAGATTACTACTCATAAAAGGCAGATCTAATACAATTAATGTTTAGCTACAAACAAATTGCCTCTAATCTCAGCACTGTTCGTCTATGACTCAAGTGTAGTGGTTCTTTTTTTAAATATGCATCAAAGTGCACTGGCCGGTGTGGCTCAGCTGGTGGGAACACCTTCCATACACTGAAAGGCTGTGGGCTGGATCCCTGGTCAGAGCACGCAGGGAAGGCAACCAATCGGTGTTCCCTCTCATCATCACATGGACGTCTCTCTCTCTCTCTCCCCCTTCCCTTCTCTCTAAAATCAGTGAGCACATCCCCAGGTGAGGATTAATAAACGCATGCATCACAGTGTCCTCTGACAGAGGACTGGGCAAAGAAGATGTGGCGCATGTGTACTACGGAACACCAGCCGTTAGAAAAATGAGATACTGCCATTTGCAACATGGGTGGACCCTGAGAATATCATGCGAGAGAAATAAGTCAGTCAGGAGTAGCTAAGAACCAAATGCTTTCACTCCCATGGTGGATATAAAGCTGAAACTCACAGACACAGACAATAATATGGTGGGCACCAAGGGAAGGGGGGGAGTGGTACAAGGGGAAGGGGGCCAACTATATGGTGACTGAGGATGATTTGCCTTTGGGTGGTGGCACATGATGAAATATGCAGACGATGTATCATTGAGATGTGCGCTTGAAACCCATGTGATCTTATTAACCAATGTCATCCCAATAAATTTAGTAAAAATGCATGTTAAAGATTCATTCATTCATGAGATGGTAAAGAAATAGTATATGATAACACTATTCGACACTCTGTGGATAGAGTGGTGACAAAGATAGTTAAGTTCTTTTCTTTCATAAATTATAATCAAGAAAAGAGAGCAAAAATGCATAACCCACTATATAATACAATGATACTGCCATCAAATTTTAATAATTTAAAGGGATAAAGAGTAGTAATGACTAATTTTATATGGGAAAAGTGAGAAGAACCAAGTTGGTAGGTTGCCTGAAAACTCAGAGTCCAGTGGATGTTCAATTTTAGATCCTTACAGCTTATCCAAGAAAAGATAGAAATTAAGTAGTTGGTTACCTACGTCTAGAGCTGCACTGTCCAATATGGTTACCACTAGACACATGTGGCGATTTAAATTCAAATTAATTTTAATTAAGTAACACTTAAGAGTCAGTCCCTCGCTGGCACCGGCTGCCTTCCAAGAGCTTAGGTGGGTGGCGGGGCCGCCGCCACACGGGCCAGCGGCCGGGGGCCTGTCTGCGCGGGGCAGCTCCAAGTGCCCCGAGCGGGAATGGAAAATGGCCCCACAGTAGCCTCTTTACCTGAGCACTGGCTAGCGAGTGGTGCGGGTTCCCAGGGGAGGAAACGGAGAAAAGAGGTTGGTTTGCACATTGTGGATTGAAAGTTTCCGTCTGAAGAGGCTAAAAACTGAATAATATGTCCAAATATGTAACAAATTGAATGCAATGAAGAACAGGAGGAAGTCTGTAATTAGGAAGGTTAGCATCAAACTTTAAGTACCGCAAGGAAAAAACGCCTGTAATCCTGAAGTACAGATGGGCACTCCACGCACCTTCTAATTTTTGGAAGGATTGTGGATTTTTTATCATCTGTTCCCATAGATGCAGCATCACTTGGATACTAAAGATACAGCCATAAACAACTTAATTCCATTCCTAGGATACTGGTAGAATTGTCCCTTCCATTTTCAGGTATGCACAAGTGCCAACATTTCTGCTGACAATGAAGACTAGGAAAGTTTAGCTCCGTTACCTGTCACCCAGGTCACTCCACTCTAGGACACAATGGGCTGCACAGGCAAAGTCCATTCACACAGAGAGATCTTTTCTTCGATCTTAGGAATCTTTTAAGATTTGCCTCCCAAATCTCAAATCCCTGCTTCTAGTAATTGCAAGATTGAAATTCCAAGACCTTAGTGTGCTTTACATATGCTTCTCTATTTCTTCTAAGTTGCATTATTAAAAATATAAAAAGTAAATGCAGAGCAAAGTGTACTCCTATCATAAAATTAGTTTTAGCTCTCTTTTCTCTTTCCAGTTCCTGCTGCCTTATTTCTAAGTTTTCTACTTAGTTTATTTGGAGTAGTGCATCTACTGCTATTATTATAATAATTAAAACGTCTTCAAGTAGGGATGGTTTGCCTTTCTAGAGAGCCTCTGAAAATGAGAATTACCATGTGTGTTTGTGTGTATGTGTGTCTAACCACTAAAGATAGTGCAAACGATACATAAGGAAGCAAAGTTTGTCAAAACAGATGGTGACAGGCGAGAAAATGACTTGACCAGCTCATATAACATGAAATAAGCATGAGCAATATCACTTGTAAGTAAAATATTTGGTAATTTTGTTTCATTAGTACTCTTTTGCCAAAGGATAAACGTATTTTAATACTGGATTTTTTATTTCCCAGAAAAACACTCTTTATTCTTCAAGAATATTGAGCTATTATAATTTGTCACTGTTGTGAATTATGTAATAAGCCACAAAGCCTTTTTTATGCTAGAGCATCCAATAAGTACCGTTCAATTACAGATGGATGAAATGTCTGAACAAGTCCTTTATTACACATTCTATGGGCTTATCGAGTTTGAGACAACTTGCAAACCAACACTAAACACAGACATTAGTATTTAGAAGAGCTCATCAATGTTAATTATTAATGCATTTTGTAATTATTCTTTCTGAATATTAGTGAGAAAGATAAGGCATAAAACAAACAAATCCAACTATAATTGTTCTCAGTTTTATTCATGAACAATTACTTGGATCAAAACAATTTAAGATGCTTTTCAAGGTCACCTGGTAAAAACACCATAATTTCTAGCTAAGTAGCAAAACAATTATACATGTTCTTAGGCCTTTGGTACTTTGAAAACTGAAGATGCCAGACTTATGATCTGAGAAAATGCCAGTATTTTGCTTTCGTGAGTTCTGGGTATGGATCTCAGCTTTTCTAGATGTTTTCATGTATGGCCATTTCCACTTTCCCATTACGAATAAATCATCCTGATAACCAATGTTATACAGATCTTATGAATCAGTAGAGGAGACATGTAGAACTTCAGGACAAGTGGTGCAGGGATTTTAATAAGATACCACAGATATAGAAGAGTGCCAAATACATATATTGACCAAATTCTAAGTGTTTGAGGGTCAAAGTCAATGATCTATCATTGTTTTTATATCAACAGTATAGACTGAATGAGTGGGCTATTAGAATAAATCTAAATTTTAATTTGAGATAATTGTTATTACAATTTTGTTACTAAAGCTTTCATTAGACAGGTGTTTAAAAATTTGAAGTTGTTGCACAGGAATAATAGTTTTTCAGCACAGAAATCTGCTAGATTCTTTCACTGGATGTTATGCTGCACATTTATGCTGTAAAGAGTTGTTCAGGTTTATTTGCTGTTGGTAAAAGAGTGGGCATAGTTTGGCTGCCTTTATTATGCAAAAGATTTTGCTGAAAGGAGCTGGTAACACTTTATTACATTTATCTTCTCTAATAGCAACTAAGATAAAGACTAATTTCCTCTTCAATCCCTAGACTTGAAGGTCTGATGATGATGATGATATTCAAGTTCACTGAAGTACAACAGGAGAGTTATGCAATGCTGAGAATATAAATTTGAATATTTCTGAAGCAAACCGAGATTTTTACCCTCACTCATACTTTTATCATATTTTACACCCATTTCTTTACATAATCACTTGACAAAAATATGCTGTTAAACCCTGGATCTAGAAATGTGCCTATAAAGCAATATAACTAATATTCAAAATGATGACAATCTCTGAAGTTTTATTGGCATCAGATTCTAGAAGGAGAATGAAAGGGGATTTTTACAGTAAGTAAGAATTATTTTTCCTTTCAAAGCCTAGCACTGCAACGATTTCCTCAAGAGTTTCTGGCAAACAAACTCTTTGGGTTAATCACAAAAGTCACTCTTAGTTACTGAAAATCTTGGTAGTCATGATCAATAACTTAGAGAATTAGTTATTAGTAAAATTTTGCTACTTAGTACTGATCTCAGCTTACACTAGAAAGACATTCTTTGATATAGCATCCTTTTACAGACACGTTAGTTACTTCTTCAAGTTTTTAAAATAACTTGTAAATATATGTGTGCCCCACGGACATGAACAATAGTTTGGTGAAGGCCAGGGAGGGGGAGGGGAGGGTGGTGCTGGGCAAATGGGGAGAGAAAGGGGGACGTCTGCAACAATGTCAATGTTACAAATTTAAATTAAAAAATAAAATAACTTGTCAATGTGCTTGGTAAAGAACTTGAAAATCTGTTCAATGAGAATAATGGCAGTGGCCCACTATGTTTTTGCATACAGTTGAGAACTGTTCTGTTTTGCTCTGCTGCAGTTCCATCCTAAGTATTCATTCAATCGAAGTGTATTGGGAAAAACTATCCTTACATCCTAAGTATTCATTCAATCGAAGTGTATTGGGAAAAACTATCCTTACATCCTAAGTATTCATTCAATCGAAGTGTATTGGGAAAAACTATCCTTGTGATTCCGCAATAAATTTTAACTACTGTACCACCGTGTTTGTTCCATTGCTTCTGGCACTTCCGTAAACATTATATTCCCTGATCTTCCACCCTATAAATATTTATTCAATCAGGTTCACCGTGGCTCTGCTGTCCTGTGGCCAAACCTCTAGCGGCGAGCAAGTAAAATAAAGCGATGGCTCGGCCCCAACCCGCTGTGGGGCCGCAGACAGGGCCCGGCAGGTCCTCCGTCTAGGCCTCTGCCGGACAAAGCGAAAGCAGGGCCCGGACGGTTTCCGCAGCCTCTGGGGCGCAGCGACCTGCGGTCTAAGCAAATGTCCTGGTAACACGGCCATGACTTAACCCGATATTGTACATTCTTCTTCCGCTGCGGAAAACCAATGGCAGTTTCTGGCAAATTACTTGAACATTTTTATTTAAATTTTGATCTTCCAAAATCTCAAAAGAAAATAAATATCATTTTAAGTTAAGCATATATATATATATATATATATATATATATATATAATACTCTACTATAATTTTATGTTTTATATATACTTTATTTTAAGTTAAGCATATATATATATAATACTCTACTATAATTTTATGTTTTACATATACTTTATATATTGTATGTAATTATATATATTTAATTATATATATTGTATACAATTTAATTAGCTAGAATAAAGTAGGATGGAAAAACACTCTCTTCTACCTTTTTCCTCATCTTGTTAGTTTCTGCGTG
Organism: Miniopterus natalensis; assembly: GCF_054644295.1. Classification (NCBI taxonomy): domain Eukaryota; kingdom Metazoa; phylum Chordata; class Mammalia; order Chiroptera; family Miniopteridae; genus Miniopterus; species Miniopterus natalensis. The sequence continues at coordinate 169,114,468 of NC_142081.1, forward strand.
AGATGAACAGTGGGATTTTCAACTCATGAACATCAAAAGTTACCCTTCTTACCAGGTGTGAAAAGTTTCCAAAAAGATTTTTTTCAAATATTGTACTTAGAGCTAATATGGAAATATGCTATTTAATGAACCATTTTCAACAGTTATTTTGATGTATGAATGCTAATATTCTAAACAATTATATAAAATTTAAGTTATAGTCACTGTTATCTGGCCTGGTGTTAATAGTTAAAAATCAAAGAGATTTGCAGACTCAGGGGTATTTTTCTTATTGATATATGTGGATAATAATACTGTTTTAACAACATTATCAATCTATTTATAATTTTTAAAATATTGGAGATTTTATATTGAATTATGCATAAAATGAAAAATGTTTATGATGAATATTTACCCAATTATATACATACATATTTTTTACATGTACATACAGACTGATGACGGAAGTTAAATATGTAAAGAATATAAAGGGATTCTCAATACAAGTTATATCTGGAATATTAATATGTTTTAAAATTAATATAGATAATTACTATAATCGAAATAACACATCTTCATAGTACTGAGATTACACCGATTGAATAGGATGTACCTTATGTGACCACTTTATAATTGGCCACACACAACATTTCCATAAATATGATTAACATACCCACATCTATTTAGAATTCCAAAGGGCAAAATTAATCTGATATTGAGTGATAGATTGTGTTTAAATTTCAAGGATGAAGCTCAACTCTGGTGTACACGTAAATTAAGTATCAATAAGTAATCAGCTGCAGGGTAAAAACTTGTTTTACTTCATTCTAGAGCAGTTGCCTGATGCTTAAGTCAGAAGTTCAGCTTACTACCCCAGTTCTAATGAAGTTAAATATATATATTCATAAATATATATATTTTTATCATTTATATGGTATATAATTATTTACAAATTATGTAGCATATAAATATGCATATATATATAATTTTTATTGATTGCATATTGCTAATTAGGCACTAAGCTAGAAATTATATATGCTTTATTGTATTCACTTTCATAATAGTCTTAAAGATTCAGTATTATGTTAATTTTAGATATGAGAAAAATTGATTGCTGGACTAATCTCAGTAACCAAGCAAGGATCGTTACACAAATCAATATGGCTGCAATATCCCTGCTATTATCTCTTATTTTACAGTATATATTTATAATTTATGTAGGAGTAGTTAAATATATTTATATGGTAAATTCACAAAAATAATATCTATATTAGTGATCTAAATGTGATCACTAATGAAGAGAAACTTGTAGAAGCAGACAAATGAGAGAACACAACATCACTTTTTCATAAGTGGCCAAAATTGCGTCTCACTTAAGTAGAAACAGCATCCAACAAAAGAGACATGACCTGGTCTCCAGTGTATGTATAGTCCATTACTGAATCACTTTAATGTGCTTGCAAATAGCCCTGTGTGTATAATTAACAGAAGATTTGAAAGGAGAACTATTTTGTTATATCTAAATAAACAAAGCATAAGAACAGAAAACATACAGCGATTTTAAATAAAGATTATGAGTTTTGTGGAATGATACTATATCAAATACAGATACATTTGCAAACCTGTCACTGAAGGTAAACTTGAAAGACCATCAAAAACACAAAAGTCCATGCTATAGAGTTTAGGGGAGTTCCCTGGAGAGTACAGAACACACTCATGATATCCTGAATGCCAATGAGCTATAAATTTTGTGTTTGGAGTCAGCTCTTGTTGATAAAACCTGCCTCAACTTCTAACTTTCTATTATAACTCCATTGCTACCCCAGTGATGGGCATACCCAACAGAATTTTCACAAGAGTACCGTCTGGAGCAAAGCTACTTTATGGGGACCATAAAACTAAAGTATACATGTCTTTTTGCAGTCTAGTTAGTATTCTCTGCATACTTTGCCTAGATTTCCACTGATGAGGTTCTCAATACCCATAGCTGGTGTTTGACACAGGTTTATTTTTTAAATTATCTTTACTGTTGAAAGTAACACAGATATCCCCTTCCCCCTCACTGACCTCCTTCACCCCACTCCCTCCCCAGACCTTTCCCGAACTATTGTATGTCCATGGGCAATGCATATATGCATGTAAATTTATTGGTTAATCTCTTCCCACAGACCCCCCTTCCCTCTGAGATACGTCAGTCTGTTGCATGCTTCTATGTCTCTGGATCTTTTTTGTTTGTCACTTTATTTTGTTCTTTAGATTTCACATACGAGTGAGATCCTGTGATGTTTGTCTTTCTCTGCCTGGCTTATTTCGCTCAGCATAATTTTCCCCAGGTCCCTCCATGCTGTCCCAAAGGGTAGGAGATCCTTCTTCTTCACAGCTGCGTAGTATTCCATGGTGTGAATGTCCCACAGCTTTTTATCCGCTCAGCTACTGATGGGCACTTGGGCTGTTTCCAGATCTTAGCTATTGTAAACTGCACTGCTATGAACATCGGGGTGCATATATTCTTTCTGATTAGTGTTTCAGGATTCTTAGGGTACATTCCTAGGAGTGGGATCACTGGGTGAAAAGGCAGCTCCATTTTTAATGTTCTGAGGACCCTCCATACTGCTTTCCACAGTGGCTGCCCCAGTCTGCAGTCCCACCAGCAGGGCACCAGGGTCCCCTTTCCCCACACCCTCCCAGCACTTGTTCTTTGTTGATTTGCTGATGGAGCCATTCTGTCAGGTGTGAAGTGACACCTCATTGTGGTTTTAATTTGCATCTCTCTGCTGATCAGCGACGTGCTTTTTTGTCCGATTTGGAAACATCCTGGAGCAAGCGAGGCAGACTTGGCGGCGCGCCCGGCTCTGCCCCGTGGCCGGCTCTGCCCGTCAGCTCCGCCCGCTCCCCCCCCCCCCCCCCAGGCCCGAGTCTTCTGCCCGCGGGGCGCCCACCCCGCCGCCTGCCGGCTTCCCGCCCCCTCGCCCTCTTGGCCTCCTCCTGGACGACGTCCCCAGCAAGCACCTGACACCGAGGCGCTGTTCGCCGTCTTATTTCATCCGCCCCCATCCCGTTGCTGTGCCGTGTTTATCAGCCTTTCTTTGCAGATTACAGAGAAAGAACAGTAACAACTTATCTCGAGCTGCGCTGCCGAAACCGGCAACACTGGCACTTCCACTCCAGGCACTGTACTTGCAAACCTCTAGCAAATTACAATTGCGATTCTAATCTTTTTTATACAGTGCCATTTGCTGGAGGATCTAAACCTTGGGGGACCTTTCTGATGCCTGCAGGCCTGTCTGGTCTTTGCACAGAGCTGCCCCCCGCACCCCGCCTCACACTCCGCCGCGCGTTCCGGCCCATTAAGGCCGCTCCGATACCCGCTGCCTGACGGGGCTCCCCATTCTTATCTCCCAGCCCCATGCGGGGAACACTTACTTTAAAGCATAGCTGGAGGGGCAGGGCACTGCTGGGACACTCTCCAGAAACAGAAGTCCTGATGGGTGCCATTTTCACCCTCCCCATCCACCTTGCTAAAGCCTGTGGGTGCCGTCTTCTTGCTCTCTCTCTGCCATGCTCCATAGCACCGTTATCTCCAGGAGGGGAGCTTTTACATTCATTTTTGAGGCCAACGTTACCCTGATCTCAAAACCAGTCAAGGATGCCACACACACGTGCACAAAAATTACAGGCCAATCTCCTTAATAAACACAGATACAGAATCCTCAACAAAATATTAGAAAACTGAACTCAGCAATACATTAAAATGATCATACACCACGATAAGGTGGGATTTATTAGAGGGATGCAAGGATGGGTCAACATCCACAAATCAAATGTGATACACTACACCAACAAAATTAAGGAAAATATCACACGATCTCAGTAACTGCAGAAAAAGCATTTGACAAAATTCAGTGTCCATTTATGATTAAAACCAACAAAGTAGCTATAGAAGGAATGTACATCAACATAGTAAAGGCCACAAATGACAAGCCCAGAGCTAGCATCATACTCAGTGGTGAAAAGCTGAGAGCTTAACTCTAAGATCAGGAACAAGACAAGGATACCCACTCTCACCACTTTTATTCAACAGAGTATTGGAAGTACAAGCCAGAGCAATTAGGTAATAAAAATAAATAAAAGTCAACCAAAATGAAAAGGAAGAAGTAAAAGTCACCATTTGCAGATAACATGGTATTATATATAGAAAATCCTGAAGATTCCACCAAAAAAAAAAAAAAGCAACAGAAAACAACTATTAGAACTAATTTATAAATGCAGTAAATTTTCAGGATTAAAAAACCCCAATATACAGAAATCTGTTACATTTCTATACACTAATAAAAAACTATTGGAAAAATTAAGAAAATAATTCTATTTCAGTTGCATAAAAAAGAAATAGAACAAACAATTCTAAAATTTGTATGAAGCCATCTAAGACCCCAAATAGCCACAGCAATCAAGAAAGAAGAACAAGAAAGAAGGCTCCCTGTTTTCAAACTATATTAGAAGTCTATAATAATCAAAACAGTATGGTATTGTCATAAAAACAGACACAAAGATTAATAGAGCAGAATAGAGAGCCCAGAAATAAATCCATGTGTATTTGGTCAATTAATTTGTGATGAAGGGGCTAAGACTATACAGGAGGAAAGGATATTGTCTTTAATAAATGATTTGGGAACAACTGGACAATTACATGCAAAACAATGAAATTGGACTGGTATCACACACTGCACACTAAAGCAACCTAAAATGTTTTAAAGACTTGAAGGTATGACCTGAAAACATAAAAATCCTAGAAGAAAACATAGATGATAAGCTACATGGCATTCATCTTGGTGAAGAGTTTGAATTTGACACCAAAAGCAAAGGCAAAAAGGTAAAAATAAGTGAGATTACATCACACTAAAAGGCTTATTTAGAACAAAGGAATCCATCAACAAAGTGAAATGGAGAAAATATTTGCAAATCACGTATCTGATAATATGTTAATATTCAAAAATATGTAACAAACTCATACAACTCAATAGCAAAAAAAAAATCTAGTTAAAAAATGGGCAGAGGATCTAAACAGATATTTTTCTAAGACAGCATACACATGGCCAACAGATACTGAATGATTCACAACATCACTAATCATCAGGGAAGTGCAAAGCAAAACCACATGAGGTATCACCTCACACCTGTTAGAAGGCTGTCATCAAAAAGTCCAGAAATAACATGTTGCTAAGGATGTGGAGAAAAGGGAACCCTTGTGTGCTCTTCGTAGGAATGCAAATTGGTGCTGCCAATACAGAAAATAATATAAATATTTCTGAAAAAAATTTAATAGTAGAACAACCATATGATCCAGCAGTTCCATTTCTGGGTATAGAGCCAAAGTAAGACACCATTAACTTGAAAAGATATATGCACCCCCATGTTTATTACAGCATTATTCACAACAGCTAAGACATGGGGAAAAACATGATAAATATATGCAGTGGAATATTAATCAGCCATAGAAAAAAATAAAATCTGCCCTTTGCAACAACATGGATAAACTTTGAGGGCATTGTGGTAGGTGAAATAAGTCATACAGAGAAAGACAAACAGCACTTGATCTCACTTACATGTGGAATCTTAAAAACCAAAAACAAATTAAAAAGCAAGCTCATAGACACAGAGAACAGATTGGTGGTGGTCAGAGGTGTAGGGCGGCAGGATGGGGAAAATGGTGAAATGAGGTCAAAGATCCAAACTGCCGTTATAAAATAAATGTCAGGGCAATCTACTGTATAGCATGGGGACTACAGTTAATAATACTGTACTGCATATTTGAAAGTTGCTAAGAGAGCAGACCTTTTTTTTAAAATATATCTTTATTGATTTCAGAGAAAGGAAAGGAGAGGGAGAGGGAAAGAGAGAGAGAGAGAAACACCAATGATGAGAGAGTCATTGATCGGCTGCCTCCTGCACGCCCCCGACTGGGGATTGAGCCCGCAACCAGGGCCTGTGCCCTGACCGGGAATCGAACCCCGATCACCTGGATCCTAGGTGGACGCTCAACACACACCCGGCCGGGCAAGAGAGTAGATCTTAAAAGTTCTCATCACAACAACAAAAATTTGTAACCATGTATGGTGACAGATGTTAACTAGTACTGTGATGATCAATTCACAATATATAAAACACTGAATCACCATGTTGAACGCCTAAAACTTATTTATTGTTGTATGTCAGTTATACCTCAATTAAAAAAAAATGAAAGAAAAAAAGAGACCTTGGAAAAACTGAAAAAGAAACTGATTTTAAACATATGTGTATATATTATAAATAAATGTATTTTATATTCACATGCACAATGAATGAAGAAAGAAAGAAAGAAAAAGAAAGAAAGAAAGAAAGAAAGAAAGAAAGAAAGAAAGAAAGAAAGAAAAGAAAGAAAGAAAGAAAGAAAGAAAGAAAGAAAGAAAGAAAGAAAGAAAGAAAGAAAGAAAGAAAGAAAGAAAGAAAGAAAGAAAGAAAAGAAAGGAAAAGAAAAGAGAAAAGGAAAGAAAAGAAGCCAGGTCTTTAGTGACTAACAGACCTCTCTATTTCATTACTATCAGGGTCAACTATCCCTTTACTCTAACTATATCTGTAGTATCTCTTCCAGGGAACCTGCTGTGAATAAATCTGACCTTATAAGAGATTAATGTGCACGTTCTGATTTTTCAGCTGTTAAGGAGGTAAGTGGAAAGTTGCTTATTCTAAAAGCCTACAACTAATTGTACTATTGAATATTCCTTTAGACTCACAGTAGCTCACTCTGTTTCAAAGGTGTAGGGATTTGATTTTTTATCACCTATATAGGATAAAAAATTGAATTTAGGGTTCAAAGGTATAAGGATCTGATTTTTTATTATCTATATAATTTAGGATTGAAAGTCTATGAAGATAAGAGTAGACAGCTTAATCTACAGCAAGAACATATGCCGGCATATAAAACCTAATGCACTCATTTTTACCATAGCAATGACAACTTTATGTTTAAATCTCCAGAAATGTAAATGTGGCCAGAGATGCTTTGATCATGGCCTTTATGTTTTGTGATATGTAAGTTATCTCAAATTTAAAGAGAATTGTACCTATTAAGCCTAAAAATTCCCAGAAATTTGTTATTTCAGTGGGAGTTTATAGTTATAATAGTTCTAGCTTATTCTCTTTCTTACATTATTAAATAAAAGCCATATCTCACACCAGATGCGTATCCCGATTACACAACTGTTTATAAAAGGTTTAGATTCAAACAATGACATAAATTTGAACTTTAGGTAGCTTCTAACACAGTCTTAGAAGACAGGTTGAGCTTCCAAAAGAAAGGGAAGAATGCGCATTAGTGCTAAAGAGTTTAAAATCTGAATGCTCACCCCTGTCTCTGTTTTGGCTGAATAAATCGAATAGAAAATACTCAATGAAAAATAAATTTAAAATATGGATTAATTTATATGCTTCTGAAGGCAAAGTATTGATATTTTCACAAAGAGATCTCATATGCAATAATTCAATATCCATCAACACTGCTCAATATTTTAAAAAGCACTAATCAACCTTTGGTTGCTAAAATTATGAGTGTTTTAATCTGTAGGATTATTATTATTGCGACTCATTTATGTGATGGGATATAAGTTGTAAACGTGCTATAGAAATGTATTATCTGGTATTATTTTTATTTTTATAAACATGTTTGTCTCTCATTCAATTTAATTTATAGCCTCTCTGGGACCTTTCTCAGTGCTAAATATACTGGTGGTTGCCCTGAAATAAAAGAGGTGAACGGTCTGCTTTGCATTTCTAATTAAAGTCCTGAGAGTGAGCAGTTCCAGGTGCTCGGGATGCCATGGAAATAGGAGCCTTTGTTTTGACACTTTCTGAAACACTGAATTGTGTATTACATGTACATTTCATTTCGCGCTCTCAACATGCAAAGCGGCCGGTGTGATAGATGCTGTGCTCTGCCGATGGAGCATCTGTGAGGGTCCGATTACAACTGAACGCGGGAATATTTCTCCAACTTGATCGCTACTCTAGATTGTCTTAGTTGAGAAGGGGATACCATTTTTCACTTCAATAAATCAGGTTTTCCTCATTCTTTCCTTAAATACTGAAGTCAGTAAGAACTGGCGAGGACCATGTCTCCCGCGCGCTGCCGCTGACCTGGCGCAGTGCTCAGCGCCGGGCGCTCACTAGGCTAGTGGCCCAGGCCCAGCCGGCGTGTTGCTGGAATACAGTCAGCCCCGTCTGCCAGCCACCCGGCCACCCCAGGAAGCAGCGGGACGCCAGGGCACGGGGACACCGGCCCAGCCCGGCAGCGACTCTGTATCCGCCCACCGGGACAGAGCTGACAGGTACCTTCAGGTGAGAGCGATCTCCTCAGGTCGACAGCTGGTCAGCTCCCAGGCCTCCTCAAGCCAAATACACAGGTCCGGCAGAGAGCACACAGCACACAGCACGCGATCTTCAGGGAGGACACAGCCCCTAACACGCCATTTCATTAAAAGTTTCATTTCAGCTGCGTCATGCTATTTCTTTTTGGCTCCTTTACCATCACCTTGAACTCTTTATGTTTAAATTTTATTTCATATCACAATCCCTCCCTCTAAACCTACTTTACTATTCATTTTAATTCGTTAATGTGTTTTAAAACTGGGAGACGTTTCACAATCATTCTTCATATCCTATTTTAGTTAGCTCCTAAGTGAACACTGCTAAAGGAATGTTGTTTCATTTCTGGTGCCTAAAATTTGTAATTTGAGACTATAAAATTTGGTGATCAGTTTGGCATTTTTATCTCTTAACATTTATATAATAAGCCCTGGCCGGTTTGGCTCAGTGGCTAGAGCACTGGCCTGTGGACTGAAGGGTCCCGGGTTCGATTCTGGCCAAGGGCATGTACCTCAGTTGCAGGCTCGGTCCCCAGCCCTGGTCGGGGCCCGTGCGGGAGGCAGCTGATCCATGTGTCTCTCTCATCAATGTCTCTCTCTTTCTTCCACTCTCTCTGAAAAGCAACGGAAATGAAATCCTCAAGTGAGGACTAAAAAAGAAAATTATAGAATAAAATCTTAAGACACTATTTCCACGCAGGATCAGCTCAATATATAGTTGCTGAATAAGTGAACAAGCACTGGAGGAAAATAAGACAAAACAGCACAGCTCGCCCGAGACCCGAGCATCACTTAAAATAAGTACTGAGAATTCACGCATCGCGTTCAGCTGAGCGACGTCTTGGATGAAGGGCACTCGACTCAGCGCGCAGGTGATGCTTGGCTGAGTCGCACACTGGAAACCCGCATGGTTTTCTGAGCCAATGTCGGCCCCATAAATTTAATTTAAAAAATGAAAACAAATAAAAAAGGGAGCAATATGAATAAAGCTGAAAACCTCCCTCTTCTCCCCTCTCTGCCTTGCTCCTCGGACACAGTCATTCAAAAGAACCTGGTGTGTGAAAAAAAGGCTGAATCGTGTTAGTCCAACAGTATGACCCAAGTGATGCGTTCTTCTATAACTTCCTTAAAATTTTATTTATTTTTTTAGTTTATTTATTTATTTTTAAAGAGTTTTTATTGATCCAGAGAGAGAGAGAGAGGAACATCCATGTGAGAGCTTAACATCCATCAGCCGCCTGCTGCGCGCCTCCTGCCAGGGGTCAAGCCCACAGTCTGGGCAGGCGCCTGACCAGAAGTGAAACTGGCAGCCTTCTGGGGCAGGGGCCAAGCCCAACCACCTGAGCCACACCTGCCAGGGCTGCTACTACTACTACTATTATTATTATAATTATTATCATTTTGACAACTAGGAGTTGCCACTACCTTATAAAAAATTATTTTATAATTTTTCTACATTCTGTATTTCAGCTACCTATCCAATCCTTCTTGATGTTAGGTAAATTTACAAGTTAAATCAGTCACAGAAAAATAATTCTACTGTAATCAGTGATCAAACATGACCAAAGAGCAATACGAATCAGTTTTTATTAAGCAATTAAATTAATTGTGGAGCAAGCCTGATTCATATGTTCATCTGAACACAGTTGCTTCACATAAGTACACCAGTGAACTTGCCATGACTTTTATCCTAGATTTATTATGGTGGTCACATCATAAGGTATATGAGTGTCAAATTACTATGTTGTACACCTGAAACTACTACAATATTGTACATCAACTATACTGTAATAAATAATATTTTTTAAATAGCACATCTTTGGTTATACCAATTAAATGCTGAGACAAAATCAAATTGTCTAGTTTAAATTAATCTATGAAGATAAATATTTATAAACACCTAAAACATATTCCATACAATTATTTATTTATTCCTTGATTTGCTATTATATAACTATACTTTCTGCTTAGGAGACTTGAAGAGCATGTGGCAAGATAAGGTTTATTTGAAAAACAATCTGCAGACAGCTAATGTTTGTGGTGTGACTATATATCATAGCCCCGGCTTATATAAAGCTTTATCACTTTGTCAGTAAAAACGTAATAGTTAAAATATTAAACAGCAATTCGCTTCTAAGTTCTTCATAAATATGACTATAATACTAACTCTTTGTAATATATCTATCCAGAAGGTTTAGCGTTTATATTTTTTAGTTAATAATGTGTAAACTGAAATGTTAGAGTGAAAATTATTGATTGCCAAAGAAAACCCAAATAAAAACAAGCCAAAGCGGAATGCTGGAAGGCACGAGATGTCCTGTACAACTCATTCATCAAGCTGACACATAACTATGAGTGGCAGTATATTATTTTTAAATAAATACTATATCTATGCAGCACTATATTAATATAATGTGAAATGCAACTATTTGCCTTCAATCAAACTTCATAATTATTTTGGTTTGTTTCTACTTGCAAGCCATGGGAGTATGATTCTGAAAGTGGATCTTGTTGAAAGGAACATAGAAACAGGCCCGGGTACCTGGAGCAGACAGCTGTCAGCGGGAGGGGAGAGGGGACTGGATGAAGGAAGGTGAGGGGATCAGCGAAAACAACATGTGTGCACAACGCAGACACCGAAAACGGGGTAGCGAGAGCCAGAGGGAAAGGGGACGCGGACTACGTGGGGGTGGGTGAGGGTGGAAAATGGCACTGGACACAGACCTTGCTCGGGGAGGCGGGCGCACGATGCAGCGTGCAGGTGGTGTTTCATTGAGTCACGCGCTTGAAACCGGTACGGTTTTGTGAATCAGTGTCACCCCAATACATTCAATTAGAAATAACTAAAAAGAAGGGAGAAGTAAATTGAACTTTTTAAACTTTGAAAACCATTATATATATATATATATAAATACACACACGCACATACATATACATACAAGCATATATGAAAACCAAAATAAGACTAAAATCATAATCCCCATTCTATACTTAACATTTTAAAATTAAAATGTAAAAACATGAGACAGCTGGGCCAGGCGTGGCTCAGTGGTTGAGCATCGACCTAGGATCCAGGAGATGGGGGTTCGATCCCCAGTCAGGGGCGTGCAGGAGGCAGCTGATCAATGACTCTCATCATTGACGTTTCTCTCTCTCTCTCCGTCTCCCTTCCTCTCTCTGAAATCAATAAAGATATATTTTAAAAACAAACACCAAAAAAAGGACAAAAATTTGTGCATAAAAGTGTAACAAAACATAAATCCTAGTCTCGCTTCATAAATTTGACATCACAGCTTCCTGAGTATTTGTATATATGTATATATTTTATTTATTCAAATTATTTTGTTCATTATAGGATTTGTCTATCACATATATTACAAATAGCACCACTGCGCATGCACGCACACACACACAGCAACAGATATCATTTCTTGGAATCATTCGCTTTTAGTTTTAGTATTTTAGGGACTTAAGGGTGTATCAAAATTTTATTTAGTTAATAGTATCATTCTTGATATTTTGACTGAGGAGTGGGTCAGAGAATCAATTTAAACCCTAAATAGATATAACTCCCCTAAATGTAATATAACTGTGAGAAATATTTTTAGTAGACTAAAATGTTTAGTTGAATGTAATCTTCCGTTTTCAAAGTTCGTAAGTTCTTTTATTCCCCTATAAATAACCTCCCTATCATACGTCTTGAAGTTGTAGTACCTTAAAGTCTGTATAAAAATCTGTCGTGGTTGTACTGTTTAAACTCCTAAAAGTGAATATTATAACTTATTAATATTTTTCCTGATACTTAGCATGTTATCAACTGAAGATAAAAATCTGCGAAGTACAATCAATAATGCCACTGGAGCGTCTTTCATTCGTATTGTCATTTACCTGCATATGCCCTTGTGGGTCTGGTTTACCCAGCGCAGGTGGTTCTATACCACATAATATGATGCAATGGTTCAAAGTTTTTCTCATCACATAGTTATTAAACTATTATTTGGGCAAATTGACTTTTGCTCCTTTTTAGCAAGATCCAGACTTAAATTGTCTGGTTTGAGGCCTAATCAATACTGTGCTAACTGCTCCATTAACCCTCTTCCACTGCTCCTCTCTCTTCTTTCCAGAAAGCTGTTCACTGTTGTTACCTCACAGCAGATAATTGACTTTCTAAGGTAATGACTTCAGGAGTTTATCACTGATTTTTTCCCCTTTCCTTTGACTGCAGGACCCAATCAAGTTTTGACATATAGTACTCATTTCTGATTATCTAAAATGGATCATTCTGCAGTTCAACTTAATGAACAAAGAAATAGAAAAGTTTCCATTTAGGAATAATTAACAGGTTTTACAATATTTGGTTCCATGAACTGAAACATCTTGGCAATTCCTGAACACAAGCCCTCTGGTGAAATTTAAATAATTTCCTTGTGTGTTTAAGAACATGGAAAAAATGTATTTCAAAACAAAACTTGCTCAGAATTAGTTATAGAGAACTTTTTATAAGATGAAGCTTACAGACTCTGACGTGAAAATGTCAGATTTTAAAATTCTAGCTATGTCTAGGAGCCTAAGCTTTCCTTCCCTTTAGTTCTGACTAGAAATTCATATATGCAGTGACAACTTACTTCTAATGCTTTCCATGTCCATAAGAAGGGCATGCTATTGACTGGCTTTTTTCATTCATGTCCAATTTCTAATAATGTTTTATAAACTAGTTCTTTGACATATATCTGCTTAATTGCACTTAGAGATTTTATTTTATTTTTTTAAGCTAATACCCCTCACATTACCTATTATACATTATAACAGTGACTGTTGCAGATCATGGAGATAAAAGTTCCCAGTCATTTGACATTTTAAAAATGTCAGTTCTGTACATTAGAATACAAATTATACTTAAAAGGAAAGAAGATGATATGGAAAGTCTGGGTTCCATGCATAATTCATCAGCTCAAGTTTTATCCCAGTATTCCCAGATACTTGAAGGATACTTTTTGTCTATGTAGAACAGGACGGGGCCAGAGGTAAACAAATTCCTTTTCCAGTTGCATTACGGTCATTGAACAATTTCTCATTAAGCTCTTGTCTTCACCTTTATTAAGGGGCACAGAGACCTTCTCAGCAGCCACCTGATTGTTCAACCAAAGAGGCAAAGGAATGTACATTTGTCATCTCAGTTTGATACTAAGGTCTTTTTCCATGTGAAGAGGCCACTGATCTTTTATGAAGGACACAGTCCTTCACCATCCCAGGGGCGCTCCCAACAGGTTTGCCAAGGATTTGTAGTGACTCTTAATCTTGGCTAGGAAGCCACAGATGCAAGAAAACTCAGCGCACTTCCCAATACAAACATGGATGTTTCGGGACCACAAAATAAAGAGAAAATTGAAAACAAAACAAAACACACAAAGAAACAGCTGTCTGCCCCAATGAAGAATTTAAGAAAATTGCAGAGCCCCTTTTGAGTCCACACCACAATGCTGCCCCTCTGCTACTCAACTCTGCGGGGACAGATGCATTAAGGAATTTTCTCTTCCTAAGACATATTTTAAAGTAGAATTAACACAGTGATGTTAAACTTGAGTGTGTGTAGAAGCGAAAGAATAATGGGTTAAAATATAACTTTAAAAATAGATTTCCACACATTTATACTTAACACAAATACCACTGGAGGCAGTTGGATCCTGAGGGACTTATATTATGCTCTAAACAAATTGTATAGCCTGCTGTTTTCTGATTTGAATTTGCGGATTAGGTTTTCTTTCAACCAAATCAGTAAATCTTTAAAAATTACTACAAAGGAAAAATTATTGCACTTCCAATGTTGCATATCTATTTCTCTTCTAGTTCATAACATTTATAAAATCTCCTTTCAGTATTATCTTACGCTCACAGTTCTAAGTAAGCTACCTCTGAGTTTCTGGGATGGACATTGTAATTTATTCTATAGGAAGTGAATGAAGAGAATTCCGGTTTAATTTACAACATGTAAAAATCTTAGAGGCTATTCTTATCCTTAAAACAAGAGAAAAATACATAAAAACTGAATTTCAATGACATTTTTTAAGCCATCCGAGAACTGTAATTTGGGGGCAAACTGAAACCCCCCAAATCTGGAGAATTTGGCATATCCAAAGAAATACAAAAATGACAAGGCATGGCAAAGGCAAGAAAAAACATAGACTAAACGGACAAAGCAGACAGTAGAATCAGACTTAGCTATGACCCAGATCTTGGAGCTATTTGGCAAATAATTTAAACTTACTATAAATAATGTTAAATACTCTGTGTAGGGGGAAAAAAAAAATCCTTCAGGTCTGGGTTGCTCAAACTGCACATTCCCAAGAAAGAACTGCCCTTGACTGTCCCCTGGGAGATTTGCCTGAGGCCTTGGGCTTAATTTAATCAGTTTGATCGGATGGTTAACAAGGTGAATCCTTGTTTTTGTTTGTGAAGGTTAGAGTCTGAGTAGCTGAGATCAGTCACCCAGGTGCTTCATGCCTGTTCTATCCCAAAGCACAACCCTGGACACCGGGCTGGGGTGAGCCCCCTGGTTGGCCATATTCTGCATGTGGTCTTCCAGCCCCCTGGTTGGCCATACTCCACATGTGGTCTTCCAGCCCCCTGGTTGGCCATACTCCGCATGTGGTCTTCCAGCCCCCTGGTTGGCCATACTCCGCATGTGGTCTTCCAGCCCCCTGGTTGGCCATACTCCGCATGTGGTCTTCCAGCCCCCTGGTTGGCCATACTCCGCATGTGGTCTTCCAGCCCCCTGGTTGGCCATACTCCGCATGTGGTCTTCCAGCCCCCTGGTTGGCCATACTCTGCATGTGGTCTTCCAGCCCCCTGGTTGGCCATACTCTGCATGTGGTCTTCCAGCCCCCTGGTTGGCCATACTCCGCATGTGGTCTTATGCACCATCGCAGAAGAATTAAGCACGTTTGTGCAACTCTACTGGGTGGCAACAACGGGAAGCTTATGCCTGGTTTTTCATGGACTTCTCCCAGGTGGCTTTTCCCTTTGCTGATTTTAATCTATATTATTTCACTGTAATAAACCTTAACCATGCATAGACGAGTTTTTTCTATTTTCTGTGAATCCTTCTAGTTAATTATCAAATTGGAAATGGTCTCAGGGATCACAACACAGGCTCTAATGGAAAAAGGTAGACAAAATGCAAATCAGATGGGCAATGTCAGCACAGAGATGAAAACAATGAGAGAGAAGAAAAAAGAATTGAACAGCAAAGTAACAAAAATGAATAATATCATTGACAGGCTCATCAGCAGAATTGACCTAAACAATGAAAACAACCTGTGAATTTTAATGTAGTTCAATAGCAGTGTCTAAAATAATTTAAATATAGACCAGTGCATCCAAGAAACTTTGGACACTATAAAAAGAAGTAATAATCAAAAGTGGCATAACCAGAATGTAAGAAGTAAAAAGGAAACATGTAAAAGCGCAAAAGAGTGAACAGAGTGCAACTGAGTTCTTGAAGATGGAACAAAAACAAAATGCCTCCCCGATTCTTACGGTTTTGAAGTGATGTGAGAAAAGGCAGTAGCACAGCGTCGATGCCTTTACTTCCGGAGCTGCGGGAGGGGCATTCAGACAGCCGGGAGTGGCTGCTTATAGGTGTGTTTGCACATATGAAATTAACTCGAACATGCACAGTGCCCTTAAACAGCACGCAGCTTTCCCCCACATGTTCTCATACATACATACCACGTGTTCTCTACGATTCGAAAGCTAAGCAAATTTAGCTCACACTGAAATCAGGATATGCAGTACATTAGGAATACAAAATAAAAACAGAGACTAAGCTATCTCCTCCAGACACTGGTTTCTTGATTGCAATATCTGTTAAGTTCTATACTTTTATATTTCAAGTGCTTGGTCCAGAGTTCACAGAATGAGTTAGAAATTCAAATGCATTAGGGAAGATAGATAGGGGAATGTCATTTTGGGTCAAAGAGTTCAGAAGATATAAAAGTATTAGGTTTTAGGAGCATGCTTCCAATTTATCTAATTTTCAAGTCATTTATCTTATCTATAAATGTGCAGATAAATTTTAGGTGAAACTGTAATGACATTTTGACTGAATTGTTTTATATGATAAGAATTTGGCGACACAGCAAAAATTTGATTAGACATTGGCGATCTGCTTCAAACAAAAATTTCCCTCCTCAAGTAATGTCTCTGTGTGTATTATTTCAATAGAACTCAGAAGTCAAGAAGAGCAATATAATCATGGAGTCAGATAAGCTTTCTACAGTATCATTTTGGTCTGAATGTTATTAACTTATATGTAACTAATAATAATAATGTAATATAATGATCCTTTATTATACTTTGATTTTATATTTCTTGTATAGATAGTACTTTTGGGTCTAACTCTATAATTCTAAATCATAATGCAATTTATTTTAAGAATGAAATCTACAGCAGGGTAAATAAAGTTAATACTGTATCACATATTCAAAAGTTTCTAAGAGTAAATCTTAAATTTTTCATCATATGAAATATATTCTAACTATGTATGGTTATGGACACTAACTATACTTATTGTAGTGATTATTTCACAATATATACAAGTATTAAATAATTATGTTGTACACCTGCAATTAATATAATGCTATCTGTTAATTATAACTCAATACAAAAAAAAAAATTAAACATACTGGGAGAGCGTAAGTGATAACAGACAGAAAAGGTGGCTTGTTTGAAACAACTAAAGAAGGGACAGGTGTTCGTAATGGAGAGGAGAGGCATGCATGGAGTAGAAAATAATACAGAAGAGAGTGGTGTAAAGTTTTAATAAATATTGACCTATGTAGGCATGGGAAGTGGGAGGAAGAGGTCTATGTGTTTCTTCAAAATAATATCAATACATGAGTAAAGCATGAAAAGCCTACAATAACTTTCCAAGTATTTTATCTTTAGAAAAATCATGAAATTAATTGGGGTGATACTGATAATAAAACTGTGTAGGTTTCAAGTACGTAATTCTATAATACATCTTTGTATACTGCACTGTGTGTGCACCACCCAATTCACCGTGGTGTGGAAACACTATCAAAGCGGGCTGAGAACAGTTCTGGCTTAGTCTGCAGAGTTCAAAGAATATTAGGATGCTCAGTACAGTAGGGTTCAAATTCATTGAGTGTGTGTGTCTGTGGGCATTCTTCCTTATATATAAATGTGTGCTTAAATATTTATTGGATTTTAAAACTAGCATGTACATTTTTAAATTAAACTCATACAAAGTTTTTTGTTGTTGTTTTGTTTTGTTTTTTACTTTTTCAGTTCATACTATATTTGATTTCATTAAAATTATTTTAAATCTTTGCTTTTCAAAACTTTCTTATAGGCCATCATACAGACCTATGTTAAGATACTTAATACTTCTTTACTTTGGAATATTTACTTAATTTCTCCTTGTCTTTTATTCATAACTGTGCAGCAAGCATTACTAGATACCCTGATAAAAACCTTTTCTTTCTTCCCTTTTAGAAAAAACTCCTAGAAATAGAAATATGGGGTCAAGCATACAACTACTATAAAGTCCCATCACATATCGTGAAAAGTTGCTTTCAAAATGTATTGCTATTTATGGGATGGTCTTTGAACCAAAATGATATGAGATCCCAAAGGAAAAAGCACAGGGCAGTGTTCCCTAAAGCGGGCGATTCCGGGCCTGGCACGGGCGATGGCACTGGGAGCGCCAGGGACGCCTTTGGGCCCATGTCACACGTGCGGAAGTGTGGAAGGATCACAGAGCCTCTTCTGTGGGTGGTAAAGATAAAGCGCTTTTGCACACTTTTCACAATTCTGAGGTCTTAAGCTTTCCTCATCAAGCTTTTCTTAACGTTTGCACGCACTATTACAAATATGTTACGGAGGACCCCGTCCTTAACCATGAACGGATTTGCTAAGGACAGAGCTGTGCAGGGAAAAGGAGCCCCACCAGCAACAGGCTTTGTTCAGCTAGTATTTCCTATCAGGAGCTGCAGCCTCTCTTGGTACAATACAATCAACTGAATAGTAAAAAATAAAATAAAACCGCGGAATCCAAACATCTACCCCTTTGCCCCCATTTCATCATGCTTCAATAAAGTCTCCACATCGCAGCCCCAGTAACCCTATAAGAATTCTCTTTATGCGCCACTTCTGGTTCCATGTGGCTTACGACGCACAGGCAGGGGACAGGCGTGTCGCCGGCCCTCCTGCGGTTTACGGGCCCTGGGAATGAGGCCGCTTCCCAGCGCCCAGGCTTCTTCCTCTCTCCTGGGGCGTAACCCCAGCTCTCTGCCCCGCCCCGCCCGCAGAGGACATGCTATGTCCTCGCCAGACGTAATTATTTATTCTCGAGAGGCGCTGGCGTCGTTTCGTCAAGCTATTTGCCACCGTGCAGTTCTCTGCGAGTTATTCGTGTTGAAAGCGCTCAGCCTTTTATTCTCTCTTGGCTCCATCCTCGGCGTTTGGGGTTTAGCTCGATGTCACTGCTGCTGGAAGAGTGACTTGGTTGGACGTGTTTGGGATAAAACGCTCTCCTCTGACGGCCTAATTCCCTGGCCTATCCCATCGCAGCACTGCCCCCCGTGTGCCAACGGTCCCGACTGTGGACAAGCCTTCAGACCCAAGTCTGCTGACGGCAGAGGCGGCCTCCACAAGCGCCCCTAGGTTGCCCCATCCCCTGACAGGGTTTGGCCTGTGTCCCCACTCTCCAAATATTTATTTACTGGACCAACAGAGCCATAGAAGAATGAATACTGGGGATTCTTTAACTTGGAAATTCATAAGAATAAAAACTGTTGACACTGGCAAATTCAAATTAGCATGAGTAAAAACTATTCATTTTGTAGTTGACACTGACCTAAGATGTAAGGGGTGGACTCTGCTACGAATGTTTCTCATGAAATGCCTTTTCCAGAGAGAATCATGAAAACCCTTCCCCAGTTTCTGCAGAGAATTAATTCTATTCTCAGCTTACATTTTGAGTCTGCCTTTAGTCCCAAATCCTGCTGCTTCGCCGTGTTTGTTCCGGCCTATCCTTGACATGTCCGGGTGCCCAGGGTTTCCTGTACCCAAGCGCCACTGGCTTACGAGCGAGGTGGAAACGGGCATCAGGCTGGGCAGAAGCATGGAGGCTGTTCCTCGGTCGTGCTTCAACAGCTAAGGGGTGTCTTTATTTGCCTGCTTCTGGAGTGGTTTTCAATAGCAGTGCTGCAGAGCCATAAAGCTGGAAGCCTTTCCCAGCCAGCTGCTTCTCTTCCTTCCCCGTGTCTGTACTCCAGTTGCTGCAGAATTCTCAGTGGGAGGTACACAGAAAGAGCTTGAGGCACACTCACAAAATAACAGGGTCAACATGTAGCTGGGGCATTGTTTCTGGGGAAGCTTGGTACTGTCTCAACCCACTATTATGTCATTATTCAGAAAATATTTATTCATTCAAAAAATGAACATCGAGCTTCCTGTCCATGTTAAATACCATAATGGGTGCTAATCCTTTTGATTCCAAGCAGAATTAGTGTAATCTTTTAAAATTAACTTGCTCTAAGTTACTCCACTACCTAAAATCCTTCAGTGGCTTCCATTGCTTTTAGAGAAAAGTACAAAATATTTACAACCTCATATAATGCCCTGAATGTTCTGACGTTGCAAATCTATTCAACACTTTCACTTATTGTTTCCCCCTTACTCAGTGTGCTCCAGCAATACTGTCTTCTTTTCTGTTTCTTAAAACAGGCAACAGTTCCCCCCTCCCCAACCTGGCAATTTTTGTGCTAGTTCATTGACTTAGAATAATATGCCCCAGTTTTTTGAATGGTTGGCAACAATTTTTCCTTCACATTTTTTCCAAAATTGTACCTCTTAAGCCATTCTTGAACGCTCAAACTAGAAATTTCCAACCTGGTTTATCATCTATTTCATTAGATGTATTTTCTTTAGTCCCTTTAATATTTTGCTTCTTTATATGGCTATTTGCTCTTAGTCTATCTGTCCCTGGGCTAGGTAAGTTCTCAGTGGCAGGATACTTGTTTCTCTACCTCTCCAGAGACTAGATCAGTGATGGATAAATAAATAGATAACAAAAGGGTAGAGCATATACATATGTAAGATCCTTCTCCCCAGAAATCCCTCAGAAATGCCTGCATTGAGGTTATTCCAAAGTAAAGCAGATTAATCATCCATTCCATTTCGAAGTTATGATGTAAACCAAGTATGCTGACTTCCAGAGCCATGCCCCCAAAGTCAAGGGGCTAGGTATTTATTCTAATGAATATCAGCTGCCTAGGCATTTCCATGCATCGTTTGCACAATCTTAGGTATTCAATATCTTCCCGTCTTTCATATTCTAAATGTCATAAGAAAAAATAATACCCCAAAGACACTCATGCAAGCAGAACGTTCAGGTATGTCCCCATCTTTGTGTTTTTTACAGGTCTGTTGTTAACCTCATAGTATGTCAAATGATTGCTTTCCCACTTCCATGAAATGACTTTGTACACTCTCCCTGAAAAACCAGCTGAGAAATAGATGTTGAAAATGAGAATGTCTACTCACCAAACAAAATTCTCCCTCAGAAAACCCAAATCCTAAATATCACAGTTTGCAGAGAAATCTATTTTCCTGGTGACAGAGCTAGCCTCTGAGTAACCCATTCATCACTTCCTTCGCACAAAACTTTTCGGCACTCAAGCCTTTTTTCTTCCACACTGACAAAATAGATTTTGCTAGAATCTATGGAAAATTGGGTCAGTAAATCAGGAAACACTGATCTGTTTTAAACAAAGATCAAGTTTTGAGTTCTTTTAGTCCTTTTAACTCCTCAGGTCAAAATGTGTGAATTATGGTTGATGAGAAATCTGACTTCTTTCCTCACATTGGAACCATAATGCCCTTCCTGGTCTTTTATCAAATCTATCATGTAATAGACTGTTTACTAAGTCCAAAAGAACTTTCCACCAAATGTTATCACTCACTGACTGAAAGAAAGTGTATTAGTCAGGACTCCCCAGGCAGACAGAACCAACAGGATCCATCTCTCTCCCTCTCTCTATCTCTCTCGGTTTCTCTCTCCAGAGAAAGAGAGATAGACAGGTATCTACAACCATTCATATATGGAAAGACAAACACATTTATTATAACTGACTCCTATAATTATGGAGGCTGAGAAGTCCCGAGGACTGCACTCAGCAAGCAGGAGGCCATCCAGGGGAGCCAATGGTCTGGTTCTACTCTGAGTCTACAAAGTCAGAGACGCAGGAGAGCGGATGGTGTAAGCTCCAGGCCAAGGCCAAGTTCATTGGCAGGAGAAGACTGATGTCCTAGGTTGAAGACAGGCAAAGAGAAAATACTCCCTTCCTCCACTTTTTTGCTCTGTTTAGACCTACAACAGATTGGATGTGACCTACCCACATTGGAAAGGGCAACCTGCATTACTCAGTCTACCGGTGCAAATGTTAATCTCATCCAGAGACGTGCTCACAGACACACACACAATCACGTTCAAGCAATTATCCAGGTACTCTGTGGCCCAGTCAAGATAATACATAAAACTGACAATCAGAAAAAGCATATGAAAAATGCATTTGTACATAGTTACCTGCTGTATGTGATAAACTGTAATTTATGTTAATAAATAATTTACAGAGATAAGCAACAGAGATGGGGCTCTAGGAAAGAATATTGTGATTTGAATTAATTATCTGGAATATAAACATAAGGCTATTGGGATGAGATGGACACATATATGAGGGAAAAAGAAAGAATTTCAGATAAGAAAAGAGCATGTCTGACTCTGGCAAGATTTTAATTTTCCACTAGCCATAGGAAGAAAGTTTATTGTCTCAGATTTAATAGTTTTCCTGTTTAGAACCTAAAATCTGAATCTTCTCAGTGATGTATTTATTAATTTGAATGTTAAATCAGTTGACATTCAATTTTTCTGTTCAGAAACAAACAAAAAAATTTGTATTTCCCTCACACAATCAATATTCCAATTTAGTTACAAACTCAGATTTTCCCGTAAGGTTTGAACGCCTTTTGTCCCTTTCTTTCTGCCCGCTGGCTGGTCTGAGAGATGCGTTAAATGAGTGGGAATCACTGTTGAAAGTGCCCACCTTTGAAATAATTTTCTCTGGGGCCTGATAGATTTTCCTGACATCTCACCGAAAGCATTTTTGTGAGACACCCAGGCCACAGATATAAGCAGGCAACAGGGAATTCCATGGTAGTTCTCCAAGCCCAGCAGTTCAGGAAGATAATTTAATTGAGCCTAATGAGCTGTTTTTTCACATTCACACATGCGAAACCGTTTAGGGAAACCTGATATCCCACCTGACATTTGGCTCGATGGCCTGCCCACTTTTGTGTTTTCTAGGTCGAGTTCATGACATTTTTGTTCCACCATGGGCCCTTTAGAAGTTGTATGGGAAAGCCTATGGACATCTCAGAAGAATATTTTTTAAATGCAAAAATAATACCAAGGGGTCATAAAGGGAGCGAATGTATAAATGCAGTTATCAGAATATTGGGATATCTCTCCACTCGGGAGAGCACTGTCAGTGAGGAGTGACATGACTCAGAGTGGCCAGTTCTGTCAACCTCCAGGACCCACACAGCTCATGGGAATCGCCGCCGCCCCTGGGTGCAGCCAGCAAAGGGCCCTCGGCTGGGGCGCTGGGTGGCCGGGGCCCAGGCCTCTGGGGGCGGCTGCCGTCAGGCTCCCCTAATGCCCTCCCTCCTCCCTGCCCCTTTCGCAGGCCAGCGCCGCCCACTCTCGCTCCCTCTGCTCTTCACCCCTCGCAGGCCTTCCTCCCGATAATTTTATTTTCATTTTTAACTCTCTTTTAATATCTGCCTCCAGGTAACCCAATCTAGAATGTTCATTAACTTACCATTAACTTATTAATAAATCATCATGTTAGTAACTCATTTAAAAAAATAATGTAGGAAAGTACCTAGTAACAATTTTTAAGTAATGATGAGCCCACGTTTATTTCGAAGCACCTTGAACAACTATACTATGCTCAGAAAAAAATGTGCAAATCATACGGTTGGCAAAATCCCAGGCACGGCTATAATACATTCCAAGTATATTACAGCATTGCACACACACATCACTGAGGGAAATGCAAAATTTTAGGACAAGAAAAGTCAAAATATAGATGCATTTTCCCCATCCAATTTTAAAGGTATGCTCAGTAACACCCAGGGTTGTTCAAGGACTATAGGAAAAGAAACTCTCTGCTAAGCAAGGGGTCTAGAATATTGGTCAGAAGTACTGATCAGTCTTAGGTAAAGCCTCTTTTGCCTGAATTGTCAGGCCATACTGCATCGCCTACAGAAATGCTCCAGACATCTGTGCCTCGCTTTTTAAATTTATTTTACTTATTTATGCAAATTTCTTTCCTTTAAAAAATTTTTTTTTTGTAAAAACAGGCATATTCACCTATAGTCATCCATATGTTTAGCATTAATAACCTTATTCTTTTTTAGAAATTTACAAATTACTTTTTGAAGAAAATTCTATTTATAAAGTATGTGTGACTACAGGAGGAAGTTATTAAATTGGCATTTTCTCCCTCTAATCTACTGAAATTCAGCCCCGTTGTTTATTTCTCTAAGATATACACATACGCACATGCACCTATATACGTAGCACATCCTTGGTCACCTCCTTAAAGAATTATAGACACTCTTGTAACTTTTCAGATAGGAATCTAAAGATTTGGATACATTCAGTAATTTCCCAGAAAAGAGTTACAACTATAGTGATTCCTTTCAAAAAGGATCCAATGAGAGATCAAAAGCAGGCTATAATTTGCTTTTGGCAAAAAGATGAATAATTAAGGTGTACGATCTCTACTGTTTTCATATTTGATTAAGTACTTCTTGAGAGTTGATTGAAATGTGACCTTAGAGCAACAAAACTGGGCATTCAGGTGAGAAATCAAAATTAGACCGTAGAGAGCTATTCTTTCTTACTTCTACCCAATTCCTCCTATGAACTTAGCAGCTAGGGTTTCATTCTCATTACTCGCATTTAACACAGAATGTTAACCACATCTTGCAAGTTAGCAGTGTCTGTAATTTCTTTGAGGACCATTATACTGTCCTCGTATCATGGTTCTTTGACAATTTAAACTCAAGCTTCATCTCCATTTCTACTTAGTCACTCACAAAGTTGCTCCATGTACTCAGTCACCACAGTTCCTTCTGACCACAGACTCTTCTTTTTATGGGTTTTCTCTCCCTTTGAAACCTCATGTCAACCTAATTTTGAGCTTCAGTCCCTGGACTTTGTCGTAATTTTTTAGTTAACTTTTTCTCTCTCATTTCTCTTCTCATTTCTTTTATTACAATCTAGGTATGGAATGCAAAACTTTTATGCTTACATCTTCTAGAGAAGATGTCAGTAACTTTCCTAGAAGATCAACATTCTGGAATGTCAGGGCCTTAAATATGAAAGAGGAAACACTCAGTGAGTTACATTTATAGAAAATATAAATCTGTGGGGGAGAAAGCAAGAGAGGGCTAAATGTTCCACTCTGTGCTTAACTGGAATAGAAAGAAAAAAGTAGCAGAATACCAGTTTGTAGTCTGAGGGGTCTGGCATAATTTAATAAAATAAAGACGCAAACGTTACATGATGTTTTTCAGTTCTCCACCTACAGCAGCAAACAGAGCCACCTCACCTTCTCATCTTAAAGCGGATCACTGGGTAACGTGAAACCAGATGTCACGCCTGCCTATCCGGAAAGATCCCACATTACAGCGGGTCTTACAGCCGCCCCGTTTTGCAAATCTCTCCACTGACACCACACTGCAGGTCTCGCCCGAAGACAAGGAAGAAAGAAGCCGCCCCTTCCCGGCACAGGCCACACAGAGGCTCTGCTGAAGGGAGACGGGCTTCGCAGAGTCACAGGCTGCCGCTGACTCAGGCCCTCGCCTCAACACAAAAATCAGAGCTATGGATTCTGATATAC
The DNA here is from genome assembly GCF_054644295.1 of Miniopterus natalensis. NCBI lineage: Eukaryota > Metazoa > Chordata > Mammalia > Chiroptera > Miniopteridae > Miniopterus > Miniopterus natalensis. Next base: position 169,139,840 of record NC_142081.1, read on the forward strand.
AGACAATCAAGTTTTACCTAAAGCCTGAACTTTGAAACATGACAGCTGTAAGATTTCTTCTTATTATAAAACTTGGGTTAATAAAATGGTTCCTTCCAACTCAGGCGGACAAGAAATATGAGGCAGTGTGATTCTCCCAAAAGCATCAGCAGGTAACAGAGAAATGTCATAACAAGCAAGGACTCAGCTATGAAAGCGGGAGGCCTATTTCTCGTAACTGCTGAAGAAGTGAATGAAGCAATCTCCTGGGAAGAAGTTATTAAGATCATATCATCTATCTATCTATCTATCTATCTATCTATCTATCTATCTATCTATCTATCTATCTCTATCTATCTATCTATCTATCTATCTATCTATCTATCTATCTATCTATCTATCTACCTATCTATCTATCTATCTATCTATCTATCTATCTATCATCTATCAGTCATCTATCATCAATCATCATTTACTTTTCATTTGGCCACGTACCCCAAGACATGAGTGTTTTGTTTTGTTTTTGTTTTGCAAACCATATTTAATTCATATCATGGTGTATTTATTCTATCCCATTAATGCTTTCAGCTAAGATATTATTCCAGCAACTTCTAAAAACATGTATCTATATTTGCCAAGCACTCAAAAACACAGATTCAAGAGTACATACAGTGAGGCTGTGTCCACACACCCTCTCCCACCGCGCTGTGCTGCTTAACTGCTCAGTGGCACTTTACATAAGGAGGTCACGTTGTGTGTCTTTGTGTGTCTGTACGTATACTGCACATTAAAACAGAAAATTTTAGAATTATACTGCTTATTGTCATAGTGCTTTACATAATGACCACACTTGCTCCTGCATGCCTGCTGTAAAATGGGGAGAGCGAGCCAAAGAGGGAAACAGGAAGAATTCATGGACTCGGACAACAGGGTGGTGACTGTGGCCGGGGTAGGGTGAAGAGGTTTTGGGGGGATACATGGTGATGGAAAAAAAATAAAGAGAAAACAATCAATTAAAAATGCTTTTGCTTATCCACATAAAGCCAATGCAATAAACACACAATGATAAGTGAGAGAAACAGAACACTACTAAATGTATCTATATGACAATGCAGGTCTGAGGTTCTACACATTAAATACTGTAATTAATACTCATCAGCCAAATGAAAATTCTCAAGTAGCCACCTTTATTTAGATAGGGTCATCTTAATTACCTGGACAAAAAAATGACTTCAGTGGGTAAGAATAGCAGAAGAATCATTCTTTCTGGTGAAGACTTTTGTGTCAAGAACACAGTTAACATCTATTCATTAAATGACTTTCTGTAATAAAAGGCACCATTTGTTTGAGGTGATCAGTGCCTGAATGTAAATAGTTATAATTGTACGCAGAGAAATTCATCAGCAAAGAGGTATAAAGAAGAGAATCAAGGGAATTAGACTAGTTCCATTGTACTGGGCGTGTGGACAAGGCCCAGACCCTATTCCAATTGAATAGAATCTGTCACCACTGTAGAAAAATATGGGCTGGGAGACAGCCCTCTAGTTTGATTTTTAGCCTTGAAGGAAGGACTACAGTCCCAATTCATTCATTTCAAAGGAATAAAGATTAAAACCATGTGGGAAATTTATGTATGCATATTTCTAAATATCTGATTAGGAGAGAAGGTTTAAGACGATAGAGACACCACGGAGACCCCTCCCTGCTGGCCCTGCGGGCTCGGGCGTCGTGGAACCGTGGTTCACGGACTGGCCTCACTCCCTAGCTCTGCCCCTTTGTCCATCTGCTTAGGCACTGCCGGGAGTCCTAGTGGCTCATACGCATACCTTTTGTGTAGCATATTCATTGAAATATTTTTCTAAATAGAAGAGAATCCTCCATTGATTTGAAGTACTGAGATAGAAGGCAGAGAATTAAACTTCAGAAAACACATGTCAGGAGTACAGCACGGCAAGGAATGCCTACGAGAGCTGAGGCTGCTTACAATATACAAAGTCTAGGAATCCATGAACAAATTTATAGCAAGGAGGCTTTATGCCAGGGCTAGAATGGAGCAGTATCCAAATTCCTACCCATTCTTAAAATCTCAAGCTCAAATTCCCTTTCTCCATAGACAGGATCTGCAGGACATCACAGAGTAATATGCTGTTTCCGTTCTCCAAGGTCCAAGGTTCCAACTATGTTATCACAGTCTTTACTTTAAAAACAATAAAGAAATAAAAAAGAAAAACCTTTGTATAAGAATTTATATATTTATTTCACACTTTCCCAAATTAGATGATAACACTGTAAGCAGGGGTTATGTTTCTTTTTGGTTTGCTTCTACAATATTATCAAATATAGATACCTTGTCATAGTCTTTTTCAAATGTTTGTTTAAATGTTTTGATTTTGGAACTCCATTTTTATCAGAAGCATAGAAACAAAAGTGATTGCTTAATTGCTCGTTTTTGTTACATCGAAACAGATACATGTGCATATATGCATGTGTATATATGTGTATATACATATATATGTATATGTGTGTATATATATGTGTATATATGTATGTATAGTAGGCACTCCCTTTTGGTAATATCTGTAATACATTCTTTACTAATTATCTTATTTAATAAAAGTGCATTAGAAAGACGTGATTTATTTTAGGCTTCTGTAAGTGTGTAATGCCTTAAGTAAATTAGTTCCAGTCCAGTGAATGGGTGCTTTCCCATGCTCAGTTGACTTCTCTGAGAGAAGGGAAAGCCTAGTATGTAGATCTTAATTCCTTCGTCTGGATAAAAGCCAGTACCGAGTGAGTATTACCATCCTGACTCTCATGGAATAAACAACAGTGTAAAGATAAACCAGAGTATCTGCAACCACATAAGTTGTTTTGATTTCCCTTTACCAACAATACTTTCCTAAATGCACTTAGAAATTATTTTAATGAGAGTGCACAAATGCTTTCTCTTCCAGACTTTCACCACTCGTGCACTAGGAATTTCTGAGTCTAGACTGAGGAAACTTGATGACACGGGAAAGCTGTCTCCACTGAGGGTAAACTACAGTTATTATTTCTGCAAATATTAGAAACTTTATTTTTGATATTTCACTAAAATAATAAGTAAAGGATTCTGCTACTGGCCTATAACAGAAATCAGAATGGAAGTCATAGAAGAAGAGAGGTGAAAGGAGAGGGGAGTATGACCATAAAGGAGCAGTTTATCTCAATTAACCATTACATAAACTTAAGGCATCCTTTAATCCTAAAATTATTTGAGATTAAAACTTTAATTAGTTTTTATCCTTAGTAAAGATAGTACTTAAACCTTTAATCCTGGGATCTCAAAGCCAATTAACAAATAAATCCTCGATTTCCCTGTGAAGGAATATGTACACACATTTGCTTCCTCATTTACAGTTAGAACCACTGAGGTGCAGAGATTCATTCTAAATTATATCCTGAAACACACAGAACTCTACAACAGGACTCACGCATGGGCCTAGAGTCCCATGTCAGCTGTATGTAAATGCCTTATTGATCTAATCATTAAAATAGCATAACATCATTAAAAAATCAAATTTACCATACTTAGTTATTAGAACTTTGGTTGATGATACACTTAGCTCAACTTTCAGTTCTGAAAAGTATCTTTCAGGTTTTCAACCTCTAAAACTCCAGTTTCTTCCTATAAAAATAGAGATAATAATGGTATCTTCTTCGAAAAATTTTTTTGAGTATTGAATGAGATAAAGCATTTAATGCTTAGCATCAAGCAAGAATGTATTAAGCAGTCACTAAATATCAGATGTTATAGTATTACTATAATTATTAAAAGTCAAGAATGAGATACAACAGCTGAAAATGAAATGCCTAATCTGTTTTCTATAGTAATTAATTTAATTGAACAATTTGCAGATATATTAGCATGCAAAATATGTTAGAAATTTTGAAAGAATTGCCTGATGTTTGGTTTGCCTGAATTTTGTGATTATTAATAATACCGAGTATGGCAAGAGAGTGATAATTCTTAGTTTTGCTTGAGTGATTAAGCAGCCTGGACATGGTGAGTTATGACAAACAGTATTCATGTTTATGTCAGCACGGCTTATTTTGCCTACTAACTGTCATAGAATCAGTCCTGTTCTATTTCCCTTGAATAAAGAAGTAGAAAGTATGCTTTTCAAATCTAATTTTGACATAAACTAAAACAATTGTGAAAAAAATCAGAATCACAAAATTCTCAACAGGATGGAATAAAAATTGTTAACTAAAATAAAATTGGGATACCTGCAGAATCCCACTTTTAGTTTGAAAAGAGTAACCCTTTGGGAAAGGACAGACCATCTTCCTTAATAGCTACTTACACACACACACACACACACACACACACACACACTTTAGCTGTTTACAATTTGATTATAAATTAACAATGTATGTGGCAACCAAATTCTAATGAAATCTGTATCAATAGGAACAGAGTTATCAGTATAGAGAAGTACTCATCTCATATGATCTCATGCTAGTACAAGTATGTCAATGGTGAGGTGTTCAACTAACTATATTTCTTCATAAGAAGGCTGTTGAAATACTAGAGTATATTAGTGATTACACAAACATGTACTGAACATCTATAAGGAGGCAAACACATACTATGTTGTGGATGTCACAAACACAAACAGACACACATAAACAGACACACTGAATAAAACAAAATATGTTTTTTATCTTTAAAAAGAGTACCCCATAGACTGGATACAGGGGGAAGTAAGCACGCTGATGTGTTATCTTGACTCCATCGATTAAGCTATAACTCGCTAATTGCTCACCATGTGCTCAAGTCATTGCATAGCATGTCCGCTTTGAAATAACTACCCTATACATCCAGTATTAGCTAATTTATTGTCCCCACAGCTTCCTTCTCATATTATTTTCTACACATATTATTTTCTCATATTATGTTCTCTGCCTATTTTACACACTATTGTGAAGGAGTTCAACCACACAGTCCGCTGATGCAAGAAACGGATCATATGCACAAACAAATAAGTTATAACTACCTGAAAAGTGATCACTAAGAGTGAAGTATGGATGAAATATGTCAGTTTGGTAAGGAGAGATGTAAGGAAGTTTATTGAGTAGTCACCATAGAAGACAACATTTAAAAGTTGACCATGAGGAATGTGTATGATTCGGCCATGATGAAAGACAGGAAAAAAATGCTTAAAATAAACAAACAAAAAACAGAAAAAGCAAAAGAAGGAATTCGGGATGCAACATGCATATGTTGAATAGTGAGAACAGTGGGACGCTTTAGGCAAGTCAAACTGAATTTTGGCCATAAGTATATTTATAATTGTCAAATGAATCTGGGCTTTCTTTTTTTTCTTTTTCTTTTTCTTTTTCTTTAAAGCAGAACAGTAGAAATATAAAAATTTTGCTTCAATAAAATCAGGGTACTACTATGGGCATATATACCTATCTGTATCTGTATCTATCTATATCTATATCATCTATATATCTATATCACCTATATCTATATATCTATATCATCTATATCTATATATATATACCTATCTAAAGGTAAATAGATAGATAGATAGATAGATAGATAGATAGATAGATAGATAGATAGATATTTCAAGTTGGTGGAATATGCCAGAATATGAGTTTGGAGACCAGATGGATAGCCTATAGGGCAGAGGGAACAGAAAACTGGATGACAAGGCAGATTTGAGGAATGGAATAACAAGATTCAGAAGTGACTTGGATGTGAAACACAATGAGAAGGAGATATCAAATTAAGGTTTGGATCTTTGTGATTAGGAAGATGGTGATAAAAGGAACAATGTGTAGAAAATAATATGAGAAGGAAGCTGTGGGGACAATAAATTAGTTAATACTGGATGAATAGGGTAGTTATGTCAAAGCGGACATGCTATGCAATGACTTGAGCACATGGTACTATAGTGACAGAAGTGCCCGAAAGGAAGCTGTTCTTCTAAGTCTAAAATTTGTCAAGGGGAGATACAGGAGAGGTAGATGTGTGATCATATTTTTGGGTCAGAATCAGAGAATGAACTTCAGGGAAACAGGACCTTCAGGAAATCATTCCCTTTAAAGGAAGGGCACAGATTTAAACATCTCTGGAAATTTGATATAAAATGAAATGCAGACACAGTAAGATATGTTCTCAAATCTGGTAGAACTATTCCTACTCAGAGACTGTAACCAGTAATCAGACACCTTTTTTTAAATATTAAAAACACACACACACAAACAGGAGCTTCATCTGCCCCTGTTCTATGCATATACTTAGCCTCTGTTAAGTTTATGTGCCCTTGGTCAATAAGTGGTGGACGTGTGCCTTGTGCATAGTGTTTTCCTGCCAACATGGAGGCAACTTGAATACGGAACCCCAAAGACCCCTAATAGTCAGCAGTCTTGAGAAAAAAGAACAAAGTTGAAGGGATCAAGCTACCTAATTATCAAACTATACTACAAGGCCATAGTAATCAAAACAGCATGGTACTAGCATACAAACAGACAAATAGATCAATATAACAGAATAAAGAGCCCAGAAATAAACTCATACCTTTACAATCAATTAATATTTTACAAAAGAGGCAAAAACATAAAATGAGTAAAGATAGTCTTTTCAATAAATGGTGTTGATAAAACTGGATACATGCAAAAAAAAGAAAATTGAACACTTTCTTACACCATACACAAATAAACTCAAAATAGATTAAGTACTTGAATGTTAGACTTGAAACCTTAAAAATTCTAGAAGGAAACATAGGCAGTAAAATCTTAAACATTTCTCATAGCAATATTTTTTTCTATCTCCTCTGGCAAGGGAAACAAAAGAAAAATTTAGAAAATGGTGCTACATCAAACTAATAAGTTTTTGCACAGCAAAGAAAACTATCAACAAAATGAAGACAATCCACTGAATGGGAGAACACACTCACCAATGATACATCTGATAAGGGGTTAATATCCAAAATTTATAAAGAACTTATAAAACTCAACACCAAAAAACCCAAACAATCCAATTTAAAAATTGGGCAAAAGGCCTGAACAGACATTTTTCCAAAGAGGGCATACAGATGGCCAAGAGACATACGGAAGGATGCTCAACATCATGAAGCATCAGAGAAATGCAAATTAAAATCACAATGAGATGTCACCTCACACCTGTCAGATTGGCTGTCATTAATAAATCAACAAACAATTGTTGGCCAGGTTGTGGAGAAAAGGGAACTTTCATGCACCTTTTGTGGGAATGCAGATTGGTGCAGCCACTGTGGGAAGCAGTATGGAGATTCCTCAAAACATTAAAAATGGAGCTGCCTTATGACCCAGCAATTTCACTTCTGGGAATTTATCTGAAGAAACCTGAAGCACTAATTTGAAAGAATCTATGCACCCCTATGATCACTGAGCATTATTTATAATAGCAAAGATTTGGAAGTAGCCCAAGTGCCCATCAGTAGCTGAGTGGATAAAAAAGCTGTGGGACATTCACACAATGCAATACTACAGCCATAAAAAAGAAAGAAATCTTACCCTTTGTGTCAGAGAAACACAAACACCATATGATTTCACTCATATGTGGAATATGATGAGCAAAATAAACTAACAAACAAAATAGAAACAAACTCATAGATAGAGAACAGGCTGACAGCCGGCAGGGGGAGGGGGTGTTGAGGATACGGGTGAGAAAGATTAAGAGTTTAAGAAAAAAATAAAACTCATAGACACAGACAACAGTACAGTGACCAGCAGAGGGAAAGGGGGTGGGAGGAGCAGTGGGCATGGGGGATAAACGATGGGCGCAGGCTCAACTCGGCCTGGTGAACACCCAGTACAATATATAGGCGATGTGTTGTAGAATTGTACACCTGTAGCCTGCGTAATTTAATTAACAAATGTCACCCCAATACATTCAATAAAAAACTTAAAAAAAAATAAAATAAATGCCGCATGGATAGGGTAAATGTATCAGCGGCAAAAAATTAAAACAAATCTGTTATAAAAACTTGAGTGAAATAGGAAAAAGACTCAGAATAGAAGATATAAAAGGCTGGTTGTAGTCTCAGCTGTAGTAGATATATCCTATGTATTTATAATATTTCCAGTTTTAGATATCACCAGAGGTAGCAGGCTTGGCAGGTTTTTTTCATAGGAAAAACAATAGGAGAATCAATTAAAATTCTAGGAGCTAATTATGACAATGAAAATAAGCTTTGGTGGCATAGAAGTTGCTAACTAAACATGCATAGTTGAATTACCTGAGGAAAAATTTTCCCAGATGTTGCATCTACTGCAGAAAGGCACTTTTTTTTGGGGGGGGGGTGGTAAAATATTCATGGCTACTTGGTGATTAGCAAAAATAAAAATAATTTTCAGCTCGCCAGGGTTAGAATCTATTTTCCACCCCTTTGAATCTGGGTTAGTCCTGGAAGTTGCTTTGTAATTGTACCAAGTTTCAAGGCCAGGCTCAGGGGACCCTGCACCCTCCCTTCCCCTCCTTTTGGGGCTCTGCCACCAGCATGTGGAGAGGCCGGCTGGGTGACGAGAGACAAGGAGCACCATCAGCCGTTAGCCTGGCCTACAGCCAACTGCGCCCAGGGCAGTAACTGAGGCTGTGGGAATCGTCCCCACGGAGATCTGCTGTGTTGCCTCAGATCCCATGAACTGTGCAGCCGAAGCACTGATGAGTCAGCCAAATAAAATGTTGTTTTAAGCCACTAATTTTGGGGTGGTTTGTTATAAAGTGAAACCTAACTAAGACTTACTAACAAAAATGCATTCCTCTATTTAGAAAATATTAAAACACTTTATTGGTATTCATCAGTCTGTGTTCTCATTTCTGGAACTCCACAGATATAATGAATTTTTTTTCATATGATACTCTTTGACATGTCTGATGCTATTATATATCTAAGTTTTTTGGGTTTTTTTCTTCTTCAGAGAGAGCATGGGTTTAATGAGAGGCATGCCTCTAATTAAAACAGTCCAATGATGAAAGAAATGACATTCTGGGGAGACTTTTCCATGAAATTAATCCTGGGTACTTTAGGAGGGAATCCTGAAATAGACCAGAGGGTGAATCAACCTGGGTCTATGGTTATAGCTGGAAGTGGTCCTGGTTCTATAAATGGAGATGCTCACAGATCAGGAAATAACAGAAACGAATGAGCTTCATCAGGAAGTGACAGTGGACCAAAGAGAGTAGCCACCTTCGGCATAAGGAAGCTAATGGTACGCCAAAATATAAGCCTAGGTTACCCAGATTTTCTAATGTTTTGAGACAAGATAAAATCTAAATTTTATCTAAAAATCAGCAGAGTTTTAAATGTTAACAATTAGTTCAGTTTAAAATTGTACTGGGAGTTTCAATAACAAAATTTTGCACAATTGAATCAAATATTTGAATACTAAGTGTGTACGTGTGTGTACAGAAACAATATAGTCTGCTTTGTGGTTATATAATACTTTGGATTCTATAAAGCAACACAAAGAAATGAACAGGGTTCCTTGGTAAGCATGCCCTGAGATGACGTGCTTAGTCACACGAGCCTAGTAGATAATGCATGTAACTGCTTTCATTTATTAGCAATGTCTCAGCACCACTTCATTGTTTTCTTTAGAAAGGAGAAAAATAGGAGTAATAATAGAGGTATATAAAATACAAAGTAGGGAAAAGGCTGCTTGTTTTTGTTTATGATTTGTGAAAACAAGCAAGTAAAAGACCACTCAATAAACAATACTTTTAACGTGGCTAATATAAAAATTTTATAAACTTAAATCTAGTTCTGGTTTTTATGCATCTCAGCTGATAGTAAGTAGTATCAATTTAAAATATGCATATATATCAAATATTGATAGCTAAGATAAAGGATTAGAAGATTTAAGAAGAGGTAAAGGAGGAAGAAGAGCAAACAGGACAATTTTGCAGTGCGGCCGCCAGGCGCTGGAGAGACGGGAAATGCTCAGCCCAGAGGCCCAGAGGAGCCGCCTGCCGCGCATTCACCGAGCCACAGGCCCTCCTTCCAGGTTTCCTCGCCCTTTTCACACGTGGGGATGGCACAGGGTTTACGGCGGTGTTTGCTGTGTTCATAAGGCCTCTGCAATCTGTGACACAGCAGGACACTTGTTTATTAGTATCTCCCATGTTATTGATAATTGGGCATTAAGGGCAGCAAATGGAAATCAAGGTAGAGAGAATAAAAAGACTGAGGGGGGACACACTCTCAAGTTGGGACACACAAGCAGCCATGAGGCAGGTGAGGATCTGTCATCCTTACAGTTGTATTTACCTCCCACAAACAGCTCAAAATTAAGAAACAGACTATCACATTAGCAAATAACGTAGAATACTAGATATACCTCTCTTTCCGTGAGAAATGCCAAAGTACCTCAGAAAACAAGTAGAGAACTGAGTCTGGTAAAAAGAAGTTTTAATAAAACTGCAATTTGGATGTCAGGAAAATACTAGCAAAATGTTCTTGAATGTATTCACAAGTAAAAGATTATTTTTCACCGAAATAACATAAGTAATAATGATGAAAATAAAATTAATAAAAACAAATCCAGGTTTAACTTCTTGGGGTGAAACTAACAATAGATTCTGTGCTACATTTCGAGTTTTAAAAGGCAAGAAAATTTTCAGCCAGCTGAAGCTTGGCCTGGATAGAACAGGAGAAACCTCTATTAATTTTATCTTTGTCAAAAATCAATAATTGGAGTTTCAATCATCTTTAAGGGAATCCGAGTTCTTTTGCTTTCTGTCCAAAAAAAAAACTTCCTGTGGTCTCTCTCATATGATTTACCGGTTGTTGGTCTGAGACACTGGGGCGGCAAATCAATAGTCTGTTTTGAAAACCCTGCTGCGGCTGGGGGTCACCTAGCCCAGGACATCCCCTGGGAATCAGTGCTCTCTCCAGGAGCAGGGGCCTCTCTCTTGCAGAGGCACCGCCTGGGGCAGCTTCCGGAGAGTTTCTGAGCGTCATCAGCATTGAGCAGAGGGCAGGGAACGACAGGCTTCAGGCCTGAGGAAGGGCTGGCGCAGGATGTTTCAGTTCCCTGCCTTCGCATAAGAAGGCTGGGGGAGCCAAGAGGAAACGGGGTGATGGTAAAGAGCAAGCCGGCTCCGCAGGTCCGCGCCCCGGTGCCACGAAGGCGCGAATGTGCCACAGCAGGAGCGCAGCACTGCACCCAAGCTACCCAGTCGCGGTCACTTTCATTGATACGCGATATTAAAAATAACACGAGTGTCCCCGTTTATATTTATAAAATGATCTGCACCCGTGTGAACCGCTTTTAGGGGACCTGTTTCCCTGGGGTAGAAGGAGGTCTTGATGGAACAGAGACAGAGGAAAGCATGAGGGAGCACGCTTGAGAAACCAACAAAGCCAACAAGACCAGGGACCCGCGGCAGGGGTTCCAAACAGCCGGCCACTCAGTTCGGCCGGGTGGGAGCGGGAGGTGTTCAATCAGTACAGAAGGACCGCTGATGCGGCGGGCAGCTGGATGGGGAGGGACGGTGCATTTAAGGCCCTTACATCAAAGAGTTCAAAGAAACGAGGTGCTCCAGCAACGCTGTGGCCCTTCCCTCTGGGTGCCTTCTCAGGGTGAGTGGGGCCGCGGGCAGCCTCGGGCAATGACTTCCGCTGCAGAAACGGAGAAGCAGAAAGACTTTCCCCTAAAATTACTCCAATTAGAAATCTCTCTGGGCAAAAAGATGATTGTTCCTACTTGTGTCATATAACCCCGCATACAGTGGCTCAGTAACTTATTATAATAAAAAAGGCCATGGCCTCTCTGAAGCTGTATTATAATCACCTGTTTTCCTACATCGAATACACTAAGGCCTACAAGGGAAAGCCTTCACCATGACACCTCGCAACTTCGCACATTAACAGACAGTAGGTGCTCAGTAACCATGTAGTAAATAAGTGGGTTAGGATTTCAAAATTTCTGCAGCTATGATTCTGAGGGATTTTTGCATCTGATGGTAAATTTATATCACTTCATGAAAGCCTATAACTTCAAAACTAGCTAGTTGTATTTTGATTTCTTATATTTAGATTCTACCTCAAATTACGTAATTTCTGTAATCAACTAGGTTACAGTAGTCTTCCATCTGTAACCTCTGTATCCATTTAAATTCTCCTCAGAGCTAAGCACATGCATCACTACAATAAAGAGCTACCTGTGGGTCTGAGGGAGTGCTGTTCCGCAGAAGGTTATATGCACACGGCATAAAATGACTCACGCATAAGCTGAAATGGGAACAAAACATATTTTGACCTACATTTTTTAAAGTTCACCAAAGCCAGATGAGATCAACCTACTCCTCTTGACCTTTCTCTTCCATTTCCATTAGGATTCTATACAAGAGTCTTAGAGGAAAGTAACATATGGGACACAATGGAAGTGTGTAATAAGAATGTGTCCCCTGCCAGCTGAAATTATGCTTCATTTCTTATTTTCTTTTTAATCAGGGAGTAGCGAGTGGTATCTGAGACAAGAATCTCTAATAACTTGAGAAATGAAACAAATTATAATATAACACATAAAGCACAGTCTTAGTTTTGAAAGTAAAAGAATAAACTTGAATTCAAGGAACACATAAGAAGCTTTTTTTTTGTACTAAAGAAAAATAAGCTAAGAATGTTATCAACACTACTAATGACTAAGTTACATTCATACATTCATAACCAATCATATCCACTCTATGTATACTATATATAGATATGCTTTTCTCCTAAATACATGTTTATGTAATATGTGAGAATGCATATTTATAAAGTATTTTTGTTAAAAATAACATTATAAACTACTAGTACCTGTGAGGTATAAAAATTTATGCTCATGTAAAAGCTACGAATATCTCTGCATCTGAATAACACTGACCCTAGTCCTAAGCTTACCCATTAAATTATTTAACATTTTTATTAAAAAGTAAAACTTTTAAAATGTAATATGAGAGCCAGTTATTTACATACATATATATATACATATATATGTGTATATATACATATATATATATTTTACAGCAAAGTGTAAGTTGTAATTTCCCTTTGCCGCAGTAGTGACACTAATCTATAATTACAGGCTTCACTTTGCTGTAATTGTCAGCACTGACTGAGTGGCTATTGAAATAACTGATCTACAGTAAGACAGGATGGTCATGAGTCAGCCAACTCAGACATTTAAAAGCTAGAATGTTTCAGCTTTGACTTAGAGGAGTTGATTTTATTGAGACTTTAGTAAAACCACCTTGAATGCATTAACAGCATCTCCCTTCTTCCTGCACTCATCAATTCAATCCATTCCCAGTAAGTCTACCCCTCAGAGCCCAGGACAAGCCACTGGTCTCCTGACAGCCTTCGCGGGTTCCTGGAGTTTGATTAGTCTCTGCACTTTGATATTCCAGAGTTAGCAACGAGTTTGACTCCTTTCAATCAATGATCTACGGCAACTACAAAGGTGAACAAACCTCCAAGAGGGAGCTAAAGGGAGTTTAACCTGTCATTCATTCACTGTCCGGCCAAAAGTACATTTTAGCCAATGATCATATAAGACTGATAAGCTTAATTTGAGGTGCTCTGAGAATTCCATAAATTGCACAATTTCTTAATTCTGAAGCACCACTGAAGAAGTATATTTTCATTAAAAGGTAAAGAGTTTAAATAACAGTATACTTTTATGTAAATGTAAGTGTATGTAAACCCATATATTGTATATATATGTGAATGTGTATAAAACCATAAAATAGTTTAAGTAACACTATATTAATAAATATAAGTACATATAAATATAAATGTAGGTAATACAGATACACTATACATAAAACTACAATATCCGACTTTTACAACTTGATCTGGAGAGATTAAAAGCGTGGGAAGATAATAAAAATCCACAAAGCACCCATTTTGTTTCCCTCCGTTTGCTGCTGTTCCTGTGCGACAGTTCTCTAGGTCGTTCGGCTTGTTTTCAGTGGTTGGCCATTAGGAGGAAGACAGTCAGATTCAGGAGAAATGTGAGAGGTTCACAAAACAGAAACAATCTTGCATTCAACGTGGGATGGGAAAAAGTTCCAAGTTTAGTTTTGGAAAAACTATACAGACGGCGAGACCTTTGAGTGGGACACTGAACATGAGAAAAAAAGGCTTCAAGGGAAATCACGAGCATTATCGAATGTGACCAGCTGTCAGCGAGACACTGAAGTGAAAACGCTAAGCAAGCAGAGGCCAAGCTCCTCAGGTTCGTGCACTGGATCTTCCAGGGCTGGATTTTAGCTCAGGGCAGTGAGCAGTCTGGCTCCTATAAAGGAGCAAGTCGCTCATGTCGTAAGGCCCTAGGAAAGCGCTGAGTTTTGAATCAGCCCTGCCACTAACTGTACTGTCCTACGACACTGAACATTATCTTACATCATAACTGTCCACTTAAGAAATGTAGATAAAATCTCTAGAACCATCGAAAAACAAACATTGGCTATAATACCAGCTTTTTTACGTTAGGGTACAGGATGGGAAACTTACCTTCTATTACTTTTAGCAGCTATCTGTTTAATTGCCAAATTTAGTTAAGAAAACTAAGTACCTCCACTTTCTCAGAGAAGGCAAATCTGTAAAGTTTTTCAAGAGAAATGCAATATATATGTATATATAGATCAATTAAAACCCTGAGTTTTTTTCTCCCTCTGTATTTCTACTCCTTCTTACAAAAAAGCAGATTCACTGCTTCTCACAAAGAAGCAACCATATAAAAATACAATATACAATATAACCCAGAGCGCACACATCTTTCTTCCAAAACCTGAAGGCATTTATTTAGAAATTTTACCAAATCTATGCACTTTCAAAAAATTTAGAAAATAATCAATGTTCCACATCATCTGGGCTCTTAAGCACCCTTTTAGACAGGCTGGCTCACTGCTAATGAGGTGCTCACCCACCCCTTCCCCTCCCCTTCCCCTCCCCTTCCCCTCCCCTTCCTCTCCCCTTCCTCTCCCCTTCCTCTCCCCTTCCTCTTCCCCTCCCCTTCCCGAGGGTTTGTTCTCGCTTCAAAGTAACGTCACCTGAATCTCGTAACACGTTTGCTGCTCAGTACTTTCGTTCTTGCTAGTTCAGAAACACTTTTTTTTTTTTTAAGTGAAATAACGCAGGCAGTGAAAGACAAATATCACATGATCTCGCTTATACGTGGAATCTAAAGAACTTAATAAACTGATGAACAGAATAGATTCAATGACATGGAAGCACAGATGAGACTGACGAATGTCAGAGGGATGGAGGAGGGTGGGTGGGTGGAGGGGGAGAGAGTAACCAGAGAATTTATATGCACAACCCAAGGACAGAAACACTCTTATCTGAGTTTGAAAAGAAGTTTAGATAAAAAGCATGTACTATCAGATCACGGCACCAATCGAGTTCTAAATTCACCCTGATAATCTATTAGTAACATTTAAAAATAGCAGTAAATCGAACAAACCGAAAATAATTTAAGTGAAATTATGAAGCCCTACAGTTACTTCCACCAAGTGAGTATGGACAACAAATGGGGGAAAAAGGTACAACCGATGCTATTTCAGTCGAGTCATCAGGACACATTCAGGTGTTCACAGGGCTTCCCGGGGGGCAGGCATCCTGCTAGTTACCGCGATGCCATCGAACAAGGCGGACGTCACTGTGCTCACAGAGCTTATTTTCTAGGACAGGATGTAGGCAATCAGAGTAAGGAGTGAATTAACCCTTTGCAGTCGTATTAAATTTGGACATGGGTGTCGTACTGGTCGGAATTAAGGGCTTTCAGAGAAATTATGAACTGATACATGAATGAATAAAGATTCGTACGGTTCCTTGCTGTGGTGGCTGAGAGTAGACAAACGACCGCAAAGGGTTAAAAGAGGTTGATGAGTCATCAGTTAGGTGGTATAAAGTGTTGGGGAGTTCCCAGAATGAGCACCGAACAGTCTGGGAAATGGAGGGGGGACCCCCTAACTTCCTAGTATTTGGGGGATAGTAACCCGCTTACGTGTCACTAGGCTAAACCGCTTCCTTTAGACTTTGCTGCTGCTGTTCCCCTTCGTCCTATCTACTAAACTGATTACGGAATTGGGACTGGGTTTCAGAGCCCGCGGTGCCTCCCCCAGGTGCCCCTGGCCCCTCAGCGCAGGCCGGGCAGGCGCGGGGCCAGCACTTACCTTTGCTGGGCTCCTGGCGCCGTCTTCCCACCGGGTCAGGCAGCCGGGAGCCCCAGCCAGCGCCGAGGGGCACCCCTCAGCCCGAGCAGACGCAGTCTTTACACCCGCAGCCCCTCGCCCCCAGGGGGGATCACTCTGAGCCCGAGGCTGGGAGCCGGATTCGAGTTCCCACCACCTGAAGCCTCTTATCCACACAGCCACTGGCTTGACTGTTGACGCTTTACTGTCAGTTTCCTTCCGGCTTCATTTCCACACCCCCTTTCGCGTATTTCCCGGGACCCTCCCGCATAAACTCTTTGCACTGCGATGCTTATCTCAGGATATGCTTCTGGGTAAACCCAAAATAAAATAGACTTTAAACTGTGATTGCATGGTGTCACCAATTTGACCATTTCCTGCATGATCCTTGGTATTGCAAAGTAATTAATTGTCTAACTCTTCTCATTTATGGTTTCCTATGTCAGTTTCGATATTTAAATACTGCCCCTGGCCACTTGTACATATTGATTATGTATTTCATTTAGCAATAAAATAGTGGTATACATTTTCTAGGAAAGTGGATTTATATGACTATATTTTTACTAGTTCAAAATAGTAAGTAAACAGTGTGGTGATCGCTGGGGGAGTGGGATGGAGGAGGTGGAAGAGGGAGCAGGGGGGATAAGTAATGAAAATTAAATTTAGGATAAAATAAATAGTAAATATATGTAAGACATATATAATAAAAGCACACGTATAAATACAAGATTTTTATACCCTAAGGGAAATGAAGAATTAAAGTAATAGGTGGTACTTTTTGCTCACTATTAAATCCCAGTACTGAGCATGAGACTGGTACGTAATAAAAATTACTAATTATTTCAGAAAAGAATGTCTTACAGTCAAAGATGAAACAGTCATTGAAACTGTTTCTAAAGACAGGATGGTACCGCAGGACTTGAGACTGTGCTATTGGCCAGTTTTGCTCCTTTAAAAAAACGCCTTGTTTATCAATGTTAGTTAGTGTAGGACTTTCGAAACATCAGGCGTCTCAAATAAGAACCTAACTGAATACAGCACAGGGTTCTCATGTGAAATGATTATCAGATTAAGGGAGATTGTGATTTATATCACCTGTAAAACACCATAAGCTGAAAGAGAAGAGATACAAGCAGAGCGCACGCTGTTTCCTGTGGTGGAGTAGTAGTTACTGTAGCAAAAAGGTTACTGCCATTCATTTAAACAAAATGGAAGAGATACAAGCAGAGCCCACGCTGTTTCCCGTGGTGCAGTAGTAGTTAGTGTAGCAAAAAGGTTACTGCCATTCATTTAAACAAAATGGGCATTTTATGTACCTTCACTGTCAGACAAGATGCAGTTGAGCAATGCTTTTGTCAAATATTATAAAGGGCATGAGTGATGGGGTGGGGGATGAGGCAAGGAGACAGAAAAAGCTATTTCATCTATTGATAGTCAACCCAAGAGAAAAACTATTCTCTTTCTAGCATAGTATCAAGTGACTTTTCAAATGACCCCTGCACTTTCTCCTCAAAGAAAATCTTTCTAGGTGGGCAATTCAAACATTTATTATCTTCTCAATGGGGAACTTAAAAAAAAAAAAAGAAAGAAAAATATTAGGGCTTCCTTGCAATATGCTGTTTTGCTAGCTTCAGAACAAAGGGAATTGGAATTCCTATGTTTACTAAGTAGGGTGCCATGTTCCAGAAGCAAAGCTATTCCTAGTATCATATGAATAACTAATACTTACTTTGTAATGAGTCTCCTAGGGTGAGCTAAAGATTTAAATAGATCTTGAGCTTCTTCTCATTTTTTTTTTTTTTTAGTTTTTTTACATATGTCTTTATTGATTTTAGAGAGTGGCAGGGAGAGGGAGAGAGAGACAGAAACATCAATGAGAGAGAGTCATTGATCGGCTGCTTCCTGCACACCCCCTACTGGGGATCAAACCAGAAGCTCAGGCATGTGCCCTGACTGGGAACTGAACCACGATCTCCTGGACCATACAGGTTGATGCTCAACCACTGCGCCACGCCAGCTGGGCTCTTCTCATGTTTTTACACATAGCTATAAAAGGGTGTGTTATTAGAAATAACAAATTGATGTATTAATCTGAGCAATAAAGACAATAATTAACAATTATTATGACCTAGATTTTGAGTAATTAACTTATAGTGCAAAAGGGGACTAGGCCACGGCACGTGGCTCAGTTGGTTGGAGTGTTGCCTCATACACCAAAAAGGTCTGCAAGTTCAATTCCAGTCAGGCCACATTCCTAGATTTTGGTTCGATTCCTGGTAGGGGCACATATGGGAGGCAACCTGGTGATGCTTCTCCCTCCCTCTCCCTCTCTTTCTCTCTAAAAATAAAAATCAATAAACATATCCTTGGGTGGGGGGGGAGAGAGATGCCAATAGTTTGCACTCATCTGATTTTATCTTCACAGCAGCACAATAAAAACTATTATCCCTATTTCCATTTTAAAGGAAAGGAAAACTTAATCTTAGAGTGGTTAAGCCAAACAACTAGGGAATATAATTATTGCCCAATTTTGATAATAAATAGAATAGATAAATTTATCATTACCTGGGCTCATAAAAATATTTAAAAACAGACTTTTTTGGATTCTTCTAGAAGATATCAACAGTGTCTGGGTAAGGTTTGCTCATACAAAGTACAAAGTCGCTCGTGTTCCTTCACCCTTGGCAGGGAAGCAGTCCCAGGGACGTAGCAGCGCCAGCACATCCTCCTGGAGGGCGCAGCCCAGTCACCCGCAGACGGCAGCTGGGCGGTGTCTGTGGGGCACTGAATGCGGGGAGCTCTGGGCCGCAGCAGCAGGAGCAGCCCCCCCACTGTGGGATACTCAGGCTCTGGAAGACGGCTGGAAACCCATTTTCACTGTATTGCTCTCAAGCTCTCTATACCAGGCTCATCTGAGGGACAAAAGCCCCATAAAATATAACTACTGTCCTTAAGTTGTAAGCAAACAGTAAAAAGAAGATGCTTTTCTTACATTTGCTTCGCTTTGTCCCACGAGTGAAAGAGAGCTTCGCACTGTTTGGTAGAAGTGTGAGGTGGGCACGTGGAAATGAATTTCACAAGACGAGTCCCACCTCCTAGGGGCTGGAAGCTGGTGGGTGTCATTCGTAAGGACCACAGTGTCTTGACGGATGACGTCATGGTGTCACTGCGTGAACGGCTGCTTTCCAGTGAGACAGAGCTGCGAAGGCACTTTACTGGTAGAAGGTCCTCAGGGCCTGAGAAGTCCCGGAGGGCAGTGACCAACGCATTTAACAATCATGTTATGAAAAGAGTAATGATGTACGTAAATCTCAAATAACAAATTGATGTATTAATCTGAGCAATAAAGACAATAATTAACAATTATTATGACCTATCTCACCATATCTGATACCATACAAGGCCAATCCCTGTTACTGTCACTATTACTAACTGCAGGAAGAAATATCGATCGTAGTCAGGGAAATTATCACAGGAACGGTAGGAAATTCAAGAGGGTGGGAAATCAGGAGACAAAAAGTAAAGAAAATGATGAAGCAAGCAGGAATGGATTAAAAAACAACTGGGTAGTTAGCCTGGAAGAGGGTGCCCACTGTGAGGTCGATGTGAACCCCCCGCGGAGCAGAGAAGGCTCGGTCAACGCGCTACGCTGGACCCAGGGACAGGAAGGGACAGCAGGGCCGCGAGGAGCACCCGGCAGCTGCTCGGCACCGAAACCGGCCGCCGAGGACGACGGTGGCCATCAGCCGGGCGCCAGAAACCCACCGGGGACACTTCTAAAGGCTCAGCAGCGGCGAGGTACGAACCCCGAGCTGGAGGTAAGCTCAGTCATCAAGTGACGGTACAAACTACCCTCAGTGACAGGACACGCGTGTCTAAAGAAACCGGCGTGGCCCTTAACGAAGCTCCCCAGGGCGCCGGTCATTTGAAGGGAAGTCATGCAGCGGAAAGCGAACACGGAAATGCGGCTTACGCCTTCGGGAAGAGTCAACTACATCAACTCCTCAAATAATCTGTATTTAGAAAAAACGTTCAGAAAAAGGAAAGAGCTGAATAGAGAACCTCTTCAGTGAAAGCAGAGGAGAACATGAGACAGACGTGTCGGGCCAAGCCCGGAGCCTCCCGTCTTGATCCGGGAGGCAGCGGACTTCAGCAGGAGACCTTGGGTGGGGAGGGGGGACGTTACCCTTCGATAGATTTGCAGGTTAAATGCTCACATTTTAAACGGGATGGTGGAAAAAGGCAGTAAACAAAACATTACAGGTAAATAGGCTGATTATATTGAGTACCACTGTGGGCTTCCGCTGATTTGGTTTATAAACAGCTCAAATACTTTTTTTTTGAGAAGGCTGACTGGTAGCTGGGACACAATTAGAGGTTGCTGGCTGCGCGCATCTGGGATAGTTTCTATCACGCTTAGTGGGGGTGTGGCTGGGGGTGTAGAGAACTGGGTTGTGGCTCAACTGCCACAGACTCTCACTATTCTAACCAAGTTTTAGTAGATTTTGCTCAATAACTATTTCTTCTTTTATTTATGCTCTTGGAAACATTTCCAGATATTTTGAAGTTGTGTTTTTATTTTTAAATTTTTTTTAATTTTTTATTTTTTACCATTTTCCTGGGAAGCAGATCTGTGAAGTTCTTCCTTGATGCTTTTCATTCTTAGCCAGACACTCACTCTCCCCAGCTGCTCTCATCTTCTAGACTTTCTGTATCCGTAAGTCTGCTTACTCTAGATGCCCTGTGCAAGAGGTAGCATATAACCCTTGCCCTCTGGGTTTGGCTTATTTAACTTGGCATGATGTTTTCACGGTTTATTTATAGTGTAAGAAGTATCAGAATTTCATTCCTTGTTAGGGTTTAATTATATTCCATTGTATGTATACACTACATTTTGTCTATTCTTTAATTTTTTACCACATTTGGGTAATTTGCAATTGTGCCCACCGCTTTCTCCATCTGTTTCTAGTTGTGCAAGACAAGGACGAGTGAGTTAGCCCTTCACACACTCTCCAGACAGGTTAGAGGAGACTTACATAGTAATCTGCAAATAAAGTCTGCTCTACTGTCTCCAGTTCAAAGAGGGGACCTGGGCACCCCATTGCCACCACGTAAGAGTAAGACCATCACTGCAACCGGGAGGGGGCAAGGGTCAGTAAAAATACTGCAAAATATTCTAATGTTTTGAAGATAGTTTTTTTCTTGACTGGGCCTTTGCTTCATTGTGAAGCCTTTGTTTGTTTTCTAGAACTCCCACTCTGTTTTCTAGAACTCCTACTCTGTTTTCTAGAACTCCTAGTTCAGAGCTTACGGCTGATGTTTCTGTGGGAGGATGTGTGCTTGGGGATTCCTCTCTGCCATTTTGCTGATGTTACTCCTCACGTATTTTAAATTAAGCACTGTATCACCAATACATTAAATGAAAGAAAAAGAAACCTTTATGTAAAGAAGGTAGAAATGACCAATTTCTCCAACATCTCTTGCTAATGTTATGTCTCTTGTCCCAGGATAGAAGGCTTCGGTAGGCCACCTTGTCACCTTGTTAATGAGAAGGGGTCCCGCCAAAAGGGGTCTCTGAGAGTTCTTGCTCAAAAGGAATTAAAAGACTAGACTGAGGTATCAGGGTGTTATAAAAAAGGGTTATAGGGAAATTACAATAAGAAAATCCTATAACAGAAACTCAGATCTTTTTTATCTTTACTCCTCCCCAGTTACATCTTACTTCTCTTGCTCCATTTCATTCCGGGACTGGGAAATACGACGGGGAAGTGTGGGCCGTCCAGCTGCTGTTAGCTCAAAGAGGTGATTTTTTTGAGATATATAATTAATACTAAGCTTCCTCTTCCCCAGGTGAGATACATTGACTACCACAGTTCTCTTATTTCTAATATGCTTTTAGTTTACACATGTAAGTTTAATTACTTGTGAACATTAGGGACATTCTTTGTTTTAATTTTAAACAAGGAAGGATAAAACCATCTTGTGAGATATCCCTAAGATATAGGTTACTTTTCTCATTCACCCCAATACTAAGATTAAGTAATCACATAACCACATTATATATATATATATGTGTGTATATATATATATATGTATATATATGTATATATATACACATATATGTATATATACATATAATTACAAATTTATAATGTATATTACATATATATTACAAATTTAGTGACTTTTAAAGGCAAAGTACAATTTAGACACATCAGTCAAATAATATATTAGAACAGAATGATGCTATCATGAAGAATATTGTGGTTAACCTCACCTCCAGATATTAAATTAATGGTGCATTTTCAAATAACATCATCTTACAACCAAGGTAAAATTGTACATTTAGTATGTCCCAAGACCAGGTCATACACTTAACCAATTAATTATGAGTTATTTTCCTCATAAGAAAATACTTTCTCTTAAGAATGTTTCCAGTTTTAAAATAAAGAGAAAATTTAGAAATTATATCTTCATAAATTAACTATAAAGTCATTTTTATATACTATATATATGTCAGGAAGTAAGCTGTGTGTTCAGAAACATCTTAGCACTTAGGTCTTTTTAAATTGTCCATATTGAAATATAATATGATTTCTGGATGTCTTACTGAGCTCATGTTACAGCAATCTATTTTTTTATATGTTTAGCATAAAAATTAAATTTATTGGTTCCCCAATTTAAGTATAATTTAGAATATAGGCATTGTTTTTTGTTTGTTTGTTTTACAAAGAAATTATTTTATTTTCCAGTGTTTTCAATATTTGAAGTGTACTAAAAAATGTTAGTTTTACTAATTTTTTCATTTACCTATACGTTTGCAATTGAGTTGACACTTTAATATTTTGACAAAATTTTAAAGGCTATAAAAATCATAATTTTCCCCATGAATAAAGATGGCTTTGCACACTTTTAACACCGTAGGCATTTTTCTGATCCTTTACCTGCTGCGCAAAGCAAGAGCTTCCTGAAGTTGTGACAGAGTCGGGTAGAACGTAGGCATTGTTTTCAAAGTGTCATCCTGAAACTATTCAGAGAGAAAATATTGCCAAAATCTAATAGCCACTTTGTAATATTTAAATAAATTTGATGGGCTTTATAAGGCATTTCATCTCTATGCTTGTATCTACATGACACAAACCAACAGGTTGCAAAACCAAAAACTTAATTGGTTATCATTTAACCAGTATTGGAAATATCTGAAAACATGAAGAAGTTTGAGTTTTGTCTTTAATTTAAAATATACATCTGTATAAGACATAAAAGATATTCAAGAATTTAGTGAAAAATATACCTCAAAAATTAGCACTTTCTGCACGCTATCATCTTATTATGCTTTATTCTCTACAAACGCTCACTGATTGTACTTTTTTAATTCTTCTTAGTGTTAGATAATGTTATAAACACAGAAATGTATCATCCATTTGAGGCTGACTCTAATGATTATAACAGTATATGTTTTCTACAATATGTTCTCTTTTATTCTAATATTTTTATAGTTTTCATGAGTTTGGAGGAAATTTATGAAATCTATGAAATTTAAAATAATTGTATTGAACATTAAAGAAAAATTATATTAATAATTATCCCAATATTAGCTGATTATTGCCCTATAAATGATCTGAACTGTTGATATTTTATCTTTAAAGAGATGGCATGTAATTTATAAAAAGGCAGTCCAAGAAAAAAACAAATAACTAAATGTAACCATTTAGAACTGGGGTATTAAATACACACACACACACACACACACACACACACACACGGGCGGAATCTCTGCAGCAAACTGCACCATGCATCTCAAGGAATGAGGCGTGCAGAAGGCTGTGCCCTCCTGCAGGGAGGGAGGAAGCGACTTGGCTAAGTGATAAGAAAATGCAGACGTTAGGAGAGGCGACTAGGAGACGTCACCTTGCATTAACCTTCCAAAACTGGACGTAACTATAGACGGATTAGGAAGTTGGACCTAAGAAATAATAAAAATAGATGAAATAGTAAAAAAAGAAAAATGAATGAGAATAAGGAAATAAATGTCTCTTTTATTTCTATGTAATGAAAAACGTACAAAGTACACATTTTAAACTGCAAATCTCCTGTGGTCAGGAAAAAAGAAGGGCCTTTGAAGAGACACAGAGCTGGGTTTGCAAGTACAGAGATTAATAAGCTATGGTATGTTTTTATTAAGACTTTTGAAAAAGTAATTTTTTCGTTTTTAAAAAATTTATTGTTGACAATATTGCAGCTGTCCCCCATTTCCTACTCCCTTCACCCGCCTCCATCCGGCCCCCACCGCCCCTCCCTCTGGCCATTATGACACTGTTGTCTGTGTCCATGGGCTACACATACGTGTTCTTTGGCTAATCTCCCTTCACCTTCTTCCATCAAGTGCCCCTCCAACCCCTCCCCTCTGACCTCTGCCAGACTGCTCCATATGTGGTGCTGGTTCTATTGTTCATCAGTTTGTTTTGTTCATTAGCTTCCACATATAAGTGAGATCATACGGTGTTTTTCTTTTTCTGGCTTATTTCACTTAGCATGATACTCTCCAGGTCCCTCCATGCTGTCCCAGAGGGCACAAGGTCCGTCTTCTGTACAGCTGCGTAGTATCCCATGGTGTGAATGTGCCACAGCTTTTTCATCCACTCACCTCCTGATGGGCACTCGGGCTGCTTCCAGATCTCAGCTATTGTGAGTTACACCGCCATGAACACAGGGTGCACATATTCTTTCTGATTGGTGCTTCAGGATTCTTAGCCTATATTCCCAGAGAGGGATTTCTGGGTCAAAAGGCAGTTCTGTTACTGGAGAGCCACCCAAGTCAGAGGGGCTCTCCCCTCCTGGTCTCTTGTTTCACTCACAAGAAAGAGTTCAGACCAGTGACAGAAAGTGGTGTTGAAGCAAAGCAAGTGAATTTATTAAGGAAGCACATTTATGAAGAACATACTTGGCATAAAGCACAAGCGGGCAACGCAGCTAGTGTGAGCTCCCCACTTAGTGGGGGTTCAAGGGCTTTATACTCCCCCCATAGGTGTCAAGGTTCCCCTGCTGAACACACTAGGTTTCAGGGTCCCCTCTTTTACACTGCTGTGGCTTTTCCCAGAATTTATGAGAACATCCGACCATTTGATCTTGGCAAGTCCCAAGGCTGCTGACTTCTTTGTTCAGAGGGTGAGATAAGCTCCCTTTTTTCCGCCTTCCCCTCCTCCTGCCCTGGCAGCGCTTTCCTGCCTCACATTCTCTTCTTAAGTGATACCATCCAAACGCTTTTGGGTGTTTTGTTATTTGTCCCCCAGACTTCATCAGTCCTTGGGTTTAGCTGGCACAAATGGCATTAATTGGGTCTTTGTTCTGTGTTTTCCCAGGCCACTGTGATTCAAGCTCCGTATTCCCTGGCTAGGGAGGAGAGGTAGAAACCGTCTGCTCTCAAGGGTCCTTGGTTGGGGTCGATAAGCCTTGTGACTGACAAGCTGGCTGCAAGCTGCCCAAACTGTGTGGCCTTGTTTAACTTTATTGTCTCAGTTTCTCCATTCCACTTGCCCAGGGATTTTCCGAGCTTCTCAGTATCCTGCCACAATTCCATTTTTAATCTTTTGAGGAACCTCCACACTGTTTTCACAGTGGCTGCCCCAGCCTGCATTCCCACCAGCAGTGCACCCGGGTTCTCTGCACCCTCGCCAGCAGGTGTTGTTTGATGATTTATTGATGGAGCCATTCTGACAGGTGTGAGGTAGCATGTCATTGTGGTTTTAGCACCTTGCTGACCACCTATTTCGAGCCAGAACTTGCCTGTGCAGGTGGCTACTTTGGTCAGCAAGGTGTTTAAATTTATTTAAATTAATGTGAGCACAGACAGGAGTTTTCTCCTGACCAGTCAGCAAGGTAGTTTGCATCTCTCTGATGACTAGTGACATTGAGCATTTTCTCATGTGTCTCTTGGCCATCTGAATGTCTTTTTTGGAGAAGTGTCTATTCAGATCCTTTGCCCATTTTTAATTGGGCTGTTTGTCTTCTTGGTGTTTGGCTGTATAGGTTCTTTATGTATTTTGGAAATTAATCCCTTATCAGATGTATCACTGGTGAATATATTCTCCAATACAGCAGTTCGCCTTTTTATTATGTTAAACATTAGCCTAAGTAAATTTGAGCGGAAGGTAAAGAAATTCCCCATATACTCCCAGATCCCGTACATACATAGCCTCTCTCCTTATCAACATCTTCTACCAGAGTGATACATTGTAACAGTCAGTAAACTTGCACTGAAACATTGTAATCACCCAAAGTAAATAGTTTACATTATGGTACACTTTTGGACTTGTATGTTCTATGGATTTAGAAAAATGTATAATGACATGTATCCATCGTTATAGTATCATACAGAGTAGATTCAGGGCCCCGAAAATCCCTCCTGTCTATTCATCCTTCCCCTCCCCCACACTCCAGG
Source organism: Miniopterus natalensis (assembly GCF_054644295.1). Classification (NCBI taxonomy): domain Eukaryota; kingdom Metazoa; phylum Chordata; class Mammalia; order Chiroptera; family Miniopteridae; genus Miniopterus; species Miniopterus natalensis. The sequence continues at coordinate 169,166,479 of NC_142081.1, forward strand.
CAACCACTGATCATTTTATTGTCTCCACAGTTTTGCCTTCTCCAGAATGTCATGTAGTTAAAATCATACATTATGTAGGCTTTTACAGTGGCTTCTTTCACTTAATAATATGCATTTAAGATTCATCCATGTCTTTTCATGGCTTGACAGCTCATTTCTTCTTTCTGTTTTTTTACTTTATTTTCTTGTTGACACCATTACAGAAGTGCCCATTCTCCCCACTGTCCCCTCCACCCAGCCCCTGCCCTGCCCGAGGCCTTCACCACACTACTGTCCGTGCCCGTGGGCCGTGCATATATGTATGTAAGTTCTTTGGTTAACCTCCCCCCACAACCCACCCCTCACCCCCCTGTTCTCTCTGAGATCCGTCAGTCTGTTCCATGCCTCCGTACTTCTGGACCTATTTTGTTGGTCAACTTATCCTGTTCATTAGATTCCACATATAAGTGAGATCATATGATGTTTGTCTTTCTCTGACTGGCTTATTCCACTTAGTATAACACTCTCCAGGTCCCTCCATGCTGTCTCAAAGGGTAAGAGATCCATCTTTTTTTTACAGCCACATAGTATTCCATGGTGTGAATGTGCCACAGCTTTTTCATCCACTCATCTACTGATGGGCACTTGGGCTGTTTCCAGACCTTAGCTATTGTAAACTGTGCTGCTATGAACATCGGGGTGCATAAGTTCTTTGTGACTGGTGTTTTGGGATTCTTAGGATATATTCCTAGGAGTAGAATTGCTGGGTCAAATGGCAGGTCAATTTTTAATCTTTTGAGGAACCCCCATACTCTTTTCCATAGTGGCTGCCCCAGTCTGCATTCCCACCAGCAGTGTGCCAGGGTCCCCTTTCCCCACACCCTCACCAACACATGTCGTTTGTTGATTTGTTGATGGAGCCATTCTGACAGGTGTGAGGTGACACCTCATTGTGGTTTCAATTTGCATCTCTGATGATTAAAGATGTTGAGCATTTTCTCATATGTCTCTTGGCCATCTGAAGGTCTTTTTTGAAGAAGTGTCTATTTAGGTCCTTTGCCCAATTTTTAATTTGATTTTTCTCCTTTTGTTGACTTGTATGAGTTCCTTATATGTTTTGGAAATTAACCCGTTATGGGATATATCATTGGCAAATATGATATTTCTTTTTAACACTGGGTAATATTCCATCCTCTGGACCCATTCACCTACTAAAGGGCATCTTAGTTGCTTCTAAGTTTTGATAGGTATAAATAAATAAAGATGTTATAAACACCCATGTGCAGGGTTTTGTGCAGACATACGTTTTCAACTCCTTTAGGCAAACTCCAAGGAGTATAATTGCTGGATCATATGGAGAAAGTATGCTTAGCTTTCTAGAAAAATAGCAAACTGTTTTCCAAAGTGATCGTAGCATTTTTCATTCCCACAGCCATGAATGAGATTACCTTTCACTACATCTCTCAGCAGCACTTGGTGTTGTCAGTGTTCTGGATATTGGCCATTCTAACAGGCATGTTGTTTTAGTTTGCAGTCCCCGATGACATACGATGTAGGCATCTTTTCATATGCTTCTGTATCGTCTGCATATCTTCTTCGGTGAATTGTTTGTTAAGCTTTTTGCCCATTTTTAAATTGGATTGTTTGTGTTCTTATTGTTTCTTTCTCTCTTTCACCCTCTCAATATTCCCATTACACTCCTTATGCTGTTTGTTGTTGTGCCAGATTAGTTGGAAATTCTGTTTGTTTGGGTTTTTCTTTTTCAATCTTTGTTCTCTTTGGTTTTTGGTGTTTGAGGATTCTTTTGATATATCACATCCTCAAATGCAGAGATTCTTTCCTCAGCCATGTCTGGTCTACTAATAAGCCCATCAAAAGCATTCTTCTTTTCTGTTCCAGATCTTTTTTATCATTAGTATTTCTTTTTGATTCTTTGTTGTGATTTCTATCTCTCTGCTTATATTATTTTTCTGTTTTTGCATGTTCTCTACTTTTTTCATTAGAGCCCTCAGCATATTAATCGAAATAGTTTTAAATTTTTGAGTCCAGCAATTCCAACATCGCTGCCATGTCCGGTACTGATGCTTACTCTGTCTCTTCAAATTGTGTTTTATTTCCCTTTTGGTATGGCTTGTCATTTTTTCTTGATAGCCACACATAATGTACTCAGTTCCCAAAAGGGCTTTTTCTACAGAAAGAAAAAAGAGTACATAGGTAGAAAAACAAGTTTATAGGCTTGGTGATAAAATAACCAGGTATTTTTCATATAATTTCTTAAATTTTTTTTAACAAATATAAGCCAAATATATTATTAGTTAGCAATGGGAAATTAGAGACTTGATTACTTTGGAGAGTGAGAAAGCATATTTGCCTGGGAATACAAGAATATAGCTAAAAGGTAGAGTATATCCATTTGAGGTTTGATCCCAATATTTTAAATGAAATATAGCAACACAGCTGTGTGATAGTTTTCCTGTGACATCCACTTGAACATGTGCAGGCTGAACATTAAATATGCTTGTTTTGGAGGTTTTCCAGGGTTTGGGGTTTTGGCAGACAGAGGAAAAGATGGTGATATTTCCAGGACATAGAATTTAAAATAGGTAAAAAAGAAAAACAAAGCATATGAATGGAGTGCTGAATAGGTTGAAAAATGATAAAGTCTGTGCTTTCAAGTTCCCAATAGATTCAAACGACTAAACTGAGGGTTTTCGAGTTGGGGGTCAAAGGCTTCCTATAAAGTAATACAGATTGGTTGTTATAAAGATGCTGGAACTTTAGGAGCTCAAAAGAAATGAGGCCAAGGTTTTGTTTGATTTTCAATGTCAACAGAGGGGATTAAAGAAATAAAAGGATAGAGAAATAGAGTGACCAAGTGAAACTTAAGTCTTCAATGAAAATTTAAAAAAAAGAAAAGAAATGGGTGACTTAGAATATGATAGCTGGCAGTAATAAAGACCTATGGACATGGGCGCAGTCTGGTCACACGAACTTCAAGGATGTGGATTTTTTTGTTTTTGTTTTTTAAATATATCTTTATTGATTTCAGAGAGAGGAAAGGAGAGGGGGAAAGAGAGATAGAAACATCAATGATGAGAGAGTCATTGATTGAGCCCACAACCGGGGCCTGTGCCCTGAATCGAGCCCGATCGCCTGGATCCTAGGTCAACGCTCCACTGCTGAGCCACGCCCGGCCGGGCAAGGCTGTGGGGTTTTTGCAGGGAAATTACCATGAAGAGCAAGCAGAGCACTTAGCTCTCTTTTAAACCAAGCAATGCCCAGGATGTTGGGGGGAAACTCACCACAGACACTACCCTAAGAGGACAGGCAGGTTAAAGTTTAGAGCGGGGAAGAAAGGATGAGAATTTCAGAGGTAAATCTGTGGTTATAGGGGTTGAATGACAGTTTTCTGGGGATGCAGATAGAAAAAACTTATTATAAACAAAAGGTAAAATAGCCTCAGAATTAGTCATGGTAATAGTTATAGAAAATAATGGATCGCCCGGCCGGGCGTGGCTCAGCAGTTGAGCGTCGACCTGGGATCCAGGCGATCCGGGTTCGATTCCCAGTCAGGGCACATGCCCAGGTTGTGGGCTCGATCAATGACTCTCTCATCATTGATGTTTCTATCTCTCTCTCTCTCCCTCTCCTTTCCTCTCTCTGAAATCAATAAACATATATTTTTTTAAAAAAGAAAAGACAATAATGGATAACCCATGATTATTATTTCAAGCCGTTATGTCATATAAGTTGCAAGGTAACACATTTTTAACTATAACTTTTCCTCTGGAGAACAAATAAACAAATTGATTGGTAAATGATGAATAAAAATATAAACATAGGGACAGAGATTTATAATAAAAACACTGATAAAAGAAAATGGTTTCAGAAAAGAATACTAAGTACCAGGTAATAATGATACTTTGTCCAACATCAGGAAAAAAAGAGAGAGATGCCAATTTGTGATGTGTGAATGCAAATAACCTGCATTTCATAGTGTAAAATAAATTATTTTTAAATACAGTATAATGTCTCTAAATTCTTAATTTTCTAAAACTGATTTTTTTAACCTTTAAAATTATAAGAATTAATGCTCTTGGTTGATGAAATATGTATATAAAGTATACCAATTCCTTCCATCTCCTCACAGTTTCCTTCTCCTAGTTAAATAAAAAATTGAAGCACAATTAATTTTAAGTTTCATCATTTTTATTATAAGGTGGCATGCATAATATAATCTGCTTATTACACTCTTATCTCTCTACATAAAAATGTAGTAACAGTCATCAAATAAGGTGTTCCATCATTCTTCTAATATCAAGATACATAGTGCTCTTCCATGAGTTGTAAAGGGTATAAAAAATAAGAAATATCTCCTTTTCACATTTTATAGATTCAAGTGAGATATTAAATACTAATATGATGTAGTTTATTATTAGTTGTCAAATAATTTACAAAGTATTTTCAGTTAAATATATATATGTGTGTGTGCGTGTGCATCATGAATTCAGAACTTGAAAGGCTTGTAAAAAATGGAGGGAAATTCCAGAATTTCCTAATTGTATTCTCAATTTAATTATGAAAATTGGGACTTTTATCAGTTATTCCTGGCATAAAAATAAATAGATATTTTTAGAACATGTAATTGAAAATTCATTTAGGAACGTACAGAAGAACTCCATGGAGAAAGAATTCATTTCTTCTCTCCAATGTCTTCCATTGTATTTACTTCAAATTAAAGCTAACACTTCCTGAAAAATTAAAGTATATCATGTGTTTGGGATCCATATGTTTCCATTTTTTTATGTCAACGAACAAAAGAAAATATGTTTCTTATCTTAAAAGATCAGAAATTTATTTTTTCCCCTAAGACCATCACCAAATGATCCTTCAGTCTCTTTCACTGTGAACTAATCACCATTGTGTAGTAAGTGAGCCAGTCCTCAATGACAAATTGGGGTCCTCTCAACAATAAAAAAGAAGAAAGGACACCAGCCTGTCCAAACTCGCAGGGCGCGCTGGCACGGTGTCAGCGTGCCCGACTCACCAAAGGCCCGGCCGCCCGTCCAACAGCGGGGCACACGAAGGGAGCGCTCGTGTGTGCAGCCGCGCAGGGCTCAGCGTGGTGCTGGGTGTTACCTGTTTTACCTGAAGAAGCAACTGGCCAGTGAAAGAACAAAATGGGTAAAAGAATGAGAGGTAACAGATGTCAAAAAAATTAAAAGACCCACTGATTTTCTTAATTCTAATCTAGTGTAAGAGAAAAGAATCTGAGTAACATTTTGTTCATAGAATCATGATACAGTTACGACATCTATAACTATGCTCATATCTATTTTCTATCTACTTGTGTATAAAATCCAAAAAGCCAAAAGAGGAAGACTCATTGAATGAATACCACTGTATACTGTTTGTGTTATAAAGTTTTATAGCAGTTAGATATCATTGATTAAAGATGGCACCTCAATGAAACTATGCTAAAATCTTGAGGAACTTTTAGAAAGTTTCATTTGTAATTAACGCCCAGAAAGTTTTTATCTTAACATACTAAATCTAAACAAAAATAAATCTTTCTGGGAAAGTGCTAATGTGACATTAAACATGACCTTTTAAGCAACTGATTGAAATGCAAGTTAAAAAAATCTGTGAGCTAAATAATGTCACATCAAATAGTATATCAATTTGTCAGTCTCATTAGAAATGCAAAAATAAGTTTTTGGTTGAATGGATTATTAGTTTAGAATATATGTTTTTATAGTCCTAAATGTTCAAATGAAAACATTTCTTACTCAGCTCATTTTTATGTCTATGTGATTTTGAAAACAAGTAATATATCACAATGCATCTTCCCTGAGGCCCCAAGCACAATATCTTAAGAGGCTAGAATTAAGGTGTTAGGCTAAAGCTATAAAAATCATTGAGATGAATACACATGGAGGCACAACTCATATTTGTTAACATAAACTATCTTAGATTAAATGAAAGACAACCTTCGATCGTCATTTTTCAGAGGAAGTTGCCAAATACCTAATACCTCCAGAAAAATTTACAGCAGAACATGTCTTAACCTGATCAGCAACTACATGTTTCCCAAGAAAGAAAACATAATAATTAGAGAGAAAACTTATTGATTATGAAGAAAGAAGCCGTGGTGGCTCAGGAAAGGTCCTGTGATGCTTCTAGGGAAGCGGAGTTGCCCTGGATTGCCATACAGTGGACAGGAAGTGGGAAGTGCCCCATTATGCTCTGTCCATTAGAATAACTCTGAATGCACCATTATGGATAAATGAAACGTAAAATCTTTTTAGAAATCTTATTGTTCTATTAACTTATTGTTTCTTATACTTTGACTCCTTCATGTAATCATCATTTAATTGCAATTTTCTCTCTCAACTTAATGGTGTAATAATGGGGAAACATATAATGAAAATCACATCTAAGATTTAATACATATTGTCTTAGATATAAGAACAAAGAAACCATATGCATAATTTAAGTTAAGTTACCATCCTTTTCTTCAGATTGTACTAATGGACCTATTAGTTACTACTGTTCATCCGTAGTATTGCTCTCCAGCTAAGGATCTCCTCTGAAATCAGTGGCAAATATGAAAAAAAAATTCAAAAATATTTTTCTCTTTTAAAGAGTGCCCCAATTTTCCATTGAATATTTGTAGTATTAAGAGGATAATGGCCGTGATCTTTAAGTTAGAAAATACCTTATTTTTCCCCAAAACATAAAGCTAAATTCTGCCATTCTTTTTTTTTAATTCCTCTTTATTGTTGAAAGCCTCACTGATGCCCCGCCCCTCCCCCACTGACCCCTCCCATCTCCCACTGAACTCTCCCCTCCCCCACTGACACCCCACCCCCCACCCCGAGGTTGGTAGAAAGCCCACAAAGACCACTCAGCGCCACCCAGTGGGAAGGAAACCGGGGGCTGGAGTCCTGGCTTCGCAGGCCTGAGAGGATCTCCCCAAACAACAAGAATACTTTATTGGGCAAAGCTGTCCCTCAGAAATGAAATAAAAAAAAAAATTAATACTAATCCTTCTCAAACGCCTCCAAAAAACAGAAGAGGAGGAAACAAGTTCACTTTGCAAGGCCGGCATTACCCTGGTCCCCAAACCAGTCAATACGCCTTAAGAAAATGGAAGCGCAGGACAGGAGCCCCGGTAAGCACAGACGAAATCAAAACCTCAGTAAAACATTAGGGAACCGAATACGACCACCCAGGAAAAGGCTCACAGGCCATGGTCAAGTGGGCTCATGCAGGTGCGCAGAGACGATTCGGCACCCATAAGTCAGTCAGCGTGACACACCACATCGGCGAATGAAACATAAAAGTCATGATCATATCAATAAATGCACAAAAAGCATCTGACAAAACTAAACCTCCATCTCTGATAAAAACTCTCAACAAAGTGTGTATAGAGGAAATATATCTCAACATAATAAAGACCGTATATGACGAGCCCACAGCTCACATCATACTCAGTGGTGAAAAGCTGAAAACTCCCTCTAAGATCAGGAACAAGACAAGGGTGCCCACCCTTGCCATTTCTATTCCACGTAGTACTAGAAACCCTAGACAGAGCAGTTAGGCAAGGAAAAGAAAGAAAACGTATCCAAATCAGAAAGGAAGAATTTAAATTATCTCTATTTGCCGATGACAGGATCTTATATATAGAAAACCATAAAGATTCCACCAAAAATCTGTTAGAGCTAATAAATGAATTCAGTGTATTTGCAGGATACAAAATTAATATACAAAAATTAATTGCATTTTTATACAGTAACAACAAACTATCAGAAAAAGAAATGAAAACAATTCCATTTACAATAGCATAAAAACAATAAAATACTTAAGAATAAATTTAACCAAGTTGAGTGATCTGTACACTAGAAACTATGAGACATTAATCAAAGAAATTGAGGAAGACACAAATAAATAGAAGGAGTTCCCAAGTTCATGGGTTAGAAAACTTAATAAAACTATGAGACATTAATCAAAGAAATTGAGGAAGACACAAATAAATAAAAAGAGTTCCCATGTTCATGGATTAGAAAACTTAATATTGTTAAAAGTGCGTACCACCTAAAGTGGTCCACAGAAAGGGCAAAGAGTTTTGTCTGCTCTTCAAGGAAGCTCCTTTCCATGAATCTCCACCTGTTCAGCTCGGAAGCTCTCGGAGCCCTGTACTCCTGGGGTTTTGTGGAGGCTTCATTATGAAGTCATGATTGAATAAACCACTGGCCGATGGGATTGAACTCAATCTCCAGCCCTTCTCTCCTACGTACCTACAATCTAATCACATGACTGGTTTTCTTGACAACCAGCCTCTGTCTTTAGGTGACCTGGGACTTTCCAAAGTCACCTCATTAACATGATAAAATACACCTTTATTGCTCTCATAACTTCATAAATTCCAGGGGTTTTAGGAGCTCTGTGCCAGAAAGGGAGACAAAGACCAAATATATATTTCTTACTATAAATTACAATATCACAGTAATTAATGCAACTGAATTGTATGTTTAAAATATCATTTTATTACAAAAAATAAATGATCTAAACAAAACAGTTACAAGGCAGAAATTTCAAATGGTATAGAAAGCAAGACCAAACTGTATGCTGTCTACATTTAACTCACTTTATATATAATGATATAGATAGATTAAAAGTAACATGATGGAAAAACCAATAAAGAATGTACTATAATATATGTAAACGAAGTAAAAAAATCAACCAAATTGTTGGGGAGTCCTGGGATAGAATCCATCTCTATTACCAGTGTATGATATAACCTCAATATGGGGCACAGGAGAAAAGGGGGTGATTGTAATAAAGTCGAATCCACTTTTGATGTTAGATTGCTGACCACTTTCAAGCTCCACCGCTGTGTCTTCCCCTCTTACGCCACATCACACAAGTTGGTAAGAAATTCTACATTGCCCCCCTCTTGACACCAATGAAAAGTTCATACTGTGTAAACCCAGCCTGTAATCATATGGGAAATCTAAATGTAGCCCCACCCCCAAACAAGGACACACACACACACACACACAGTTGTCCCTCCTTTGTCTCTCAAGCAAATTTTAGACCTGCTTGTATGTCAGCCCTGCTCTGCCCACGAAGCCTCATTATGTGGATTATAAATCTCTCCATAGCCACTGAGTGCATGTGTAGTGTCATCCGTCTCAACACTGGAACCATCTGAGCCCGGGATGGGTGCTTATCTGCTTCTCAAGGGTGAATTACAATTCAGTGAATTTCCAATGTCACTGAATTGCAGAAAATGATGTTTTAAATGGATTCTACAAGGCTACTGACAAAATATGTACTGACAAAATATGTACATAAACACTGTAGTATAAAGTATAAATGAACACACATGCAGATTCAGATTAGAAATTCTGAAACCACTTTACATGTGTAGTAGGTTTGAACAAATTAAATATATCAAAGTAAAGTTTCTCCATGTTAGAGTGCTAGTTTGCAAATTAGAAGGTAAAAATTTACAAATAAACAGGTGGGTAAGTTAGAATGAACTCTTGAAGGCAGTTAAAATGCAGAGATCAGTATGAACTCATTTTTATGTGTATGTACGTGTGCATTCTTTTCTCAAATAGAGGCTGAAATATACGCAGATATGTGTAGCGAGTACATACAATGTCTATATACTGCCTACTGTATGCCATTCTTTAATAAAAGAAACCAAGGTTCCTTGGAGAAACAGCTGGTTCTAGAACTCCAGCTGAGAAAATACAAAAGAGTTTGGAGCATCTTACAGTGCCAGATACTAAAAGCATGATTAAAAAAAATACAGAAGAACAGGGCACGTCAAAGGACACAGGAGCCAACCTGAAGAACTCCAAATAGTCAAATCTGGAATTAGGTGGGGAAATAATAATGATAACGATGATAATAATAACGGATTATAACAAAACTATCAAAATAACTTTCCATGCATCCATACTGACACACACACAAAAATGATTAAAAAAATTTTGAAATGCAGAAAAAGAGATAAGTAATTTGTACTCAAGAATTTCAAATGATAGCCCCGGCGGGTCTGGCTCAGTGGTTAGAGTACCGGCCCATGGACTGAAGGGTTTCGGGTTCATTTCTGGCCAAGGGCATGCACCTCTGTTGCAGGCTCGTACCCCAGCCCCAGGTGGGGCGTGTGCAGGAGGCAGCCAATCAATGTGTCTCTCACATAGATGTTTCTCTCTCTCGCTCTCCCTTCCTCTCTCTGAAACGCAATGGGAAAAATATCTTCAGATGAGGGTTAGAGAAAAAATTCCAAATGATAGATAGACTTAGAGATAGAGCTTAATTCCCCTTTCCTTGAGCATGGGCTGGTCACGTGGCTCTCTTCAAAAGAATAGAATATGAAACTGGAAAAATGGTAACTAAAGTGGAGAAAATTGTCAGATACCACCTTAACCAAGCAATCGACATTAACAACGGTGGTAATAAACAATGTTGATATCATATATCTTTGTCTCTATGATATTCTCCTCAAAAATGCACAGCTCCAGTATAATCATGACAAAATATCAGACATATCCCCGAATTAAACAACCTTCTCAAAAAACACCTGACCAAATCTCTTCAAAAGTGTCAAGGTCATGGAAAACAAAGACTGGAAAACTGTCACAGATAAGAAAAGACTTAGGAGAGCTAATGACTAAGTGCAAAATTGTACTCTGGATTGTATCTCTGAACAGAAAAAGATAATCTGAATAGAAAAAAATGGTAAAATCAGAATAAATCTGTAGTTCAGTTAATAGTATCATACTACTATTAATTTATACCTTTTATAAATATAGATATTACTCACATTTAGTGCTAAGAAAATGAGGTCTGGAAGAAAGTGCTGCTTGGAGATGGGCTGGAGTTTGAATTTGAGGTCTGGTACCAGAGCTTTCCTCATAAGCACTAGTCTCATCCGCTTTCTTCCTTTAGTTATACCCATCAAATGACACTTCAGAGATTTGCTATTATTTCTTTATGGGTCTGAAATTTCCTTTAAATCTCTTGATATGTTATGAAGATTTTATGTCATGTTTAAGATGCATTTTTGTTAATTTTGCCTCGCTGAATTGTAAGTAATAATTTTAAAAACAAACAAACCATGCACTGCTCAAGATATTTGCATTTTAAATGCAAAATATAAAGACTTAGGTGTTCACAGTCAATCATGCACAAGATACTGAATTTGCCAATAAATGTCCACCACCTTTCGGTTTTGCCAACAACATATCAAAGTTATTTATCAATTATTTCATTTTTTGAACCTAGCGAATTACAAAATAAGGCTTATTTCTAAAAATAAAATGGAGATAAATGTCTCCAGAGGAACCCTAGACAGACACACCAGGGCTATTCACTGCCTGAATATTTATGGCTCACCTCCCCTGTATTAGACACCAGCCTGCTTATCTAGTGAACAGTTAGAGGATTGTCATTTATATGCCAAGACTGCGTCACTTTTTTACATTCAAGGAATTTGCTGGTATTACTTCAATGCATGACTGAAGGTGCACTGACATGGGAATATAAGGCAGTTATTGGCAACTGAAGTTGTATATGTGGTGTTTGAGAGTGTGTGAGTGTGTGTGTGTGTGTGTGTGTGTGTGTGTGTGTACCTGCACTCCCACATGTGTATTAAAGCATCGGTGTGCTTTAGAATTTCTGGAGCAATTTGTTTTTGATTTATGAAGGTCACTAGTGAGTATATAGATCAAAATTTGACTTGTCTTCCATAAAGGTCTTGATTAGTCAATCAATAGCCAAGTGCATTTCAGAGTGCAATTCTAAAGGTTCTTGGAAACACTCTCTTTGGTGGTATGAGTCAGAAACATGCTACCCTGACCACAAAACAATTTTTTTTAAAGTATTGCCAAGGTCTATTTTCTGAAGGAGTACAGAGAATTATGGAATTTTTTTGTTTCACAAAGTGCCTGACTAATAACGACAAGAAACATTTTTTTTCTATTAAAGAGCTAATTATGATGTTCCTTGGAGTTCTATGGCTTTTTATTCCGTATAATAAAAGTAAGTAAATTGGAAATTCTTGATGCTATTTTACTTAACAAGTACACCATAATATATACCCAAATTAGTGTTACCTAAGGACACGGGAATTTATATATGTCACTCACTCATTTAATTTTTTATTTATATCACTGTGATGGAACATGGCGATGCGATCATAGGGCGCCCTTCAGGGAAGGGCTCTTTGTCCCCACCCCCAGAAGGACCATCAGCTATGTCCCATGCAGGGTTGCCTGAGCTGCCATTCCACCAAAAAGGGCAGCTGTGAGGCACCACTCCAGTTCCTGAGCTCTCAGTAAGGCTGGCCAGGGATTTAAGGGGCTTCTTTTGTAGCTCAACATCTCCCTCTGCTCAGTCCTGCTCCCCAACATCTCTAAACACACGGCGTTGGCTCTGGGGGCTCCCGTGATGGATATCTCCTATGCTGACATGAGCTCCAGAGTCTGTTTGGAGAACCCTACGTGCAACAGTCAGGTGTGTTTAAAAAATAACTAGTCTTGTCTCTATATCCATGAAAAGTTATTCCAGAGTTTTGAAAACTATATTTGGGTTTTATATTTTAACTTAAAAATTGTATTAAATTCTAAATCATATTATTTTAAACTGCTTCATATGTGAGCACATTTCATCCTTTCAGGGTGTGGAGCTCTTATGGTGGGACCAGCTTTGCGGTGCCAGATGCGCTATAACCGCAGGTTATCTCAACATCCCTAGGAACTGAGGGGATTCCGCACACAACCGAAGTAGAACTACAAAACCTGGACTTACCTTCGCACCAAAGCGTTCAAATCAACAAACAAGTGCTGGGAGGGTGTGGAGAAAGGGGACCCTAGTGCACTGCTGGTGGGAATGCAGACTGGGGCAGCCACCACGGAAAACAGTATGGAGTCTCCTCAGAACATTAAAAGTGGAGCTGCCTTTTCAGCCAGTGATCCCACTTCTAGGAATGTGTCCTAAGAATCCTGAAACACTAATCAGAAAGAATATACACACCCCTATGTTCATAGCAGCGCAGTTTACAATAGCTAAGATCTGGAAACAGCACAAGTGCTCATCAGTAGATAGGTGGATGAAAAAGCTGTGGGACATTCACACCATGGAACACTACGCAGCTGTAAAGAAGAAGGATCTCGTACCCTTTGGGACAGCATGGAGGGACCTGGAGAATATTATGCTGAGGGAAATAAGCCAGGCAGAGAAAGACAAATAAATACCACATGATCTCACTTAGATGTCAAATCTAATGAACAAAATAAACTGATGAAAAAAATTGGACATAGATATAGATATAGAAGCATGGAACAGACTGACAGATCTCAGAGGGAAGGCGGGGAGGGAGGGCAGGAAGAGGTGAATCAAAGACTGCATATGCATATTCGCATAGCCCACAGGCACAGACAAGAGGCAGGAGGAGGCCTGGGTGGGAGCCAGGTGGGGGGGCCAAGGGGGGATGGAGGGTGTCTGTAATACTCTCAACAATAAGATAAATTTAAATAAGTAAATAAATAAATAAAACAGATGAAACAAAGCAAACACATTAAATGAGAAGTCAATGCCTATAAATACATTGGCCATGTGGCATTGAAAGACAGTGATTCCTGGTGTGTGGGAAACACCAGAGGCAGGCTTACCATGGCTAGAAGTTACTGCCATGAGGGAGTTTCCAGGTTGTAGTTCAGGAAGAAAGAGCCCAGGTGGAAACAGGCAGACTCTAAAAAAAAAGAAAAGATAAAAGGAGAAGAAAAAGAAAATCCACATGAACATCTCAGTAAATGCAAAATCGTTGTTTCACAAAATCCAATATCATTTCCCATGAAAATTCTCAGCCTGATCATTGCATCATTGCATCTAGGAAAAATCTACAGCTCATATCATACTTAACAGTGAACTGCTGAAATTTCTCCTCTAAGATCAGGAATAATACAAGAATGTCAGTTCTCACCACTTCTATTCAACATTGTATTATATGTTCTATTCAATGAAATAAGAATAAAATTCATCCAGTCAGAAAGGGAAGAGGTAAAACTACCAGTTTGTAGACTACATGGTCAGCTATATAGAAAATCCAGCAGGATCTAAGAGAAGCTACTAGAATTAATAAATTATTAATCAAATTTCGTAAGCCTCCAGGATGCAATATCGATATTTTAAAAATTGTGATTTTCTACATTCTAGCAGTGACTAATCAGAAACTTAAAATTTAAAAATACCCTTTATGATATTATCAAGAAATACAGAGTAATTAGGAATAAATTTAATAAAATACGTGAAAGAACTTTATAATGACAAATTATCAGATTTGTTTGTAAGGAGTGACTGATTCTGAAATTCATATGGCTACTCAAATGAACTAGGATACCCAAAACAACTTTTAAAAAGAGTAAATTTAGAAGATCTGTGCTCTCTGATTTTCAGGCTTAATATAAACCTGTTCTAATCAAGACAAGGTGGTAGAGGTATAAAAATGGGAAAACAGATCAATAAAACATAACAACAAGTGAAAATACACCCACACAGATACAAATAGTGATTTTCAACCTAAGTACAAAAGGCAACTGCAACAAGTGGTTCCAAAAACAAATGGATATGCAAATGCAAAAATAAACTCCAAACGATACCTCACACTGTATATAGACATTCAGTAAAAGTGGGTTGTGTACTAAATGTGAGAGCTATACAATGAAATTTCTAGAAGAAAATATCATAGAAAGCCTTTGTCACTTTTGTATAGGCAAATATTTCTTAGATATAACACTAGATGTACAATCCATATAAGAACAAATAGATATATGGAACTTTGTCAAAACTAAAAATGTCTGTTATTTCAAAGACTCTGATAAGAGAATTAAAACACAAGCCATAGACTGTGAATAAATATATGCAAATTAAATATTTCATAAAGAACTTGTATTCAGAATATATAAAGAACTATAGAAAGTCAATAATAAGAAAACAAAAGGACACAATAAGAAATAGGCAACAGATCTGAAAAGATCCATTTGCTGTAAAGTAAGAGCTACTTGAACCCACACAATACTGTATGGAATACAACCATGGATACGGCATTCTGAGAGCCCACATGGTAAAGGAGTTGGGAGTTAATACACAAGATGTGTGGCAATTCACAAGTAATATGACATGAAGACTGGTGCCTAGCTTCAAAATAATTTAAGTCCTGATTGGATAAAGGTGATCTTAGACTGCAAATTGCCCTACTTTACAACCACAAAAATACGTTCTAAAAGAAGATAATATCCAAGGCCTCAATTTATCCCCAAAATCTGACTGCCAGCACATAACCCAAAATAAGCAGGCATAGGAAGAGATTTCCTAATTGACACCAGGAGGAAGACCAGGCGGGAGATGGAGTTATGCGATGTGGATTCTAGAAACTAGTGTTAGATGTGTTAGGAAAAATAAAAGGCAAGATAGAGAATCCCCACAGCTAAATGGAAAGGATTAATAGATATTTAACACAAATTCTCACTGTGAAAAATTTATAGGTGAATTTATGCATTTAATAGATGTATTTAACACAGGTTAGACACACTAGAAAAGGTAGTATGAAAGTTGAAAAACAGATAAGAAATAAGTATACAAAAGAAAGAACAGAAAGGCAAAAGTTAGAAAACCAGAAGAGTGAGAGTGATGTAGGAAATGCGATCATGATTTGAGTCTGCAAAATCAAGAGAGCGTCAATGACAAAAAACGATACTTGAAGAGATGATGGCTCAGGATTCTCCACAACACAAATGACAGCGTATTATAAAGTCAAGAATTATTAAAAACTCGAGAAGACTAAGTAAAATGGAAACTGTATTTAGACATGTTACAGTAAAGCTGCTAAAATGCAACAGACAATTTTAAAAGCAGCCACAGGAAAAGGGACATACGATCTGCAGAGGAAAAAATCATAAGACTGACAGCTGACTTCTCAAGAAGTAATGCACTTGCATGAGGTTAAGAAAATAATCATAACAAGCTGACAATAATAGCTGCCAGCCTGGGACTATATACCCAATGAAAAGTATTTTTAAACCCCAAAACAAAAAAAGGGCAGCAACAACAAGAAAAGCACCTCCCCTGGCCAGGCCACTCAGCTGCTTGGAGCATGGTCTCCGTACACCAAAGGGTCGCGGGTTTGATCCCCACTTGGGGCAGGTACTGGAGACACCTGATCACTGTTTCTGTCCCACATCGATGTTCCTCCCTCTCTCTCTCTCCCTTCCTCTCTGTCTAAAATCAATAAGCATATCCTTGGGTGAGGGGAAAAAAGACAAAACAAAACAAACAAAAAAACCCTGACTTCTGCTTCATCTAAATGGATGAACTTAACTTAAACTAAAATTTCTTTCTCATCTGAAACAACCAGAAAAAAAGTAACCAAATTTATGACACAATTTTCAAGATGCTGGGGCAATAATGGAGAGATGTCCTAGGGGACAGGCAAGAAATGGGAAGCACCACCAAGATTTTTTTTCCCCCACAGTGGCTTTACTTTTAAAGTATTGTTCATATCACTAGATTGATATAGGTCATTTGTTGTTTCTTTTAAAACATTTTTCTGTCTTCTTTGGGCTATTTGTACATATTTTACGATACAATTTTATGTCTGTCTTCTTTGATGTATAGCTTATTCCTCTATCTTGCTGAATTTTTAAATTACTTCCATGAGATTTACAGTATACCTTTAAAATAGCTTAAGTCCATCTTCAAATAATATATACTGTTTCTCAAATAGCATAAAAACTATAGAACAGTACATTTTAAATTCTTCCCTCCATCCCTTGTATTGTCAAACATTTCACTTCGACACACACTATAACACACGATATATTTTTACTTTTATTGCTTAAACCGTCAGTAATTTTTAGAGCAATTAAATACAATAAAAATTATATTTTACCTTCATTTATTCCATTTCACCAGTACTCATTTCTTTTTATAGATACAAGTTTTGACATATAGCATATTATTTCTGCCTGAGGAACTTCAAATTTAAGTCAGTGAATTTGGATGTAATTTGTTACACTCTAAAGAAAACAGATGCAGCCTTATCTGTGGAAGTATCCTTCTTTCCCAAACCCTTATTTTCTCACATCCAAACTTAGTCTAAGTTATTATTAGAATTATTATTCTAAAATATCATTCCATTTCATTCCAAATAGTGTTCAAGTCCTCAATGAGTCATGGCACCATGAATTCTTTGCCACTAGCCACAAAGTAAACTTATAGAATTTGTTATCAATTTCTTTGATATTAATTTCTGTTAAGAGAAAACATATTTAACATAATACGGCCTTAATATTTGCATGTCAAACTGCCTCTCTGTCATGGCCTGTGCTTTAGCCACACTGGACTTTTACAATTTCTCAAACCATCTAACTACATAAACACATTATTTGGCCTGGAACAATGTTTCCACCCACCTCATCTCCTTTCTCTGGGTAAATCTTCATGATCTAAGGTCTAAGTTTAATGTTCATAGCACTTTCTTCCTTTCCTTCAGAGTACTTATCCCTTCTTAAATTATATATTTATGTGAATACATTCATAAGATTCTTTAATTTGTATCTATTTCCTCCATTGGATCCCAAACTATAGAGTTAAATATTTGTGCAACGTGTGTGCAAGTCTGCTTAACATTGTATTCTCACCATTTAGACAGGGTCTGGAACTTATTAGGTATTAAGGAGATACTTTTTTAATGAATGACTATGAATGAATGAATAAATGAATGAATGAATTTTCATAAATCTTTTATCACTTTACACAACTAAAAAATAAAGCCCAAAGAGCTGAGGTTGGAAGTAGAGTTTTCCACTTTCATCGATGGTCATTCCAGCCTCTGCAGAACTGTATGCTTTCCAAAATCCTTTCTAAAACACACCTATATGTATGCATTTATGACTATATTTTTCACCGTGCACCTACTTTGTCAGTTTTCTGTAATTCTCTCTCCTAACCCTGTCACCACCCCACCTCTACCCCCAGGAGCCACACTCAGACGCATAAACAGAGGTGGGGGGGTTGGGGCCCATGGGTGTAATTGTGTTAAAGAGGACATGGATGTGATGGAGCTGCAGATAATATAGTTATTCTGATAATAAGCTTCCTCCTGAGCTTGTGAGTTTTGGGGATCGGGGAACATGTATACTTTCTTGAGGGTACCCAGGATCTACTTATTTGCTAGACATATCATTAGTGCTCACTAAGTGTTCTGTGCATTAATGAACGCTTATGAAACATTTAAAATCAAATGCAATAGATTTTCCACCGTGTCTAAGAGTTTTAAATTAAGATTACGGATATATGCCCAAAGAGGGCCTACACACTTATAAATTCAAGCCGCATTGCCGAGGTTGCTCCTTCTGTTAACTTGGTGTTAATAAAATATGATTTTTATATACAGTAGGGTAGGCACTTCATGGTGCCTGTCAGATAATAAAATGTGTTTTGCAGTTTTCCACTTTCATGTTGATGGATGCAAACATAATATACAAACTACTTGGAGACTTTCCACCCACCATTCTCGTCCTGTGTAAGAGCTTTTCATTGAAAGTGGTTACTGCAGAGCATCTGAGGTCAGGGAATGAAGATCAGTTGTGCACACATTGACAATGCAGAGTAGATTTAGATTAACACAATGTGTAAGCGTTAGAACTTAACTCATTCCAATAAAAATAGGTTTGTAGGCTTTTAAAATTTATTTTATTTTATTTTTTTAGCAAAATGTCCTGTGCCTCTTTGGAAATACATAGAAAGAATATTTATACATGATAATGATGGTGGTGACCTTTATAAGAACTGCCCATTATTGATTATTGTAAATGTGCTTAATATACTGCAGACCTTAACTCATTTAATCTTGTCAAACTTAACAGAGAGCAACATTGGGACTCACAAATACTAAGTTATTTGGAAAAGAAGGTAGAATAACTTATCCTCAATGTCTAGTAAGTGAGAGGGAATAAGAACCTATCCTATATTAATTCAAAGATGTTGTTTTAAAGATTTGTAGTGCTATGAACCAAACTAACCTAGTACCTTTCAAACTTTGTAGCCTAGTGAGTGCACAGGGACACTAATACATCACAGGAATAATCATCACGGCATGACTAACATTAATTCCACTTGAAAAAATATGAATATGTTGGAATTAACATCTAAAGTGCTCTTGAAATATTGCTTTATTTTAATTTAGATAATATTACAGAAATCATTAAATAATTATACAAAGGCAAATGGAGGAGCAGCTTTATTAATTAAGCATTTATTTATATCAGAGAGTTTCTTATTTTTTATTTTTATATGAATAATCTTCTTAATAAACAACAATTAATTAACTCCATTCTAATCTATCACTTAAGTCTGAATTCTAATAATCATATGATTAATTTAAATGAAGCCTTTTTACTAGCTCACCATCTTTATGTTCTTTTATCCCTCATTCTATGTTAGCAGTAGGCCGAGCTTTCTAAACCATACAAAAGCAAAAACTCTGTTTTCCCTGGGAAAGCAATAGAAAGTGACAGTGATACTGATGACAAAAATCATCACAACATGTAGCCAAGAAATCAGGTGAAGCATCGCTTGCTTTTTCCGAGTTTCTGCTACCACAAAGTCAATTCGACTGCCATAACCCACCTGGATCCTATGCTGAAGCTGGCTGTGACCAGTGGAAATTCTTGTCATGCTAGGCCAACTTTACCGGCAGACTTTTATGACCGCAAACTCTAGAGATGGACCTGACTCCCCAACTCATTCCATTGATTCCTTAGCCAATTCTTAAGTTTCCACTCAGAATACTTGCCTTGGATTTAAGAAATCCAAATCTTATTTCATAATTTCTCTGGAACTATTTCCAGCCATTCTCACATATTCTCTTTCAATTTCTTGAGTATTTATCTATATAAATTAACACATAACCAAAAGAGACAGAGTTACAAGCTAATTATTATTCTATGTATAATGACCCTTAATATTTTTCAAGATAATTTTCTTCATCTGTCAAGCTTAGATTTATCCTGTGGAATAAAATTATATCAACTATCAATGTTTACCATTAAATTTTTGGTTCTACATCAACTATTAATGTTTACCATTAAGTTTTTTATTTACTCCAATGAAACAATCAGGGGTTGCTTTCTGTGATGACTGAGTCCCTCTGACAGAAAACCACACACACAGATAAAAATAAATGCAAAGGAGACAGTGGTAAAGCAGGTTAGGTTGGGGGGAAAAAGCAGGTGAAGGTGGAATGAGCCACAAGGCCAAACTATTCAGAGAGAAGATGAACACCAGCAGGGGAGGGTTATGAATGAGCTACTAGAAGTCCCAATATTCACAGTGCCGATGCCCATCTTATCTGATAAACACTTAGGTTAAAATACATTACAGCCTTCTAGTTATGTGCTCTGCACGCAAATTTAATTATGCTATTTTAAAATATTTTCCAAGATGTTTATCTAAGATGATCAATTACTTATTTTTATTTTTATTTAAATGACAGCTCACTAAAAGAAGAGAGGAAGTGAAAGTAATTGCTTAAATATATAAAAACTGGAATATTTTTATCTGGTCTTCTTATTTGAGCTTTAGCCCTGACACATATGCCAGAATTTAGGTTTCTAATATAACTTTGATTAATTGAAGATAGTTATATTTTGTTCACTTAGATTAGTGCATAACTCAGATCTAGTATGCAGGAGAGAAAAGGAACACCTCTCTCCAAAACATGTCTTCAATGTTCACATCATGAAATAATAGGATTTTTTGAGCAACTGGCATTTATCAGTGTCATTTTACTATAAGATCAGCACATGTTCCCAAACAGTTGTTGGTTTAGAAACATTCTCTACAAACCCTGGTTTAGGACTTCCCTCTAGCTGTGTTCACTTTCCATGCCCATTGCCAAAGCTTTCCTTAATGAAACAATTCCAATGATTTATAAATTTCTTCTGATTTTGTCTTTGTCTTTAAATTTTAGTTTAAGATATTTTTACTCAAAATATAGCATGAGTATGCCTAGATTCCTTGAAAGATTGCTCGGATCACAAAGCATTTTACTAGTGTTATATTAACACTTTTATATACAACAGTGTCATAGGCATATTTCCTTTTTTAAGGCTTCGTTCATGTTAAGTTAGGTTGGATAAATGATTCACATTCATTTCTGAAGCGATGCCATCTTCTCATTTAGTGTACATATCTTTAGAAAATCACATTGGAATCCTGAAGAGATAACAAGACACATCGAACATTTCTCTTTTTTTTATAGCATCTAAGTTACTCAGAGCTTTCTCTGAAACTCTTGGGACCCAGATGTCCCAGTTCTGCTGAAGGTATATGATGGCCTGTCATAGTTCAAAGACACTATTTCTGATAAGTCACTGGTTTCTGCTTTTTCTCTAAAACTCCATACTACTGGGACTATACTGAACAGCATTTCATTGATTTAGTAGAATGTCATCCCTAACATAATACAAATGGAATACTAAAATAGTTAGCCATTGGCCACAGTTCAAAAATTATGTCTTAATGTTAAAATCTGCATGCAATCATATTAAGACAACTCTAGGCAAGGTAGGGTGGCATGACATCTCCCCCAAATTTTATTGATTCAGGCTATTTTTCAAATGCCAGTTGTCTAACAACAAAAATGTATCTGGTAAATGTAAAATATAAAGCTAATTTTAAAGATAACAATTAAAAAAAATTTTCTCCTTTCTTCCACTTCCCTTCCCTTGAAGGAGCCAAGCAGGCAGTACAGGGGAGAAGACTGCAACAGAGCCAAGGACCTGCTGAGGCTGAAAAGGTGTAGTGCCACGGAGCTGGTGGTGGGATTGGGGCTGAGCAGTAGTAAAGCCAGGAACATCGCTGTGTGACCAGCGGTTGAGAAAGTGACTGGCAGTCAAGAGAGGGAGTATATATCCAGGGGGACTAAGCAACTAAGTTAATATACTGAGATATTAAAAATCATGATTGTCACTAGCAAAGAAAAAATGTACAAATATGAAAAGAGATAACATATTAGATTGGACTTGGTGATATTGTTATAAATAGATCTCCAGGTATTTATATTTGGAAATAAATGCATATATATAGTATTATGTATCTTATTATATTGTACATATGTATACATATTATGCACTTTATTACATTATATATGAAAGTATATATATGTTCATAATATTATACATATGAAAAATATGTATTTAGCTTTGTTATCTAGAGGGCCTGGATTCTATGATACCTCTATAGCAATGAGGATAATGAGTGGATGGATCCTGGTCTCTAAATACCACCCTCTACTAAAAAAAAACAAGGGTCCTTCAAGAAATGGCTTAGCCCTATCAGTGTGGCTCAGTAGTTAAAAGTCGACCTATGAACCAAGAGGTCCCCGGTCAGGGCACATGCCCAGGTTGTGGGCTCGATCCCCACTGGAGGGCATGCAGAAGGCAGCTGATCAATGATTCTCTCATCATTGATGTTTCTACCTCTCTCTCTTCCCCCTCCCTCTCTCTGAAATCAATAATAAATAAATAAAGTATTAAAAGAAGTGGCTTAAAGGCTAATTTCAAGAAGGGAAAGTGCAACATGAAACTGGAACACATTTTTATGATAGAAATGAAAGTTCTCAAAGAATTATTGGGATATGTCAGAAGAAAAAAAATAGTTTAAAGGGGCTTTTACTAAATCTAAAAAAAGCTGCATCAAAAATATCAATAGTAATGCCTTATATCATATTGGATAAAATCATAATTCACAACTCCATAGCGATATAAACGAATAAATTAGTAATTATATGGGGCTAAAGGAAAATCTCATCTTTATGTTAGAATCACAATACATTAGGAATAATGAGATAAATAAAAATAAACCATTTAGTGGATATTTGAGGCAGGGCGAATCAATGTTGTAAAATTGGTGGATAGAAGCTTGGTGATAGAATATTAAGGTAGAGTCATAGTAATTTCCCCTCAAAAAATTTTAAATTACACAAGAAATACCATAAGTTTTCAGTAGAAAAAATTTGTAGACAATTTTGCAACTTTGCCAGCTGATCAGGGGTATAGCTTCAGTGGGGAAGAAAAGATGTTCTATTCTCATGATGGGATTGTACACTGAAAGACACAGCATCAGCTCCCCCAAGAGTCATGAACTGATTCTATGTATGAGGGAACATTCAGTGGAACCAGGTTGAGGGAAATCCTTCAGATGGTAAGCCTTACATCCCCTAAAAGAGTCTAGGTCATGCAAGATAGTGTAAGACTGGGCAAAGATTCCAGATTGAAGAGGAATGCAGATGTGAAAATGTGAAAATGTAATACATAATCCTGAATGATACCTTGGACAAGAAAGGAAAAAGATATATTGTTGAACTGCTAGCAAAATTTGGATGAAATCCGTGGATTGCATTGCAATATTGTATTGATTTCCAGGTTCGCATGGTTGCTCTATGGTTACGTAGGAGAACACCTTGTGTTTGTAAAATATGTACTGTAGTATTGAAGAATGGTGGGACATCATGTCTGGAACTATTTTGGGTGGCTTGAAAAGGGAAGAGTGATAAGCACTCGCTGCTGGGAGAACAGGGAACACATGTGGGTCTTTGTATCCCCACGTATCTTGAGAAAAACTGTATCCCACGCTGTCTCTGCAAGGATGCTTGTACAGCAAGTGGCTGTGAAAGGCAGAAGCAACGTCTCTTTCCAAGGGCAGAGAGGAGGTCTGTTCCATGAACAGAATAAAGTTAATGTTTCCCTCTGGGTAAGAGTGGGCAGGTATAGTCGCAGCCCCTTAGACATGGGGGCTTTTCGAAGTTTGTAATTACTCAGTCGTCACGAAGCCCCACGGGTGTGCAGCAACCATGAGCCCGCCTTCTCGCCATCCCTTTCACCACCCCCTGTACTGAGCAGCAGGAACCAGTGGGCACATGATGCTAATGCCGCCTGCTGTGTCCTGAGTGATAAAGTCTTCAGGACTAATAATAAAATCTCTGAGCCAAAAGTCTCTCTTCTGCCGGCCTCTATGAGACTGTGGCAAGGTAACTTGTTGGCCTGCAAGCAGGATAAAATAAATCTCAGACCCTTCATAATCCTTGACATTTATAGGCAGTGAGTAAAAAAGTGGTGACTGAGAAAATGTAGTAAAATATCAACTCGGGGATCCGGGTGAAGTGCATGGGAAGTTGCATCTCAACACTTATGTAGGTGCAACTTTCCCACAGACTTCATGCCATTTTAAAATTATTCCAAAATACAATTATATAAAATTACATTGATTTTAAAATAACATAAAATTTCTGTATTTTTAAGTATGGAAAAGTACTTGAAATTTATTTAAATCTTAAAATATTTAAATACATATATATGCAGACCTTTTAAATAGCCACCAAAATAAAGCCAGATTAGTCATTAAGCAGTTGAGCAGTAATTCTCACTTGGCCTATAATATATACATTACAATAATTTTCAGCCTGCCATTTATATTTTTAAAACTAATTACCTTCCAGCCACTTAAAGTATAATGAATATCTAGAGATGTGCAAATATCAATGATCATCTGGGAATTTATTTGCATTTTAACTTTTTCATAAACATGCATAGTATTTTTAAAAAACAACAAGAAAAAGCAACTCCACACGAGCAAAATACCAATGCAGGTGGAGAATGATCTGTCTTCTATAATGCTAATGTTTTAAATTTTTCCCCCCTGTAATCACTCTGAAGTGTACAGGTATTTCTTTAAATATTTTCATAATGCCATAACTGTTTTTTAATCAAGAAAAACACTGCATATTACTGCCCTCAGGAAATACATCCTGAACATTAAACATAAAATATTAATATTTTAATTAGCATTTATTAGGAGTGAAATATCCAAGGTGACAATAGAGCCAAGTAATTATAATGTGGGGTCTAAAGGTAGAGTGTTCGGAGTTTGATCTTGTGCACATTATTTAACTTCTTTCATCCTCAATTTTCTCACCTAAAAATGAGCATAGCAATAAGGCCACGGAGAGGGGAAAATCTGAAGTATCTGGTACACAGTAAGAGTTCAGTATATCAGCTTTTGTCCCACTTGCCTATACCCCGATTTTTTTGGGTGTGCAAAATATATGGAATTTATACAGTCTAATAATCTAATTCCCTTAGAAGAGCACTTCTTCTTTGACATAGAAATAGGTCTTTTTCTTTCCCCGGGTCCCTTGCCCACAATTTCCCATTTGGGTGAACCCTCTGACATGGACAACGGAAGCTGTCCAAGAGCTCCCACCAAGCTGAAGAGGCAGATGAGCTGGGGCAGGTAACAGACCACAGTTGGAATGTTTTGAACTGAAGTCTGTCTTTTTATTGTTAACTAAAATATACCTTTTGTTTGTTTGTTTACTCCTGAGATTGATACATAGTTTGTGTCCATGGGATGCTTTTTCTCTTTTTCTTTACTTTATTCATGGCATTCTTTAAAAAATTTATTTTTTTTAAACAATTTCATTTTTATTACTCCAGTGTGAATTCCCTTTTATTTCCAAAGCATTAGCATTACTTTTCCCAATATTTTCCTTGGAGCCAGAGGAAAAAATGGAGGTTGTTCATTGCTCCAATGCCTGATTTCACGAATTCTGTGCCTCTAAAAGCAGCTGCACGTCATATTTTATTTATTGAGCTCCCTGACCCTTTTCTGACCCCAGAAAAGAACTTCAGAGAGTTTATTATAGAGGTAAGTGAACTCTATATTCTTTTGCTCTCAACAAAAGAAATGAATTACATCAAGTTCAACTTTAGATGTCCCTTATATCTATACTTCCTTCTCAATTTTCTGTATTGCTGCCACTCTTCAGACCTGAATTACCTCTTGCTATTTGGACCACTCAAGAGCCTCTGTGCTCTCTCTCCATCAAGCTTCTTCTACAATGCCCTCAGAAGTACTCCTCTGCACCCCTTCTTTAATCACGCCATCCCATTGTGTGTCCATGTGTCTGCTGGTTGGTTGCTTTCTTTTAAGACATTTACTGTGCTCCTATTCCCTAAAGAATAAACCAGTATACATCTATACGTGTTCCCTAAGCCTCAATTTCCTCAGCACGTCCACAAGACAACGAGAGCACACTTAGCACTTAGAGTTCCTGATATGCAGTAAGTGTTCAATGTGTTAGGCATATTTATTATGTACATTTAAAACAGCAACATATTGTATGTTGGAGAGTAAATGTGAAGAAAAACAATCAGCTTTGAATTAAATGTTAAATTTTATAGGACTCCTCTCTATCTTTCTGCCCAGGTTTTTGTGGTCTGCTCAGGTTTTCTCTAAACTACTAAGATCAGAATTCTCCACAACCTTGGAATATGTCCAGACATGTTCTCAGGGGCCCCCTTGGGCACTTCAGAGAAGGTGGGCCAGAGGAATGCTGAGTTACAGCAGCCAAAGACTTGACTCGACAGGATGTGACTTTCCCTCAAACATAACTGAAGCGTTCACGGGTTGGTGCCCTGTTCGTGGGGGATGGGGAATCCCCATCCCTGGAAACACTTCTGCAGGGACGACAGACAGGATTCATAACCTGCAACCCTCTGTACAAGGAAACATGCTCATTGAGTTTAGCTTCGAAGTAAGAAGCACACAAGTGCTAAAAATGAAACATACTTTTTAAATCCCAATGAAATTTAATTGATCAGTGCCCTTTCCTTATACAGAACAGTGAGCTTTCAGAGGAAACTAGAGCCCCTGTTCATTAAATAGTTCACCATTTGTTTTGCTTCAAACATTATCCATTGTTCAATCATTAGCTCTGAAATACCTATGACAAAATTCAAAAGCAAGCCTTGCAGAATCTTATGTAAAAAAATATTTTTAGTTGATTTTGGTCTAGATGAACAGATAACATAATTTGACACCAAAAACAAGAAAACAAAAAACAAGTACTTCCTTAAACCTCCACAATGAGATAATTTGGACTATTTAAATAAGTCACCAAACAATCTGTCAATTAGTTTGACTTTAAAAGCATTATTCTCAGAGTAAAAATATTTGTCCATACACACTCCTGCCGGTGGCTTTTAAAAAAATATATATGTCTTTCTTGATTTCAGAGAGGAAGGGGAGGGAGAGACAGATTGAGAAACATCAACAATTAGATAGTCATTGATCGGCTGCCTCCCGCACGCCCCTCCTGGGGACTGAGCCATGTGCCCTGATGGGAATCAGACAGTGACCTCCGGGTTGGTCGGTCGAGACTCAACCACAGCCCTGTCGGCTGGGCCGCAGGGGGCTTCTACTAAAATTCCTCTTTTGCAAAACTGATTGTTAAATTGAATGCTTTTCATTTATTCATTTTTAAGTTGGCAAATAAAAATTTTTAAAGTATGGTTTTAAATAGGAAAGCAGAAAAAATAAAAGAAAAGCAGAAAAAAAAATGAGAGGCAGAGAATGAGCAAGTGAAGAATGCATAAAGGAACACAGAGGAAGAAAGAAGGGAGGGGAGCCAGAAGAAGGAAGAAAGGGGGAGGGAAAGGCTGCTAGGAACCTGTGTGGATCCAACTCAGGAGAGAAGCACCTACCGGATTCACTGTGTTCAATCTTTTCAAAAATATCAGCACATTTCTCAATACAGCACTACAGAATGAAAATTCTGAATATGAGAAACCTATCTTTCAAAGCTAAAACTTCAAATTTGATAGGCAACAGAAAATTGTACTCAGCAATTCAGAAACACTGCCATCTGCTGACAAAATAAAATCAATATGGGTTTTGCTATCGTTTCTTTAAATGTATAACCAAAATATTGTAAACTTTGTAATACGTATTATAAAACCTATATTTAGTCACAAGTCACTAATATCAAGGCATTAATTTATGAATGTAACCAAATCTGAGAAATATGAAGTATAAAAAGTGCAAAAGGAAATATTTTGGTTTATAACAAAATTGCAATTATAGTTTTAATTAGTAAGCCAAAATATGTACAATAATTTTTCCGATTCTCTATCCATAATCACATAGCAGTTAACAAATATTTGAGCACTAACTCAAGCCACAGAACTGTTCTAATCTGCAGCTCTGATGTAAAATATTTCTTCTAAAATTTCATTATTCACCCAAAGTCAGACTCAGCATGAAGGAAACACATCAGGTGGATGAAAGCTCAGAGGAAACTGTCCAGACCCTGACGGTGCTTCCATTTCCTTCTTATGCCCTCTTCTTACATGAACCAGGGAAGTGGGTAAGAAACTGTAGATTTCAATGCACTTGGGAGGTAAAGACACAGTATTTTCTGATAGATCATATTGGCTAAATATATATATATATATGTGTATATATATATGTATATATGTGTATACACACACACACACACACACACACACACATATATAATAGCTTATAAAAGTGATCACAAAATTGCCAGCAAAATTTCTTTCTGTGAGTGCCAGTGACTTAGGGAGTTTCCTAATTGACCTGCCCTATGTGCAAGGCCTGAGTTGACAGAATGTGGGATTAACACTGCATTTATTCTGTGCAGACTGCCTCCAGTTCTACATCCCCAGCTTTATAACTTGCCATGCTAGACCTGCCCATTATACTCCAGTTGTGGGAATTTGCTTGCAACTCACAGGACACTTCAGGCTATTTCACCTCTGTGCCTTTGCCCAAGCTGCTGCTGTCTGTGTCTATCAGGCAATCATGGGGATGTTCTTTCTACTAAAACCACAGGGCCAAATTTCCTCCCTCTGTGTTCCCGACCTGCACTGGGTATGTGTTTACTATTGTGTTTGCCACGAGAAAGTGTTTTTGTTTCTCAACCTGTCCTCCTTGTTGCATAGTGAACTCCATCAAATGAGGGATCTTGACTTATTTCTATCCAGATAATCCATGCACAGCACCTTATGAAAATATACTTTTAATCTCCTAGTATTTTAGTATCTCATACGGTATTTTACTGCTCTTTGTCATTTCTGCAATGACAGAAACATTGCCATGGAAATTATTGACAGTGTGTTGGGATTTGGTAGATTGGCTATCCTGTTATGTACAGTTTGTATATTATTTTATGATTATATATTGCCCCCCCCGACTAGACTATAAGCACCTTTGGGCTATTTCAGAATGTATATTCCGCACTAAACCAAATGTTGTGTGGGATGCCGAGTAAGTTCTGATTAAATATTTCGTCATATGATCTCAACTAGATTAATAAAAAACAAAGTAACAATATTATGTAACAAGTACTGCGCAATCCAGGGATTTACAAAGTTCAAGTGGAGCAAAGGAAGGATGGAATCAATCTATGTGGGGCGTTTCTTGCTTGAGCGTAATCTCAAGGTATAAATCAGACTGTCCTGGATTTGCACAGGGATTCCCTGTACATCAGGAAAAAGCAGTAAAACGTATAATTGGCACCTAGACTGCTAACGAGCAAGTAGGTACAGAACATTCTCTCTCTCTCTCCATTTTTAAAGCTCCATATGGGACATGTATGGGAAACAACAGGAAGGGATGAGAAACACGTTGATGACCCTGAATTATAAAACTGAAAGAGAACATGAAAGTAGACATTCATGGGGAGAATATAAGATAATAGTGACTTCCTAAGTGCCTGTATTGAGTAACAATACAGGTTTATTAACTGCGCCAAATCTTTCAAAGTTTTTTGAGAAAGGAACATCACCAACTGACCAATCTATTTTCTTAACACTCACTTTCAAAGCAATGTTGGAGCTCAGTACTGGAAACGCCATGTAGGCGAGGCAAGAGGCAATCAATGTAGTGAGTAGTGAGAAGTGTAGTAAGTTCTTTCTGGCCCCGTATGTCTTCCTTGCCAGGTTAGAAGTTCTTACTTATAAATTATGAGACCAAATACCAATGCCATTGTCAATAAATGCTATTAAAATTTATAAATATCCAAGAAGTCCTGTAATCCTGTACATTCCCCATATTTAGCAAGTCTTTAATGCTTAAATTAACTTGAGAAACTTGGGTATGAAAGAAACCAAGCTATTCCTTAGGGTTCTAGATATAGAATAGCAAGTTTCTTTCCTTTCCTTTTTTATTGTGGTAAACATTTAACATGAATTCTACCCTCAGTAACATTTTAAGTACACAATATAGTTTTGTCAACTAGAGGTACATCTCTAGGACTTATGCCAGGTCTCTAGAACTTATTCACCTTTTATAACTAAAACTTTGTACACATTGTAAAATTCACATCTTCCCCTCCCTCCAGCTCCTGGTAACAACCATTCTACTTTCTGTTTCTATGAATCTGACTGTCTTAAATACTTCATAAAAACTGAATTATGCAGTGTCTGTCAGTCTGTGACTGGCTTATTTCACTTAGCATAATGTCCTCCAGGTTCATCCATGTTATCCCATATGGCAGGATTTCCTTTTCTCTTTTTAAAAGACTGAATAAAAATATCCTATTGTATGTATATACCGCATTTTTTATTTCTATCGTTCACTGATAGACATTTATATTGTTTCCACATCTTGGCTATTATGAATAATGTTTTGATGAACACAGGAGCGCAGATGTCTCTTTGAGATCCTGATTTCAATTCTTTTGGCTATATACCCAGAAGAGTAGAAAGAATAGAACTGTTAGATAATTCAGTAGTTCTGGGTTTTCTGTTTGTTTGTTTTTTAGAAGGGAAAAGCATTTGACAAAACTCAATATCCTTTCATATTTCATGATAAAAACTCTCACCAAACAGAAGGAACTTATGTTAACATAATAAAGACCATATATGACAACTCCACAGACATCTTATGTTAAGGTATCAGAAGATTTGATGTTGTTAAATATATCCATGCTACTCAAAGTACCTACAAATTCAATGCATTCTATATCAAAATCCCAATGGCATTTTTTACAGAGAAGAAAAACAAAACAAAACCACAATAGACTTCAAATAGCTAAAACAATTTTGGGAAAGAAGAACAAAGCTATAGGCATCACATTTCCTGATATCAAAATATATTACAAAGCTATACATTAAAACAATAACAGTTTTAGCATAAAAAGCCATGTAGACCAATGGAACAGAGTAAAGAGGCCAGAAATAAATCGACATATATATGGTCAACTGATCTTTGACAAGGATGCCAAAAATATACAATGGGGTGTAAATGGTATTGGGAAAACTGTGTATACATTTGCAAAAGAATGAAATATAATTCTTATCTTATACCATATGAAAATATCAACCCAAAATGAATTTAAGACTTAAATGTAAGACCTGAAACTGTAAAACTCCTAGAAGAAAACGGGAAAACTGAATGACTTTGGTCTTGGCAATGATTTCTTGGCTATAACACCAAATGTACAAGCAACAAAAGCAAAAATAGACACGTGAAGCTACATCAAACTAAAAAGCTTTTTCACAGAAAAGGAAACAATCAACACAGTGAAAGGCAACCTACAGAATGGGAAAAAATATTTGCAAAACATATATCTGATAAGGGGTTAATATCCAAAATCTATAAGGAACTACTACAACTTTAAAAAAATAATAAATAAAATAAGAAATAGGCTAAGGACTCGAGTATTTTTCCAAAGAAGTTATACAAATGGTTAACAGCTTTATGAAAAGTTCAAAATCATGAATTGTGTGAGAAATGCAAGACCCAATGAGATATTACTTCACACCTGTTAGGATGGCTATTATTTTTAAAAAATAGCCAAGTTTCAATACCGCTAGGAATAACAGAATTGTGAAATCAATGGATCCCAAGAGCAGAGCAGACACTGGATATACGGGCAAGGAAAGGGGATAGGTGGTAATGTAAATGTTACTGGCCAAGGGCATGGGTCGACAGACATAGGAAAAATGTTACTCGAACATTGGCTTCACTCTTTCCAAGCTCTATAGCTGTGAAAGACACTTAATCTCTACGTGTACTGTTTTTATCAGCAGAAAATTAGGACAAGTATCTGTATATTTTTTATATTTAATCCTTATTAAATTATATTTAGAACAAGATTATTAGTTTCATTTCACCAATAAAAAAGATGAGGCTCAAGAAGCGAATTATTATTACCATCATCAAAAATGTTATCAAGTAGGAGAGCTGTGCTTCAAACCAGAGTTAGCTGACCAGACACTAACGCTCTTGCCTCCACTCCTAAATTCTACATAAACCTGCTTCGCTGTGTGCCATTGTGCTTGGGAACGTGACCTAGAGCTGGAATCTCTAACGTGCAGGTCTGTGACTTGCTAGCTGTGCAGCCTTAAACAAATTACCTGATCAACCTGTGCAAGTTGTGGAACTACTTTAAAACTGATTATTTGCTTGCTCCCTTTTGTAAAAGAAGGCTAATAATACTGTCTTCCTCCCAGGAGTTACTATATATAAAAGCAGTACCTGGCACAGTAAAGACACCATATAACCTTTCAACAGCTGCCATAATATTACTATGCATATTGAGAAACAAAAATACTGAAAAGGAAAATCATACCAAAAGGGAGGGTACAAACTCAAAGTCAGACTCAAATTATTCTGCTCCTGGCTGATCCTGTTTCAGTCACTGTGATGGATGTTAAAAGTATATATTTTCTCTCATTCTTTGTGATTTGATTTCCCTTCAGGGTAGCTTATTTAGTTTCATCCCCTAAAACCTTACAGACCTTCAGAATGCAGGAGTAGGAAAGGAAAGCCAAAGGATGAGCATGAGCCGAAGGAATCATCAGTGCCGATGACTAGATACATACTAGGGCGAGAGCAATCAAATGATTCCAGGGACTCTGCGAGAGTCCTTGGCAAATGAAAAACAATATGGTTTCCTTGTCTGTGCAGAGACTCAGTATCTTCCAGCTGGCTTGTCAGAGAGCCAGAGGGCAGGAGCAGGCCAGAGTGCAGGAATGAGAGCAGCCCCCTGATGCGGGGAGGCGGGAAGCTGGTGAGAGAGCAGAGGGAAGGGCCCGTGGGTGAAGGACACAGCGGCAGCAGTGAAGCAGGGCTTGGCCGTTTTCAAATATTCTTTATTTCCTCCACAAGATGCTTCTTTGTGTATTAAAAACTTAAGATTACAAAAATATAGCCTCTGTAAACCAAAGCATCACCCCTGATTAGAAATGGCATAAGTAGCAGCAGAAAAGCTTCCCGCTCAGCTTGAAGTCTTGGGGAGTAAGGAGACCTTTCAGGAGCAAAAACAAAACATGGTAGAGGAGAGGCAGATTCGTGCGACTTCAGAAATGAGTTCCAAGCCCACTGAAGCACAGTGTATTAGCTTTATGACGAGAGCCATTAGCTCTCCACGGACAGGCAATATTTCTAAAGAGCTATGCTGTGCAGAGAAGAAAATGCGGAGGATCTGGGAACAAAGCTCTTCTTTCTCACAGGTTATTAACCTCATTTATACCAGAGTCCCTATCATTATGCTCACTGCCCTGACCCAGTTCAGTGCTTGATAGGCCATTCGGCAGGGTGCGAGCTGTGACGACAGAGAAAGGGAACCCCAGAGACTTGATTGCAATCGCCGGTGATGACCAGCTGTACCTCGGATGAAAGTAAATGTCCAAGTAACTATTCTGGGAAAGGCTTCCCTGAAAACTGTTTTCACTCAGAATCCTGAGGCCAATTCGCCACTTATCTATTTATCAACCTCTTTCAGTTTCAAGTTCAGTTTTTAAGGGCAGTTGTAAGCTTTCTTTCTATAGCACAGATAAGCAGAAGTTGTATACTTGCAAAGTCAATGTGAAGCTTTCCATTAGCCTCTTTAATGGAAAGAGTTTTCTTTGTGAATTTGGGAAAATCATCCATTGGGATGATAGATGATTGGAATGGGTGGGCGAGGTAGTATTCTAATTACTTGAAAACTAAACAAGGAGTAAATGCTCCACCTTTGAAAAGTATCCTTTTAGGATGAATACTATTTTCTGCTCAATTACCATTAAATGAATCCAAAGACCTCACTTTATAGGTATTAAACGGAGATGTCTACAAAAAGAATTAAGATGGAAGAAGACTTGACATGGGGTGGTGAACACAATAAAATACAGATGATGCATTATAGAATTGTATACCTGAAACCTATATAATTTTATGAACCAATGTCAACCCTCCCCCCAAAAAGAATGACTCCATTAACCTTGAAGAAATCCCAGTGTCTTAGAATAAACTGTATATATTTCCTCTAAGTGGTAAGAGTCTAGTCTGGTAAGCAAATAAACTACAATCAATGGTCGTCATTATTCATTTGCTAAATGAACAAAGGAATGAATTTTCCATAGAAAATTAAGAAAAAATCAAAATGTGAATTACTTTACATTCTAATATTCATTTCCAGCACCCCCTTCTTGTAGCCTAACAATTAGCTCTGCAACTTATTTTAATCATGGGTGATGGGGGAGGGGGGATAGAGCATAAATAATTGCCAAACCCCATACTAAGCACCAAGAGAGACATCCAGTTCTCACCGCTGAATAAATTTTATCAACTTTTCAAAAAGGCAAGTTGCTCTGGAAGAAAGAATATACAGAAAACCCCTCTACCACAATATTAATATTGAGTTATTTCTATAATACAATCATTTTATGATTATAATACCTTATTTACTCCAAAAACATTTTTCTTACCTTGCTCTTATTCTACAAAGATGACTAAAGAGTAAATATTCCCCATAGATCTGTCATGGGTCCTTTTCTCATCACTCTCTCTACATGTTTATTCTAAACTGTCTCTTACCAGATCTGAATCTGTCACCTCTATGTGCATGACTGCCAAATTTCTATTTCTAGCCTTGACTTATCTGTTTTCCACTCCTGAATTTTCACTCCCTTCTTCTGGATTGCTCAAGATATCTTATGACCCCTACAACATACAATCTATCTTTCATCTCAAACTTGTTTAGTTTCATATTTTCCTCATTTCCTGTCATGATACCTACATCTGCCCAGTCACCTAAGCTCAAAACCTCAGTGTCTTCCTTGCCAGCAGTTATAACTTGTTGACAGTTATATTTTATCTTCCTTCAATAATAATTTCACACAGACTCTCATATTTGTTCCATCCCCTCTCTCCTAGTTCACACTTTCATTACTTTTCATCTTAATTCTCACAATTGCTTTTTAGAAAGTCTCCAATGATTTCACTATTACACCATCTATTGCTAACAGATGTTTTCATCTAGAAAACCAATACTGAAAATATCTGTTAACAATACCTAGGATAATAATTAAGTCATTATTATCTGATCAAAAAATTACCATGCTTCTTCCGCATTTTAAGAATAAGTACAATTTCCTTGGTTGGATTAAAAATTCTCCAAGGTCTTGCTTCAAATTATTTCCAGTCCCCTTCTTCAGTGCTCGCATTCCAGCACCCTATTTCTCTGTCAAAACTATATTAAATGCTTACGCCTGCCTGCTTCATTTCACCCACATATCCATGCTGGTATTTCTGTTTGGTAGTCCTTCTCACCCTTAGCTACACCTAGATAAGTTCAATCCATCTTCCCAGACTCATTCAAATGTCAAGTATAGCAGTCTTCCAGGTTACACCAGCAACAAATAATTTTATGTACATTTCAATCTTCACAGTAATTTTGTATGCCTAATTGCTAGCCTCTTTATCCACTGTAAAACAAAAATCTCTCAAGGCCAGTATCTGTAAGGTATTTCCCATGTATTACTCATTTATTTATAGAGAAAATCTGTTACTGCTCAAGGTATTAAGAACACAGAGAGAAATAAGACAAGGCCCCGGATCCATAAAGCTTTCACTGCTTTGATGGGAGAAGCAGATATTAAATAGGAATGTGACTTGAAATAAGATAATTTAGAAGAGTGAGCGGTACTCTGAAGAAAATAATGCAAATAATACAACAGAGAGTTTGTGTAAGAATTTCTTATGAAAAAAGTTGACTTAAAGCACTTAATATGATACAATGATGGAAGGAAAGAAGAGGGGAGAAAGAAAGGATGCATAAATTGTACTCGTATCAATGTGTAAGATTATTCATTTATTTATTAAAAAATGTGTAGTGAGCAACCAAAAGTGTGCCTCAACTACTGTAATTACTGGATAAATGAAACATGGCACAAACTCAAGACACTCACATTGTGAAGAGATAGGTATGTAAGATCATATCATGCTATATGACAATTTCTGTGATAGCATAAAATTAGTATAAACAAAGTTTTATTGGGATGGGAACATGGTGCCAGTAGCAATTAGTGCGGTTTTGAAAAGTCTAATGAATAAACTGTTTTCCATGCTAGACCTTAAATAATTTAAAGCTCATCATTCTTCCTCCTTTTCCTGCCAATGGGAATGACCTCACTCCAACAGCATAATGTTCATGGCAGCATAAATGCCCTTTGCAATTTTTTTTTAAACTGTGCTTTCCTAACCACATTGGTCGGTCTATAGATAGACTTGTTACCCACACTCTTTAGGTCATAACTGATTAGTTTCAAGATAGACACCTAACCAAATTTAAACTCCTTTCATAGGAAACCTAAATTTGAGATTAAAGATAATAATGCTGATATTTCGAAATTACAACTAAACTACAGAACAACGATCATTGAGACTACCTGAAATCTAGCTAAACAGAATTCTTATGACTAAGGATATACAGAAGAAGCCACATCAAAACTGGAAGGAGGGGTAGAGGCTCAGAACAGGCTTATCCTAGACCCATATGTGGAGGTTAACAATCTCGAGAAATATCTCAACTGCAGAGGTCACCCCTGAGGAGGGAGCAGTCCCAGCCCACACCAGGATCCCCAGCCCAGGGTTCCAATGCCAGGAAGAGAAGCCTCCATCACCTCTGGCTATGAAAACCAGCAAGGACGGCAACTGAATGAGATGGAGGGCAGCTGGAGTCCCAGGCTGTTCCTCTTAAAGGGCCTGCACATAAATTTACTCAGACTCATGCCCTCTGAGTTCCAGCATGGGGGCAGCTGCTCAAAAGGCACCAGGGATGTAAGGGAGACACTGAGTCCCCTGGCTTCAGGGAGATGGCTGGAGAGGCAGCTTTCTCTCAGACCAAAGTGCTGGCAGAAGCCACTGTTCCTTTGCTGATCCATGCCTGCACTGAACAGGCAGGCTAGCACCATACTTGAGTCTCTACCAACCTGTCTAACACTGTTTGTCCCATTCTCGTGATTCCATGAGGCTGTGTCATATCCAATTTTGGGGCCTACCCAAGCCACTTCCAGTGGCTTTTCCATGCAAATATCCTGTCTTGGCTCATGCTGTGGACTTTCCTAAAATCTCTCAAAGATTTACAAACCCCAAACAATGAGCATCTGGCTATGACATGTCCCATACATCTTTCTAAGCAGCCCCAACTCCAGCACTAGCAACAGCTGCCCTCAATTTTTAGATTAGCCTCTCCCAGGTACCTTCAAGCCCAGCACAAGTGGCAACCATCTGCAGATCACTTTTTACCTCATACCAGGTGGCCCTGAGCTGGGCACAGGCAGCAGTTGATCTTAGCCTGTACCTCCCAAGAGGCCCAGAACCAACTCACCCAGTGGCAACCCTCAGACAATACTTAGCACCACCCAACCACCTCCAGAAATGACACACTCAAAGGGCATACTTGGCAGGAACCAGAGCCCCACTAAACTCAACCCTGACATGTAGGATCAGGCCCCTGACAACAAACAGCTCCTCTACTGTAGTGCCGTCCAGTCTTACAACCAATCAGCCTGAGTGTCAATCTCTCCAAACTGAAATCAAGGCTCAACTATGACAGGAGAACATAAACAACCCACATAAGGAATACATCTTTAGCACCCAGCCCAGATGACCAGGGGGACTCTGCCACTGGGCCCCTAAAGACACTTATTGCATAAGGCCACTCCACCAATACCAAGAAAGATAACAGCTCTACCTAATACATAGGAATAAATCCAGGTCAGCAGCCAAAAGTTTCTTTGGGGAGACAAAGAAACATGCCCCAAATTAAAAAAAAGAGAGAGAAATCTACAAAAACGGAACTAAATAATATGAAGACAAGGAATCTACTTGATATAGAGTTCAAAACAATAGTTATAAGGATGCTCAAGGAACTTAGTGAAAACTTCAACAGCATATAAAAGGACAGAGAAATCGTTTTAAAAAACAGTCAGAAATAAAGAATACAATAACTGAAATTAAGAATACATTAGAAGAAAAGAATAGTAGGTTAGATAAAGTTGAGGATCAAATCAGCAATTAGAAGATAAATTAGCAAAAAACACCCAATCAGAACATCACAAAGAAAAAAGAACCCCGCCTCACAAAATAAGGAGAGCATAAAGGACCTCTTGTACAACATTAAGCATACTAACATTCATATAATAGGGGCACCAGAAAGAGAAGAGATAGGGCAAGGAACTGAAACCTATTTGAAGTCATAATGACCAAAAACTTTCCTAACTGGAGCAAGAAATAGACATACAAGCCCAGGAAGTGCAGAGAGTCCCAAACAAGATGAACATAAAGAGGCCCATATTAAGACACATCATAATTAAAATGCCAAAGGTTAAAGACAGAATCTTAAAAGCAGCAAGAGAAAATCAGTTAGTTACTTACAAGGGAGCTCCCATAAGACTGTCAGCCAATTTCTCAACAGAAACTACAGGCCAGAGAGATTGGCATAAAATATTCAATGTGAGGAAAAGCAAAGACCTACAACCAAGACTACTCTACTCAGCAAAGCTATCACTTAGAGCGGAAGGGCAGATAAAGAGCTTCCCAGACAAAAAAACACTAAAGGAGTCACCACAACAAAACCAGTATTACAAGAAATGTTAAAGGGACTTCTTTAAGTAGAAGAAGAAAACAAAAGATTAAAAGTATGAATAAATATGAATAAGAAAATGACAGAAAATGCATATCTATTAACAATTATCCTAAATGGAAAAGAATTAAACACCCCAGTCAAAAGCAATATTGTGGCTGAATGGATAACAAAACAAGATGCTTACATTTGCTGTCTATAAGAGACTCACTTCAGAGCAAAAGACACATTCATAGACTGGAAGTAACAGGATGGAAAATGATATTTCATGAAAATGGAAACAACGGGGGAGAAAATCTGGGATAGCAATACTTACACCAGACAAAATGATAAAATAAAGGCAATAACAAGAGACAAAGAAGGACTCAGCAATTCCACTTCTGGGTATTTATCTGTAGAAACACAAAACACTAATTTGAAAGCTTCAAATTACGCATCAATATGCTCATTACAGCATTATTTACAATAATCGGGGTACGGAAGCAACCTAAGTGTCCATCAATAGATGGATGGATAAAGAAGTGGTGCATATATACAAAGTAATACGACTAAACCATTAAAAGAATGAAATCTTGCCATGTGCAACAACATGGATGAACCTAGAGGGTATTGTGCTGAGTGAAATAAGTCAGACAGAGAAAGACAAATGCCATATAATTTCACTTATATGTGGAATCTCAAAAACACACACAAATCAACAACAACAAAATTAACTGACTAACAAAACAGAAACAATCTCATAGAACATTTTGACAGTTGCCAGATGAGAGACATGTTGGGAGTATGGGTAAAAATGGGAAGGGGTAAAGAAGTACAAATCTGCATTTACAAAATAGTCATGGGCATGTAAAGTACAGCATAAGGAATATAGTCAATAATATTGTAATAACTATGTGTGGTATCAGATGGGTACTAGGTTTAATTGGGGTTATCACTTTGTAAATTATATTAATGTCTAATCAGTGTGTTGTATACCTGAAGCTAATATAATATTGTATGTCAACTGTAATTGAAAAATAAAAAAATATATTTTAAAATGGTTATAACATTGAGATTTATTTAATGATAAGGCTGAAAGGTATTCATCGAAAAGCTATTGAGAACTTCATTTATACACTAAAGAGTATGCCATTCTGAAAGACTGAAAGGGTCATGAAAGGAGAAATGCATATTCAATGGAGAAAGAGAAAGAGAATTTTCCAAGATTCTGTTTATCTTTAAAATGTAGCTGAAGTCTTAAACTTTCATTGGTTTCGTTTTCTGAAATTACATTTATCTTAGTTCTTTCTAATTAGGATTCTGTTGCTTAAAGCCAAACATTTCCAGATTAGTGAAATGATAAAAGGACATTCAAAGAAGGCAAAATAAGCAAAGACAAAGACCCTTTTATGAGCTTTATGTGTTCAGGAAGTATGATGTCAATATACTTATACTAGATATTCTAAGAATAGAACAGGACAAGGAAAATGGGAGGAATTAAAAGCAAGAGGAGTTATGTGTCTTAGCTTTGGTGACCATGTAGAAAAAGGTGCATAAATTAGCAGCATCAAATTATGGTTGCTGTCTAGCTTTGACTATATGGTT
This sequence comes from Miniopterus natalensis, assembly GCF_054644295.1. Lineage (NCBI taxonomy): Eukaryota > Metazoa > Chordata > Mammalia > Chiroptera > Miniopteridae > Miniopterus > Miniopterus natalensis. The sequence continues at coordinate 169,206,839 of NC_142081.1, forward strand.
TGCCTTGCTACTACTTCAAAATTTTCCGTCAGTAAAACTCTATTTTGCCTTCCTTTGTATTCATCTTAGACACATTTTCCAAAAATACTATTTCCATAGGAAACGTCTTGACATGAAAATTGATTTCTGGAGAAAAAATATGTATATTGAATTCCAACAAGAAAACCAAAACCATACTCTGGGTGCTCTACATAAGAATTTTAATATTGATGTGAAAGAAAAGGAAAAAAAAAACAAAACAGCAAGGAGAGTGACCAATTATATAGAAATTAGCCTTTCAAGAAGATGGGTGTGGTGGGTTAGAATGGGAACATGTTTTATTTGCATTACAGTCGATATAGAACACCAATATTAATTTTTTATCTGATTGTAACTTGAACTTGAAAAATTAAGAATCAGTCTTATGTACAATGAAGGTTAAAGACAACATACTATTTTTGTATTTTTTGTTTTTGTTTTATACCAGTATGCAAAGGGGAGTCATCAGCCATCCAAATAAGTAGAATAAGATTTTGAGTTGAATTCAAATTCAGATTGAGCACAGAAGCAACATGTCAATATCTCCTCAGTTTTATCCCATTGTTTTCTTACTCAGAAAGCTATTCTTTGTCTGTTTTGTCTTGAACAATAAATGTCAAAAACAAAACTATATTAAAAAATACTGAAGCTCCTAGAAGGTACTTCAAAGACATGCAGATTCATTCATTACAAAGAAAAGATATGGTTTACAAAACTGAATATAACTTGAAATATTTAGAGCTGCATGATATTCCATTCATACTAGAGTGTAAATCTGCTCTACAAATAACACCTTGTTTTGACCAATTAAGTAGAAAATTTTAAATTAATGCATTTCATTATTGTGACTGGAGAGAAATTCTTCTTGGGAGAATGATATGGTTATAAGCAACTATATTAGAAGACATTTGAAATTTTCCTAATTGGTTTGAACATTAAAAGTTTTGATTTATGTGACATTTAACTTGTAGTGATACTTACATATATACTTCCTTTGTATTTCTGCACTAAGATATTTGAAGGATATTATAAAAATATTATTGTATAAAATCTAATAAACTAAAAACTATAATAATTTAATATTGCTACTTTTATGTATAATGTAATTATTCAATGAAACACTAAACAAATTAAAAATAATTGTCTCTAGTAGATGAATTATTCAAAGTCTTTAACTGTCACTGAGAGAGACACATCTTCATAGTTCTCCACAATTAATATAAAAAGATCTAATAATTCTGAACATCTGAAACATGAAGTAATACAACTAAAGTTTGCAATCAATGATTAATAAGTGAGAAATATCTATTGAAAAAAAGGAGTGCAGACCAGAGAGGAGATGTTTCTAGGAATGGAGAGCTGAGACGAACTGTTTGAAGCTTAATGTAAACACCCCTCCACCTAGCAATGCCGAAAAAATCAGAACACAGTGCCACCAAGTATACCATGTAGCTCAACGACTTACAAGCTCTGTTTCAGATCTATAAATATCAGATGGTCTTTGAATTTGCTGACTGTTCTATCAGGTGCTCCATACAGAGCCCACTTTCCCTCCATACACTATATTGGAGGACTGTAAGGTTTTTGAGAAATTATTTTCCCTGTTGATGCTTAAAATTCTTTAAAGATGCAGCAAAGACACATTGTCATGAGATAATCAGTGGAAATAATTATGAGACGGAGATAATATATAGATTCAAATTCACAGAATTACAGAAGCTAGGCCTTTTCCATTAATAAAGACGTTGGGAAGGATTTGATTTTACCTACATCACATTATAGACTGGGTTAGTCCTATATTACTTTATGAGTAAGACATTAAATATAGCTCAAAATAGAATATATATTCATCTACTTTGTCTATTTAAATATTAAAGCGCAGATGTTCTAGGATATTTTCTTGAACATGATATAAAATGAAAATTACCAGGTTTCTGTGAAACTTGGTATCTTTTAAGTGTTTGAAATGACTGTGCCACACTCCCAACTGCATTCAAAGCATGCACTGAATTTTTTGTTCAATCAACAATCATTCCAAAATCAAACTGGAACAAAGGAAAATAATAAATTAAAATACAACATCTTATTTAAAGAGCAACAAAAAAGGAATAAAGAATTTCCATGAATTATCTAAGAGTAAAAAGTTGCAAAAAACAATATTTAAGTAAAATATTATTTTAAGCAGGTTTTATTAACTTTGTGGGTCCATTTGCAAATATATATGCATTTTTCTATTTTTTAGAGCGACATTTAGAAATTCCCCTGTGAGGTTACATTTTATGAACACGTGGAACAGAAGCGCAATAAAGTTGGCAGCCAGAAAGCATAAAAAAGAAAAAAGAGAAGCCAAATGGATAGTAGGATTCCAGAGGCTGGTTGTCCTGAGTCTGAGGAACAGTTATATTTGAATAAATGAGGGAGATGCTGAAAAGAATTTAAGTTAAAGCCGGACAGTGAAATGGTTGAATTTGTTGTCCTGAAACATTGCCATTCTGGGTGTTGGCGATGTCTGAGGCAGTGTTAGTGACAGTTGCAAACTCTTGATGAAGATCACTTTGTTCTTACAGAGATTTGATGCTAAGGAAAAAGCATTATGGAAATATGATAAATCTATTTTTTCATTTTAAAATTCTCCCATATATTTCAGTACTGCTGAAAATTTTATCTCCAGACGCTTTCGGTAATCAAATTCTACTATATGCCAGGCTTCGAGTTGAGTACTTTACAATTAAATGTCACTTCATTTAATCTTCACAATTAGCACAGGAAAATATGTACTGTTATAACCCTCAGCTTATAGATGAAAAATCTGTAAATCCAAAAGTGTAACTTTTCAAAATTGCACAGGATGTAAGTGAACCCTATAAGTTACAGGGTTCAACGACGGACAATCAGACTGCATGGACTATATATTCATTCTTTTTTTTTTCTTAAATATATCTTTATTGATTTCAGAGAGAGGAAGGGAGAGGGAGAGAGAGAGATAGAAATGTCAATGATGAGAGTCATTGATTGGCTGCCTCCTGCACGCCCCCGACTGGGGATTGAGCCTGCAACCCGGACATGTGCCCTGCCCGGGAATCAAACCCCGATCGCCTGGATCCTAGGTCGATGCTCAACCGCTGAGCCACGCCCGGCAGGGCTATATTCATTCTTAAGCATGATGTCATTACACAATTATCCAAAAATAATACCCAAAAAAGAAGAGATCTTACTGAATGAGAGCAACAGAAATAACAATAGTGCTTAAGTATACAGCACAATGAATATTATCCTGCAGCGTTTATTAACTTTGGACTCTTAGAGATCCATTAGCAAATCTAATGAGATCATTGCCTAAAGGAAATACACATACATGTATATTTTAAAGTGGTTTTGAAAAACTAAAGAAAAACAAATATGAAAAATTTATTAAAATGATAGGCACATAGAAATACACAATTTGAAACTCTTCTGTAAGATACTTAGTATTTTGTGCAACATGGGAGATTTGTCTAAAAAACTGGTTACATTTTTTGCAGTCACTTTCGGCTTTAAGGATTTTAAAATATAGTTGTGATCAGAATTAATGAGTCCCAGCTGACAGAGCCATCCACAGCATTACAATGTTCTTTTACGTGAGGCATGAGACTTCTAAACATCCTGCACCTTCCTCGGGTTCTGTGGGGCAGGGGATAAGCATAAGACACCTTCATGAGTTGTTCGAAAACTTCTTTACAAAGGTCAGTTCTGCACAGGTCAGGATTGATACTGGTAATTGGTTCAAAGCAAACCACCTCTCCAAAATACACCGCTTTTTGTCTGATTAGAGCTTAGAGGCCAAGGCAAAAGAGGGTTTTAAAGGAATTTTGTTTACAAAAGAGACTTATTCAGAGCTGCTTTCCAAGGCATATGAATCCATACTCCTCAGTAGATTGTTCAGAAAATTCTGTGGTTCAGCAGGGTTCTTCCCATGTGAGAATTATCGATTTCTTTTGAAGTTAAAATTGGCATTCGTAGAGCTTATTATTTGCTTCCCTCTGGCAGCTGCCATATTGCTGTGAACATCACTGTCTCTGCCATCACTTGTGACAGACTCCCTAGGAGGCCCGTCAGGGAATTTTGGTCTCAGACTCTACCCGAGTGCAGGTTTAACAATCAGAAGACACCTACACCTTATAAAACATTAAAGACATTCCTGGCAGCATGCAGATTGAAAACAAGACAGTGGTAAACTCTGAGCGGTCTGTGGTATCCCAAGAGGGTCAAGACGAGGCCACTCCGCTGTTTTCTTAGCTCCAGACACTGGTTAAATCCTTGTATATCTAATTTGGGAAAATAAATGTTCAGTAGTGACCAAAATGGTAAATGTATTTAAAATAAGCCTAAATGAAATTGTGAGAAAAACAAACACAAAACAGTTCAATTGTATGCTCATTCTTTCCAGAAGAAACAGAGAGGGAAATGATGACAATGTTTTTCCTTTGTCTCTTGTATCTTATAAGTTACATGATGACAATTGGTGCATCGTGAATTATCTTAAAACAGTTTCTGAAGAGACTATGAGAAGAGATTAAAGATTTAAAAATGAGAATGAACGTCTAGATCGGAAAAATATAAATTGATCATCTACTTGTGTACTATAAAACATGATTATTAGCTGTGCAGAACAGTGTGCAGTCTCTGAAATTGCAAAAGAGACAGTCTTTTTAAGATTTAAACTGGCCAAATTTATTTATACATTCAGTTCTAAGCAAATGGTGGGAATAAAACATCAATTTAGCCAACACGTCACCCTGATGTACTTATAAATACCTAGCACACCAAGGAGGTTATATGGAGCTACAGTTTGAAATTATAATGTGAAGTAATTATTGTACTTCAGAGAGATTATAATCAATTATAAAAAGTCTGACCATTGATACTAACTATGTTCAGGGAAATACTATGCCAAGAGTTGGTTATATGATCTCATAGAAAAGGGTAATCCAGCCTGGCCAGTGTGGTTCAGTGGTTGAGCATTGACCCATGATCCAGGAGGTCAAGGTTGGATTCCAGGTCAGGGCACCTGTTCGGGTTGCGGGCTTGATCCCCAGTAGGGGGAGGAGGCAGCAGGTCAATAACTCTCATCATTGATGTTTCAATCTCTCCCTCTCCCTTCCTCTCTCTGAAATCAATAAAAACATATTCTTTAAAAAATACTTTTTAAAAAGGATAATCCAACCACCCAGAGATTTCCTTGTGCTTGTTTATGTATTTTCAGAAGACAAGACAAGTGATCTGTATTGAAACTACGAATGCAAAAAAAGAAAAAAAAAGAAAAAGAAACTACGAATGCTCTGGTCTCTATGTGGATTACAGCATGACTATTGCCTGTGTTGGTTTAGCCCATTAACTCTTGTTGCTCCAATGCTATTTTCAACCTCTGATTACGCTCGGTCAGACCAGAAAGCTTTCCTCTGGGTAGAGAATGTACTGGTCTCACTACTCAAACATTTCACTCTCCTGGACAGTTGACTTTCTCACTGCAAGTTACTGGGTTATAATTCTATTTGGAGTTTAATGTCATTCTATGTGAAATCGGGTAATATGATTGCTCCTCCTGAGAATCATTTAAAATTTCAATTTTAGGAAAATAAAATAAAATAAAATAATGTTTCCATGCTAGAAGCTTCAAGTCAAATTCCTGGAATATGGTTAATTAAGTGGGTATCATCCAAGTTAAGCGGTGCATTGCCAGGGACAGGCAATTACGTCAGTCGGCCAGTCATCTTTCCTTCATGACATCAGCTTTTCTGAATTAAACTAAGTCAATTTGGCCACTTACAATATTAGGCTATTTTTTAAAAATATGTCTTTATTGATTTCACAAAAGGAAGAGAGAGAGAGAGAGAAACATCAACGATGAGAGTCATTGATCAGCTGCCTCCTGCATGCCCCATACTGGAGATCGAGCCCCCAACCCAGGCATGTGCCCTGACCGGGAATTGAACCTCTATCTCCTGGATCCTAGGTCGATGCTCAACTGCTGAGGCATGCCAGCAGTCCATCCATAGGCTTTAGAAATTAGAGATGAGGGCTTTCATATGCCTTTCTCACATTCTTTCTTCTAGGTGGAGTTACCAGATGAACGCAGATCTCTGAATGAATTCTGTACCAGCAAGTAGGCAAAAATTAAGTCACACAACTTATTCTTGTGAGCTCAGCAAAGTTGCAGACATTCCTAAGCACTTTGTATGATTGATTCAAGGCACATGCAATGATATTTCAGCAGCAGGAGCCAGCTAACCTTTAGTTGGAATCTTATTACAGAATTCTCCATTATGTGGCAAAAAAATGGAATCACACAGATGTACCATTCAGAGCACCAGTGCAAGGGGTATAGATTGTTATATTTTTGTTCATACAAAGGCTAAGGTTCTTGAACAATATTTAGAGCCAATTCATATATCTAGAACAGCAAAGTCAAATTATTTCTAACACTATTTATGCTGGTACAGTCAGTCTCTTGCCATCAACCCAGCAATCATGACACTATTACTGACAATTATTTTGCTCGAGAAAAGGTTAAGGTTTAAGTTTTGCCTAAATCTCCATCTCCACAGCCTTTTTGTACGCAACATCCACTAAGAAGTTGAAGTCGAATAAAGTTATAGCTGAGATCCAGTGAGGTAGGGGGAAAAGTTTGAAAAGACAACTCAGGGTGATAGCACTCTGTCCAAATTTGCAAGTGCCCTTTACGGAGATGATAGGCATGTGGCTGTAAGGCTGCTAGCTGGTATCTGTTGCATCTCTGTGTTTTGTTTCACATCGGTGGGAAAGAAAGGCACATTTTACCAATCTCATTTCACAAGACAGTCACTTTTACCAAGCTCAATGGAGTGGCAGATCACTGATGAACCAGCCAAAACTGATTCTCATGGAAGCAGGTCAGGGAAGAGTTGCACCCTTGGGAACAGTTGTGTCTATCTGGACAGGAATGCAGTGACACCAGGACCAGCATGAAGTTGTAGATACTATTGCTAACTCCGCAGGGCTGGATCATCCACGTCAGCCCCTACATGGAGAACTGTGAACTGAACTGAATCTTTGTTTCCCTTACTTTGTGTGTCAGAGAGGAACACAACGAGCTCTTGACAAGCCAGTTACCATCCTCTAGCATAGGCAGATGTGACGACACAGTGGAGTACCGTTTTGGTTTTTTCTTGCTTTTAGGGATACGCTTTCTACGGGTACCCCTGCAGCTAATCCCAGGAGACTAAACTGTCCCCTTGATAAGGGTCCCCCTCCTCCCGTTTCTGCTCCAGCCCAGTGAAGGACCATCTAGCGAAAGGTTCACGTGTCATCAGACCCAGTTTCACCGCCAGACTGCAACGCGCCTTTATGGCTTTTCATTCATCTCGTTTTGTTTCTCATTTCATTCAGAGGACAAAAGTAGCTTATAAAAGCCAGGACTGGCCTGGCCAGGTAGCTCAGTAGTTAGAGCACTGCCCCATGAGGCCGAGATTGCGGGTTCGATTCCCGGTCAGGGCACATGCCCGCGTCGGGGGCGTGCAGGAGGCAGCCGATCGATGACTCTCTCATCATGGATGTTTCTATCTCAAGGGGGAAAAAAGGTAAGAGGTGGGAAAGAGGGCAAGTTTCCTTCCTGCACGAACCACTCTCCCAAAGGTCTGGACAGTGCTTCAGCCATGACTGAAAAGCTGGAATCTTCAGTCTTAGGCACTTGGACCCCATTCTGTTCAGCAGAAACTTCAGTTTCCCTCTCCAGGGTGTTTTTAGCTGTCACTGGTGATTCTTCCTCTTTAATTTACTCTCCACACATTTCACTATTTCAATCTGGGCCGCTGATATGGCCCCGATTCCTAGTGTCTTGCGTGTGTGTGTGTGTGTGTGTGTGTGTGTTAACACAAAACAAAAGAGAAAAGGTGTAGGACGTCGTCCCTGCAGCCTCCATCTCTGTTCCTCTTCCAACACCCTCCACCTCTCACTCTCACCTACCTGCCAGCAGCCAATAAGCGATACTAAGTAAAAGCATGGATTCTGAATTGGAACTGCTCAAATAACAAGCAACTCTTTTCACAGTGTGCATTTCTCTGTCTATTAAGTTTGACTTCTCTGAGAGGTGTCGATTAAAGCCAGCACGTACACATCCATGTTGAACTTTGCCTACTGAACCATTTCACAGTAAATTAAGGCACTATAACACTGCCATTACACATTTCTTTTTCAGTTTTAAATATCATATTTTGCATTAATATTGTACCAAACTTCCTTGAAAAATCTCAAATGGCCTTATGAGTTAATTCAGATTTTTTTAGAATGGGCATGGATAACTGTAAATTCATACAACTTGCTCTTATAGTTTTAAGATTGCCCATATCTACAAGATAGCATGCCATTATGAAAACCACCAAGAAAGATTATACTTGATTATTTACTTTTATTTTATTATTTATATAGTTCTGATTAACTGCAAACCAGAAAGATAAATTGATCAATTTTTATAATGCACTTTTTATGTAATCTAAAATATTCTCCAAATTTCTCATACTTTAACTATTTAAAAATACTATAAAGTAAGTCTTGTAGGTCTATAATAAGCATTTCAAAGAACAGCAAACTGACTTTATTAAGGACATACTTTTTACCAAAAAAAGTACTATTTTAACAAGATTGTAAGTGAAAAAATGAGACTGAGAAGCTTATCTAAGAATTCATTAGCAGTTGTGACTGAATCAAATTCTATTCTTGGCAGTTTACTCCAGAACCTACACATAGAATCCTTAATCTGCCATGCACCTTCTATTTTGCAAAATAAATTATAAGGATTAGAAAACTGATATGCCTAAGGCAAAAATCACCTTTTTAGTTGTAGTGGTATGAAAAAACGTGCTGTTTCACTCTATCCTTAAGTGGTTTTCCACCTCCGTTTTAAATACTTTCCAAAACACTTTAAGTGAAACTAATAAAAAATACAAATGCTCTTGTTTATAAGTCTGAGAGTATATTTTTATGTGATTAACACAGCTCTTTTGTCTGGATACTACTTGCCATACACTGCAAGAATCCCTTGTAAATTCTGCATACAATTTTAAACAGTATTAATCAATGGACTTATTCAGTAAATAAAATTATTCCATAAAACTTAATAAGAAATAATTGACAACAAATGCTTCTATAGGTTCTTTTAAACTACTTAGGGCTATAAGTAAGAAAAGGTAGTTATTGATGAAAAATTTCAATGACTGTGGAATAGAGAAAGGAGAAAAAGCAAGTAACTAACCTTCTACCCAATATGCACTAATCTTGGTACATAATGTTCAAATGAGCTCATTTTCTTTTTCTGTATATCCTGCTAGTGGAGGCACTGATGGCCATTGGGCTTTTCTTTTAGGGGTGTTTGTATTGTCCCAGCCTGGAGCTGATGGCAAGTTTGTTGACTGTCTAGCATACTAAAGATGACATCTCTCCTGGAGCAAAGATTGGGCAGTTTTTCCTTCAAGTTCATTGTAAAAGATTTGCGTTTCCTAAGTTTGGTGTTCCTCAGTGATGAGGCAAACCTACTATATGCACAGATCCATCTGGGTCTCTTCACTTCACCTCATGGGACTTGTAGGTCAAGGAGAACCAAGGCAAACATAAAGCTTGGGGTGCTCAGTGTTCCATTGGTAATAAATTCTTTTTGTCTCTCACCCAGGAGTCTTTGACCTCTGCCAGCATCCCTGAAACTGTAGAAGGATAATCTGTGAGCTAGCAAGTATCATACAATTACAATTACCTTCACAGTTATTGACACTTTCATGACTAAGTCTCTATTCTTTCCTTTAATATAAAGCAGAGATATAGCATGTGGACTGCAAAATAGTTATTATTTTCCTAAAGATAACTGAATGTGAAATGATAGAAGCATTTGATGTAGCCTTTCTAAAAACATTTTTAGATTGTATTTATTATGACAGCCTAAATTGATAGCTCACAAGCCAAAAATTAAACTTTGACTTGTTTTAGAATGTTTAAAATTTTGAAAGTGAAAAAAAATTCCCACTTCTGTTGGGTATATCCAAGAGTGGAATTCTGGGTTTTAGGACATACATATGTTTAGCTATGGTAGAGATTGCCAACCATTTTTTTCTGGTTGGTTTATAACATTACATTCCCAATAGTAATGTATGAGAATTTACTTATGGTATCTCAAAACTAAAAACAACAAAATAGCTTTTGAGTTAGAAGAAAGAAAAGAGAGGCCATATATCCATTTATACAAATCAACATCCCTAGAGTGTGGTTTATGATTATAAATCTTAACCTGTAATCATAAACCATGTATTATATCTAACTTCAAGCACTTACATCACCATGGAAGAGACGCAAATGAAAAGAATGATGGATTTATTATATGACTTTTGGGAAAATATGCATTTATATAGAAATAAAATGGTGTAGAGCTTAATTTTTCATGAACACATCCCCTCTCCAGGGCATCTGCTATTAAAATATATGGCTGCTAGTCTCCAAAGATGGCCCCAGAAATTCATTCTCTTTTAGAATCTGCATAGATTTATTTCCTAGAATGCAGTGACAGTGACATTCTGACCTTAAGATGACCGGCAGCTTTTACTTTCCGCCTCTTCTGGTCTTGCCCCTATTCCCCAAGAAGCCCAAGTCAAATGAAGAGACCAAGTGGAGCACAATCGAAGCACAATATTCAGCAGCTGCAGGTGAGCTCCCAGCCAAACTTATGTGAGCCATACGAGTGAGCCATTTGGGACAGCCTAGTCCAGCTGCGGTCCCAGGTAAGTACAGCTTAGGTGACATCACTTGTATCATGAGAACCACTGGGACCACCCCAGTCATCCTACAAAGTCACGAGGGAGAAGAAAGTGGCTCTTGTTTTAAGCTGTTGGGTTTTGTGGTGGGAAATAGTAGTAGGGAACCAAAGCAACACACGTGGTAATGTTTTCCAAAATAGAGAAATAAAGGAGTTATACAATGTTAGGGATGTACACACAAATACCAGTTTTGGATTAACATTATTTAAATGTTCATTTTGGGTGTCTTGCTGGCAACATAATTAAGGAACATTGACAAGTGTCCTTGCAAAGTCAGTGTGACTACTCTCAGCATGACAAAAAGCGATTTCCAAGCCAATCACTCTTTTTTCAGTTGACATGTAATACCACCCGGTATGCATGTGCTGAATTGATCTCTGTGCACTAAGATGTTTCTTAGATTTTGGGGGGAAACAAAAGTCAGAACTGGAAATATATGTCAGGCCTGCTGGTGATTAAGCAACAGAAGGCGATAGTGGCGCTGCATTTTGAGACAGCGGCGGATAATTTGCTCACTGGTATCGTTTCTTTCCCGCTTCCCATCATGGGGCAGTTTTAGCCACAGAGTTCACTTCCCCTGGGGAAATGAGAGTCAAGTTCTTGGTCTTTGACGTTAAACCCCAAGGTGAACACTAGTATTCTCAGTAGAATGGATTTCTTTTATTCAACGTAGAAAAAAACCCAAAAACATATCATATAAACATTGTTTTTTTCTTCTCTTTTTCTGCTATAATAAAAAAAGTAGATGAGCAGGAAAGAAGAAAAGGCAGAGGGCGAGGGAGAGAGGGAAGGCAGGAGAGAGGGAGGGCAGGAGGGCGGGAGTGAGAATGACATTGGAAAGGGCAGCGTCCCTCCCCAGCTCCCATCAGGCCCCGAGTGGGTCAGGAGAGTCCTGCCCTCTGAGCCTGCGAACAGCTGGGATTCCTTCCACAGTGCCACCAGAAAGTCACTACCCATCTATTAAAAATGGCAAGTGAGACAAAAGACAGTTTCTGTTCTTATTATAGATGGATCAGTTTTCTTGCCTCTCGAAAAATTATCAAAACTGATAAGTAACTGTAATGATCAGTTCCCATTTTCCTCCTCATAGGTTACCAGCATCTAGGAATTCTTTCACGGGTTCAAGATGCCCGTGTCAAAATGCACGGTGTTTATACGCTTGAGATCCTAAGAATAATCGATTGTTCTGGCCACCGAGGGACTTAAACACTAGTATAAACAAGATGTGGTGAAAAGACGGAGGAAAAGAGAAAGACAAACTCTAAGAGGGCAGTCTTGCTCCTGGAGGCGGAGGGGTCAAAGGGAAGGTCATGCTTGAGCTGAACTAGGCTTTGCAAGCTGGACCTCTGGACCACACCGCTGCGGCAGAGGAGGTGGCGAGCAGAGGCAAGGAGAGGGGACAAGGGAGCCACGGAGCAAGTGGAAACTATTGCAACTGCAACAAAATTCAGGAGTTTTTTGCTATTACTACTTTGCACTGCAATTTCCCCAATTCCTAATGTAGTGTCTGGCACATAGTAGGTGTTCAATAGTTTCCTGAGTGAATTCTATTTTCTCACATTCTTGTCTGGAGTATTTCCGAGGTTAAGGGAGACAGGGATATAAAAGATGCCTTTTCTTTGCTCATGTGGTTTCACACAATGAGTTCAACATTATTTTTTACATCAGGAAGTAGTTCAATAGGTTTGAATTGGAAGTTGTTAGCTATGCATAACTTTCATTATCATTTCATAATACTGTCAAGTGGCTGGAGAAGGGATTTACTTTGCTTGAGGCCTGGCTTAGTTCAGTCTGTGTATTCTGCTGCCGGGTAGTCAAGCATATTTTTTTTAAAGCTATTTCATAGTGTTCTTCTGAATTGAGCAATACCCTGGGGAGCTGTCAAAGCATTGCCTGAGGTGATTTCATATGTTTGCACTTATAATTGTGAAAATGTAACTGCAGTAGCACAGCATGAATTTGTACCAGGACAGGTCTGCATTGTTTTATATCTGCTGCAACAGTGCTGCCATCCAGAAGCAAGAGGAGAGGGGGTAGGGGTGTGAGGCATCTCAGTTGGGTGATTATTGCTGTGGGTAAAATGGAAAGTCACTTGGGAGAAAGTTAGTAGTACTAAGGACATCACTGAAATAGAAAACTAGCAAGGGAGTATGAAAATGGAAATAAAAAGTCTTAGGGAGTTCAGTGGATTGAGTAGTGCATCACCCACCCCATGTTGAGTAGCTGAGAGCCCTGAGCTGAGCGCCTCTAGAGGCATAACTCTCAGGCTAAGAAACTTGATCATCCAGGTCATGCCTTCTGCTCTAGGGAGTCCACATCCAATGACCAGTGCTAGGAAACCAGCATGGTTCTAGGAAGTGAACATGGATGTGGGAGGACAGTGTCAACCTTGCCTCAAGGTAAGTCAATCTAAAGGGACTTCCCACTCCCCATGGGACTGGCTAAGACCCTTGTGACCATCTCACAGTTCAGCTCTACCCTTTGCCCAATCCTACCTCTTTACTCATCCACTAAGAGTTGAGGCTAAGTGTAATCCCAAATACTTCTCCTCCCTGTGATCATCCTGAGTGCATATATCCATCCCAAAGTCTGTTTTCCAAGGAACCTGAGCTAATATATTTGATGCCAAGAATTATCTAATGATTGGTCTCTAGGAATATGGCTGATGATAAGAACCTCATCATTTGTAGTAGGTGAGGCCCTAATAACCCTGGCATGCTGTAGCGTACAACTGTTAAAACATTTATTGGTGGAAAATTGATATAGGACACCAGTGAAATGTATTGTACTAGTGGTTGCAATATCTCAGGCCTTCAAGAGGTTTAAGACATTCTAATTATAAGCACAATGAAATTAGACAGCTATGTTGAGTGCCATCAATGCTTTGGGGGAGGAAAATGAAATGCTGAGGGTGATTAATTATCGATTATAGCTGCTTTAGCAATACTGGCGAAGAGTCAAAGTGACTCCTTGGCAGCATACAAAGAAATACTTATCTCCTGCAAAAGAAGATTATAGGAGCTGCAGAGCTCCAGGGAAAGGTGATTTATCATCTGGTCAGTCTGCTCCACCAGCATCGGGGCTCTGATAGAGGGTGGGCCTGAGACTGGGTGTGAACTTAGAGTTCACACTTAGTGTTCCTGGAAGACTTGAAACTGAATCTCCCTGAACCTACTGGCTATGTCTAAGTAGCTCCCTCTTTTTTCTTAGTAGCTAGCATTTCTCACTTGATTGAAAATGACAAAGACATAGGGATCTAACCCCACCTCCTCTCCTGACCAGCAGGCTATTAACTAGGGTAACTGTACAATGCAATTCAGCTAGCGAAGTCCTGGGACTGCTAAGGGGCAAAAGGGCCTATATTCCAAAGGAGCTGCAAGACCTAGTTCATACACATTGGAAAAAGCTCTGAAAATATATATAATACTAGATTCCAAAGGAGCTGTAATAAGGCATGTGGAAAATAAGAATGGGAAAGGGAAACCTTATTGATTTAGGAGGATTCTCTCAGTGTACAGCATTTAATACACAGGGGAAGGATATTAAATAGCCAGGATTTAATAACCTGGGATACTAACACTGCTAACATGCTTGCTGGACTCCTGGAAAATGCAACACACCATATTAAGTACAGCATATATGTCTCTGACTACCTTGACAAACAGTGAAAGAGGGGTCAAAAGGCTTAGAAAAATGAGCATGATTGAATAGCTATACTTAGTGAATTTAGAAAACCCATCAACTGATTATGCTTCACAGAGGAGCCCAGAAGACATGCCATTTCTTAAAGTGATAAAGCATATGCTGGGGAGAGTCTCATTCTGGGTACCTTTATGAAGCTCAAGAATGGCTGCAATCCTGTAGGTCAGGCTAATGGTGGAGGGCATGTAATACAAATGAGTTTGCTGAGAGCAATGGTGATGATAGGATCCTGATAGAAGCCAAATATCAGAGCCGAAGTGTCAGGGAAAAGGTGGAAATGCACATCATAATGGAGAGCAGTTGTCCTGGCAGCTGGAAGGGTTTGATCCACAGATAGTTTTGAGGGTAATAAGGAGAATATTTATCTATAGTGGCAAGAGAACTGGCCAGAAGAATATTAACCAATCTATAAAATCTAAATAAATAGGATTGAATGATCAGAAAGCTGACAAAATAACTCCCATAAAAGTCACACTCTCAAACTCAATTTTTGGACTTGAGCCAGGTTTTAGACCTAGAAACCACTGAAGAAACAAGAGGCTCAATCCTCAGAGGACAGACCCAACTTCACAGCAAGTGTACACTGTCTAACCTGCCATCAACAGAATCCTATGATACTATCCCTTTAGATCAATAAGCCTCTTAGTGGCAAATAGATTAAGTTGGACCTTTCCCAACCTGGAAAAACAGCAATTACTTGTAAGTAGAATTGACATACATTTTGCAAGTGGATGTATATTTATCTTTGCATCTCAGCCAACACCATTATCCATGCCAGAGTTTGATGCACCAACATAGGATCTTGCATAACATCTGATTAAACAAAGGAACTCACTTAAAAGACAAAGTGATATGGTATGGGATCCAATGATTCTCCTGTATAACTTACCACTTATCCGTAGCTGCAGGCCTTATGGTGTGATGGGATATGGGATGGCCTCATTAGGGTGCAGCCAAGGCTTCAAGTTAGATGAAAATCTGCAAAGATGAGAAGCCATCCTATAAGGGGGGGATATATATGTTTTATAAATATTATATTTATAAATTATAATTGTACTTACAAATTATATATGTATTTATAAATTATATAATTATATGTATATTATATGTATTATATACATATAAATACATATACATACACACATAAATCTCCTAAATTAATCAATGATAATTATGTTGTGTTGTAAGTGGGTAGGATACATGGTCCAGGAATCAAGGAGTGGAAAGAGTGGCAATGACGATGTTCACCATTGCTCCCAGGGATCCATTTTTACAGGGTTTCATCTTGTCTTCACAAATCTGGGCTACTCTGATTGAGAGATTTGTTGTTGTAGGAGAGGAGGTGCTTTCATAAGGAAACTGAGGAAGAGTCCTAATGGAGTAGAATCCAGTCACTTTGGGTCCTTATACTGTGAGTCCCACGAATTAGAAGTAAAAACGCCACCAGGATACCGGGTTATTACCTACTAACCCCTTCATTAATTACAGAGAACTCCCTAATTCTGAATTCTTGTGACCCATCATTTCTTAGGAAATGTTCTGCTCCATGAAGGGCACTGAGGTTTTGACATACAAATCAAGTCAGAGGAGGTTTTGGCAATTTCTTTCCCCTTGCACATATCTGTGTTATGATTATGGGATATTTTAGCCCAACTAAGAACTTTCTTTAGGAATGCTTAGAATCCAGAGATATATATTGAGGAGGCAACCCAGAGTAGAAAATAGTTCCTGTGAAGTCAATCAACAACACGCTCAATTATTAAGGTTAAGGAAACCAGAAGGAGAGATGGCCAGCAATGCTGCAATGCATGGCACCAAGCAGGGAACAAGAGAGAGGATTCCAAAGGCAGGGTTCCAGGCCTGAGCAGGGTTCAAATAGCCAGAATGAGCCCAGACACTGGTCCAGAGATGAAAACAAGCTAAGTGGGAGGCAGAGTGGATGGGGAGGTGTTTCAGGAAAGATAAGGCAGCAACGCAGTTCCTGGAGCACAGACAGAACCTGAATGTTGGGCAGGGCATCCCTGTGCCACTGGTCCTCTGGGGAGCCCTCGCAATGCCCACTCTTCCAGTGAGACGGTGGAGGCTTCTGACAGGGAGATTGATTATGACTATAAAACAAACACTATTACTACTAACGCTGAAAGTGTTAACAATATTGCTGCTTAAGTAATAAGCAACCATGGCAACCAGGAAACATGACTCCAGATGCCTGCTGAACTGGGAGCGCAATGATGGATGGGAGAATGTCTTCTCAGTTCAGAGGGACTTAAACTCCCTTATTTTCTCATTGGATAAGTATTGATTGAAAGTCTATCATTTATCATTTTCCAACACTTTCTAGGTGCTGACATTCAAATTAAAACATAATTAAGAAGAATGTCAACTTTTTAAGAGCCATACATGCATACTTTCAGCCATTCACAGAAAACAGCAACTCTGCACACATACTTTATTAAATTTGTGCATGAATATCAGTTAACTCTGTGATTATACAGGGCATTAATCAGGACCAGATTCCTGGGACCAGTTTTGGGGTCGGTTTGTAGTGTCCACTGGTGTTTCACATGCGGCTCTCTTCTTCCCCTTGAGGCTTACGAGCTCTCTTAGAACAAGATCTCTAGCTCACTCTTATTTTTATTTTTTTAAAATATATTTTTATTGATTTCAGAGGGAGAGAGAGAGATAGAAACATCAATGATGAGAGAGTCATTGATCGAGCCCACAAGCCGGGCATGTGCCCTGACCAGGAATCAAACCCCGATCGCCTGGATCCTAGGTGGACGCTCAACTGCTGAGCCAGGCCTGGCAGGGCTCTAGCTCACTCTTTTATTACTGTCTTTGTCTTGCAATGACTGAAAAATAAAATGTGTTAACGAGTGCTTGATCATGAAAAAGAAATCAAACGGTAATTCTGAAACAAGTTTGTGTGTATCGTAGGACTGAGTTAAGGAGTAAGTAAATTGATTCTCCTGGGAGCCACGTTTCTCACGGTGAGAGAGGAGCTACAAGTACAAAATGGTGAAAGGTGAGGATGATAGAAATTGCTATTTTCCCCAGGCTGCCCACGGGAAGGATGTGGGCAAGGACACCTCGGCAGCAATGAGCACAACTAGCCTTCAGATCTCAGGTTCTCATGTCTCTTCCCAGGAAGAAGAACCAGGGGCCCTTAGCGAGAGGACCTGGGCTGGGAGAGGGAGCCTGGACCATCTTGGCTAGAGTCAGAATGTGCTCAAAGAGAATGACAGGCAGAGGCCTGCCTGAAGGAGGCCCGCGGGACACACCTCGGACAACCTGAACATCAAAATCAGTAGCGATGGTAACAGATAACCCACTGAATACAATCAGACTCCACGGGTCCATACTGTCAGAAGTAAATAAACACAGGAGGAGGAAAGTCCTTCACAGTAAAATGCTAACTACTAAATGCAGAAGATTGATAGGGTTTAAAAATCATATCTGGCAATTATTAGAGCAATTTGATCCAGGCAAGAGCCATCGGTGTGCTGCAAGGAATAGGACATTCACATAATGTCCAATAATCTCCCCATAGGTTAGTTAGTTATTATTACAAAGGGGAAAATAGTGACTTCGCTGTAGGGAAACTTGGAGGACGTGTCCAGGACTTGGTGATCAAAGTTAACGTCACCAATGTGGGAATGAGTCACAGTCACCTGCCACATGATAGGATCAAAGAGAGGAACTCAGGCTCACTTCTGGGGTATTCCTGCCACCTCAGCATACCCTGAATCTGATGAAGTAGCGGACAAACCCAAACCAAGGGACAGTCTACAAAATGACTGGCCCGACTCCTCAAAATGTCAAAGTTGAGAAGACAAAGAAAGACTAAGACTGACCCAGATGAAGGTCGGCTAAAGGGACATGATAACTGAAATGTGACAGGTGATCTTGGATTGAACCTTAGACCTGAAAAGTTCTGAATACAGAAGAGTAGAGGGACAGCGGGTGAGATCTGAATAAAGTCTATGGGTTGGATTGAAAAAACACACATGGAAACGGATTTCTACGAATGTAAAGTGATATAATATTCCTAATGGCATTTTACATCGAAGAACCGAAGGAGTAGGTATCTGATTATCTGTCCATATTCTAGTGGTTCAGGACATAAAGATCTTATTTTAAATCTGTAGACAATTATTATACATGACTCATTTATATGTAACAGTTTTGTATGTTCAACAGCTGATTCATTCAGACTGATTACACTCTAATTTAATCAAGATTGGAAAACCAGATGGTTTCAAATTCACTTCATTAATAATCCATTTCAAACTGTTGACTCATCTGTGCATAGCATCTCCCTATCCTGTGTTTGTTCCAGTTATTTTTATAATTAGACACTTGTGTTTATTCGTTGAATTCTGTGGACAATAGGGAAAGAAAATCCATCACTAGTATTTTTAAACTGAGTTTCACACAAAAAGCCTTCTTAATGTCCTTTGATATTTTGTTGCCCAACAGGGGAAAAACATGCGACCAAACATTGTTTCTTTAAGCTCCTAGGTTTCTTTTCCCTGCAGGGGTTTTCCTAGTGACTTATTATCAAGGGCTCCAGGTGGAAACCCAGTTCCTAGGGGGACAAAAACATACTAGATTCCTTTTTATTTTCTCCCTGCTCTAGAGCAACATTCCACTCTGAAGAGAAGCTTAGGAAATACGACTTTTGTTCACAATTCAGCCCAGTGTATTTATAGTAATCTAGAGAAGGCGATATTGAAGGGAGTAGCATGAACAAGCTTCCTAGGGTAGACAGAACACATTTAAGAGATCAAGAAGACAAGCAGACTGCATGCATGAACACTTTACAGGAAGACTTTTGTGTAAAAGGTACATTGTTTCACTTATATTTCAAAATGCATAGCTTCTTCTACAAATGCTCCCTTGAGAGAATTTACTTGGCTTAAAAAAACCCACCACCAGTAGCTTTCAAAAAAATCCATGATGCATTTAGCTATTTCATTTTTAAGACACTATTTTTCCAATACTTTCCTGCTGTGTGATTTTGTATTCATCTGTGTGAGTCTACAAACTTTAAAAACAGCAACAGGCTGTGAGTTCCACTGTTTAGAAATGCAACTTGACTTTATTTTTCAGAACGGTGTCACTGCCATATACCAGTTGACTAATTCGGCATCTTTTTTTTTTTTTTAACCTGTACTTTGAGTTAAGTTATTTTGCAAATGATTTTCTTTACTAAAATGGCACCAGGGCTCTGGAATGAATTCTAATATTGCATAGTCTGGAAGAGCATCACTTTAAGTATCCAGCATTCTTAAGCAGAAATATATCGATCAGACAGCATCCCGTACGTAATCATAATGCTCTCAGGAAAAGGCCTTTCTTTGGCAGGTATGGAGATGGATGTGAACACATCCCCTCTTGAAGTCCTTCAAAGGGGCCAGTAAGGTTGAGTGAGCATGGTCAAAGCTACATTTATTTAAAATGCAACTGATCTAAACCAAATAGTTCGGGATGTTCCCCTACCAACCTGCCACTAGATTTGTTGCATTTGCTAAAACCAGAAAATACTTTGTTTTTAGTACACAGACTGTCTGCATGCATTTAGATGGAGCTTCTGACTGTAGGTAGTATATGTCTGGGAGTCTAGATAAAGCAGATGGTACATTAAAATTATGATAGTCCTACGAGTGTTTAAAAGAGAACTATTTAGAAAGGTGTGGTTGGGTGTAAGGGAACCACAGGAAAGTGTATAGTAATCGGGGGCAGGGAGCACCAGAGAGGTGGCCCTAGACACTGAAGAGAATCTTGAGGAGCAGCGACCTTCAGGGGGAGACACTAGGCATCCCCTAGTGCCAGAGCTGGGGCAGGGGTTGATTACCCTAGTCTCTCTGCCCCCTCTGCCTGGGTCCACCTGCATCGGAAGCCAGAAGACAGGGCACTCGCTCATGTAATCTGCAGGCCACATCCCAGCAGAGGACAGAGGGAGGAGAGGAGAGTGGATCTGGAAACCTGTGGGGAGGGCAGAGGGAGGTCAGATGAGGACCGAGAGGGGGAGCACTTAGCCTTAGACCTAATCCCTGCACAGGTAGTCCTCGGCTTCTCTCTGTGAGGTCAGACACCAGCCATGGGTTACGCTGGTGAGCTTAAGGACGCCTCTTTGTTTGGTAGAGTGTAGTCCTGGGAAATTATGGAGGGGAAAGACGAATACTCCTAAGTGCCTAGGAGAACATATTTCTAGTTCCTTAAGAGAGAAATCAGGGAAATGAGAACACAACTGTGGGAAATGGGCCACAGTGGATGTTACTGTGTATTTGAAGATTTCACTGCTCCAAATCAAATGGAATAGCAGGAAAACACTCTAATTTTTAATCTATAATATAAAGTAAATTATAGTAGCAAGCTAAATTAATCACATTTTAAAATTGTGGGGGAAAAATAAGTACTATTAAGTTGAATCTGAAATACTTAAGTTTAGCCTTAAATTTCTGTTACTTCACAAACAGAATCACTAGTTTAATTTTTTTAATTTATTGTTTAATCCTCCCCTGAGGATATTTTTCCCATTGCTTTTCAGAGAGAGTGGAAGGGGGGGGGAGAGAGAGAGAGAGAGACATAGATTGGTTGCCTCCCGCTCTCACCCGGAACAGGGCCAGGGACCGAGCCTGCAACCGAGGGATCAGCCCCTGGACAAAACTGAACCCCGGACCCTTCAGTCCTCGGACTGATGCTCTAACCACTGAGCAACCCGGCTAGGGCATCACTGGTTTAATTTTATTCTCAATTTTCTTGTGTGTACATCAAAGCATTTAAACTTTATTCCAAAATGTTGTGTTTCTTAATTATCCTTTACATAAGCTCTTTATAGAGAAGGGACTTTGGTTTTCTTCAAAAACATTCGACCGTAAGCCCTCAGCCCTCTCCTAGACGGCCTCAGTACATCTGACGGGACCTGTCGCCTTGTCCTCATGGGGCCCTGGCCCCGCCCTTCATTGTAAGAGCCCCGTCAGGTGCCTTCAGTAACCCGAGTGAGTAGAGTTTATGATTTACAGGCACATCTCTTCGTTCACTTCTTCCTCAGTGGAGCAGGGTTATGGCATTTGATTGGTACATTTGGGAGAAGGGATGGGACACGTATCACTCTGATCTTCTGTTTTCTCTGTACTTCGTGAGAAGGACAGCTGCTGGCAGGAAGCACTCATTCCCAACATTTTTAGTCATGTACTGGGCTTAATGGGGCAAGACCTATGGGGGCAGACTGCAGCTCGGGAAGATAATTTCATCTGGAGTGATGCCAACATGGCCTTGGGCCAACATTGGCCATGCTTTCCCATTTCAGTTTATCAGTAAATAAAGTTGATATTTTGATCTCCAAAACCTTGATTCTTATCTATATTTTTAGTGGTTTTGAATCTAGATAGAATAGAAAGGTCCTATTTATTGGGTTCTTCCAATCTCCAAAACAATAGACAGAGGGTGAAATTCTGTGAGGCAATACACAAGGACTGACAGATGCACCTCGAGCAGCCCAAAGTGGCGGCTATAAGATTTTGGGGTGCTCTAGTAAACATGAGTATTGGAATTTTTCAGTCATGACAGATTATCAGATTATAATATCTTTCTTTTGCTGTTTTTTGGTTTTTTTATATTTATGCATTGGTTTTTAACTGATGTAACCTGGATGATTGACTTTAAAACTCAGTTACTCTTTGGGACAGCATGGATGAACCTGGAGATTATTATGCTAAGTGAAATAAGCCAGGCAGAGAAAGACGCATATCACATCATCTCACTTATATGTGAAATCTAATGAAATAAACTGATGATAAACAGTGGCATGGAAACCTGGAAGAGACTGAGGAATCTTGGCGGGGGGGGGGGGGGGGGAGGGACAGGAAGAGATTAACCACAGAACTTACATGCATATATGTATTGCCCACAGACACAGACAATAGGGGGGTGAAGGCCTGGGGTGGGGCAGGAACCAGGTGGAGGAGAGCCATGGGGGGAAAAGGGGGACATCTCTAATATTTTCAACAATAAAGATAAAAACAACAGAAACCAAACCAAACCAAACCAAACCAAAAAACTCAGTTACATGGAACTGTGACCATGCAGTTAATTATAGTAAAAGGTAGCTATGACTGCTCAGGCCAGCTACGTAATCTGTAGTGCCCAGTACAAAATGAAAAAGTGACCACTTTTTATTAAGAATGTCAAGATAGCAACAGCAGGGAATTATACTGAGCACAGGAACCTTCTGAGCACAGAGCCTAGGGCAAACAAAGGCCGAACTAGAGAAATGGATCTTTGCAAACAAAAGGGAGGCCCCGCTGTACAGATGATGGAGGCCCATGGTAGGCCTCAGCAAAGACATGCAGGCTGCTACGCTGGACAGGCTGTTAGGCCCACAAAGGTAAAGACGTGAAGAGAGGAACACCACGGCATGCACTAGGCAGGAAACTCTCCCCGCTTTGGTCACTTTTATTATGTTTATTTACTTAGATTCTGGACTAGGACTTGGAAGTGCGGAGAGAGCAGTGTTGCAGTGGTAAGAAAGGCAGGACTACATGGGTGCACCACATTCAACGTCTGTCTCATCCCTGGCACTGAGCAACATCGGGACCGAGCTTCATTAATCTCGTGAGTTCTGATTATTATTTTAGATTTCAGAGACACAAGATGTGGCATTACCCAACGAGCTATAATATATTTTATTTAAAAAGCAGATAAAGAAAAATGGGGGTCATCGTTTTAGAGAATAAGTCATAATCTGAGGTGGATTTAGAGAAATAAGCAATTGAAATGAGCATTCCTAATATTGAAGAACCCAACCTTAAGGACCTTTGACAGACCACTGGGTCTATTTGCTTTATTTTAAGAAAAGCTTTGGAAACATACATGCTTCAAAATGATCACCAGCCAAGGAGAGCCAGAAGAATGAAGACTCAGTGAAGAAATGTAGGCTGATAAGAGGGAGAGGTAATATTTTAAGGTAAAATGAAATTAAAACGAAATACATGAGTAAAGTCTCTGGTTCTGACCTTACAGTATTAGAAAAGGAGAGATTCTATTACAAAGGGAAATTGGACCCTGACGTAAACAAATAAAAATATGAATAAAATGTTAGGGAGCTGATTTAAAAATTCTCACTGAAGGGAAGCAGTGTGTTGAGGGGAAAAAAAAATGCTCTCTGAAAATTACAGGTAGGGTGTTCATGGTTAAATCTGCTGGGAGCAGATCCTTAAGAATCAAGGCCGATAGAACAAAGAGTGATGAAAGTTGGACGGATTTGGAAGGAACACTTGAGAAAGACTGATACAAAGTAATCAGTGAATTTCAAGGAGAAATAGTTATGGAAGGGTAGTATGCAAGCACTTCTTTTACCCTGAGAAAATCGCACATAAGATGTGTGGAATTAAGACCAAGGGAAGGCATGAAAATAAAGAACCATATCAGCAGGAAGCCAAGTAGCACTTTCCTGAGTATTTATACCTTTCTATGCTTATAGTCTTAAGGCAGACTTGAAATCCTTAATGAAAAATGTTATAAAATACAGGTATTAACATTTTTAACCCCTACCAAGGAAATCTAACAGAAGGCTTTTACTGAGCTTCCTGTTTACGTTTATCTTATCTTTTTGGTCTATAAAGTGATTTTGATTTGAGTGAATGCATTAAATACATGGTTGACGAGTGTCAGTGGCCTATTACTTGGGATGTTAGAATATGTATTAATTAGGGAGAGGGATAGAAAAAAGAAAACTTTGGTAAGTTCATTTAAGAACATAGATAAAGTTCAACTGTTTATGAACGTTCAGACAAAATCACAAATAAAGAGACTTTGGTAAATAAAATGCAAACTCCGTTGCATAAACTTCGCGTTACTAAGCGCGCACTGTGGCAATGGCGAGCGTAAGACGCCCACTGGCTATTCGCTGCACCTCTTAGATGTCCCAGCACAATCTGTAACAGTTAATGCGCATTCACAGCGGTGTGACTCCCCTATTTATTTTCCAATTATACAAAAGCGATGACTGTCTTGCCTGTATCTTGCCCTTTATTTTACCCCTGGGGATGGACGCTTCTAAGCTGCTCTCAGGTCATTTATTCCGCACCTTGTTTCTGCTGTAACTGGTCTTCTGAATGCTCACTGTTTCTATGACTATGATTCTTTTCATGCAAAGACACTAAATGCTGTTTAGGATATTCCTTTGTGTCATCCCATATATCTAACTTTATTTAATGACCCTAATAGCTGTGAGTACTATTGCACATTTTCTTTTAATGATAAAAGAAATTCTTACTCACTTACTATTATTGTATTTTTAAGCCGCTCGGAGAAAGGCCAGTACCACATGATCTCACTCACATGCGGAATCTAATGAACAAAATAAACGAACAAAGTGGAGACAGACTCACGGATACAGAGAACAGACTGACAGCCGTCAGAGTGGAGGGGTTGGGGCAGACACCAGTATGGTGACCGCCAGAGGGAAGGAGAGGTGGGGGGAGGTGGAAGACGGTAAAGGGGGGATTAATGGTGATGGAAAGAGACTTCATTTGGGGGTGGTGAACACACAACACAACATACAGATGATGTGCTGTAGAATTGTACACCTGAAACCTATATAGTTTTATTAACACCAATGTTACCTCAATAAATTCAATAAAAAATGAACAGAAAAAAAACATTGAAATAAAGCTTCTTTTGTTTCTCCTATGCTTCCCTTAAAAAAATTTCTGAATTGCCTAAGTGTTATTGCAAAACTAAATAACGCTTATGGAAGATACATCCTCTTTCACTGACTCCTGCTAGATCTCCCTCTGCAATTGTGTGTCTTGAAAAGGAATCCCTTTTATTTTGTAAGCCACTTTTTACTTCTGCCTTACAAACCCAGTCAACTTGGAAAACATTCCTAGCATTAGAAGCTAAACTTCCATTGGTTATACTGTAAATCTCTTTCATTTTTCAAGGCATTACAATAATCCTCTTTCTTACCCAGTGTGTCTTTGGAATAGTATCTTTTAAATTCTAGGATATAGCTTAAATCAGTTGTAGCTGGGAATAAGTATATGTTTGAGATTTACCTGTGGCAGCCACACTTAAAAAGTTTCTACTAATGAATTTTTGCAAATGTCAGGAGAGAAAACAATCCTTGATATTATGGAAGATTTTTTTTTAATTAATGCTAGATTGTTAAACTAAAATTTATGGCAGGAGTATTAATGCATACCATGTATAAACCACTATAAAATGCAAGACCTTGCAACATATGCACTAAATTACATTTCCATTGCTGTTCAACAAATTTCCACAGACCTGGCAGTTTGAAAGAGCGTGCACTATCTCACATGGACCAGTCACAGCTTCATTGTGTCTTCTGCTCAGGATCTGATACGGCTGCAACCAAGGTGTCAGCTTGCACTGTGCTCCCAGCTGAGGTGCAGAGTCCTCTTCTCAGCTCACGTCTTTGGAAGCAGAGCTCAGTTTTGCAGCTGTGAGACTACTGACAGCCTCTCCATCAAGGCCAGAAGGATAGCTTCTCTGCCGCTTTTCAGTTTTTACAAAAAGCTCAGCAGATTAAATTGGACCCACTCAGAATCAGCTCCTTTGATTGAATTAAAGCCACTGACTAGCTTTATATTTACAAAATTCCTTCATATTTACCATATAACACGTCATAGGGGTGACGCCTATCACCTTCATAGAGCATACATACCAGAGGGTGGAGACTTGGGGCCCACCTTAGAATTCGGCCTGCCAAATGGACCCTTCATAAAGTGGTCAAAACAGCTGCAGTAAATGCTTTTCAGAATTGTGATGAGTATATATATAGATATGCAGTAGGTTATGCATACCCCACTTTGAGAAAGTTGGGAAAAATATATGCATCTATTTGTTAGGCATATGCAAGCCCCAAAGCACTGAATTTTTGCTTACTATATCTACTGCAAAGATAAATTTATTCTAAACTGGAGGGGTGACTTATGTAAGTGTCTGGAACCCTTTTTCTTACCCTAGGCAGTTACCAAAAACACAGATGTTCCCTTAAATTAACTCCTTGTTAATCTTATCAAGTCCTAGCACCTGTATTTTAAAGTCGTCTTTGTTTTAATAAAGGAAAATACTATAGCTGAGTTATAAATTATTCTAAGCAATTTAAATATGTATTTCTATTTTTTTCCTCAATTGGTTATAGAGGAAATATTAACATAAAAAGTGTATAGTAATAAAAATAATTTTAAAGACAGAGTCAATGAAAGAAATACTCAAAACTGTTTTATCTTATCCTCAGAAATTTAATTCAGTATGTAATTTTTTAACACCTGGAAAGTTAATGATAATATCTCTTTTCATTCATATGTGTGTTTCTTGTTTTTGTTTTTTACGTAATTCATATGTGTTTTAAGGCTTACAAAGCTCTTTAAGAAATAGTATTTTAGTTTATTTAATTTTCACAGAATAAATTAGAAATTAATTTCTAGAGGCAGAGTAATTAAAATTACCAATATTCTGTATTTTTTAATCTTCTTACAAAGTGAAATTAGAATAATATTTTCAAAGTTTTGTCTGGTTCAGGCAAGGTTACCTGTCCACCTTCAGCATGTTTCTGAATTTGAAATAGATATTTCTTGGTAACTATAATTTTTAGAATCAGCAAGAGTTCAAGTTATCCCAAAAGTCACCTGGTTATTTTTCGTTCAGTGTAAACCAGACAAAATAACCATTGTGCATTCTGCAAATCAAAGTGCTGCTTAAATACATATAATAGTTCCTCTCATCTCCTCCAATTTTTATCTTATTGATTAAAACTTTTCAATGACTCAAATTTGTTATAACACATAGGTGCTAAAAACATTAATTCTTACAATTTGCAAAAAATGAGTTTATGTCCTATTTAACATGATGAAACAATTCCTGCAAGTGTATGATTGAAAAATCATAGGTTTTGCCGTCCCTTGTACTTTGATGCAAATCACAATTCTATATGCTAGCCTTTGGAAAGTTATTTAAATTCTCTACAATGTAATTTCCTTTTGTACAAATGGAAAGATAGCAAAACATATGTTATGTTTGTCATGAGCATTACACAAGTTAATGCATGTAAAAAGTAGAGCCCATTATCTGGTCCGTAATGTACTCACGAAAGGACCTTCCTTTCCTATTTTCTGTCTCTCTTCCTCCCTCCATCCTTACTTTATTGAGACATAATTCACATTCCACAAAATTTACCTATTTAAAATGTACAGTTAAATATTAAATATTTACTATATTTATAAAATATGGCAATCACCACTGCTATTTAATTTTAGAACAATTTTATCATCCCTAAAAGTAGCCCTGAATCATTAGTAGTGACTCCCCACTAGCTCTTCCCCAAACAACAACCAACTTACCTGGTGTTCCTATAGACCTGCCTTTCCTCGATGTTTCATATACATGAACTTATACAACGTGTGGTCTCTTGTGATTGCTTTTTTTCATATAGAATAACGTTTTCAAAGTCTATCCATACTGCAGCATATACCAGCACTTCATTACTTTTCATGATTAAACAATATTCCATTGTATTTCTGTTCCACATTTGTTTATCCATTACGAGTTGATGTACATTTGGGTTGGTTCCACATTTGGGCAGTTATGGAAAATGCTGCTATGCACACTCATGTACAGGCTTTTGTGTGAATATAAATTATCATTTCTCTTGGGTATGTGTTGAAAAAAATGTTCTTTTCCCATTACACTACCTGGGTATTATTGTCAGAAATCAATTGACTATAGATGTATGGCTTTAATTATGTGTTATTATTTCTATACAATATAGACAGTTATTTCTATCATGCCAGTGTCATACAGTCTTGATTACTGTTTATTTATAGATTTTGAAATCAGGAATTCCTAGTTTCCAAACTTGTTATTTTTCAATAGTCTTTTGTCTATCTAAAATGGGTCTTTACATTTTCATGTGACTTTTAGGATCAGAATGCCAATTTCTACAAAGGAAGCAGCTGGGATTTTTATAGAGATTGCACTGAATCTTTAGATTAATGATATATTTAGTATAAAGTCTTACATTTCTTTATCAAATTTATTTCTTACTATTTTGTTCTTTGTGATGTTATAAAAGAAACTGTTTTCTTAATTTCAGTCATTTTCACATTGTTCATTATAATATATAGGAATGTCATTAATTTTTACATATTTAACTTCTGTACTACAATCATTTATGAATTCTTATAATTTCTGTTATTTTGTTTTTGGCAGAGTCCTTGGAATTTTCCACATACAAGGTTGTGACCTGCAAATAAATAGTTTAACTTCTTTTTCAAGTTGGATTCCCTTTATTTATTTATGTATTTCTTGCCTTAGTGTCGGGGATAATATTTTTGTCTTTTTGCCATCACCTAACAAATCTTAAGTATTTTTTATGTGTTAAAAACAGAGCGTTTCTAAGCATATGAAAAATAAATAATTTTGGTTGCCTTTACGACTTGCTGGGGATGGAGTGTAGACTAGTGTGAAAGTGAGAAACTCCTGGGGATGGCAGTCTTAGGAAGATCCCAATTCTTCTGGGGATTTTTAACCTCAAGGAACACAGCCAAGTTATCATGGTGAAGATCCAGTAGATCTCTTCCTGGCCCAGGCTCCTGGTTAGGGGGAGAGAAAAGAGGTCAGCGCATTCTCCATAACAAAGTCCTACTCTTACTTCCTGGGGGGAAAATAATTTACCAGAGCTTTTTCCCATGAAGGTCATTTCTACCACTTCACCCATCTATGCTTCCTAACCTTACCTAAGGGTGGGAGAAATCTAAACCACTGAAGAAACCCTTGTGAAAGCCATAGCCCAGGGACATAGACCCACTAGAAGACTGCAATTTAGTTATAAGATCATAGGATGCTTTTCTTCCCCCATACCTTACAACCAACCAGTAGGGCTCCATAAGATAACAATGGGTTATAGCTGAAAGAGCTACAAGACACAGACTCTCTCTGAGGAATAGTATTTAGGGAAGCCCAAAGCCAAAGGAAAAAACAAAACATGGTCACAAGAGGAATTTGAATTTGCTGGCACCTATATCCCATTCCCCTAGCTAGGGCAACATAAATTCTCACACTAAAGGCTTTTTTACCTACGTTCCTTTACCTGATAGAATATGTCTTGCTTTAAAAAAAAATACAAAGCATGTCAAAAGGCAAGAAAAAACATATGGTCTGAAGAGATAAAACAAGCATCTGAACCAGACTCAGCTATGACAGAAGATGTAGGAATGATCAGAGGGAATTTAAAGTAACTATGATTGATATGTTAAAAACTACGATGGGAAAACTATAAAACATGTGGGACCAGACGATAATGTATCAGGTAGTTTAGAACCTTAATAAAGAATCAAAGGAAATGTTGGTAATCAAAAACACTGTAGCAGAAATGAAAAATGCTGAACACTGAAGAGGAAAGAATCGGTGAACCTGAATATATGTCAATAAAAACTTCACAAACTGAAATGCAAAGAAAACCAACAACAACAGCACTAATATTGGGGCTGTGCCAGAGACACAGGAGCCAACTCGAAGATCTCCAACGGGCCAAAGGTGGGATACTTCAAGCAACAAAAAACCGACCTGGTATTGGATTACAGCCCGAAGGATAACATAAACATCCATGAGTTTCTATTGACTCACTGGCATAAGTAAATGGAAAAAAATGGGGACGAAGAGCTAAATTTCCAGGGCAGAGGAATTCTAAACAATTTATCCAAATAACCCACCTTCCAGGAGGTGGAGCAACGGAGCACAACCACCCACTCCTTAAGGGTGAACCTTGCAAAGGGACTTCTTCCCAAGAAGAACAGTATGTAAAATGAGATAAAAGAATAATTTTATAGAGGAGGAACCTGATAGCCCTATTTCAGTCGGGTGTTCAATGTCAATATCAACAGCGAAATTTCCTGTTGATAGTATATACACTATCTGCATTACCTTTACAAGTTTTCTGTAAATCTAAAACTATTTTAAAATAAAGTTTTAAATGTGATGAAAATGCCATTTTATGTACATCTGTAAATTTCATCTCAAAAGTCATTACCCTGGCTAGTCTAATCATGAGCAAAACTCTAGCCAAATCCCAAATGAAGAACATTCTATAAGATTCCTGACCAGGACTCTTCAAAACTGTCAAGGCTCCTCAAAGACAAGGAAAATCTGATAAACTCTCATAGCCAAGAGGATTCTAAGAAAGTCTGATAACTAAATCTAATGTAGTGCCCTAAATAGGATCCTGGACTAGAAAAAGGACATTGGGTGAAAATAAGAAAATCTGAAGAAAATATAAACTTTAGTTAGTAACAATGTGTCTCTAATGGTTCATTAACAGTAACAAATATACCACATTAATGTAAGATGGTAATAACAGGGAAAACAGCATAGTATATATAGGAATTATCTGCATTATCTTTACAACTTCTCTGTAAATCTAAAACTATTTTAAAATAAAGTTTATTAAAACAAGAAAATATTATTTGTAACTTTCTTCATGTAATTGCATTGTCAGAAAATAATAACTAAAAAAACTCTTATAGGTAAAATTCTATAAATTAATCAAATATTTTTAAGGATAGTGTACTTACAAAGGAGAAAGAGGCTAACCATTAAATTTGTCTACTCAATTCCATTCATAGTTACACTAAAGAATCACAAGGATACATGTCTGCTTTTCTCTCTTGTCTCTATCTCACTCTCTGTCTCTTCCTCCTCATAGTGATCAATTAAGGGGCATGGAAGAGGCAAGTATCTTATCTCTATTTGCAATTCAGTTATCATGCAGGAAATTATAAATCTAGAAGAAGACCAGATCTTAATAACAAAATCAGTTTTGACCCACGAAATGGGTTGTTTTATTTGTTTTCTATTGCTCCAGAGTAAATTAACACAGTGTCAGCAGTGTACAAGCAGACACATTAATTTTTCTCATAGTTTTCCCGGGTCAAGTGTCTTTGCACGCGTCAGTTTGATATTCCTTTTAGATCTCGCACGTCTTCAGTGAAGACAGTGACCAGGGCCATGTTCTCATCTGGGGCCCTCCCTCAAGCTAATTCAGGTTGTTGGAAGAATTAAGGTCCCTGAACTTTTTAAAATTAAATGTATTGGGGTGACACTGGTTAATAGGATCATATAGGTATCAGGTGTGGTTCTGTTACAAGGTCCGTGTATTGCACTGTGTGCCCAGCGCCCAAGGGCAAGTCCCCATTGTCACCACAGATGAGGCCCCTGCAGGGCTCAGCCCTCCCTCCTTCCCGCTGGCAGCGCCGCACCGCCGCTCGTGCCCGTTCCCACGCGTGATTTCCCCCAGCAGGCCAGCCCGCTCGTGCCCGTTCCTATGCGTGATTTACCCCAGCAGGCCAGCCCGCTCGTGCCCGTTCCCACGCGTGATTTCCCCCAGCAGGCCAGCCCGCTCGTGCCCGTTCCTATGCGTGATTTACCCCAGCAGGCCAGCCCGCTCGTGCCCGTTCCCACGCGTGATTTCCCCCAGCAGGCCAGCCCGCTCGTGCCCGTTCCTATGCGTGATTTCCCCCAGCAGGCCAGCCCGCTCGTGCCCGTTCCTATGTGTGATTTCCCCCAGCAGGCCAGCCCGCTCATGCCCGTTTCTATCTGTGATTTCCCCCAGCAGGCCAGTCCGCTCGTGCCCGTTCCCACGCGTGATTTCCCCCAGCAGGCCAACCTGCTCGTGCCCGTTCCCATGTGTGATTTCCCCCAGCAGGCCAGCCGGCTCGTGCCCGTTCCCACGCGTGATTTCCCCCAGCAGGCCAGCCCACTCGTGGCCGTTCCCACGCGTGATTTCCCCCAGTAGGCCAGCCCGCTCGTGGCCGGGACTCTGGAAGCACTGAAAGGGGCCGCAGAGTCCCGCCCTCTGCTCCTAGCGCGTTTATCCTCAGGGCGGTTTGCTTTCCTCCAGGTGGTCCACGTCTGTCCCTCCTCCCAGTCTCCCCGAGGGCCAATAGCATGAAATCTTGTCTAAAATAGTGTGGAGGGTGGCACATAAGGCAACTTAATCAAGGGATTTACCGGCTCATCATTTTCACAGGCTTCATCAATAAGAAGAAGTTCTAGAAGAGGTGTGCACTAGGAAACAAATATGAAAGACTTCCTAAGAATTCTATCACAGGTATCAGAACCACCACCAAAAATACAAAACAAAAAACAACAACAACAGAACAAAAAAAGAGCATATTCTATGTCCTTCAGGTCTCTATGCATACTGTCTTTACTCCACCGGTCTTTAATATGAAACACTGCAGCATTTAATTGGTTTTCTGTCCTCGGAAGATCAAAAGTATCAAATTCACAAAAGGGAGAAATGGAATATGAAAATCTTATGGGGTAACAAGCACATCAAGAGGTAATGAAAGAAAATGATTTTCAGGAATCCAAAAGCCTAGCTCCTTGGGACACTAAGTAGGGTGGGCACATGCCCTGAGGGATTAAGTCTTCTTACTATGGCAGGTTGAAAATTTCTATTAAGCAGGGGCTCAGAAACGGGGTTCAGTGATACAGTATGACAGGTTTGGAGACTGAGGGACTAGCTTGAGACATGCATGACTGTTAGTCATTAATGCGTGTAATTGTGGTAACTAGAAATTGGTGAAAAAGAAATGTATAAAATAAAGACTAAATTATTTCCATCAAAGCCTCCCAAAATGTAACCACCCTTGACATTTTCTTTCTCTATATTCAGGCACATTCATGCACACAAATCTACCAAATGCTTTTCATTAATTAATATTCAGGGATCAACATATATTTACTACACTCTTGTTAGGTGCTAGCAAACAAAATATCAACTTGCATGAAAGAACACCATGAGGTCGCTTTTCATATTCATGTTTTAGACATGAGCTTGCCGAGTTTCAGGAAAGTTACTTCACTCATTCGAGTCCCCAAAGTGACTCCCATGGGGAACCCTGCTTCCAGTGTGGGCCCTTCCCTCACTCTGACACAGCCACCTTTCCAACTGGAGCACAGTGTCGTATAAAGGAGAAGTCTGTGCATGGGGCCATCATGGGGGTCTTCCACCAGACACAGAAGCCAGGCGACGTTACCAGCACAGCCAGGTGACTCTAACTAACCATGATGACATGACCATACTGTCCTGTTGACCTCGGCTAAGTGCTTCTAGCTTTCTAATTGAAGAGAGTTTATTCTTCAGGTGAGTTTATTCTTCAGAGTTTATTCTATCTAGTTTTCACCTCTTTAAAGATGTTAGCTCTTTGAGAGGTTATCTTTTGTTTTCTTTTTAAAAATAACTTCATTTCCAGATTTCTGCAATAAGAATACATGGTAATATTTTTTTTAGGGGGCAAAAGTATAAAATATTCATGGCTAACACAAAGCAAACTAATCCCAAATATATATAAACGGTGGTATATATATTACGTACTAAAATCCCCCAACTACCTGACATTCATTAAGGTAGAATCTTGAGAGAATTCATTTGACAAAAGATATGTTTTGTTTAGAAGACATAGAGGTATTCAATATTTATATTATTTGTATTTATACAATGAAATAATGAACCTGTGCATTTGCCCTGGTGTGATAAAAATGCATGATTGGCTGAAAGGCAGCCCGCTACTGTGTTTTGTTTTCATGTGCGGAGGGAGACAGGACTGGGCCACTCTGTCTCCTTCAGCTCCCTTCCTAAGCCCTCCAGGGCATCGTCTTCTGTTTCACTGGGAGCCTAGTTCCAGCTCCACCAGCAGCAGCTACATCGCTTTGAGGTTCGTTACCTCGATAACCTGTTTCCCTTACTGAGTTTCAGTTCCCTTCTCCATAAAATGTGACTACTAGGAATGATTACTAGATTTGTAACACAGGTTTATAAGGCAAAATGCATATGAATTCCACATTACAGATCTAGCTAGAAGATGTTTTCTGTTGCTGTTTATTTGTTTGTACATTTGTTTTGTGTGGGGTATTTTGTTTTAAAAGTGGAGAAGGGAAAATAAGAGCAGTTAGGAGAGAGAAGAAACTGGTCTTAACTTTGAGTCCAAAAGACTAAGGCAGATGAGCGAGCACGGGTACCAAACGTGTTCCTTTATATGTGCCCAGAGGGCACCTGAGCACACGCATTCTTCTTAAGTGTGATATCTGACATTTAGAAGGAATTTCTAGGACTAACCAAGAACCACTTGTTCATGCGGAAACTCCCAAGTCCCTCATGCCTATTCAGAATTATTTGGCTATTCAGATCCTATCTCTCCAGCGAGCTTTGTTTCTCTCCTTTCACAGTTGAAGGCTTTTAAATTTATCTTCTCAAGGCTTTCAGGAGTGAGGTGATTTGATTACTTTAGCTTAATGGAGCTGAAACAACCAAGTAAGTAAGAGGGTTAATTAATTTGTTGGAATTCAAGTTTCATATTTGACTTGAGTATGAGGGAAATAAAAAGCAAAGGCAAAAGTGCTTAATCAGCATGGGGCAGTTTTAAGAACATTAACAAATTAGATTATAAACCTGTTACAGCTTTGTTAGTTTGCTGCAATCTCTAAATCCAGTTGGACACTTCTGAGCCTTAATTGCTTGCCTAAATCCATAGTTTGTAGTCATTGACTAGAAATATGCTGTCAAATATGTGTGTATTCTCATCTTTTTTTACAGATTTGGCCATTTGCTTATTGAAATTACATTTTATATATTATGGACTGTAAAATTCCTCCCTCAGCCTTAACAAGGCGTATTTAAAATTTCCAATGTTTCCTTTAAGAGGTAATCTCAGTGAGTTTGATACTCAAAATAGAAAGACTTGAGATGGAAAATAAGAAAACTAAGCAAAATGTATTTAGTGAATACTCAAGAAGTCCATTGAATTATTTTAATTAAGTTGTGTACTTTATTCTAATGAACTAAGTCTCCTCTATGACAGGGTATGAAATTGGAAATGTACACTGATATGTCGTAGTACCAACAGCAGCAGTGCAATTAGACATTAGGTACCTCGTGGCATACAATGTGAAACAGACGTCACCTGTGAGGTATTCTTGCCGGAAAAAATATTTTAAAAAAATGCTAAGTTGAATCTAAGCAACCTGTGAGAGCTAACTTCCAGAAACATTAAATATAAGGGAATGGTGCACTATAAATATATACGTGAGAAATCAATCAAATTCAGAAGGTGGAATTTCCTATAGAACACTTGGCTGCCCTGTATAATGAGCTGAATTTATGAAAAAATGTGGCACCATTTATAGGAAGGGATTTAAGGAACATAACAGTCAAATGCAATGTGCAGCTATGATCAGCTACTGGTTTGAAAAAACTCAAAAAAATATTTTGGGACAATCTGGAGAAATAAGAATATACTCCGGGAATCAGATGATATCAAGGAATTACTTTTTTCATATTTGGTGTGAAATATTCTGATTAGGTTATATAAAATAATGTCTTTGTTTTTAGATATTCATACTAAAGTATTTGGGGATAGATAGCATAAAGTTATTTTTAAATATTGCGGCAAAATAGATGAATATAGGATATGGTTGTAATAGAATCAACTCCTGAGATTCAGGTTCCTGTACCCAATGTGTTATAAGGCCAAAGCATTAAGAGACTGGTGCTTGTAGATAGATAAAGGTTTATTTGATTTGGCCAAGGCAAGAGGATGGGAGAGCAAGATCTCTCAAATCTATCTCTCTAAAAAGCAAAAGTAAGGACTTTTTATTTGGCTAGGGAGTCAAGGAGGATTATTTTCAGGGAACTGAAAGAGAAGTCTGTGTTTCCTTAGTAACATATACTACTTTTTGTATTAGACTCCTCCTGGCCCTGGAGTTACCTCCTCTTGCTTGATAAAGAAACAGTAATATCAGCAACACAAAATTATATTGTGAAAACAAAGGGTGCTGGGTTGAAAAACAAAGATTCTGCAAAATATCTCATAATTGTGTGTCAGTGGTGTTATCTTTAAAGCAAAGGGCAGAAACCAGACTCCTTATAACTACTGCCATTGTTTAAGCTACAGTCATTTTGTGTTTATATTTTTTATTGCCTCAGAAAAATGTACTTTTAAACATTTCTTCTGGGATGTGCTCTATAGTCCTTCAGAACATGACTAACATACTTTCTCAATCTTTGACTAAGAGCTAAAGCCTATACCTATATCCTAATTAAGAATTAAATTATTTAATTCTAGCTGCCAAAAATACTAGGGGCATTAAAATCACAAGGGGCTCCCCACATGGTGACAATTGTTAGATCTTGGTGGTGGGAATTCAGTGTTCACAATTCCCTTCTGTATTTCTGTATATTTGAAGTATTTTTTATATTTAAAAGTAATATAAAAGGTAGAGTCTACTTTAAAATAAATTAAATAGAAAAAAGTGGTTTTCACTCATCTATTTAGCCAATAACTATCCATTGGCTATCCATCCATACGAGGAGCGTAGTGAGCAGGTCTGACTCAGCCCTTGCTCTCACGGAGCACACAGTGCAAAGCTGACCCAAGTAATTATATGGTGTGTCACCAAGCTGTGAGATGCCATGAATGTGTGTCACAGCTGAACCTAACATGGCCTAAGAGGACATAAGAAATGATAGAAATAAGTGTCTGTTAGAAGACATCTCAAGGTCAAAAAAAGGCAAAGCAGTGGATGGTGGTGCCTCTTACCGCTTCTAGGAAAGGCCCTGGTTAAATTTATTTTCCAAAGCATGATTTATTAAAGATTACAAAGAAGTTTCATATGAAACATGGTGGGAAAACAAGAGGGAGAGAAAGAGAGGGAATAGGTAAGACTCCCTCTTTTAGGCAACAGCTAAGGTTCTTACAGGTCAGTTTAACTATTTTGGTTTTTATTCTGAGACAAGTAAAATGTGGAATTGAATGAGTGTTTATTTCAGAGAGCCCACTGTTGTGGAACTGGCAGGTGGACTCTGTGAGAACAGTTAGGAGGAGATATCAAGAGACGATGCTGTGGCAGGACGTGAATGAAGTGGTACCAGGGTGCACACTCCTGGGGGCCCGAACTTGAAGTGCTTCTTCTGAAATGTTCTGAGGCTCCCTCTGGTGCCTGGACTGGCCAGGGTGGCAGTGCCATTTAGGCCGGGCATTCTAAGTTTAGAGCATGGCCTACCTGGGCTCAGGGGCCTGTTTCTTCCCTTCAGAAACCCCTTCAATTCTTAATCTTCTACATCAGTGATTTTCAACCAGTGCGCCACAAGAATTTTTAAAACATGCAACACCTGACTATTTAGTCACGGGCACTGACCCCTTTTCCCTTAGATTGTCAAATAAAAAAATGACAACAGCCAGCACAATAATAGCCATTCGGTATGAATGAATTATACCTTTTTTTTGGTCATATCAGCAAAAGATATTTTCTGGTGTGTCGCAAAACATATGTGCGCCATGAGATGAAAAGGTTGAAAATCACTACATGTTCTACGTGAATGGGGTTGACCAGATTTTTCAAGAGGCTGTAGGTCTTGCACTGTAAGGTTGTCCACGGGCCCCATGTCCGAAGGCCCACTTGTGAGTGGAATGCTACCCTGGGCAGTATTTCATTTCAGGATCCTGTGAGATTGGCACTAGCATGACACTGACATCCTGATTCAGGACGATGAGAGCATTGGGCCCAGGACCAGTTCAGGAGTCTGGACAGGCCCCTCTGCTGGCCTTTAGACTGAATGATCCTCAGCTCTCATACATCTGAATTTCTACCTCAATGCGGCCCTAGGTCTACAGCAGAGTCTCCCCTCTTTAGCATTATTAACATTTCAAGCTGAATAATTCCTTGTTTGGGGAGTGGGGCAAGGGATGGCCCGTGAATTCCAGGATGTCAAGCAGCATCCTTAACCTCTTTCTACTGGACACTAGAAAAGCCTCGCTACTTTGCTTGCCTTCCCCAGTTGTGACCACTTAAAATTATGTGATCTTCAGAATTACAAATGTCCCCTGGGTGACAAAATCAGCCCTGGATAGAGCCCCTCAGTCGGGGTGGTGACATCCTCTTTTACCCTGTGTACCCTCTTACCCACGGCACCAGGAACATTAACCCATCAATTACTGGCTTCGCGCACCAGGCCAGTCAGTCCTTGGTTACGGCTACATGTATTTTGCTGAGGGCTTTCTACACCATTGCTCTGCAATGCTAACAGACTCGTCTAGCCAACGTGGTGACACTGTCAGCCTTAAGCTATGTCAGGTTAGGAGCAGATGTTCCTGTGCAAATGCTAGTCTCATTCTGCCTACAGACTCCTTGCCTACTGTCCTCAGTGACTGTGTGTGTGAGGGGCAGGGGTGCAATTAATATTGAAATACATCACGTTCTAGGAATGCAATGATCACTGACTAATTCACTGAGGAAAAGACATGATTAGAAAATGTCTGTTCTCTATTTACTTAAAAAATTTTAAATGGTAAGTTAACTTGTCCAGAAAATGAACAAGAGCTCCTATTTTCCTGCATACTCAGGGTAAGGCTGGCACCCATGGTCATCATCAGTGGAGGACAGTAACAACCTCTAGAAAAGCACTGGAAGCCAGGATTTGGGGAATGGTAGGGGATGCAATGGATGGCACAGCATCCTGCATCATAATGAAACCCCAGTGCTAAATAACTGGTATGAGGAGACCGCAGGGGCAAGAAGGTCCATATTGTTTCCATACAAACATGTTCTAAAGCTCCACTGTCATACAGGACTTTACAGCAGTTCCTCACAGTGGGAATAAGACATTAGCCAGGAGCAACACATTTGCCAATAAAGAACATACAGAGATGGCCCCTGGACAGGAAAACAAGGGGTCTCACTATGAATAATTTTCACATGAACTGATAAGAAAATAAATGTATCAGTACATCTAGTGCATCTTCTCTACCAATTATTCTAAATCTTCATTTATAAATCACTATACTTGTCAGCAGCTGATGAATGAATTTTAAATCAAATGGGTTATATGAATAGGGGGAACCACAATAAGTATTTCCCTGGAGTCAACTTGGTAGAAAACAGTGAATTGAGAAGATATTTAGGAGTAGAATCTACAACTTGGTGATTTATCAGACAGAGGAAAAGTAAGGGAAGGGTGAAATACGGCTTCCATAATTCCTGACTTTAACAAATTAGGTAGATAAAAAGTTTTAATGTTTTTCCATAATATCATAATTATCTTTTGAGCATTACATAATTCATATGTTTTTTAAAAAATCAGCACTGTTGAGGTATAAATGACATCTAATTCATAATTTTATTTGAATAAATGTGTTTTCTGAAATTTCAAAAATTTAATGTCATTTTAACAGTAATGTTTTTTAAACTAATGTTCTGAATCTTTATCCAAATTGCTATCCACATTGAAAAGAACAAAAGTCACATATAATTTTTTCTTTTCTCTTATTCCCTTAACTTAAACATTTTAATCTAGCTAATTTTTGTATGAATACAAGCGGATTACATAAATAGTCCAAAATGTACCAATCCTAGAGCCTTCATCAGTTTTCCAAATGTAGAGCATTCCAGATAACTGACTATAAAAACAGGGAGTTTTATACCCTTGACTCAGTTTTACTTGTGTAATATCATGCACTGATTGACTTTTGACATGTGTAGGTTCAATACTTATCTTCCAGAGCGGATAGGAAACAGCCTCAAGTTCAAAAACACCCATCTGCACCCAACTTGACCCTTACAATGAATTTCCTTGAAAGTTTGCGTTTTGATATTAGGTTGATTTGATGATGGGGCATTTTAATAAACTGCAATGTTATTTTTAACATTCTTTTCATTTTAGTTGTTGTCTACAGAATTTCCCAACACACAAGTAGGTTTTTAGAGATAATTTAAACATTTATAATCAGTTTTTAGGCTCATGGGCACATCAAAATTGTCCTACATTATCACTTCATGTCTCCATTATTTAAAGCCACTCTGTAAGTAACTGAGAAGAGGAAGAGAGACTACAGTTTATCTTCTTTCTTTCTACCACCCGCTAGTCACTGGAGCAGTATTCAAAATATTTTCTATTCTTTCTATGACTTTCCAGCAGGTGAGGCTGGACTTTGGGAGGAAAAGAGCTCACTGCTCCCTACTCTCCACTACCACCCTGGCTCTCCCTCCATTTCTGTAATTGTAAAGACAACAAAAACAACACTGATTTAATAAGTGAATATGTGCCAAGTTCTACTTGAAGCATATGGCAAGCATTAGATCTTTTAATTTTACAAATAACCTGTGAGGCAGGATATTAGGTAATAGATGAGACTCGTTTGTACATGAAAAAACAGATGTTCATCAAGATCATATAACATGGCCCAGGTCACACAGCTAGTGAGAGAATGCTCTGAACTGCACGTTGAGGCCCCACTGATCCTAAAGGAACATGTTCTCTATTACTCCCAGACTCCTTATGTGACAATTAGTTTATTCAGGAATTGAAGAAAAAAATACTACTTGGAAGGGTTTTAGGTTTTTCTTAGCCTCTTTAAGATTGTCAATGTCAATATCATACATTCTCAAATATTGACATGGTATACCCCGAGGGTTAGTTTGTGTAGTTTATCTAGATAGTACAATTTATGAATAACTAATGGATAGATACAATTCAACATAAAAGAGATCATAAGGGGAAGAATGAGAGAAGGGAATGACACAGAATTTCAAATTGTCCATGCCACTTTTGCACTGAACTTCATAAAAATTCATGATCAGTTACAACATGAGAAAATATTGAATTTATTTAAACACTTAAAATTGTTAAAGGAGTCAAATGTTCTATATATAATTAATGCACAGCCAATGTTTTAACTCATTACTAATATAGTAATTTTTCCAAGTGCTATGAATGATAACATTATTTGACAAGGTGTAATATTTTTTCATAAACAAATATATTCTCTTGACAAATCTTTTTTAAACCGGGTTATTTCCTAAGATACACTTTCTACTCTAGAGCAACTTCAGGAATTTATTCAAACTTTGTAATTTGGGGGGTGAAACCTTTTAACATATGCTGACTGTTGAATGATATTTTGT
This sequence comes from Miniopterus natalensis, assembly GCF_054644295.1. Classification (NCBI taxonomy): domain Eukaryota; kingdom Metazoa; phylum Chordata; class Mammalia; order Chiroptera; family Miniopteridae; genus Miniopterus; species Miniopterus natalensis. Next base: position 169,248,361 of record NC_142081.1, read on the forward strand.
AGGAAGACAGGCACATTACATTAAAAATTACTGTCTGAACAGATGTAAAATGAGATGCATTTGAAACATTGATAGAAGGCTGACATCTAGAAAAATAGATATGTGCAATCAGAGTTTGTTGTAATAAATGACAAAAGTGCTATACACTGAAGTCATTCATTGCAGAAACATAAATCGTTTCTAAATAGATATTGATTAACGTAGGAAGCATAAAACTGACACTTCAATAAAGGGCAGGAGAAAACTATTACAGAAAACAGTAGACATGACATGAAAATATGATAGACAGATGGAGAGCATAATGAAATATAAATGGCATACAATGGAGCAGAAAAATGAAATGTTTCAAACATAAGTAATGATTAAAAATAGGAAAGCCTATAAAAAAGTAAGGACATATCCTTAAAAAGGGTGTTTTAAAGGCAGGTGCTGACGACTTTTAACCAGATAGGGTAGAGATAAATTTACCAGAGAGCATAAGGGATTAATGAGTTTGTTCAAAGAGCTTAGGATGAGTTAATTTGCTGGTGTTGATCACAGTAATCAAGAGTACCAACCTCTTCTGATGTGGTGCTATACAATGTACCCGAGAACATGCAGATCACCAAAGAGAATGCCTAAGAGAATCCTATGTAGAAGCACGAGAAGAAAAGATGCAAAGAAGTGTGACTTTTTTGGTCTGTGGTTCTTAATTGTTAAAATATATTTCCAGCTAAAGTAAGTAAAATATATTGTTGTTATGGTTTTCTTAATGTTTGGTCACTGAAAATTGACAATATTATATTAAATCTTCAACAGTACCTCATATTAAATTTTTTCTTTCAACTATAAAATAGTTCCCAATCTACAAAAAAAGGAAGCAAAAATATTTGCAAGCGCTTCCTCTCAGCTTTTTTCTCAATGGCAAACCAATACCTGTGAAGTGGTCAACCCAGGTGTTCATGGCTCCTTCTGCAAGGCCTCTGCTCAGGAGCCTTCACTTGCCTGTAGTTGGTTTGTCCACTGGGTTTTCAGGATCTGGGCCTGTAGTTAGATCCTAATAGATGCACTTTGAAACCCACTGCTCCTTAGATAGTAGATGTTCCAAAGGAGCAGAAAACTCCTCATATTCAATGAATAATAAGTATATTAAAATTATTTTGAACAGGAAAATGTAATAATGATATTTCTTTAAACTATTAGTAGTTGTAGAAATAAAATATTTTTTCTTATTAAATATATTTTTCTGGAAAACAACTAGAGTTCCATTAATGCCAGGATGACATAATGAAACTTTTTACTATGAAATCTGAATAACCTGGATTTCACTCTATATGGACTTAGGGAAAAGTCAGTGAGATTTTCTTGCCTTTGGTTTTCTCTTATGTAAAGTGAGGAAAGTTGTGAAGATTTTACACAGTATGTGAAAAGCTTTTGATAAATAAGGGAAACTAAAAAATTGTCAAGTGGAAACGAAATTCAAAACCCCCCACAATTAGACAGTCATCACTTTTTTTTTCTTAATCAACTCACCCAGAGAAGAACCATTTCCAAATTATAATTTCACTCTAATTCAACGTTTTATTATTATAAAATTACAATGTAATAGTTAAGGTGATAATTATGGACTACTTTTTATAGATAGAAAAGTAGTGCTCTCACAATGTTGAGGCATTAAAAAGGTCACATGAGTTGTAATTAAGAATAATATTTAAAATTCCCAAATCCTAGTTAATATCACTTTCTTAAGATGATGTTTTCAAAAAAATTAGGTTGAGAAAATTCAGATTACTAAGTCAATATTAAATTATATGCAAATTCTTTTAAATAATTTCTCGAAAGAGTTAAATCATTAAAGACCCATCTATCTATGTGAAAAGAAAGTTAAAATGCAGTGGTTTTTGTTTTATGCTTTTTTTTTTTCTTCTAGTTTTATAAATCAAATAATTCTCCTCTTTAGATAAGTTGAAAGCAAGAGCCACCACGTACTGTCACAACAGTAAATAAAGAACTGAACCCCTGAAAACTGTTGCTCACTTCAGTTACATCAACCTCTGCTCAGTACGCAGTTACGTCATTGTTTAGCTTGGATGTTCATAAAAGCATAACCCGAATTTGGCGTGTATGTGTGTGGGGGTGGGACTTAGCCCTTTGGGATCACAGCTAGTATCTTTACATTTTTGTCTTGGTCATGCTCCTTGTCTTTAGGGTAGTAGCACTTTTTTTTTTTTTTTCCAGCTAGCAAACACCTTCAATACCCACCCCTGCCTCCACGTTTCTTTCCAGAGCTGGGTGTTAATTAGACCTCAGGGTCTGCCACAGAAGTCATTGCATTTTTGTGGAAGGGACCTTCTCTCACAAAAATACATGTCTGTCTTGGGTGTCTTAGTGTTTGCTGCATGGAATGAAAATTTTTATTGTTTAACTCTTCATTGTATCATTTACATTGTTGCAGCGTCCGTGCCTGTCTCTGAGCCTGACACGTTGCACAAACTCATAGTATCTGTTGGATACATGAATGAATGCATCGGGAAAGAGCACTTCAATCTCAATTCCCGAGAGTGATATCCAGAAAGAACAGCAGTTCATAATGCCTAACTTCTGGAAATCTGTAAAATAACTTGTTTGCCTCCTGAAATATTTGGTTTAGTTATTTCCTTTAATAATTACATTCGAGCTAGTCACCACTGAGAAATAAAAAAAGACAATCGAAATGAAAATTGCATTTTAAGAGAAACTGGTTTCAAACTGAGAGCTGAGACTACTGTGTATCCTTTGTATTTCTAACCTGATTTACTGGTTTCACTTAATCCAAGCTCTTTTTAAATTGGGGCATGCAGAGATGAAGAAAGGCAAAGGTCCCTGCGCTGCATGGTCAGGGACTGAGCAGAGGCTGGTACTAAGTCACAGCTAATTAACACCTGGGCCTGCAGTTCAGAGGAGACACAGGGCACCGCTGAACCTTCCCAGTGTTTAGAAAGTTAAACATTAAACATTTCATCTCAAAATTACATTGAGCTTCAAAGAAATTGAAGGTGCTGTGAGGGGTATAATGCTTCACTTCCTTCATGGATCCACAATCCAGTGTTTGTTTATTATTTGATACCCATTTGATGAATGCTTTGATGTATTATATTAGAGCCGTGATTCTGGAGTTAAAATGGAGTTCAGGTTACACCACTTGGTGCAGCAATGGGGTCTCACCTGAAGTGGTGAGAACATTCATTGTGCACCAGTTGCTTGGAAAAGCAGGCCTTTTAGAAGGACAGCCTAGTAAAGATGCATTCTGATGAGCTCTGTCTTTGTATCTTTACCACAAAAGCATCAAGGAAAAAGAGGGTAAAGAGATGCAGCAACCGCGGGGCAAAAGGAAATCTTAAAAGGCACCTCCAAAGCTAGATCAGCTCTTTGCAGCACTAGCAAACGACTATTTCCCAATAAGAAACGGAGCAGGGCCTTTCAGCCCTGAGAGCGAGCTCTCTGCTAGTACAACGCACTTGTCCTCTTTAAGCCGGTCTATATTTATACTCTTGTATTTTCTTTGATTCTTTTATGGCTCTTTCTTAATATTTATTAAATCATGTATTTGTGTTTATTTATGTGCATTTATAGGTTGCCTGCACTGGGCTAAAATTGAACTAGGAGTAGACTTGGGGTATAAATTTATATCAAAACTCCAAAGTAAAACTGATGTACTTCCGGTGTGCCTTCACATCAGAATACCAGGAATCAAAGTGTGAGAACTCTAAAGAGAGATGATTCACTCTGAGAAGTGCTGAATTGGTTAATGATATATCCCTTCCCATCTGGAGATTCATCTTCTAAATTTAAAGCACAGAAAAGTGAAGTCTTGTTATAAAATCTGTGGCAAATGTTCTTACATATACAGACTTGTATAAAGACAGTGCAAGAAAATCTGTGGGAATGGCTATAATCTGAATTACATTTCAGTGAAATGTATTCACAATTTCTTAATTGACTGACACCCATGGATGTAGCAAGTATTTCATTCCATTCACTATAAAAATGATCAAGATAAATTTTATTAATTCTCTAATAATGATTAAACTAGGCTAAGCTATCCATTTATTATGAGTTTGACATCTGTGGGATGTATCCCTAAGGACAATGTTAGGGAAGTCCAATTTAGCTCTTGAGGAGCAGACCTTAAATTTTATAAATTGGCCCTTCATGCATTTTATTTATTGATTCCAGGGCTTAATTGGCAAGATTCTGCAGGTGAGGGAAGTAGGGCAGGAAATATAGGTGAGGGTAAATATAAAGTGCATATACGCTGGCAGTCCAAGTGGAATGACCGCAAAGGGCTAGGTCTTCTAAAGGCAACTGCTTGTGTAAAGTCTGGGTTCTTTAAGACTCAGACACTAAGATGAGCATAGAGCTGCAAGGATTTTAATAAGATAACTGTCTATGTCAGCAATTTCCAACCAGTGCACCACAAGACTTTTTAAAACATGCAATACCTGATTACTTAGTCAGGGGCACCGACCTCTTTTCTCTTATTTTTTCAAATAAAATAATGACAACAGCCAACCCAACAATAGCTATCCAGTGTGAATGAGTCAGGATTATAGCTATTTTTATCAGATTGGTAAAAAATGTATTTTTTGGCATGCTGCAATATTTAGTAATTAGTTTGTGTGAGCCATGAGAGGAAATGGTTAAAAATTGCTGGTCTATGTAAAGGAATGGGGAATCTGAGAGCAAGCAGACCACTGGGCAGCTTGGTGGGAGCCTGCAGGCTAAGGAAGGTTTGTCAAGGTCTTCAGAAGCCTTCAGAGCAGAGGCCCGTGTCTCCTGGGAAGGCCTTGCCTTGGCAAGTATGCCATCCACACTCAGTCCTTGGCTGGGAGCAGCCTTCAGGAAGCATGCTCTCAGTGCTCACATGGCTGTGGCTTCCAGAACACAGCAGCTGGGGCCCTTGATTCATAATGTTCCCTGTAGACAGAGGTCTGCCAGGTATATTCTTAGGGTCATCAAAATAAGAGAGGAAAAATTATCTAATTTTATAATAAGTATTCACCAAATTCTATGAAAGGGCTTCATGTGAATTATTATGCTTAATGCACACAATAATCATCTAAGCTAAGTACTACAATGCCAGAATTTTTTAAATGACAAATCAAAGATAAGGAGAGGTAAAATAATTGGCCCAAGACCACAAATTAGTTGTAGATGGGATTCAAGAAGTTGTGTCTAAGTCCCAAGCCCATGCTTTAACTTCTGGAGTTAAGAGATTGAAAGATAATAATAATTAGTATTGAATACATTGATATTTTTAAGAACTTGTCAATGACCACCATGAAAAGACTCATCAGATGTATACCTGTAGTCAAAGTTTGGTTGATTGTTTCAATGAAAGGGACCATATACTATGGGGAAACATGGACCATCTCAATGTGAGGGTGTTAGAAGAGTTCTACGCTATCTGGCATTATGATAGGTGACTACGATACGTGATTCGAGTATGTGGTTTTTACTCTGAATCAGATGTTGTCAGGGAGCAGGGGCGATTCCATGATTTGATATATTAATACATTTTCTATAAGCTAGAATGAATGAAAAAAAAAGCCAAGTCTGCCATTCGCAATGAAGCAGCCGGCACTCATTAGCCAGGAGAGGGGAAAGTAGGGTACTCTTGCACTTTACACAGTGACCTTTTCTGTGTGTGTGTTTTTTAATTTTCTTTTTAATCCTCACCTGAGGATATTTCTCCATTGCTTTTCAGAGAGAGTGGAAGGGGGAGAGAGGGAAAGAGAGAGAAACATCGATGTGAGAGAGACACATGGATTGGTTGCCTCCCACCTGCACACTGACCAGGGCTGGGGACAGAGCCTGCAACCGAGGTACGTGCCCTTAGCTGGAATCGAACCCAGGACCCTTCAGTCCACAGGACGACGTTCTAACCATTGAGCCAAATCAGCTAGGGCTCAGTGACCTTGTTTTTGCTTGTTCTTAAAGAAGATTATAGAGTTGCCTTGTTTATTTATTTATTTTTTTAACTGCATCATGGATACAGTGTCTTTTTAAATTTTCTTGTTCTGTGAGATTGTTTATGTTAAAAAGAAGAACACCACTGCTTAGCTTGGAATATCAGGCCAACTTCTAACAAAACCAAGGCCTAGATATTTGTGTCAGGAAATTTTCCTGGTGTCAGGAGAAGATTTTTATTTTCTCAAGTCAAACAAAAAAATCACAACAGCATATATCTAAGTGGTCTGTGTGTATCAGTTGCTTATTGCTATGTAATAAATAATCCTGAAATTTAGCAGCTTAAAGCAATGAACATCTGTTATTTCAGATTGCGATGGGTTAGGAATTTGGGGGTGCAATAGGTGGGTGGAGTGGGCTCAGGGTATCTAATGATGTTGCAGTCAAGCTATGGGTTAAAGCTGCAGTCATGGGAAGGCTTGGCTGGGATTAGAGGATCTGCCTCCAGAGTGACTCAGATTCATGGCTGTTGACAGATTGCCTCAGTGTTTCACCATGTGGGCCTGTCCATAGGATTGTCTGAGTGTCCTCATATGATGACAGTTTGCTTGCCCCAGAAAAAGTGATCCATCCCAAAATACAAGATAAAACTATAGCATCTTTTATGACCTACCTTCAAAATATATATAATTTCTGCAATATCTTATTGGTTATTTTTATGGGTTGAATGTCTTGTGTCTCTCCAAAATTCATGTTAAACCGCAATCCCTCATGTGATAGCATTTGGAGGTGTGGCCTTTGGGAGGTAATTAGGTTTAGATAAGGTCATGAGGTAAAGTCCCTATAAGGGGATTACTGCCCTTATAAAAAGAGGAATAGAGAGGCCCCTTATCTTTGCCATGTGAAGATACAGCATAAAGAGGCAAACTAGCAAGAAAGTTCTTGTCATCTGCGGGCACCTTGATATTGGGCCTCTTAGCCTCCAGAACCGTCAGAAAAAATGTTTAAGCTACCCACCCAGGCTACAGTATTTTATGAAAGCATCTTGAATTGACTAAGGCACAAGTCAGTCCAATTCATTGTGAGAGGAAGCTCTGCAAGCATGCGGATACCAGGAGGCAAGGAGCATGGATGGCTATCTGAGGGGCTGATTCCTACACGCATTTCAAAGCAAACAGTAAAGGAAATGTGAACTATAGAGCAGTGGCATGCAGCAATCTGTACCCAAAACAAAACGATTGAATACAAACAGCAAATCTAGTGGCATCTAGCAATGTGCAGACACATTTGAACAAGCAACGCCGAAAGACTGTATCTTCAGTAACAGGAGGCCTATGCTTTAAGTAGCCTTGAGGATTCAGAATGTGCAGGACAATGATATTCTCCATGTGCTACAATGAGAGCTGGACAGACAATGAAGGCGGCTATCTGGGGATGCTGCCTTTAGCCCTGACTTTATTATGTCAATAATCAGCAAACCAAACAACTCACTTCACATGAGAAATGAAACACTCCCAGAGAACTTACCCTGCTGACTTAAAGAAATACAAAGCCTCCTGATGGCGTTAACCGTTCCATCAGCAGCGCCGAAGGCTTATGTGAACAGTGTGAATATTCAGCATTAAATTCTGGCAACAGAAACCTGGCCAGCCCACACCAATATGGTTTCTTCCTGCTACTTCCACAATAATGAAAATGTTGTATGAATGTTGCAATTTAGCTGCCCAGAAGCAAAGAAATATTTTAAAGGAGAATGTAGTTGAACAAAGAGCTTATCTTAAACGACAACGAAAATCTTATTATTTAGTAAAATAGAGGAAGTTATAATATATGTACTTTCCCAGTAAATATAGTAATGCCATATCACAATACAGGGTGGAGCAAAAGTAGGCTTAAAATTGAGTATGTGAAACACAGAGTTTACTCTTGTATTATTATTATTGTATTATTTTCTATACAAACAACTGTAAACTTACTTTTGCCCCACACTTTATTGTTCAAGCTTGAGTAAGAAGAAACCTTATTTGAAAGGATAAAATTGTTTTCATGAATTCCCGAGGGCTAATTTAGATTATTCTTAATATAAAGCTATTTAAATATGTAAAAATAACAAAATTAGGTATATACTCATAGCTCATGTACAGAGATCAAAACAAACAAATTTTTATAATAAAACATGAAAAAGCTCTGAATAATAATTAAGAGCAGATGATGTTAATAAACGGAATCATGTATGAAAGAGGTATTATACAGTATGCCTTAGCACCGGTTCCATAAAATCCGGAACATCTCTAGAACTATGTGTCTTAGGATAAGCTTAAAACTTCTACCACTTCCTGCATACCTGACTACAGGACACCCTGTAGTTTTAGTCATGGCATCATTGGGCCTTAGTTAATATAAATGTATCAAAATAATGAGCCCATTTTGACAATAGCTTTTAGAGTTAAACTATTATTGCCAAAGTAATCATACACAAATATGCAAAGAAGATATTACAATGGCACAGTTTTAACCGAATATAAAACTCTGATGCAGACAGTCTAACACACACACATCCAGTGTGTAATGGACATGTGTATGAGGGTGCATTTAGGTAGCATTGACATTAAAATACAAATATTAGAAAAATAAACAACAATAAACCTTGATAATTCTAAGTATGTCTTCTGGGGGAAACGGTAGGTAAAAACTTAAAATATAATTGAGGAAATATTCTTAGGAAAATGTTACTGCAAAAGTTACAGTGAAATATTTGCTAAGAGGAAGTATTATACACAAAACATGCTGTGACATTCTATAGCATCTGTGCCAAATAAATATTAATAACTGGAGCTCCAGAACTAGAGTCTAGGTTTTTTGGGGGGGAAGGTTAATATTTCTTTTGTTGGAAGAGTCCTGATTAGGAAATGATATTCTGCAAAATCCATATACATTGTGATCTCTTAAGAAATTTCTATGCAGAGTAGAGGGTAGAATCTGTAAACAGGAATTGCTTGTAATTCATTAGGTTTATGTTTGAAAGAAAACCAATCCCATTTAGCAGTGCCAGATACTGTACAGACAGAACAAACAACACATCTGTTGTGTGAGGAGCCATTAAATTGAAGGATGTACTTTGGTGCTCTGTTTCCATTTAAAATTTAGACAAAAATATTTGACAACCATCTCATTTCTTTTTATCTGTAATGACCTGCTAACAAAACATTTCCCCACTAGTCGTCCAAATGACAATCTAGTTCTCACAACTGGAAGAGTTCGCAGGTTAGGGCAGCTGTCAGAATTGTATCAAACCATCATACAGTCATTCACAACGGACAGAAACCAGGAAAATCAGGAGCAAGTTTTTCCCGCATTACTTTCAGAAGGTTATGTTTCTTGAACCTCAGGAACTGTACATTTTTTCATCTTTACTGGCAATCACAACATCCAGCTTTATATATGAGATATTCTAATAATTGTAACTTGAGGAAATGGAAAGAATTATTTCCGATATAGCAGAGCTGCAATAGGTGTGCCCTCTGCCCAGTACTGTGAAAGAAGGTGGAAACTTTAAATTCACAACTAAATATGCTGTTTGTGTCTATGTTTTCTGACCCTGAAAGCCTAATTTGCATTCAACCAAATAGCTGTTACCGTCTAAAAGGAGGACCTCAAAAGGTGACAAATCTGAGCACAGTAGTAACCCCTTAGCCACAGTTTTGCTTTCCACAGTTTCAGGTACCCGTGGTCAACTGCAATCTGAAAATATTAAGCAGGAAAATCCAGAAATAAATAATTCAGAAGGCTTAATGCACACAGTGATAGGCATCAATCAAAAAATAAAAATAAATTAAGGCTCATTCTGTGTAACCTGTCCCGCACTCTGTCTCCCAGGACATGAATCATCCCTTTGTCCAGCGTGTCCACACTACATATGCCCCAACCCTGAATTAGTCACTTAACAGGCAACTGTTAAGGTATCACAGTGCTTGTGTTCAAGTCAGCCTTATTTTAATTAATGGCTGGAAAACACAAGAGTAGTGATACTGGCAATTTGGTTATTCCAAAGAGAAGCTGTAAATTGCTTCCTTTAAAAAGGTGAAAGTTCTCAACTTAATAAGAAAAGAAAAAGAAAAGAAAATACATGCTGAGGTTGCTAAGAGCTACAGTAAGGACAAATATCCAGCCAGGAAATTATAAAGAGAAGAAAGAAAAAGAAATGCATGCTAGCTTTGCAGTTGCACCTCGAACTGCAAAAAGTTCCAGTCACAGTGTGTAATTAGGGCTCAGTTAAAATGGAAAAGGTACCACAGTCGTGTGTGGGCAGGAACAGAAAACGTGTTCTGACTGACAGCAATTTGTTGCACCCGAAAGCACTGAGCCTACATGAAGACTTCAGCAAGGATTCCCTGAAGTGAGTGACACCAGGCAATTTACTGCAAGTAAAGAAAGGATGGTTACACAGATTCAGCAATAGGTTTGGCCTGAAAATATATAATAATTATTGGAGGGACAGAGGAGAGAGAGAGGGAGAGAAAAAGAGAGAGAGAGAGAGAGACCACATTCACATGTTTTAATTACCTTATATGGTTATAATTGTTCTATGTTTATTATTAGTTGTTAATCTCGTACTATGCCAAATTTATAAATTAAACGTTATTGTAATTATGCATGTATAGGAAAAGACATAGTATATATAGGGTTCAGCCTTATTTGTGGTTCCAGGCATCCACTGGGGAGGGTCTTGGCACATACCCCCAAGGATAAGGCAGGACTACTGTAATGCAATTATTTTCATTGGCAAGCAGATGTTGATATCTAAACTATAAGTCAATGTGGTTTTTCACCTACCAGAACTGAAAACTCCCCATTGTTGAATAAGCATTGCTCTTTTAGCCCTGCTGTTAGGGTGAATGCTGTATATTTTTGAGAATGCACAAAGCAAATGATTTTGCATGTTCAAGAAGTGAACTTTTGCATACTAGTTAACTTAATTCATTATCATGGTTTACTTTTAGTGACTTGGAAATTTTTTAAAAAACTGCACACATGTATGGAAGCCTGAAAAGAAAATCTTATACTTTAGCCATTTAAGCATATTATAAAATGTAATAAAAGTCTTATAATGGATACGTACATTCATTTGAGTAATTCCTTATTCCTATGCCCATTTCATTTCAAAGATAAATCTAATAGTTTTTTATATTCACATAATGTGCACATAATACAGATTTAAAACTAAATTTAAATATTCAATTCACCATTATTCACATTACCAGCACTGGGCCAGAAAAATGATTTTTATACCCTTATTACCCAAATTAAATTTCATTATAAATCAGGAAGTCAGTTAAAAAAAGACACACTGAAATTTCTGAAACTCTCTTAAATGATTATTAACCTGATAATACACACAATAATGGTTCTTTATCTTCTATAGAAGTAGGTCATGCTCACTTCTAAGTTTTCCAATACTTCAGAAAATACACTTGTTTTCAAGAACATAAAATAGTTAATAGGGAGTGGCTAATATGATCTGATATGAATTAAACATTATACATATTTTCCCCATGAATTACACCATTTGCATTTACTGAATTAAGATAGTCACTTATAATTATATTTGGAATTAAAAAGTACAATTGCACCTCACTTATACAAAATTATCTGAAGAAATGTTAAAGAAATAAAATCTTACACTTTTAAGCAGGAAAATAACTTGAAAACTTTCATTAAAAATGTGTAACAGCAAAAACTTCTGTATTGACTTAATCCAAGTAAAATGAATTCCAAATAATACTTTCTGAAATCCCCTTCTAAGAGTAAGAGGGTACAGACCATATGCCATCCCCAAGGGATATCAGCTTTGGGAAGGCCTATAACTATTCTGAGTCTTAGTTTCCTCATATGTAAGTTGTAACAGGTTCTACAAAAAATATTTGTACCCCTAAAACCATATGTGATTTAAGTGACCTCCAGAGAATCCAACCACTGTATTTCCATGGTGAAAATATTCCAGAATGATAATAATGTTTACTTAGATCTTATTTGTTCCAGGCAATGTGTTAGGCACTTTATATACACAGTAATTTGATTAATCCAAATTGCAACACTATGAAGTATGTACTATTATTGCTTCCAGTTTATGGATGAGGAAATTGAGATTTAGAGAGTTTAAAAAACATGCTCAAATTCATATAATTATTAAAGCAAGGAGCACTGACTCCAGAGCCACCTACATAACTTCATTAAAAAAAAAGTTATGTTTCTACTTATATAACTCATCATACTATTTCAATTAAAAACATTAATTGATTTACAATTATTTGTAGGTGGCTATGAGATATATAATGAACAAAAGCCACATGAATTATGCAAATGACAAAATTGGGAAAAGCGGTTTGCACTAGAAGCTGGAAGATGTTTCCATTCCTGGTCCTACTACTTACCAGCCAGGCAACTGTAGGGAATTAACCTCTTGTCTCTTTGCCCTCCGTTTCCTCAACATAAACTCTGTAGAATAACATATTCCTTTTTATTTTTACAGATATGTTCTTTTTAGGATTAAACAAATAAAGCATTTTTTAGGATAAAATGTAAATGTAAGTTATATTACTGTTAATCAGTTATTTACCAATTAATATAATTCTACAGACAGATTTAATGTAGCATATAGCTAAACTGTAAAGTTCAGACATACTTTCAGTCCAGATGGCTATCTTTTACTATAGCACTTAAAGGGAACTCTCTGAGACTTAAATTTTATTCACGTATTGAAAGAAATTAAACTCATTCATTTAAAAAGTATTTTGTGATTCCTGGGTAAAACAATATGAAAATTTAAATTATTATAATAGTTTCAGATTTTTCCAAAGCATATATAGAGATGCACACTAATTTCCTGGCATTTAGGCCATGGCTTTTCTCCAAAGACCGCAAGGATTTTCATAAATTGGAATTTAATTTCATAGGTGTTAATTTTCACAACTGAAGAGTTGCAGAAGCACTCGCAAAGCTTTCTGGTATAATTCTACTGCTTTATAGGTACCTGGTAATCTGCAAATTCATGAAGATCTTTTTAAAGCTGAAAATCCCTGTGCAAATGTTACACATGGCAGACTAGCAGGCAGTGGAAGACAATTGTCAGGTACTTTCTAAACCTTCCCTTTTTCATGCAGACTGATCATTGCCCTTTTGTCATTGCTCAATATGTTCTAGAATTCAGACCTTTACCCTCTGGTTACTTCCCTAATGACAAGCTCTAACCTCCAAAATTTCTACATTCTTAATTTTTTTTAATTGATTTCAGAGAGAGAAAGGGAGAGTGAGAGGGAAACATCAATGATGAGAGAGAGTGATTGATGGGTTGCCTCTTGCACGTCCCCCACTAGACTGAGCCAGAAGCCCAGGGTACATGCCCTGACTGGGTATAGAACCTTGACCTCCTGATTCATAGGTCAACGCTCAACCACCGAGCTACACAGGCCGGGCTACCTCATTCCTTTTAATATATGCACTAGAAACATCGGCCTATCTATAATTTCCCTTCACACCATGCTCTTCGCCCCTCCATGTTATATTGATGCAGAAAGATTTGCATTACCAACAGTTACCATAGAAACAAAGACACTGGTTAAATACATAAGTAGAGCATATTTGGTTTCATTCAAAGAAAATAGTTGACTTCTACTTCACTGAGAATAAAGTAAGCCATTATACATATTTTTATACACATCTACCCACAGTGTAGTGAAATGATGTGGTCCTAGCAAATGAGGGACATTGTTACAGATTGTCAATGGTCCATCAAAAAATAATTCTGTTAAATCTAGGGTCCTAGCAGGTTTGTATAAAAACCCGCAGGAGGTTTATGTTATTCATTGCAACCCAAAGCCAAAATTCCTTGTTCAGTCCAAGATATCAGCAAGATTTTAGGTCTGAAATTAGCTGATTAAAGAAGCGGCTATGTCATGATGAGGAAAAATCCTTCAACACCATAGAAAGTATACACTGTGATGATTCTCTCAGACCTGGGAAAAGGAAAATACTCAATTATTTCAAGGACTCTTGCACTCAAGGTCAGACTTGGCATTAGGGCTAAGAGACCCAAAAAGCTATGATGCCTCCCCTGTTATGAGTGAGAGCTCGCAGGAACCAAGTAATAAATGGAGTCCTGGCTAAGAGCCTGGCTTGTAGTGGGCCCACAAAGTCCATGAACCTACCTAGCAATCATTTCCCCAGACCCCAAGAATATCATTGAAATGGATATACTTAAGTATATAATTGAATGGCACTTCACAGAGTTACTCCCACACTGAGTTCTTAGACTGTGAAATAAGATAAAAATAGATTAGTGCCATCAATAGAGATGTAAACGATGCATGACTGGTTGTCTCTATTATATCTCCACTTCATTTGCCAGCCTGGTTCCTGCAGAAACCAGATGATTACTGGAGATGAGCATGGAATACTGCAGGCTTAACCAAGTAGTGGTCCCAATCACAGCTACTTTGCTGGTCACTGTATTTCTGAGAACGCACATTCATGAAGTCTTGTGTACATGCAATGTGATCATTATCTTGGTAAATACTGTATTTTCCATTCCAATTAGATAAGAAGATGAGAAAGAGTCTGCATTCATGTGAGAGAAGCAATATTATTTACAGTTCTACTTCACATTTATATTAACTCTCCCACTTTCTATCACAATAGAATCCACAGTAGTCTGGACCATGAAGGGTTGTGGGTTTTGGAAACGCTAAATGCAAAAATCCATATTAAGTCTAGGAGCAGGTCAAGTAATTTGGGAATGTTTTATTCTATGTTGAGCTTAAGCAAGATGAAAATATGAGTAAGCTGTATGATCAAGTACCGACACTGTGTTTGTGGTCATATTGTGGAGACAGGACCTTATGACAAGCTGAAGAAGGAGAAAAAATATTCCAACGTTGGTTTACAGATAGACTGTATCTGTAAACAGGGTGACACTAAAAATAAATGGCAGCTGCATGACGGCCATATGCAGGGGTGGTCTTGACCAATGGTGGGGATGGAAAATCTTCCCCATGGACATAACTATAGCAGCTCAGCTAGTCATCCACAGAGGACAGAGAGAAAGTGGCCCAAGGTGAGAACTCATACAGATTCCAAAGCAGAAAACAACAGCCTATGTGTTCTGGAGTCTAGAAGAAAAAGACCTAGAAAACCAGTATCATAGGAAAAATAATACCACTATCCCCCAAAGATGTTCATGTCCTAATTCTTGGAACCTGAGAATATGTTACTTCCATGTCAAAAGGGAGTTTGCAGATGTGATTAAATGGAAGACTTTGAGATGGGGCGATTACCCTACATGATTTGGGTGGGCTGTATCTAGGAACATACATTCTTAAAAGAGCTTTTCTGTCTATGTTGAGGGGAGTTGTGACCATGAAAGAACAGGAGGGATGCAACCATGCTGGCTTTGAACATGGAGGAAGAAGGCCGTAAGTCAAGGAATGTGGAAACCTCTAGAAAGTAAAAAAGGCAAGAAAACAAATATTCCCCTAGAGCCTCCAGATGGGAGCACAGCCCTACCAAGACCTTGATTCTAGCCCAGTGAGACCAATGTTGGACTTCTAACCTATGAAACTATAGAAGAATAAATGCGGGTTGTTTATACCACTGCATCTGTGGTAATGTGTTATAGTATCCAAAGAAAGTTAATACACTAGAGACATGAAGATGTTTTATAAGCATGTGGATTACGGATATGAAAGTGGGTACATAGTAGGGAGATTTTTGTGATTTAAAGTTTATTAGAAAGCATGCACCACAATGAAGCACAGAACAGTTACACAGACAAAATGACTTGGCCAGTTGATGTTAGCCAAGTTTCTTAATGGACCATTCCGGAACTTACCCTCTAAGCACAAAAAGAGTCAAGGAAGCATATACAGAGGCTATCTAGGAACCCAACAGCATGGATTCTTACTAGCTATTGTTGTGTCTGAAATTCCAGGAGTTGAGAAAAACACCACCACTGAATCTGCAATATGGCAATATCCTCAAAGAAATCAACCAGTGACTTGATGGCCATCTGACTATACTGGGTTCAATCCAGTTTGGACTCATAAGTTCATCTACTTGGAGAGAGAGACACCTTTTTCTGAGTATATATTTGCCTTTTCTGCCTTTATTATTATTTTTAATTTTTTAATCCTCTCTTGAGGATATTTTTTCTGTTGCTTTTCAGAGAGGGTAGAAGAGGGAGATGGGAGGGGAGGGAGAGAGAGAAATGTCAATGTGAGAAACATCAATTGGTTACCTCTGGGGATGGAGCCTGCAACCGAGGTATGTGCCCTTGGCAGGAACTGAACCTCAGACTTTTCAGTCCTTAGGTCGACGCTCTAACCACTGAGCAACTGGCTAGGGCATGCCTTTTCTGCTTTTAAAGAGTAAGCCAACACCATGATGTAAGATATAGAATAATTGATCTATAGGCATGACATCTGACACTGTATAGCATATGACCATAGGATTCCCTTCACAATAGAGGATTATGTCACACAGTGTACCATCTGGAAACAACTGGTCCCATCAAACTCTGGAACATCTTTTTAAATGCATAGCTGAATTACTATCTTAAAAACAATAATAGGATGCCATGCTTCAAAATAAAGTATACACATTAAATATGAGAATCTACATGGTGTTGTGTCTCCAGTAGGAAGATTATGGCCCACATGAGAGCTGTGGAGGTGCTATTCCATAGATATTTTTCCTAAAATAAATTACAGCAGCCATGAAAATGTGCCACTCTGGTCTCCTGCTTCGGGGCATAAAACCAACCAATAGTTCCAGGTGCTGCCCTCTGAATTCACTGGCATAGATGCTGATGCCCACAGATGACTCCCATCCAGTGGCAGAGCATGCAGCCCTGTTCTTTTGAGACAGAGGACACCTTCAGGTCACTTTGGCTTGAAGAGTCTCCATCAGCTTGATGAAAACTGTGCTGTAGTCTGACTCTTGCATTTCAACCCTTTTTCTTTTTCTCAGTCTTCACAGGAAATAAACTGTATTACAGTCTCAAAACTTACTCTTGTACGTTTCCCTTAAAAGTATTTCTTCCAATTCTGTCTTGTGTTTTCTTGTCAGAAGTAAACTAACACAATGTGTGTGTGTGTGTGTGTGTGTGTGTACACGCACATTCACTGACATTTATACTTCCCTAATATGCTTTTTCACCCCCAAAGTATGTGATTTGGAGATCTTCCGGAGTAGTTCTGTAGAGCTGCTTACGTGTTTTTTAAACATCTGCAAGTATGACATTGTATAAACGTATTATAGCTCACTTAACATTCTGTATTGCTAAAATCATATTACAGCCATACTTTTATTATGCAAACATTGCACTTATATCCCCCCCCTTTTGTCAGATACTCCAAGCTCATCTTGGGGATTTCCAGCCCCAGTCCTAGAGTCAAACGTTTCTCCAAGGAGCCCTGGAGAATGGTCCTGTGAACCTAGACAGAACGCTCCGTGCATTTGGTTCTTCAACGCTGCTTCCCAAATGAAAATGGGGACCAATGATGCTATCAAAAGTAAACTGTGGAAAAAATTCAGCACAGATAAGATTATGGTAACCTTACATTCAACACTTTTCCCAGTTGCTCTACTTTATGGCCTTACAGTTGCATCATCAAATCCATTCCTTTATTAATAGTCTCTTCTATTATGCCTTTCCAGAAATATTGTGAAGTAACTCATATCAGTGGCAGAAGCTGCCTGGAAGTTTATCTTGGCTGCTGTAATTGACTGCCCATCAAGTAAACTCCATGGAAGTCATTCCCTCTTTCCTTGTCTATCAGTCTTTCTAGAAATCCACCTGGTACCTGGAGCGAGGAAGCCTTTATTCATAGTAGCTATTTGGAGTCTCAGTTTACACACACCATTTTGCTAATGTGCTACTAAAAATTTAGTAGAAATCTGTGGAAGTGGAACTGATGGGCTGGAAAGCTTTTCAGGTTAAATTGAAGCTTTTCCTTCCGTCTGGAAAGTGTATAGAATTATACTATTAGAATGTTTTCCCTCCCATTGTTTAATCTCTTGCCTTCTCAGATACCAGTTATGCATATGGTGCAACACTGAAGCCGTTTAAAATTAATCATTTCTCTCAGTTCCCTTTTAAACCATTATTTATGTCCTTTCTCATCTTAAGGATTTTCTTCATGCCCTTAACTCCTCTTCATGCCCTTAAATGTGTTTGTTCGGCAAAGATTTTTCTCCTTTCAGCTTGTTCCAAAGTGCATTCATTTCCAAGACTATTATTTTTCCCATTTTTAAACATTATAAGGTAATATTTTATCTTTTATTGTTCCACCATGTCTTTTTTGTAGAAGGCTTTGGTCTCTTGGTGTATAGAAACAATAAATTATTAACTGTTTTTGCACAGTGGTAACATACATACTCATTCTTTTGTTCATAATATATTTCTGATGAGTATTCTTGAATTTTCCGATTTTCTGTTTTCTATCACTTTGCGTAAATTGTGAAAAAAATTTTTTTTCTCTCTCCCCCTAGTTTTCTTTTCCTTGTCACAAAAATTCCTGTGTTGATTATCTTTTCTATTTCATTAATTTTTGATTGATATTAATTTTTCCTACACAGATATTTATGAGAGATTCATATGCAGAAAGTATGAAGTTATGTTTTAGCCTAGAATAAATTCTTTTTAGATCACAGTAAATTTCTTCATAGCACAGAGTTGTGCAAGAATCAGTCAGATTCGTCATTGCTTTCTCTGGCTAACAGAACACAGACGTGTTTCACAAAGAGTTCCTCTCCTCCTGACTCACAGGGGCTCCTTCCAGCAAATGAAGCGTGACTGTGCAATTATCTTATTGACTTTGTTTTGCTTCTAGTTAGTACCACGCTAGATTCCGGTAAGCTCCCGCAACGCTGATTCACTCCTTTCCTAGTAATTCAAACCACTGTCGATTTTTACAAAATGCACAAAAGCACATTATGTTAAAAACAGTTATATATCCCAACAACGAAATAATTGGAACTCATTAGAAAAACAATATTTTATTGACATTTGGGTCTGAAACGTCTAAGAGGACATTGCCAGGTTCCTCAGTTTAACAACCCAAAGCAAAAAAAAAAACAAAAAACTATGAGAGACAGAAGTATATAGTATAACTTAAATTGAACTAGACAAATTTGTAGCACTGTATATGAGGCTAACTCCAAATATAAAGCACAAGAGTGAAAAGACAGGGAGAGAGCATGCCTGTAAGGACAGATGTCAGGCAAAGCTGATAACATTCTGGACATTAGGTTCACATTTGGTTTAAATGCAGCCTAAGGGTCTCTACTTCTTTCATCCCTGCAGCCACAGTGGGCTGGCACTCTCCCCTTCTGGAGTAATCGAACTGTTTTATTAATACTATTCCTTCACTCTTCTCTTTTCCAGTTCTTCTCTTTATTCTCAGTCAATATGATTTTCTGAAGTTAAAATCGAATCCATGTCCCTGCTTGAAATTCTCCCATGTCTGGGGGCTCCAGCGGAATCTGTCCTTGTCTGCCGCTCCTGCATTTTACCCTTATTACTTCCCCTCCTTTATTCCCTCTGCCTTACCACGCTACTAATGTTCAACTTACGGCCTTTTCGCCTTTACTCCTGCTGACTGACATTCTGCCCACTGATTTTTCATGGCCAATTGGTGTCATTTATGGTCCCTCTCAAAAAGGTCTCTGTGCTATTGTATGTAAAACAGCCACTCCCAACCCTCACTCTAAGTTGTCAATTTTTTTTTAAATATATCTTTATTGATTTCAGAGAGAGGAAGGGAGAGGAAGAGAGAGAGACAGAAATATCAATGATGAGAGAGTCACCCCCTACCCTCTGTGTGCCCTGACTGGGAATTGAACCTCGATCTCCTGGATCCTAGGTCAATGCTCAACCACTGAGCCACACTGGCCGGGCTAAGTTGTCACTCTTAATCTTAATTGATAGCGTTTATACTTATCTAAATGTATTTTATATTTGTAGTCATATCATACACATTCATATATAATACTTATAAGTATATATAATATGAATATTCATATGTATTTATAATTATTTTATATTTTATATATTTATCTTATTTATTGTCTGTTTACTTTCATTGGACTGAAACTCCTTGAAAACAGAGACCATATGAGGGCTTTTAAAATATATTACTGGCACTAAATAAGGTTCTAGAATATAGTTAATAAATGAGAAATATTTTTGGAATAAATAATTTTATAAAGATACAAAATGACAACTAATTTTATTTAAAACCCAATTATATTCTTTCTGATATTGAGGAAATATAGGCATCATACAAGGTGGGCTATTCTATTATGAACATACATACTTTCTGCAGAATCCATTATCCAACACCATTTGACTTCTTAATGCTTTCAATTTTATGACCTTGAAATTTTCTAATATGTTAGATTTTCTAGCTTGCATGATATCTGTGCTCATTTTCTTATTTTGAATGATATGTAGACATTCAAAAATCTCTGGAAGTTCTTTGATCA
Organism: Miniopterus natalensis; assembly: GCF_054644295.1. Lineage (NCBI taxonomy): Eukaryota > Metazoa > Chordata > Mammalia > Chiroptera > Miniopteridae > Miniopterus > Miniopterus natalensis. The sequence goes on from NC_142081.1 coordinate 169,268,827, forward strand.
AATTACTACAAGTAAATCTGTTTTTCTATTCTTAATACTCATATACACCTTACATAAACCACAAGCAATAACCAAAAATACATGTGAATGAAAATAAAAGAAATATTATGATGTGAACATTTCTTTAAAAATAATTTACCACACGTAGTTTTAAATGTCTTGTGAATATTTCGATATTTTAAACAATTTTATAAAGCTAGAGAGCTATTTTTATTGCTACCATGCATTCATTATAAAGCTGATTAATTATGGATTTGTAACTTTTTTGTTGTTGTTAACCCTCACCCGAGGATGTATCTGCCATTGCTCTGTCAGAGACAGTGGAAGGGAGGGAGTGTGTGGGGGGGGAGAGAGGTGCGTCACTGTGAGAGAGACACATCCATTGGTTGCTTCCTGCAGTGCCCTGGTGGGGGCAGGGAGTAAACCAGCAACCCCAGTACATGCCCTTGCCTGGCAACCAAACCTGTGGCCCATTGGTGCAGGGGCCAGTGCTCTAACCACTGGGGAACACCAACCAGGGCTGTCACTTTTTTTTTTTTAATCAGAAGAAAGACTAGTCTTGGTGTAATAGTAGCAATTGGCAAAATAGTAAAATACACACATTCAAGGATTTTAATAAATGAAATGTAACAATTTTATGTCCCTTTACCGCCCTGCTTTAGTAGTGAATTTAGTAGCGAGTGGCCTACTAGCCTTTGTTGAAAGGAAGGCGGCCAGGCTTCTTGGGTGCTGGTCTGTGTGTGTGCGCTTCTACGTGCAGGTGGTGTCTGTACAAATATTCTGGACATTTTTAACCCTGTCTTTCCTTTCTTATGTTTTAAAAACATATTACTAATGCTTCTTGTAAAAAGGAAATATACTGGGAAACAAGAAGTATACGACAGAATCGATAGATGCCTGGGGAACTGAGTGGCTGCCAGGCCCAGGGGTTTCGGGGGCCAAGGACCAAGTTGAGTGAACCTGATCCAGGGGACTGCTAAGAACCTGGGCAAGCTTGTAGTAAGGAGTCAAGAGAACGCCCTGGGAACTGCGGTGCATTGCATCTCAAGCTGCGTAAGAAAGGAATCCTTACCCATCAAGTCCCCACGCAAGGGTTCCAGCTGAGTGTCTAGCCTATGCTGCAGCAGAAGGCAGAAACCTTTCCTCCCTGACATGCCTGCTCATCAGCTCACTTCAAACCTGAGTAAGACCAGGACACGCCACAGGACTGCAATCTGTCACCTCAGGCAACCAGGAGGCCTAATGGAACCGCTACATGCTTGGTGGGGTAGTGAGGAGAAGATTGCAGAAGAGCTTTTTAATCCATTCTAGGCATGCCGGTTGCTGAAATGAAGGAACAAGCCGAGAAGAGTTGGGTAGTGGAATAAGCACACATTCCTTGAAAACCTTCTCAGGTCTTTCATACCCCATCACCAAAAAACTAACACATTTCTCTTGAGGGCCGCTATATAATGCATTAAATCAAATGATCCTCCAGCTCCTAACCACTACTTAATGCAAAATTTGGTCTTCACCTAGATGACGAACATAGTACTTGTCCTAATTATGTTCAGAAAGTAGCTTTAAACATTTAATTGAATGACAAATTGCAATATATGTGTAAGTGCCATACACATTTTAACCTTATATATATATGTATATATGTATATATATGTGTATACACACACACAAAGCAGTGGGCAAAATATGATTACAGTGGTTCATATGGAAAATAATATAATTAATAATTAATAAGAATAAACTTTGTGTTTTGTATACACATAGCTATAAACCTACTTTTACCCACCTGTGCATGTGTGTGTATGTAAAGTAATATATTAATAAGTACTTATTTATAAAAGAATAGGAGATAGTAAGTACATTATTTGTTGAAATGACAAATTCTAAATATTTTAAATTGATAAATTCTAAATGTTTTTGTTCATTAGGAAAATTAAAAAGGAGAAAAATATATTTTAATATATTACTGTCCAGTTTTTATTTTGCAGGAGACCTCAATTCTTGGGTTTGGCAAACAAAGATTTCAAAGCCAAAATTCAAATTTAGAAAGCTACGGAGGTAGTAGACATGAGCCAGCTTTGTTGCACAGGCTCAGGAAACGAGTGACAAAAGCAAAGAAAGGGCCCTTTGAGCTTAGGAGAGAGAAAGGCAAAGGCAATGTGCCTGGAGAAGGTGCCAGTGTAATTTGGGGAGGGAGAGCGCAGCCATAATTTTTTAATTAAATGATCAAGTAAGATGAACAAAGCAAGAAGTAATACATTGTTTTATTGTTAAATAATCATGTTTAATGTATCAGCTACATATCAATGGAAATTATAAGTTATAAATTTCCTCAGGCAGATAAAATGTAAAGTATTTTAAACATTAAAAAGAGTGAAGATAGAACTTGGTGTACTTGGAGAGTTCCAGTTTGTTCCTATTACCCTGGAGATCTTATTAAAATCAAATGTTCTATTTGGATAATACATGATATTCTTACCCTAAAATTTTATGATGTTTAATTTATCTCATTCCATCCCCTGCATCAATTCACTACTGGGCTTCCTCTTTTCTTCTGAGCTCCCAGAGGTCACCACTTATTTTGTTTCATTCTACCTCCTTTAACCGTGTTTGTCTTGGCTGATAATTTAGAGAGAGCCTCTTAATACTATCTTTCTGAAATTTACTATTCATTGTATTAGGAGTTCTAATGTTGGGAAAATATGGGATGATATCAAATCCCATGTAAAAAGTGTAACTGTTCTATATATTTGAGCTATAAATTCTGAGACATTACAATGAATTAACATACTAAATTTCAGGGATAAAGAAGACTACATTTGTATAGTGCATTCCAGTTTATAGCATGACTTCATATAAATCTTGTCAACATGTTCTTTTTTATGTAAAATATTTATTTCCTACAACCTTTCTGTCAAGATGATCAAATAAGTATGGGTCTCTTTGCCAATTTTGAGGGTATATTCTTGGCAAATACTATCTACCCAAAAGCAAAAATTCAAGCTTTCCCTCAAGAACCTGGCCTTACTGCAAATATTAAAACTGACTTCAAGTCCTCCTTAGCTTCAGAACACTTCAATAATTCATTCTTGTTTTCATTGGCCACTGCCCTTTGATTGACCCTACCTAAAAATCCATATCTCTTTCTGCTGAAAAAGCAACTCAAAAGACAAACATCAACGTCTCTACAAAGGGTGTGTTATTCGTACCATTGTAAGAGACAATATCACATTTTCCCCCATCACCCCCAAGAAAATGTTTAGGCCTATCCACATAGCAGCGCCTAGTTCAATTATGCTTCAAAATCTGAACCAATACCAATTACAAGAAAAGAGTACAGTTCTCTGAAATATACCATTGATATCTTGATAGGAATTGTGTTTAACCTATAGATTCCTTTAGGTAGTAGGGACATTTCAATGACGGTACTTCTTCCTGTTCCTGAACACAGCATGTGCTTCCACTTATTTGTATCTTCTTATTTCTTTCTTCAGTGTCTTATAATTTTCCAAATAAAGGTCTTTTACATCCTTGGTTAAATTTATTCCTAAGTATTTTATTTTATAAATGGGATTGTTTTCTTAGTTTCCTTTTCTGAGAGTTCATTATTGGTATATAAAAATGCAGCTGATTTCTGGATATTTATTTTGTATCCTGCTACTTTACTGAATTTATTTATCAGTTTTAGTAGATTTTTGATGGAATCTTTAGAGTTCTCTATATACAATATCATGCCATCTGCAAATAATGAAAGTTTTACTTCTTTTTTTCCAATCTGGATGTTTTTCCTTTCTTTTTCTTGTCTGATTGCTGTGACTAGGACTTTCAGTACCATGTCGAACAAGAGTGATGATAGCAGACATTCCTGTCTTGTTCCTAATCTGAAGGGAAATGCTTTTCATTATTTGACAAAGGAGGCAAGAACATAACAATAGGATAAAGAGAGCCTATTCAATAAATGGTATTAGAAAAATTCAAAAGAAATATGCAAAAAAAATTAAATTATACCACCTTACACCACATATAAGAATAAACTCAAAATGGATGAAAGACTTAAATGTAAGCGTCAAAGTCATAAAAATCCTAGAAGAAAACATAGGCAGTAAAATCTCAAACATTTCTCATAGCAATATTTTTCCTGATATATCTCCTCAGACAAGGGAAACAAAAGAAAAAATAAACAAACGGGATTACATCAAGCTAAAAAGTGTTTGCACAGCAAAGAAAACCACCAACAAAATGAAAGACAATTCACTAAGTGGGAGAATATATTTACCAATGATACATCTGATAAGGGGTTAATATCCAAAATTTATAAAGATTTGTACAACTCAACACTAAAAAAACCCAAACAATCCAACTTAAAAATGGGCAAAGGACCTGAAAAAGCACTTCTCCAAAGAGTACGTACAAATGGCCAATAGACATATGAAAAGATGCTGAATGTCACTAATCATCAGAGATGCAAATTAAAACCATAATGAGGTATCACCTCACACCTGTCAGAATGGCTCCATCAACAAAACAATAAACAAGTGCTGGAGAGGGTGTGGGGAAAGGGGAGCCTAGTACACTGCTGGTGGGAATGCAGACTGGGGCAGCCACTGTGGAAAGCAGTATGGAATTTTCTCAAAAAACAAAAATAGAACTCCCTCATGATCCAGATTACAGTTCTGGGAATATATCCAAAGAAACCCAAAACCCTTATTTGAAAAATATATCAACCCCTATCATTGAAGCACTATTTTCAATAGCCAAGATTGGAAGGAGCCCGAGTGACCATCAGTAGGTGAGTGGATAAAAAAGCTGTGGGACATTCACACCATGGAATACTACTGGGCTGTTAAAAACAAAGAAGCAAATCTTACCCTTTGTGACAGCAGGATGGATCTGAAGAGCATTATGCTAAGTGAAATAAACCAGCCAGAGAAAGACAAACACCATATGATATCACTTGTGTGTGGAATCTAATGAAAAAATGAACTAACTAACAAAATAGAAACAGACTCATAGATACAGAGAACAGACTGACAGCTGTCAGAGGGGACAGGGGGCTTAGGGACTGGGTGGAAAAGGTGAAGGGAGTAAGTAAAGAAAAGTCTCATAGACACAGACAACAGTATAGTGATCACCAGAGGGAAAGAGTATTTCAGGGAGATAGAAGAGGGTGTAAGGGGGGATACATGGTGATGGAAGGAGACTTGACTTTGGGTGAACACACAATACAATTTACAGATGATATGTTGCAAAACTGTACACCTGAAACCTATATAATTTTATTTTACCTAGGTCACTTCAATAGATTCAATAAAAATTAAAATAGCCTAGGTCTTCTGAATAGTACTTGATTAATTTACATATATATTAATATATTAAAAGTATGGTGTTTCCTAAATTTCTACTTAAAATCTTAAAGTACAATCTCAAATTTAAAATTTCAATGTTGGCCCTGGCTGGTTGCTCAGTGGCTAGAGCGTCGGCCTATGGACTGAAGGGTCTTGGGTTCCATTCCCTGTCAAGGGTACTTACCTTGGTTTAAGGTTCCCCTCTCAGGTCCGGAGCCTGTAGGAGGCAACCAATCCACGGTCTCTCTCAAATTGATGTTCCTCTCAACCCCCCACCTCCTCCCTCCCTTCCACTTTCTAGAAGTCCATAGAGAAAATGGCCTCAGGTGAGGATTAAAAAAATAAAAATAATAAAATAAAATAAAATAAAATAATAAAATAAAATAAAATAAAATAAAATAAAATAAAATAAAATAAAATAATAAAATAAAATAAAATAATAAAATAAAATAAAATAATAAAATAAATAAAATAAAATAATAAAATAAATAAATAAATAAATAAATAAATAAATAAAATAATAAAATAAAATAAAATAAAATAAAATAAAATAAAATAAAATAAAATAAAATAAAATAAAATAAAAATGATGCTGGCAGCAAACCATAGCATTCTAAATAAGTTCTGTTATTCTTAACTTTTACCCAACATTAATTTTCTCTATATCATCTTGAGGTTTTGACCTGAAACCCCCAACTTTTTTGTGATAGAGTTATTATTTAACATTTCCGATTCTTCACTTTCTAGGCATACAGCAGGATCTCTGCATTTTAGGAGTAGCTAATGAAATGTGAACTACCAGGTGCAGTCTCTAAAAACTGATGGTGCACAATTCACACAGCCCCTTCCTTTGTGTGCCAGGCCGTAGTCCCAAGAGTAAAGGCTCAGTCAGCCTGCTTCCCTGTGATGGATATGTAGCATGAGGGAGAGATAAGCATATGTGGTTTTGAGACACCAATATTTTGGGGTTGTTATAGTACCATAATCTAATTTATCTTGACTGACCCATTGATCAAAATGAAAATTAATCATGTGTTGCAAGGAGGGTATAGTAAGCTGATTGATGCCCCACAACTTCAAAACAGTAAGACCAGAACCTATAAGTGTGCTTTTATATGGGACAAATATCTATGCTGATCTGATCCAATTAAGCATCTTGAAATAGCGATTATCCTGGTTTATCATGGTGGGCTCTAAATGCAATCTCAAATTGTCTTAAAAGATAAAGGTAGATGGTGTTTTTATCCAAACACACAGAGGAGAAATCAGTATAAAAATGGAGCAGAGAATAATTTAAAGATAATGGTCTTAAAGACTGGAGCGATGTGACCACACAATCCAAAGAACCCCAGCAGCCAACAGGAACCACAAAAAAGCAAGGAATGGATTCTCCCATGGAGTCCCTGGGAGATGGCTCTGTTGACACTGAGTTTAGTCCAGTGCTATTGACCTAGGGCTTCTGGCCTCCAAAAACATGAAAAAATAATTTCTCGTGTTTTAAGCCATCAAGTTTGTGGCAATTTGTTACAGCATCCTGAGGAAATTAATGCAGAGAGTATATATTTCAATAAGCAAATATTTCTGTATAAACTATATTTGTTTTTAAGTTTCCATATATTAGTCTTAATAAAATTTATTAGTACCAAATAATTTAATAAGTCCCAAACCCCACAAACCAATCAAACTGAACATTTATAGTGTTTTATGTTTCAAGCATATATGTTATAAAATAGAATATTCATATACAAGTAACATTTCCTCTTAAAGCTGTTTTCAATACTGTCAGAATTAATGTACAATAGGTAGCACTTTAAAGAGATATCTCCTTGTAAAGTCCTTTGGTAAGAATGATTTCAATACAAATTGATAGAAAATATAGGAAGCTTTAAACACATTTAATTCTGCTTTTTCCCAGAGTAGGTGTTCAGGGGTCCATGTTTCACTAACCATTGCTAAATGCTTCTACCTGCCATAAGTTGTCAATAGGTTTATAACACTAAGGATGTCAAAGAAATAGTCTGCCAATGAGGAAAAAGTTGTTTGTATACATTGTGGCAAGAGGCCCTTTGTTTTAAATAACCCAAGATATTCACATGTCATTGTCCCAGTGTTAAATTATTAGTGGTGATGGCCATATAAAAATCATGAGGGTTAGGCCTTGTCTATCAGTTTCACCACTATATCAGCAAAGCCTGGAAGAGAGTATGACACTCAGCAGATATTCAGTAAGTATTTAAGTTTTTTAAAAAAAAAAAAACAACAAGGTGGAAATTACAGAGCAAAATACCGTTTTTATCTCTGGATGTTTAGCCTCCTATTGAGGATACATCCTTTGTGATAGTTAATTTTACCTGTCAAATGGGAGAGTGTTTTGGGATGAGATTGATACCTAAATGGTGAACTTTGTGGGTGGGTCTCCTCCAATCAGCTGAAAGCCTGAATAGAACAAAAAGGCTGGCCTCATTCTAGCAAAAGAGAATTCTCTAGCACCATCAACTCTCTAATCTGCACACCCCACACTCTAGATATTGAACTAGCCAACTTCCAAAATCATGTGATACAATTTGTTATAATAATAAATCAATCTCTCTCAGATAGAAAGATAGATGATAGATAAATAGATGATAGATAGATGATGATAGATAGATGATGATGATAGATAGATAGATATAGATAGATGATAGATGATAGAGAGATGATAGAGAGATAGATAGATGATGGATGGATGATAGATGATAGATGATAGATGATAGATGATAGATAGATAGATAGATAGATGATAGATAGATAGATAGATAGATAGATAGATAGATAGATAGATAGATAGATAGATAGATAGACAGATAGATGATAGGTAGATCTGTATGACCTATTGGTTCTGTTTCTATTCACAACCTTGAATAATACACCCTTAAAATAGGCTTTGTAAAGGAGTATTTTATAGCTTACTTCACCAAGCAGAATAGTGATATAAAACTGAGCACCACACTAACTGCCCTCTCCCTTGTTCATGTTTCACATTGCCTTTTCATTGTTTACATCTTTCAGGCAATTTCAGGAATATCATTGTGAAGTTTCTGGATAACGTCCACATGTTTTTACTCTCATACTTTAGTTTTGCTTGTTTGTTTGTTCATTACATTCTTCCTCTTACCCATTTTTGCCTCTCCTAACATAGTAGGAGGTGCACTGTGAAAACAGAAGGAGATCTTGATGGGAGGAAGGAAACTTCCCTTCAACTCACATTTCTGTTACCAGTGCTTTGTTTTAGGTCTCAATTTCCTCATCTGTAATATATACCAACACTTGCCCTGTCTATTTCCCAGACTGACAGGATAATTAGATAAAAACATGTGCGCTAATACAATTTATCAATACCCTTTAAATCAAGAGAATTAAATTTTATTACCTCAGGGCTCTGTGTTTTGCTGCACCATCAGAATTGGTTCTAATATATTAACTAGCTAATAATTCATTTCTACAAATCCTGATGATGCTGAACCAATTATATAAATATATATACACATTTATATATTTGAGTAAATATATATATGTAAAAGACATTTAATGTAAATATAGATAGTCAAATAAAAGAAAAAGTGATTAAATGCAGAATTTATATTTTATTCAGGTAAAACATCGAGGGCCCTCTAAATTGCATGGACACATCTTTCCTGTTTTCTCTACGTATGATTTGCTCTTTTTCCTTTTTATAAATTTCTGTTTGTTTCCCTCATTTTCAAAAGGTTCTTTTGTACTGCCCATTCTCCTTTCAATTCATTTCACTTCTGCTCATATGCATATATATGACAGCGACTCCCCAAAATGTATACACACTTTAACAGCTGATAGCTCAACTTTGAAAATGAAATGAGTTTTAATGAACACTGCCTTTATAATTATTCAAAGTGTGTGTATACATTTTGGGGGGGACACCCTCTATATATCTCAATTTATCTTTGATACTAGCTTTCACCGTTCCATATTCGTACGTGTCGATGTCATGGAGGAAAGCACTTTAACAGTAACTGTCCTGAATGTGAGTCTGGACCCCTTTCTTCAGCCTTAAAGCCCAGTTCCACTGAAATATCTATAGTACATGTCCGGTTCGTTCAAGTTTCATTGACATCTGGCCGATGAGGACACTGCAGTAATTTCACAGAAAGGCTGCCAAATATGACATGAGAAAAAGTACAAAGCATACATCCTTTCTCGCTACGAAAAGCCTAAGGCCTAATGACATCCTTAAATGCTGGAAAGAGCACGCGGAGGACATGACTGCCAGGAGCCTGCTGTCAGGCGTGAGATGAAAGGGACTGAAGATGTCCAGATGAGAAACCTGCCTCCTGGGCAGGACACTCTTCTGCTTGTACACACATAAGCACACCAGCTATTTTATAAAACACGTATGACTATAGTAGTACTTAGACTATGCAATTTCAATATTACAAAGAAATCAAGGGAATGCTTTTCACCTACTCACTGAAAAAAATTAGAGCATGAGAAATTCACCCCTTGCAATTTTTTTTCATAAAAGCAAAATTCTAGTTTGTATTGAGTGATGCTTTCTACAGTATCTATTGCCAGTCTTTTCTGTCTCATTTTCACCTTTTTTTATATTTCAATCATCATCAATATCTATTGTCTATTGGATTAATCTCTTCTGCATTCAATTACGGACTAGTTTTCATTACTTAAACACCACCTTTCTCCCCTCAACACTGCTAATTTCCTTCCTTCTTTTGATATTTTGTGTTTCATAATGAGGAGCCTCTGATAAATTCTTTGTTGACTGTGGCTATAGTGTGTGCATATAATTGCTGGATATTTGAAATGTTTCAGAGGAGCTCCTGATTGGGGGTGTGGCAAGGGATTTAATGAGGAGAAGACAATGTTTTAGTGATGTCTACAGTGGGACTGACGTAGCACAATTTTGTGTCAGAGTTGATGCATAATATTTTCTTTTTCTCCAGGCATATTCCCCCTTCTCCCTGATCCAGGGGCTACTGCCTCTAATTCATGAGCCTGGAGCCTTTTCTCTCTGAGAATCTATGGCCTTATGATCTCCTCTACTCATCAATTACTTTCTGGTTTTGTTCCCCTTTGTTTTATCCTAAACTGTTTTTCTAATTCGCTAAGTTCTCTCAGTGAGCCATGTCAGATTTTGATTAATGTTTTACATGCTTCTTTTCATGTAAAATGAAGTTCCTGTATTTCAAATATTTCTAGTTTGTTTTGGAAGCTAAAACTTTGTTATTTTTATAGATTATTATTTTGAAGCAGGTCATATTTTATGTAACACTTTTTTCAACCACTAAAGAAAATATAATTGAGAGATGAGCATGTGAAGAGACTTCTAAGAATTTAGGATTTTACCCAAAGGGTATAGGAAGCCATCTAAGAATTTTGAGAAGTGAAATTTCACAATCAAATGTATATTATGCTAAAGCCCTTTTGATTTAAGAAGCAAAGAGAGGGCCGCTGTATGGAATGCTGCTGAGGAATCACGTAAGACGACTAAAATGAAATCTAACAACAGACGCCCTGGGTAACTAAAGAGTAATGGGGGCAGACAACAACTGCAAGTCAGATAAGAAGGAAATGAGAGATGAGGGGAAGGAGCAAACACAAGTCTCATTTACGTCATAAAAACTGAGATTCACAACCCAAACTTGAACCAGTTAACAGACTCAGAATCTCTTGAATAAAGAAGATGCAAAGTTCCCTTGAGGTAGGACCTCACTACACTGCCAAACACGTATACATTTTCTTTCTCCAAGATATCGCCAGAGGGATTTGTGGACTTTTAACAGAGCGACTGTGCACTGGCAAAAAGGAAATAATCAGACCTTTTAGGAATATGCTGAACACTGGCTCTGAACTAACACTAATTCTCAATACGTCACTATGGTCCACCCGTAGGGGCCCACAGAGGTCAGGCAATCAATGGGGTTTCAGCTCAGATCCACCTCACAGTGTGTCCAGTGGGTCCCCGAACTCATCCTGTAATTAGTTTCCCAGGTACATAATGCATAATCGGAATATACATACTCAGCAGTTGACAGAATCTCCACCTTGGGGATCCCTGTCTTTCCCTCTTTTCTCTTCAGATCAGCTGAAATATCCATTTTACAGGACCTTGTTCCTGATCCTGTAGCAGAGACTAGGTTAGATCTCATTACACGACCCCACAGCACCATCAGTTTCTCCATAATGCCATGTCTTTACTCATAACTTTTAATCGACTTGTTATTTTTAAGTACGTCTTGTCTGCTGCATTATACGTTCCCAGAGGGTAGGGATCTGTCTGCCTTGTTCATAGGTACACTCCACACAGTATGTTCCAATAGGAAGGATATTTCATCAGTGTGTATTAACTGCATGTCAGCATGTATTGTTTTAACCATTTCGTTTAACCGGCAGCCTTGTGTGTGTGCACGGACGTGTGTGTATAATAAAATACACAAATTCTGTTTAAACATTTCCCTTCCAGACAAAAGATTCCTCAGCATTAGGAGTCTTTTGGAAAACAGGCTTTAACACTTTGAGTCCATTTCTTTCTCGCAGGGGAAGAGTTTTTTTGTTTGCTTTAGCTTTTCTAATTATGTCCAAATTCATTTTTAACTGTAAGTTATTTCTCCTTTTCCTTTTTCTCTGTCTCATATTTTCCTATTGTAGTTTTTTTAATTGGTTAGAACATAAACTGCAACTAACTCACTTTGCTATGACTTCACTACTGTATCCCTCCCTCATAATCTACCGCGCAATTAATCCCGGGAAGCAGTTAGTGGAAAACAGCATCATGCCACCCTCCTTCTGTGGAAGAAATTTTTTCTTTGCTTCTGCTTATTTAATGACGCAAACTAAAACCTCTTACAAGGGGGGTTCTTTTAGTTAATAGCATGCACTGTGATTCCATAGCAAGAAAATGAGTATGTTAACAATATACATTTAAAGCAGTTCAAATAATTCTTCTCATTGTGATACATAACATAAAAAATGAGCCTCTGAATTCAGTTACAACAGGTAATTTGTACACATTATCTATATTTCTATTTACAGATTACATTATTATGTATAAAGAGCTTCAGATTTAGTTACATAAACTAAGCTGAGCTATTAGCACACCTGGCAAAATACACTTGTTCTGTTCTCACTACATTCTAAGGATGCTGGATAATTGCTCAAGTGTCTCCATTGTTTGGAAGAAATCTCTGAACATGACTGATACTTGGTTTCAGAAAAAAGCATGGATCAAACCTCCACGTTTAAGTTATTAAGAATCGTACGACAATTTCTGAAAAGATGTGATAAGTTCCTTTGTTCTTATACTCTAAATTAAATATAGCATCAGAAATGTAATCTTTGAAACTTAGCATATCCAATTACAGCATTTACAGACAGAATATATGTTCTTTGACAGGGATATTTGCCTTTTACTACACAGTATTCAAAGTATGTTATACACAATAACCTGTTAAAGGCAGATTTTTACCTAGCGCTTATCTCAAAATGATTTTATTTTTTTTCACTTTGGGGGTTGAGGCATGTTCACCTATTATAAATGCACTTGTATCTTCATTAAAGAAACACAGCTAATACCTTGCAGGTCAATTTCAATCTGGAGTTTTAACAGAAGTTTAATATTTCTTAGTTCTCTGCAGTATTATTGAAGAGTTGACTTGTTTACCTGATGTTTTCTCATATGTTTCAGCAATCTCAGACTAATAGGAAACTTGTGTTACTCTTTTCATAGAAGTAATGTTTTTACTTTAGAAGGAAAAAACTCAGAAATTAAAGATAAACATCAAAATCATCTATAAGTTTACAACACAAATAATCAGTTAAGTTTTGGCATGTAACATTTTTATTTTTGACTTTCTAATCCTAGCAATAATTTATAGTGGAATATTTGCTTAATATAAAGAATATTCATTTATCATTCATTTATTTAATATCTTCTCATTATGAAAAAAGCATACAAATGAGGTAATAAAATATATAGAATGGAATTACATAAACAGAAAAGCAGGTAAAAACATCTTAGATAAACAAAGTCTAATGCCCACTTAATTAAGTATATAATCCAGGTGAAATGTGAACTTTACTGTTATTATGTTCAGTTCCAAACACTACATGGGACAACTGGGATACGTTATTGTGATGCCGTTGTAGTCGGCTGGTTATTATTTAAGAGTAAAGGAGTGAACGGGGTGCCCAGATGATATAAGCCATTGCACAGCTTTGCCAAAAAGCTGCATTGAACCTTCTCCAAGGCTGCTCCCGGCCAGTAGAAGGGGGAGGGACTGACAAAGGCAGTTCAGAGGGTGCGGTGAGTCTGGGCGACAGGGAGGTGCTGCCTGCTTGTGGGGCAATCGCACTGCAAGCCGGCGTCAGAGGGTGGCACAGGGTGGCTACGCCACAGGGGGAAGCTGAGGACACAAACTCCCAAATGGAGGAGGTTCTCTCCGGCTCCCTTGGCCCTCTTGGGACTCCTGTGGCAGGGGTGCTCCCCCCTGTGCCCACACGGGGCGACGCGGGGCTCCACTTAGTGGACTAATGGCCTTGTCAGCCTGATGCTGAGCCATAGCAGCTGCCACAGGGAATGGAAGCTCTGGACACTTGAACCCACAGAGGCACCTTTTCTAGGACAGGCTTAAGGGCAGGGGATTATGGAGCCCAAGAAATGCAGCTCCATGCCAATGAAATCCCCCCCATCCTCCCATGGGGTGCTTCTGAAAATGCTTATTTCAGGGCCCCCGAGAACCACCACCCATCCCCACTGGCCTCTGGGATGTCTGGCCCAGTCACTGCTCAGGTGTCAATTGGACCAAAGATGTTAACATCGGTTACTTCCTAGAAGCAGCCCTTTAGAAAGGGAGAGAGACAATAATGAAAACAAAATTTAAAATGTGTGTATGTTAGAAGTCGATACGTACTAGGGAAGACTAAAACAGTATAAAAGAGATCTGAATTACGATGTGGTGCTGGGGAAGGCGTTAGCTCACAACCACTTCTCATTCAGAAGGTCACATTTAAGCAAAAATGAGAGGGAGGTGAGGGAGTTAGTCAGGCAGGTGGCTGAGGACATGGCATCTACTAAGAGGGAAGAGCCGATGCCAGCTCCCTGAAGTGGGACCATGCAGAGGCCAAGGAGAAGGCCAGTACGGGGGTGGCAAAAACTGAGGGCAGAGAGGAAATAACAGTTCTGTAGGGAAATGGATGAAGGTATACACTTTTTAAATATTATAAAACCAAACTGTATGCAGAGGGAAATAAAACAACTCTGTGCAGGTCCATTTAGAATATGGGGGAAAATAACGTGTGTAAACCTGAAAACACTTACAACATGGAATATAGATGCTGGAAGGACAACACTTGCACATTTGAACATGATCGGGAACGTGTTCAATGACTGCCTTTCCAGAACATTGGGAATGAAGAGCAAGGTCATCACTGTTCTCAGTGCGAATGGTCTGGATTTCTGAGGCAAGCATTTGCTCTTAGTAGCTAGCAGGACAGTGACAGGCTACTAGGACTGTATCCCTCTCAACAATTTCTGAGTAACATAATAAAATTGTAGAACAAAAATTCAAGCGAGAGAAGTAGAAGGATATGTAGTCATTTATATTTTATTGTATCATTATACAATCTGAATCAGTTCTGGGGTTCCTCTAGCGAAGACATATACATTTTTATTTGTTTGGTAATACCTGATGACATAAAAATAACTTGAACAAAGTCCATCAAACAGACAGTTGATTAGAAATGCTAAAATATGTTTTGTATAATTTTGACTTTTTATTTCTCTCTCTTTTAAAAGAATAAAATACCTCTTCAGGTAAACTGTATTATTTCATGCCCATTGCTTAGTACCAGACTTAGATAAGATAGACAGTCAACAAACATTTTACTATTATATAAAATTTTAATTAGTGGCTTCCCAACTACACTATGTGTCAGAATGACAGGTAGTCATTTTTTAAAATGCAGATTACCTACCTTCCCTTCAGAGATTCTAATTTTATAAATAAATAAAAAACAACACATGATTTCAATGAAGATTGTAAATATTATTATATATTATATACATAATATAAAATATGAAATATATATGAGATGCATAATATATCTCATAGATACGTGTGTGTATATATATATGTGTGTGTATGTATATGTATGTATGTGTGTGTGTGTATATATTTGTAATATCCTGGAAAATTTTACCTTATGTTTATCTTTTGTGAGGCATTCACTCTTAAATATCAATTTTAAGACCTCTACATATTTTCATTTCTAATATCTTTTAACATTTTACCTTTTGGAAGATGTGTAAAGGAAAGAAAAGACCTCCAAATCCCTGGAAAAAAAATATTATTTCAATTAAGAGAATGAAGTTAGACTAGCAAATTCAAAAGAATGGTTTAGGCATAATTTAAAGGCAATGATATGTCTATTCCCAAGAAATCAGAAATGTTTCATTTTCACTTTCTCTACCTCCTATGGGTGGTAACACTAAAGATCAGTACAGATCATCAATATTTCAGAGGCAATAGGATGCGATGGTTGAGAGCAGAGGGCGAGAGTCCCAAGTAATCAGAGGGCCAGGATCCCAAATCCTAGCTCTGTCACTAATGGTATTTCCCTGGGCAGTTGACCACTCTCTACCTCAACTGTGCAACAGTGCGTTGGAGGAAGCCACCTAATTTTCTCATAGGGTTGTCAGAAGTATAAAATTAATTTGTAAATGTAAAGCCCTTGGTGTTGCGACTGGCATACTATAGCATAAAATATGTTCCCTATTTTAAAATCCAAATTAGTGTCTGTTATACACAAAAAAAATCTGAAATAATTTCCTGTTTGTATATTTTTAAAGGAATTTAAACAAAAGGAGAAATTTTAAGTATCTGAGGGTTCTTCCTATTCTGTTCAGCATGTTTATCTTCTTACCCGATTTTCACGCAGGAGTACATGCCCCATAAAAACAAACAAACATACAAGCCAATCAAGTCTAGCCCCATCAGGAGTGTCCACTCTTCCACAAATACCTGTCTCTTCTGCTTTTAACTCATAAACATTTCCTGTGGTTAAATACACAGTTAAATGGTCTGCATGCTTCCCCTCTCTTTTATGTGTTTTAAATACATTCTCCCTAAAAAGTGAGAATAGGTCTTGTTATAGAATCGGAGATAAAAAAAAAAAAAAAAAATAATCCTTCTATAATCCAATTATCTTTATATATATCAAGAGGCAAAAGATACTAAGCTTTGAGGCTGAGACAATTAAGATTCCACCCTAATCGAAGTAGTTTCACTATTTCATGTAAAAGTACATGGCAACAGTTTCCTTGCTAAGAAAGCCAGATGGTGTGTAACCCCTGCCCACCACGTCCCTCCCAAATGCTTGCTACATGCCTCTCTGTCAAGTGAGAGAATCACATCCTTTGATTCACACGTTTCCTGCGGAGATGCATGCAAGTAAAAGCAATGTTGTAGGAAGGCTATCAACCGAGTAAACTTTGTCATCGCTTTAGCTTACTTATGTCAATAGAACTTAAAAGCACATTTTTTTCCAAGTGCGTAAGTCACAGCAAAAATGTTCCTTCTATACATTGACATACTTTTTAAAACTGTATTTGTCCAGAATATATTACATATTGTGAATAGCTTTGTCCGAAATTTTTCATTTTCATCATTACCAGTGACCAGGAAAAACAACTCTCTTACATTATTATAGATTCTTTCTAACTTAGTAAGTTTTTATATTTAGATATGGCCATCTAATATTTTTAACTCTTTGACTTTGTAATTTGGCTGATCTTTTCTCTTTCATTTTGGGTTAATAATTTGCTTTATGTTTTTTAAAATTTTATTTCTAAATTACCATATGTGTACCTTATTTTATTATCATTTTAATGTCTTTATTTTCTTGATCCTTCTGTTTTTCTTTTTTTTAATTTGTTGAATTTTAGAGAGAGACAGGGAGAGAAATTTGATTTGTTGCTCCACTTAGTTATGGATTCATTTCATTGGTTGATTCTTGTATGTGCCCTGACAGGAAATCAAACCTACAACCTTGGCTTATCTGATGATGCTCCAACCAACTGAGCTACTGGCCAGGGCCTTTTATTTTTCTTTTACCTAATAGGGTTCACTCACACTCCGATGCTTTGAAAAGAGAGAACTGACATGAAACCCACTAACTTACGTGTGCTTGTTTGGGACCAATTTGTTTTCCAAACGATTGCATCAACAGGACTTCTAGTCACGGCTGGGAGCTGAGTGATACTATTATCTCTTTGGAATTTGCAAAGTTATACTATTTTATCACAGGAAATTGGGGCAAACAGCACATTATTTTCAAAAGATAAGATTCTTAATTTTGGTATAATAGGAGGAATAAGAAGATAAAAATAAAAATATTTATTTTAAAATTAATACCATTAATATTATTTTATTAAATACTCTACTAAGTCAAAGGCTTAATACGATAGATATGGTAAAATAGTTTGCTTAATATTTGTCGAAGCTTCTAGTGTATGTTGCTGGACTGCACTTACAAGAGAACCAACATTACAAGACAAGCAAAATTGCAATTTCTAGGCTCCTGTTGATACAAACTGGACTCCATTTACAAGAAATTCGGCTGCAACTTGAATTCAGATGAGAGAAAAGTGAGCAGTACAGCAGCAAAGGAGCATCACCTGACAGTGCGAGCGGAGAGAGAATGCTGAGACCACCAGTGCTAAGAGCGCACCCCAACCTTCACATGGAGGCTGAGTTACTTGTAGAGCCAGCGGTTCGTTTCGACAGTTGTGGTTGGCAGGGCTTCATGATTACAACAGAGGAAGCAGTTCCCTGGGTAAGCCAGTTCTGCTGTGATACTATAGGAGGCCCACTGAGAACCTGCTTCCCAACCCTTCGAACAATGTTGTATCTCACTCCAAACAGAAAGACCCGTTCTCACTTGGGATGGCTTCTGTTCTCTATCACTGAGCACTAGCTGATGCAGCGATCCGGTAGAACTGCTGCCTTTTCATTGAAACCACTTCCTATCACTGCACTGTTACTTGAATGCGGAACACACACTAGACTGCACCTGAAGAATTCGGCCAAAAAAATAAAAAAGGCTTCACTTCTCACTGCATTTACAGCCTCCCTGAGTCACAACTAAAACAGAAAAATACATCCTAGAAATTATGTTCAACCCCTCTCATTTCTCACATGTGAAACACGAGTCCTAAAAAGTTTGTGATTTGTAGAAACAAAAAAATAAATTTTGAGTAAAGGAATTCAGACTTAGGACACTTAATGTGTCTTATCTTCACAGTTAGAAATAACTCTGGGGACGCTTCAATTAAGCCAGGCAAGCGGGAAGAGGGGAAGGAGCACAAGGAGCCTCATGTGCTGTCTTCATTTCCAAGAACTTTTCCAGATATATCCACGGCAATGCCTACTTCCTTCACCTTGGTAACAAATTAGTCACAGAGTTTTAAGTAGTTAGGTTTTTTAATCTAAAAAAAAAAAAAAGGCACCATTCAATCACTAAAAAGATGTTTGAAGATTCTAAGTGACTCTGGTTTCTGCAATAATCCACTTCCCACGCATGCCTTCCCTTTCCCCTGCTTGCCTACTTCTACCTGTTTTACGTTATTTTGCTTAGATTTTTTTTCTTTGACTCATTTTGTAAGGGAATAATCATTTCTAAATCAAAGCTCTGCGCCTTTATCGAAAGCATCACTATGCATGGAAATGCTGAATAAATATTGAAGCGCCTGTGCCATGGAAGTAGTGCTGCTTTCTTCCCCCAGCTCAGGTACAGCAGAGGCACATACAGGCAAACTGCGTTACTGGTGAAAGGGCCAGTAACATTATCTTGAATTCTAAAAGAATTAGAGAAGGCTGACATGAATTAACCTGCGAGAAAATGATGTGTGGAGGAACAAATACATTAACATTTGTTCTTAGGTAAGTGTTCACTTAGCACGTATTACTCTAGAGGCCCTACCTTGGCCTTTATATTTTACAGAGAGGAAGGACAGCACATGCAGCAGAGAAGTTATTAATTTTAAATGTATGAAGGTCTACTAATGTATCCCTCTAAAGTGTCTTTACTCTTTTCTAAAAAGCAAAAATATGCTGAAGAAATTGTCTTCTTTTGAATGTTTAGCTTTCTCTAACCACTTCAGAATACACAGACTCTCTAGACTGTTCTTGCCTATAATAAAACAACAACAAAATGTCTTCCATATGTCTGTGTTAAACTTTCAGATATGTATCAATATCAATACAGATGCCTCCAACTCATATCACTTTGCATGACATTATACAGTAAATTTTCATCAACTTTTACAATTTAAAGTATTGGCCATTAAATTAGCATCTAAGATTCTATGTGACTTTACCTTATCGCATAGCTATGTTTAAAAACCTTCACATAGCCTGGCCGAGTATAGTTCAGCGGTTGAGCATCGACCTAGGACCCAGGAGATTGGGGTTTGATTCCTGGTCAGGGTACATGCCCAGGTTGCAGGCTCCATCCTCAGTTGGGGGAGTGCAGGAGGCAGTGGATCAATGACTCTCTCATCATTGATGTTTCTCTCTCTCTCCCTTCCTCTCTCTGAAATCAATAAAGACATATTTTTTAAAAAGCCATCACATATTATAATCTTGTTTTAAATATAACTTAAATCTTCTGGTAGTCTAATTTGGCTTTAATAACATTTCATGATGGGTATTTAGTGAGTTACAGATACCTGCAGCTAAGTAATCCCTATATTTTATACTGAAGTCAGCAATTATGTTACTAAAAAATAATATGGGGTAAGAAAATAAATACTCATTAAACACCCTCATACATCCCCCCATGCAAAAATACATCAGCAAAAACTACCAAAATTATCTTGAGCACAGAACATACTGAAGGAAATCATAGCAACAAATCATATAGCAAATAGCATGTCGCTCCCACAGCTCAGGAGCAATTAAAAAAAAAAACAAGGAAACCTAGCTTGTTACTGCAACTGCTAATGAATACTTTGTCCATCTTTATTTCAGGAATTGTTATGGGAGTTATCCAGAAACTTTCAGAGTCTCACCCTTCAGGGACATAGGCGAGAGAGAGAGCTATACTATGTGTAGGGCGTGGCTGGGCACAAACGAGAATACCCATATTTTCAGAATGAAAAATGTCTGTATAAATATATAACTTAAGTCTTGGGTGGGTAAACTCTCCACTATAGAGTTAGGACGCTGTGTGTCATTTGATATACAGCACTGGTGAAATCTTTTCCCACCCTCCATCAGTCAGTGACCGATGTCGCATTATCATCTGATGGAATCAGTTAATCTCAAATCTTGGTAAAGTTAATTTAGAAGGAGGAAGAAAAACCGCTTTCCTGACAAACAACATCAATACTTACTGAGAATACAGATGCTTTATACAGTTAATAAGGTGCTCTTCAGTTTTGACTCTTTTAGTGTGTTTTTCTACCCAGGGGTTAAGCCATTTAAAACTAAGTATATGAAAAATGAATCCCTTTATTTTAGGATAATGATTTCAATTTTAAAAATTCATGTGATCTTTTAGAATTATTTCAAATTCTCTTACTGTTAGTCAATCATTTATCACCATATAGCACAACCTGAGTCTAAAATATTGACAAAATTCATGTGTTTTATGAGAAATGCAAGTATTTACTGGAAGAAATCAAACTACAAATGACTAAGGTTTTATTTCACACTGAGATTATGGATAGAATGTAAAAGTTGTGATTGAAAAGCAATTTTGGAATCAGCATTTTATGGTATGCTAATCCATCTCTTCATACCAATTTCTACCCTATATATCATTTCCACCATTGAAAAAAAACCCCTCTGAGGCATGACAGTACCTGATACAATCAGGAAATTTGTGCTGGAATAACAAAATTGCATTGATAAATAAGCTTTCCATTTTAGTCACTTCTCAGTTTTTACAGTTACTTTTTATGTATTTCTGACAGCAAACTTGTTGCATAATTAAAAAGATTAAACTGTATTGGCTGATAGGATTTTGAAATACATTCAATTAGAACTTCATAGAGTTTCTGAGTGAGGGGGAAAATGTGACATGTTTTCAGTGTGTGTGGTTGCCAAATATTTAAAGAAAAATGATCAGAATGTTCAAGGCTAATAGGCTGGGACCATTGTAATGCTGGCAAATTACAAAGTCAATTTTCATGGGATTTAAGGTCTAGTAGTTTTTCCTGCACCCCCTTCCCCTCCCGGCCTCTCCTTTTCATTACCAGATATTTTATTTTTTGATGTTGAAAAGAGTTCGACTATTGACATAAACAGATATGCAGCAATGAATTCTATTATGCTCTCTTTGGTTTCATCAAAGCAACATAAATTATGACAGGCAGATCAAGAAAATACATTAGTCACGAAGAAATAGTGAAAAGTCTGTTTAGCTCTTAAAAAAGCAAGCAGAGCAGAATTTCTCTGCAGCTATGGCCACGCTGAGAGCTAATTATATGGTGTGATGGCAGTGATGCCAGGAGGGAGAGGTGGAAGAAGCATCACTAGTCACAGTTTGTAAAGACTTAGTAATTATAGAAACCTTATAAGAAAGGTAATTTCATGATGGTCCATATTTTCCAGATTTTTTTTTGAGGGAATATTTTGAGGAAAAATGATGAAAAGCATTTTAAAACTGTGGTTCTGATAAGTGCCCAGCGAACTGAACTTTCTTCCTGCTTGTTCACCTATTTTACATGATTACTGGGTGTTGGCAAGGTGCCTGGTATTTAGCACTAAGGATGCAGCAGGTAAGGAAACAAACAAAAGCTGTGCTCACATTGAACTTACATAAGGAAACAGAAGGTAATCAGGTAAAACAGTTATGCAGGGAACCAGGCCCTCCAGGTACATGGCTGATTCCAGCTGCGGGGCAGGGAATGTTGAAGATGAGCCCGCGGTTTCGTAGGCTGCAGGAGTGTAAGACAGTGCTAAGCAATGCGACAGGCAGCAAACCCAAATAACCCAGGAGCTGATGAGGCTCTGTATGCCAAAGGGACTTGGGGGCCAGCTTGAAAGAGTTCCAAAGGTGAAACAATTTGAGCATTAAAAGATATATTGATAGTATCTTACTATAACCCAAAGAAGCAAATAACTATTTAAGGCCTTAATAATTAAGTAAATGACTGAATAAATAGATGGAGTAGAAGCAACACATTTTCCTTATAAAATAATTTAAAAATCTAAATATAGATAATCTCCCTTCAGGAGGTGGAGTCTAATTTCCCTCCCCTTAATTATGGGCAGGATGTAGAGCTTGAAGAGAGCATAGAAAGGGGGAAATGGTGACATTACAATTAATAAATCTGTGAGAAACCACATTCACCACATGCTGAAGGTCAATGCCATTAGTGGTTAGTCGGGTTGGTGTCATGTGTCTCTGATGTGATGGTACAGAATCACTCTTCACCTCTGTGGTATCCCCTCGCCCCTGCATCCATAACCCTGGTCTAGTCATGAGCAAACATCAGACAAGCCCAAACTGAAGGGCAAACAGTACCTGACCAACTCTCTTCCAAAGGCTGAGTGAAGGTCAAGAAAAATGAGGAAAGACTAAGATAGTATCAGAGATGGGAAGGACTAAGGAGACGAGGCATCTAAAAGTGCCAGGGTTTCCTGGATTGGATCTTAGAACAGAAAGAAGGCTATTTAGTAGAAAAACTAGAGTAAACTGAATAATTCTATGGTTTAATTCACCAATTTTTAACTGATATGTTGTAGAATTTTTAAAACATGCAATACCTATTTAGTCAGGGGCACTGAACTCTTTTCCCTTAGATTGTCAAAAAAATGACAACAACCAACACAGCAATAACCATCTGTTGTGAATGCCCTGTCTTGAACCATAAATATGTAGATCACATAATAGAGTTGCATCTTACTGGTCATGTTGCATAATAAGATTTATGTCTGATTGGCTAATTCTTGGTACCAGAAATCCTTATATACAAGTATAGCCACCTGATTTTCTTAAAACGTCACTCTGAAGCAAAAAGGGTAGGTTATTACTATTATTTTTTTTGTAAATCAATCAAAATTATATCTATTTTTTGTCAGATAGGCAAAAATGTAATTTTTTGGTCTGCTGCAGAATTTTAGTAATTAGTTTGTGTCATGAGATGAAAAAGGTTGAAAATCCCCAGTTTAGTTAATAGTATTGTACCAAGGTTCAGTTCTTAATTTGGACAAATAAATCCCCACTATGAATAATGCTAGCATTAGAGGGAATTGGGTGAAATCTCTACTATCTTTGAACTTTCCTATAAATCCCAAATTATTCAAAAATAAAATTTTGTTTATTTTTAAACAAACTAAATATCATTCATATATGTGTCAATTATCGTGGAGTTAAATGACACTGGAGAGACTGCCAGGGATGCCTGGACAAATGCCCTCAGCTAGACTGTGACAGGGATAAGGCAGACAGAAAAAATAGAACAATTCATCCAGATCCCTGTCTTCCAGGCAGAGAGAGTAGCCACAGCTCAGCCTGGACAGGGAGTCTGGTGCTTTGTTCACTTTAAGTCTTCACTGTTAGTAACTCATTACGAAGCTAAAGAAAGCGATCTGCTTTTGACACAACTGCTTTCAGTTTTCTTCAGTTCAGTCTTTAAATAAATAGAAAATATATATCAAATCATTTGTTTAGTTATTTATATTTTTATTTGGAGGTTGAGGTTGAATGGTCTTCCTATTAAAATATTTTGACAGATGAATATACAATAATAAAATATTTTGGGTCACTCGAAAATAATTCTTTTAAATCCTGTCTGAAATTATGTCCTTTACTTTCTGAAGACACATGCATATTTCAAACTATTATAATGTAAAGAGGCACTTATTTTTAAAGTAATTAGCCTGGGACTAATAAAACAACAAGCCATCTGGCATAAACATAGAAGTGCTTGTCATCTGAGTTCTGGCTGTTTCAAAGCCTTACATATTTATCCAATGGCCTTTTCAGACATCTGCCTATTAATATATGTTAGCAATAGTGGATAATGAATATAAGAACATTCAGAGTAAGTGTTGGCTAACATCTTATTAGACTAAATTGACTTTCCAATAATTGCAGTCTTATTTTGGTCCCAGTGGCTATTTTTAATTTAGGTATTAAGTGGTTATCAATTGGTTGATGAAAGAACTTTGCTTCTACCCTTGTCATAGCTACTCTACAATGCTGACTTCACAGGCAGGTTTTGAATTATGCCAGGAGCTATGAAACCTCCTAAATCAAAGCATGCTTAGTGTTCATTACATGTATCTAGAATTGGTGAATCTATAGAGACAGTCAGCAGATTAGTGGTTATATAGGGGATTGAGGAAGTGGGAAGGAAAGTGATTGATTAATGAATCTAGAGTGTTCATCTGAAATGATGAAAGATTTTCAAACTAGACAGAGCTGGTAGTTGGATAACACTATGAATACACTAAATGCCACTAAATTGCACAATTTAACATGGTTCATTTTATGTGATGTGAATTTCTAACTCAATATAAAAGAGATCTTAAAGTATGATTCTGAGTTATTTTATTTTGTGATTCTGGGGAGAAAAAAACCTTTCAATTAGAAATATCTTCATGATTTAGAATTAATAAATAGCCAGTATTCTAAGGAAGTAATTATATATGAAATGATCAATTCAATAACTGATTTAGATTTTGGACACTGTTTGCACTGAACTAAGGCCATTTTTTAATCCTTCAGTTTTAAACTATGGATACAATATTTATCCCAGTATTGATTATTGTAATCTATTCATTTCAAGACACTATTTTAAGTCTCTTCTCTCTCAGGCCACTTAAAACAAAAATAAGCTTTCAGGAAAAAATAATCTATCAGATGAGTCCTTGTGTTGTCACCACATGCTGAGTGTCAATGAGCAATCTGATCTGGGCCAGACTCAAACCATCCAGATGAAACAGCACAACCAGCAAGCCTTCATATGCCTTTAACTCACCTATATAAGTTTTTTCAGTGTCTCAATCCTGTTTAGAAACTGCACTATTACAATGCCTAGACATTAGAAAGCACTTAGTAGTTAAATGAATGAATTTTGAGTAAGGGTGGTAGTAGACGGCAGGAAGCTCTCTAGTCACGTAATAGGGTGTGGGGGATAGGATTGGAAGATACGGCTCTTGGCCAGGCGTTTAAGCTAATTCTTTTAGTTTTTTGGATATTTATGGACCCCACTATAGAAAACGTTTTCTTCTTTTCTCCAGCTTTGACCCCCATCTTTGAGGCACTCATATATCTGCCTGTATCCTCAGTACTGTCACTACTGACACAAGTTACCACTTGTTACTTGTGATGTCTCTGCTGGTCCCAGTTCCTGTAATGTCCTAGAGGTGTCCAAGGCACACTGTTCTATGGAAAGAGACAAGATCTCCACTTCTTATTGCTGTACTCTTTTTCATGTGGCATAACTAGCTTTTGTGGGCTTCAATGTTCTAAAGAAATTTTGTTGTTATAATCTCTCATTTTAGCCACACCCCTTCCCCAACCACTTCTCTCCTTCTTCACTATAGGACCAGGGGGAACTGGACTTGAGGAAAAGTACAAGTGACAAATACATTAAATGAAATTTTCCCTCCTATGTGACTCCTAACTTTTGTTTCAAATAAGACTGCGTTATTTTTCCTTGATATACACCCCTAACAATAGGCTTCACAGTCTGGTATATTAAGAGATTTTTCGGGGCCAGATGTACCATTTCAACAGTGACAAACAGGCTTAGAACCAAATTCCCCTAATCTCTACCTAACTCAGCACAGAAATAAAGATGACAGTTTACCAGGGCATCTTGTAAATATAATCTTCCAGTAGTTTCAATCTATCAAATACTTTTGAGAGTTTTCTTGCACAATTGTTTTAGAACAGGGATCTCTCATCAGATTCAATCAATTATTTTTAGTGTGAATGATTAAGACTTTTAAAAAGACCTCAGTATTAAAGGGAACATGTAAGAAAGGAAATAAAGTTATTGATCAGTGGTATGAAATAATGTAATACTCAGGCCATGCTTTCAAAAAGAGGAGGCCAGGCGTTGAGATTGAGCAAGAAAAAAGTAAGAGAGCACCTTTCCCTGACACTCTGGAGATGCCATATCTTCCTGGAGCAGTTCACACTTCGCTGTGAGAGAAATAATCTATCCTAACGTCGTTTCTCCTGGGTCTTTGTTGAAACAGTCAAGCCTGTATCTAACTAATAAGAGACAATATCTCGGTAATTACTTTCGGAGAGTCTTGGAAATGTAGTTTCTGGAATTAGAGAGTCCAAAACAATTGCCTTTACTTAACAAATTTGCCAGAAAAGCACACTTTATTTTCACAAAAATAAAGCAAATGCTTTCTTATGTTCTTGGATAACGAAATGCAGATCTGAATATAAACTTGGAGTATTGGGTATAAATTATAGCTTAGATAGACAGTGAGGCACCTATTGGCCTGTGCTAATGAAGACTGTTGAAAACACTGCTACCCACAAGGTGTTATTTAATAATAAATAATCCGAACATAAGAATGCCCCTGTGTGATGGGAAAGGTGAAGTTGTGCCTCTGTAGTTAGAGTATATATCTAAAAAAATAAATTATTTTATATACATTGGCTCTTGGATTTAGGTGGATAAGAGCTTGCCTTCTGGTACTACAGGACTGGGAAGCTCTTCAGTGGAGTATGAAGCCCCTGCAATTTCTTTCTTCGTTAGGGACATAAGGCAAGCAACCTGGAGACAGAGTTTAAAATTTATGAATCAAGCCCAGCCGGGCGTGGCTCAGCAGCTGAGCGTCAACCTAGAATCCAGGCGATCGGGGTTCAATTCCCGGTCAGGGCACATGCCCAGGTTGTGGGCTCCATCCCCAGTTG
Source organism: Miniopterus natalensis (assembly GCF_054644295.1). Lineage (NCBI taxonomy): Eukaryota > Metazoa > Chordata > Mammalia > Chiroptera > Miniopteridae > Miniopterus > Miniopterus natalensis. The sequence goes on from NC_142081.1 coordinate 169,296,096, forward strand.
GGGGTGTGCAGGAGGCAGCCGGTCAATGACTCTCATCACTGATGTTTCTCTCTCTCTCTCTCCCTCTCCTTTCCTCACTCTGAAATCAATAAAGATTTTTTAAAAATAATAAAATAAAATTTATGAATCAAAATGCAATCACTGAAAATGATTCTCTAATTTGCCCTCTCTGCTATTTTTTGATGTATCCTAACTAGTAAAGAAAGTTTTATTAAAGACTAGCTTGGTTTCAAAGAAATTTTGGAGAGTTAAGGATGAACGACCTTTGTGCTTAAACAAAAATGATATTGAACTAGTAGTCAGCTTGAAGATATGAGACAGTAAAGGTGAGTCTATAAAATTCTCCAATAAACAATATTCATAGTGTGGCAGGACAGTAAGAAGCTAGGAAAACTGCTGAGCAAGTGGAATTGGGAAACTGAGAGAAGGAAACTATACAAGGCCAAACAACTGGAACAACTTACAGCCAGCTAGTGAATCGCAAGACCCAGTCTACCCCAACCAAGGACGCTTGGGAGCAAATGGCTCATACCCTCCTCCCTAACCACAGAATGCAAAGTTTAAGTCGCCCTGCTCTGGGAAAGTCGAGAACAGAGGCCCAATTAATGCCATTTGTGCCAGCTAAACCCAAGGACAGATGAAGTCGGGAACAAACAACAAAAACTCGATTAAAGCCAGACAGACCCAAGATAAAAAGTAAGACAGTAAAACAGACCAAACAATAATCCCGAACTGCCCTATACACTCATTTTTTTATGCATCAGCATATTAAATATTCACCTGGAAAGCTGATGAATATTCTATTAAAACCTTCCTCTAAAATTCTCACCTGCAGAAAAAAATAATAATAAAAAGCCTCAACACAGAGACTCAGCAGGGACTCGCTCTAGAGCACATCCATGCCCATTCTCGGGCATGAACTTTTTACTTCCTCCAAAATCTAAGGGTCTCCATGAGACTTGCAACTAGGGGAGCAGTGTGCAGCAGCAGCTAGTCCTGAGCTTAACCCCTGATCCTGTCTCCAAGGCCCCATTTTCTTTGACTTCCCAGTGAGCCAACAGCAGTCCCACCTTGGCTCACTTCTTTCCAAAACCTTTCTAAAGAGTCAAAGCAGAGCACCACTTACACTCTCTCCTGTTGCTTCCTCTACCCTAAGTCCTTCCTTTGTTTCGCTGTCCCCAACTTTAATAAACATACACTCAAAATCACCTAGACTCATGTTCTGAAATCTTTCCTACACGAAGTCAAGAACCCATACACTACAGGCTGGCATGAGGCAGACCTGCTCTGGCTGGTCCCAGTGAGTACAATAGCACTCACAGTGGCCTTTGTGCAAAATAGGTAAGTGTAGAACTTAGTATAAGCCATACTTGAGACCATCTGGATGAACATGAGGCAGAAAATGTCTAGAAAAAGATAGGGCATGCTGAAAAATTGAGACAAGGGAAGGTGAAGAATTATTCCGTTGTAAATTATGTGCAAACAACTCTTCAAGTATCTGTGAACAACTGAAAACAGTAGCTAACAAAACTAACATATAAATGTAAATCAAACAATTAATATAACTCATCAGTTTGTGGCTGTAACAAATTAAGCTGATCAACTTTGCCATGTTGAACCACCAGAACTTTCTGATGTAAACCCTACTTGAGCAAAGCATACTGCTAATATTTTATTAAGAATTTTTGTGTCAATATTCTTTATAAAATTTCTTTCCAATTTTTAGTAATAAGTTTATGAGGTTTTATTGTCTACTTTGGGCTGTCCTCAAAATTGCATTAGGGATATTTTCATCTTTTATGGTAAGTAATTTTTGAATAACATTGGAATCCATCAGTTTTTAAAGGTCAGTATATGTCAGCTCTGAAACCATCTTTTCCTAGGGCTTTTTAAAAATGGTAAAATTTTAATTACCTTTACAATATCTCTAGTGGGCTATTCAAGGATTCTTCTTATCTTTGGGTGAGTTTCTTTTGCTAGGAAAGCAGCCATTGCCCCTTAGTGTTCAAACTTGTGGCCAAGATCTTATATACATAGTATTCTCTAAGAATGTTTAGAACTTAATAATATTGGCAATTGCTCTTTTATATTTTTAATATATGCAAATATGCAAAGTCTAATTTCTAGTCAAATTTGCAAGTGATTTATTTGTGATATTTGATTAAGGAACTAGATTTTGAACATATTTTCCTACATTTTCTTGTTTTACTTTTATTGCTTTTAGCTTTATTAGTTCTATCTTCACATTTTATTTGTTTTATCTAAAATCTTGCATTGAATGATGAGTTACTTCGTATTTGTTTTTCTTTGAGTACATGTAGTTTTAAATAAATCTCATTGATTTTGGTAGGAAGTAGGAAGTTGTTTCTTAACTGCTTTCATTGTTTTTTCTCTCTCATGATGAGGTGCATTTTAGGCAAATTGTTTATTACTATTTTCCAGTTTATAAACTCACATTATGACTGTGTCCCTGGAGCATTTTTTTTTCTTTCTTGAGTGATTTATTTTCATGAACTTGGCTTTCATTAAGGTCTTTTCTATACCAACAGATTCTATGAGTTACTTTTTAAGGTAAATGTTGCCTTCCTTTATCTTTTTAAATTATTTCAACACTTTTTTTTTAAATTTAAGTTTAGATTTTTCTATATTATTAATTTTTACCAAATAAGGTTTGTTCTGTGTTTGATATTATTGGCTTTTTCTCCCATTTTCATATGTTTTGAATACTGTCATGCCGAATCATTTTGAAAGGAAATTTTTTTTGGCGGGGAGAGTTATTGTTTGTTTTTAAATCTTGGTTTCTTTTATTGCTCCTCTATGCTGATCCTTCTCTTTCTGCAGTTGCTTCCTCCTGTCTCTCTAGATTTTGTGTCTATCAAAAATTTTTATAATCACTTTAGAATTACTGCCTTGTGGTAGCTTGGTTACCACAGATAATGTCACGAAGTCTGTCTTGAGTATTGTGACTGGACACCACATAATCAGGGAGCACAGGAGTGGGCAGGGCAGGCAGATGGGGCAAAGGCCATGCCAGCTCTGGCTTTAACCAGTGGGCCTGCCTCCAGTCCTTTACTTCTCATTTCCTAACCCTGTTCACCTTGCAGAAAATGAAATATCTGCCTCCCAAGCGTAATTCCACATACAGAGCCCCTGATATTCACTTCTTATTCCATTTCTTACACACAGAAATGTTATTTTTTTATTCTGTTTGATTTGTTTCTATTTTATATTGTGCCTGCCACTGCTATGTTTAGAGAGGATTATAGAAGCATGACCTTACTGTATCATTTTTAATGGAAACTCAAACTTTTTTATTCTTTGGGACAATTATAATAACAAAAAAAAACAATCTATTCATTAAAGGATGATAAATATGCTCACCTGTGTCTCCCTCCAAAAAAAAATAAAGGCACCACTGATATACTTTTGCCTAACAATGTGACTACATTTAAATTTACTTTCACGTTATTGCTATATAATACACTATTTGCTATGTATTTTTATTTACCTATCATTATTTATTTATTATTAGTATTGGTATAAATGCATTCATTTATTTTTTTTTTACAATGGTTTATGATTTAATTTTGTGCTTAATGTTTTGGGATATTCAAATTGTCAACCATTTGGCTGATGAGGAATTTTTCTCATTTTACTGACAATTTGTTAGAGAAGCTAGGTAAGTTTACATAATTGGACTGTCATTTAGCACTGAGAATAAATGCACATTAACTTTGTCTAATTTTCAAAAACATCTATCTAAATTACTTATCTCTTCGATATATTCTGATGAGATGCCATTTCTTTTCAGTATAATCATCATGACCAAAACAAAGCTTTAGTTTTATCTCTTCGGTGTCTGTAAGAAGTAGCAGAACTCCAGGATTCATGCAGACAGTTCAACATTTCCCAGACAAAGAAGAGTTATTCGTACTTGATAGTGTTATTAAAATATGTGTGCATGAAATTTCTGAGTTCTACAACCTGTAGCATGTATTCAATATTTCTAATGAATGCCAAGTAAAATATAATTTATTTAGTAAAACACATTGAGAGATTCATCATCTATTAAATAATGCATATCTTGATATTTTAAAATTCTGATATATTCATACATTCATAAGTAATAACTCAAGTTACTAGGCTATGCCACATAGAATCAGTGTTTCCTTAGCTGCTGCCCCTACTTAATCCTACGTAAAATCCTCCAAAAAACATTAGCTCAAAAATTCATAATGTTTTCAACTTTGGCCTGACAAAAATTGTCAAACAACATGAGCTTTTTAGATGTAGGAGGACTGAAGTTGGAAAATAGGTTGGTTTCCTTTATTGCAAATGTTCTTATATGTAAAAGTTTATATAATTTTCTCTCAAGAAGGTGTAGACAAATGAAAGTGGTTGTGAGTACGGAGCCAGATCTGTATATATGAGGTTCAGAATGAGATTGAAAAGACAGGTTTTAATGTGTTTTGTTCAGAGAGAAACAGAATTAGGGAAACACACACTAAGTCACACAGTGGCAAATAAAAATGTATTAAAAGAAAGAAGCTTTTCTCCAAACAAAATTATTACTGAGAAATTGCTTTGCATTTTTGAAAATCTCTTCCTTGCCTGGGTCAGTAGAAGACAGCTCGATTTTCACATCTGCTTCTAGGTTCATTCTGCTGCTACATGTTGTTTTGGTTGAAATGAATGAAGAAAATCTGGCCTCACGTATATATGAAGCTGGAAGAGGGACAGCATTTTACTAGCCTTCTTCCGATAATGGTGGATACTGTTCTTTACACTACACCAAAACTCAACCGCTGACAGTTTCCTAACCGTTAGTTGCTAGGTGGGATTTGAAGGCCATATTAATAAACTTTTCATATTCTGTCACATTAGAAAAAATGCTATGAATAGTTATATTTATACAATTATACAAGAGTTGAGAATCAATGTCTTAGCAGTTTATAACCCAATAAACAGATGTGAAGACAAGAGTGGAGGTAGAGGCAGTTCTGGGAAATTTACAGTCCAGATACTTACAGAAAGTGTGATGCATGAGTCAGGAAATGCTGCGTGCTATTGGGATGAACCCTCCTGCTGACAGCATCTTAAAATGTAGGACTTAAACAGAAAAATTAAATTCATGGAAGAGAAGACAAGGAAGTCTGTAATAATGACATAAACTAAGATCAAGTAAGATTACAGGTCATCAGTGCTGATAAACCTCCTGAGGTACAGAAGAAAGAGCCAAGCACTTCAGCTAGGATTCTACCTGCTACTCTTTCAAAAAGCCCCCTGAAGAGACTGGAAAGACACATTCTTCACTGTTGAACAGAGCAAGGAAAGTGTATTCCAGAGAAACTGAGCCAAAGCTGGCCTTCACAGTCCCTAAGTATTACACTTGTGGGCAATAGTTAAAACTTCAAGTCATACACTAGGGTTAAATCGATATCTGGCTGGCTGTGCCCCTATTTGCTTGGCAGAGGCAAGTGCATTTTCTCTAAAAAAAAACAAAAACAAAACAAAACCAACTTTAAAATGGGGACCCCTGAAAGCTCTACAAATATTTTAGCAGCCTATAATACACAATAAAATTAAATAAAAAACAATTAATGTCCGGCCAGCATGGCTCAGCAGTTGAGCATCGACCTAGGATCCAGGAGATAGTGGTTCGATTCCCAGTCAGAGCACATGCCTGGGTTGCAGGCTCAATCCCCAGTCGGGGAGTGCAGGAGGCAGTAGATCAATGACGACTCTCTCATCATTGATTTTTTATCTCTCTCTCTCCCTTCCTATCTCTAAAAACAATAAAAATGTATTTTTTAAAAAATTTTAAAAAAACAATTAATGCATGTAAACATGGTACCTATGCAAAAACCACCAGTAACAACAGATAACAGAAGCAATCTGATATATTATTCAGAGACTTCCATTATCATCACAGACTAATTTGTAAAAATTATATACTATATTAAGAAAATAAAAGCTAACAGCAAATAATTACTAAGAAAAATTATAGTGACTCTATTTTAGCTAGAAAGATAATTACAGAAAGAAGAAATAAAGAATTAACATTGTCTCAGATGGAAGGCATGGGAAACAGAAAGGAAACAGCAAAAACTGGGAAGCATGAGGGCACATCTGTCAATGGAAATATATGTTTAGAGTTTAAAACAGGGAGCATGTTAATATGCATTAGATAATTTACATATAATTTGGGAGGAAGGCAAATGAAATTACACTGCTCAATAGCTTCTCTTTTCGGGAGGGTGCTGAATAGTGTGGCTGATCATGTAGAAGCCATGTGATTTCTGGGGTTGCTACGTAATTGTTCAAATGATAGAAATGGCTTTCATAACAAGAGAAAACAATTGAATAACAAAAAATAATTAACTTGAGATCATGTAAGAAAAAGAGAAGCAAAGAGAAAACAAAATGAAAATTGTGATTTAAGCAAACAGATTGATAATAATAAATATAAGTTGACCAAACACACAGTGAAACTTTAAAGTGTCACATGTTTGGGGGAAAGCTATTAATACATTGTGGATAAGAGAGATATAAAACATAAAGATAATGAAAGAAAGTAAAATGCAAAAAACCTGAAGCCATGCACCATGCGACCGAATCTCACGGCTGTTTCTCTTTCACTTCCTTCCTGATTTCTACCTATTTTTAAACATGTACATATACTTTTCCTATTTGTCGAAATAATTTTTAATACTTTTCCTACACTGTTTGCTTCATTAATTTTACCACACCTATTTCTTAAGTGATAGTTAATAAATGTTATGCCCATTATTAAACTGGAACAGCTTGTTTAACGGGAGGCTGCTACCAAAGGAGAGTGAAACATAATTTCCCGGGTGTGCGGGCCCCTCCCTGGCCCTCCAGGTGGGCGCTCGGCTCTGCCAAGGCCCTGCGAGCTGACCACGCGCACAGCCAGCTCCTCTCTCTGGCCCCCTATGTTAGCTCATGTCTGACTAGCAGAAAAATCCAAATGGGGATCAGAAAAGGGAGGGAGAGGAAAGGGAAGGTGGCCTTCAGGGACGCTTCTGGGGGCTGCCTCCCTAGTCAAAGGGCCCAGTTCCTCTCCCAGGAGCTTTCCCCACAAGCCATCCCTCCCTTCACCCTGAGGCTGAACCTTGGTAGTTTTGAGCTGCTGCTGCCAGCCCAGTGGCGTTGCACTGTCCTTTCAGGTGGCCTCACAACTTACCCACAGCTTTTCTGCATAGGCCCTCACAACATTTACCTTGAAACCACCCACCTCCAGTCTGTGCAGTCTGTTTCTGGTCAAGACCCTGATTGATCTATCAGCTCATTTTCTTGCAATTGACTAGGCCTGGTGGAACCTGTGTAATGTTTGGTAGCTGGATTCCTGGAAATCAATCACCTCCATGTTTGCTGAGGGACCCACTACCTGGGCTCCCCTCTTAGTGAAGACAGTGAGAAAGTCACGCCCACTCTTTCGTGGATTCCAAATTTGAAGATGGCGTATGTTTTCCGAATAACTTTGATACTTTTTAATGATGTTTCTGTGTTAAATTACCAAGTAAGTAAAACCCTTGCATATCAAAGATCAACATTTAGTAAGATTCTGGGAAAGAGATTTGCTGGGTAAGTCCTCTGATTAATTAAGCGATCAGAAGAATAGGAAAGAGGGGAAAGTGAGGCCCCAGCAAAGGAAACAGCGTGAGAGAAACAGGGTTCTCATACTGACGGGAAGGCGGAACCTTCCAGTACCGGATAATGACATCTTACAGGCAAGACTGGCGACGGTGCAGAGATGCTTCCACAGAAGTGAACAAATTAAAGCAAGAACACATGAGAAGAGATTAATTTTTTTTTTCTAGTTCACCATCATTAGTATTCAAAAGGTATAATGAGATGAGCACCGAGGCAGCTCAACTAATTATGAGTAGAACTAACTCTGATTGGGAAAATGTTTTCTCATTAGATAATTTAGAAACAAGTAAGTTACCGTGTACTGATAACTAAAAGATACACCAAGGACTCCTTGCTCTGATTTTAAAAACAAAAGAGATTTCCTTTTGGAACCCAGATTGATAGGCTTTTATGCTTTACAAACACTTTCAGGAATTTACATTTGAAGAGAAACCTAATAGACTGGAACAGAATGACAACTGTTTCAGTTTTCATTATTTTTTTTTTTCTGTATATAGGAAGAAAGAAATTTGATTATTTCATGTAGCTAAATCTAAGATAAGTACAATAATTTAAGAAATGCATGTAAAATTAGCAACCTGAGACTTAGTATTTTGGAATATATTATCCAAAAGTTATGCAGGTATGTTTTAGTGAACATAACAGACACTTAAAGGGTACTTTTCCCCAAGTAGTTATAAGGACTTGTATTTCACAACATCTCTAGCTTTTGAATAAATCAGCCTGAAACAGAAACAGTTATGTGCCTGCTATCCTCAGGTGAGGCCACAGCAAACCATGATTCCAACGTGTGGTTTTCAGTCACACCCCCATTTCATTAAGTTAACAGGCAGGATAGTTCTTGTGAATAAACTCTGTACATCAGATTTTAAAACTGTTCTGATCCAAATAGAGAAAATATAGCCTGAAAGTATTTCTCTAGCAAAGGCTAGCTTACAACAATTTTTGAAAAATTGTTAAGGTAATTAAGAACAAACATATGACACTAAAAGCAGTTGCTAGATAAGGGCTGGCAAGGATAATTAGTCTCTGAAAAAGTGAAACATATTCCTGCAGACATGTTTGCTGTGTCAGTGTGTGTGCACACCTCCACTTGTGCACACTTACACACACTCTGCCTGAATTGAAGAAAGAAGAAGGAATTGGTTAATAAAAAGAACTGTAACTACTAAAGATGCAAAGGAAGAAAACGTTGTAAACCAATACTTTGATATTCTGTGTGTTCCTTATCATGAATTTCAAGGTTCCTTTATTTATAAATACTTTATGTAGAAATCTTACATGTTCCTTCGATTTTTTGGTTTCATTAATTTATCACTCAGTGCATACAAAAAAAATCTCACCTCTTAGGCACAGGTTTGCCAAAAATAATTTCTATATATAAATACCTAAAATATATTACATATAATGAAGGAGGACAATTTCTTCAAAGATTGAAATAAAACGAGTGGCACTGAAAACAAGGGCCCTCTTGATTGCACTGTTTTCCCAAAGATGTTAGAGGTAAGAAAATAAAAACAAAAACTGTAGGTCTGCTAATATGTTCTGAACGTTGACTGACTCTCAGCACCTAAGAGCCCCTTCTTATTTTTCTGTAAAGAATGGAAAATAAACTAGAGACAGAACATATTGATTCTTTATTCTTGTTGCAGTTAATATTTGCTCGGCTGAGGATGCCATATTTATTTAATGTGCTTAAAAGACAAAAGGGAAAAGGGAAAAATAAATGTATACTGTTGATGGGGATGCTAATGCCGCCTGGATCTATAAAGCCAAACACAGCTGAGCTAATACACATAAGACATGAGACGGCAGGGATTTTAGAGGTCACAGGGCCCAGCCCCCTGAGGCACACACAAGTGAGGTGCCTGGGCCAGTGTCTACAGCCAGGTATCAACAAACATTTTCTGCAAAGGGTTGGAGGGTACTTTTGGTGTCCTGGGCCATTCGATTTCTGTTGCAACGACCCAGCTCTGCTGTCATAGCACAGAAGCAGCCACAGAATATTAAAATAAATGAAGGTGTTCTTGTTTTTGTTTTCATTTTTTTTTCCCAATAGAACTTTAGTTATTGGCAATGAACCAGATTTGGTTTATGGGCCGTGATCTGCTCTGAGACATTTAACTTAAATGTCTGCTCTTTTTTAACTTAAATTTGCACCAGAATTGATAACATGGAAAAGCAATCCTCTCAGAGAATGACTGTAAAGGTGATGCAATGTTTATTGATGTGTAGATAACAGTAAAACTCGATTGGTGTGCTGAGGCTGGGTACCAAAATAACTAGGCAGTCTTGAAAGAGATTCTGTAGGGTTCATTCCAGCTTGAAAGGTGGGATTCGTATCGATGCCTCAAAACAGCACCAGGCATTCTTTACACCTTCAGTCACTAAGGAATGGTGGCAACTGCAAGAGTGTATCTATGAACTTCCCTGAAGATTTCTTGGAGAAAAGGAATAGCAGCTTGCTGCCTCTAGATACAATGTGCACCATCAGGAATTGGTTCTCAACTACTATTGACGTGCAACGATGACTACTTAAACCAATGACGGGTTTAACACACGCACAGATTACTGAAAGCTCAAGTAACACATAAATGTAATGTCATCAATTATGACTTTTCCCTACTTAGAGCTACTTAGTAAGAAGTGATAATCTGAATAAATAATTGTTAAAATCACACGAATCTACTTTTTTGATGTCTAGAATACAAAACATGGTATTAATGTAATGACACATTCACCTATGACAATACAGCCAGTGCTATTATTCATTAAATTGATTCATATTTGATGAAAACTTACTGTGAGCTAGGCAGTGGGATAACTGTTGAAAAAGCAATGAGATATTAAGCAGACAATGTTCCTTCATCCGTGGACCTTTAACTAGAAAAAAAATCCCTTTTTCGTATTTATCAAGTGATTTTAAGGAGAAAAGAAGTAACTTCCTTCAGTAGCAAACTGATATAGGGTGTCGCTTTGAGACTAATTAAAGCAAAGTTTTAAGGACATTCTATAGGGAGGAGGGTGGCAGAAGCGCACTGAAAATGTCACTCTTATATGACATTCAACAGCCAGAAGTTTTACCCTCAAGATGAAGGTTTTCCACCAGGAAGACCCTGACTTAACAGAAACACTCCTCGCATTCGCTGATCCACAGTGCTGGTTTCTGCTCCCCTCACACCATGTTATCCAGTCTCCCAGCTGATTCTCAGAGGCACAGTGTTTTCTCTGACAAGCCTTGGACTCCTCTAAGAGATTGGAGTGATTTAGTGAAGAGACTGGCACTTGCTGCCCTTCAGAAGATGCAGATGTGAACGACCTTAAAGGTCTTGGTCCAAATCGCTCCCCCTTATTCCTGCAGGAGCAAAATCAGTCCTGTCTACACAAACTCCAGTTCCATTAACCTTCCACTGCCTCCCAGACACTGCTGGACTCAGGTCTCTAGCGTTATATGTGTCAAGAACTGGCTGGCATGTCCTGTATAAGTATCTCTTGCAATATCTTGACTATTTCAGAGAGTTCAGAGGTCAGTTACTTGAGAATATTAAAGTGCAGTACAATTTTTATTTGGGAATTAATGTCTGAACTTGAGGTCTGGTGGAGGGGCCAAGAGGAGCAAAAGCACACTCTCTCTCACACTCTTCATACTTTGTTCCCTTACGTTATGTTGTGTGTGGTTTTTTTTTAATTCTCTATGTTTAAAGTTCATAGGAGACAATAAACACAAGGGAAATGCTACGACAAACTCTCTTGGAAATCACAGGAAGGTGTGTAAATTGAGCCTTAATTATAGGCAGCGTGCTATAGCAAATATGCATGGGGCCTGGAAACCAGACCGCTTAGCTCCCGTCCCAGCTTTCCTTTCTAATAGCACGTTGCCTTGGGAACATAACAACTTGCCTGTGCACCAGCTTCCTGAAATATAAATAAAAATAAGCCTGTTGAATGTACTTACTGTGATGATTCAATGGAGGGCTTTTGCCTAGAAAACAGTAGGCACTCACCAAATGGTAGCTGTAATTATATTTAATGATGTACTATGAACAAAACAGTTGATAAAATTAATGGAACATTAAATCATGATACTAATTATCAATTATACAATAATAAAAAGTAAATAGGCTAGAAACAAAAAGGCATGATTTTTAGAACAATTTAGTATTAGTATTTCTTAAAATTATATTAACTCTTTGGAATCTGATAATATAGTATCGCTACACAGGTGACAGAACCCCAAAACGTGCTGGATTACAGGATATCTGCATACAATTCACCTAATAAACGACTGATTTAATCATAATGGATGGGGTGGAATGGATTCATGGCAGAAGAAAAAGCTAACAGAGTGGGCTAGGGAAATGCTATTTTGCAAATATCCTACAACCCAGTGTGTGGTCCCCTCTCTCTCTTGCATCTTCAGCCCTTTATTCTCAAAGGCGCCACCCGCTCATCTGCTAGGTTTTGTTGGAACTGTTCCCTGTTAAGGACAAACCAAGCTTCCTATGGGCTGTACTTCGTCCCGCTACCACTGTCTCTTTGCTTTAAATACAAATAAATGATTAATATTAAGATCAATATCTAATTTGCCTTTTTGCCTCCTAATCTTGTTTTCAATCTTAACAACTTATTGAAATGACTTTCTTTAAGCCCATCCATTTCTCTGGTGCCGTTAGTGAAGGCGTTGTTGAGAAAGTGATCATTATAATCCACAGTAGAAAAAATAGTTTCCTTGATTTTATTAAAAAATTATTAATGAAAATTTTAAAAGTACTTAATATATAAGCTTTAAAATAATGTACCTAAGGTAACCATCCTAAATATTCTGATGATAAACCTTTCCTGCAACTACTTCCCTTTATTTCACTCTGTCAGACTCCATACAACAATGAAAGAATCAATTAACATCCAAAGACAATTAAAGGTGGTCATTTCTGCATGAGAACAGATGGAAAGAACTGTGTTTAATCTAGAAAGCCAAATAGAAAAAAACAAGACCACATTTATTTATTTAATATCTTTCCAATTCATTCATTTCTCTCTTACCCAACTGCCACCATCTTGCTCACAGCACCCCGATCGCCTCCTGTATCACTGCCCTGGCTCACTCACTATACTCCCTGGCTCCCATCTTCATTAATTCCAATTTATTCTGCTCTTCACTGTACAGTAATATTTTTCTGTAGTGCAAAGCAAAAAATTATTTCTCACCACTGCCAAATAGCCTTCAATGAGTCCTTATTATCATCAGCATAAAAGCTACACTTCCTAAAATGATACAAAGTGCACGTCAAAATCTGGATCACAAATGAATGGATGAAAACATAAGTTAACACATTCATTCTTGCATCCTCAGTGTTGGAATGGCAACTGACCCATGCTGGGCATTCAGAATCACATATATTTAATGGTTGGATATTTAACGGATAAGGAATTTCCTTGTAGCATTTTAACAGAATGCTTTAGTGAAGAAAAACATTAGGGATTCTCATTGTTGTGGAAGGCAAATGGAGCGTGGCATCGCTGAGCCAGGCACAGGGCCTGGCATATAGTTTGCATGTCATCAACATTTATTAAATAAATAGGTCTCAATAAATGTTCAGACATCAGGTAGACAGATGGTGGGTAAGTGTGAGGAAGCAACAGTGTGTGTAACCCCAACTGCCAAGCTAGTGATCAGGGACGGTACTTTAAAACTTTGTAAAATAATTATAATACTTATAGAGGGTGTATCAAGGCAAGTGTTTCAGGTATGGGGTCACAAGGTAAAAATGTGCTAGGGAGTTAAATCCAAGTAATTCATTAAAGTTGGCGTACTTTACACAGATACTTCTCTCAGAGGTATATCTTTAGCTGCCTCTTTGGAGATCTCAGTTTAATTGGTTAATGTATCACATTCCAGCTACTGTAATAACGGGATCAGTTTGTTTGGGTAACATTAATTCATTATTGTCCATCCTCACTATCAGAGGTTTCAGGCAACTGGACAAAACCCAAGTGGATGTCACTGCAATTATTAGGCAAGGATACTTCAGTATGACTCAAAGGACCTAAGATAGGCAGGGAAAATATGAATGCAGAGATGTGAGAGAATAGAAATTTCTACTCCAAGTAAATGGAGAATAGTAAGAGAAAAAAAAATGAAGCTTGACCTGGATGGTGCTGCCTAAAATACGAAACAAACAGACTCCAGACACTTTGTACCATCCACACAAATGTCGCCCAGGAAGCCTCCATCATAGCTGGTTGTTTACATTTATTCAGGTCCCCTATGACCTTATATAAAATAATACTTCTCTCACACTGTGTCATATTTTTGTGTCTTAACACAAGTTTGATTTGCTTTCTTTACCTAGCATTATATTACATACATTAGATAATATATGAGTTTAAGGAATTTATTATCATGTATACTGCTGAACGTCCAGTATCTAAAATAGCACCTGGGATGTAGTAAGAGTTCAATAAGTAAGTGTTGAATGAACAAATACATAAATGGTGGTTTTCAGAGCCTCCCCTCTTTATTTTTCATTAACTTCCATTACTATTAGAGAAAGAGAGCCACACTAAGCCCAATTACTAAGCCCGATTTGGGAGTTAATAAATGAAATGGAAATTAGAAGACATAATTGCAGGGAGAAGGGAACAAGGCCACCATCACTGAAGGTCATCAAGGCGTAGGAGATATATTTCCAGGGGATTGAGAACTCCTACAGCTCTTACCTATTTATTAGGATTTATTCAAATCCTATGGGGAAATGTGCTTCTCCCCCTGAGAGAAAGCTAGCAGCATCCAAGAAAATTTCATCAAGCTAAAATTCATCACAATCTTTGTTACTTTTTGACATGGACCCTGTTGTATGTACAAAAGCTTTTACCCTGAAATTAGGTACAGTCTAAACCTGGTAAATCTAGTGGATCACAAGTATGACCCTTTTCTATTCTATAACTTATGTAATCCCTAAAATTATGACTTCACAAGCATATTTAGGCTGCAGACATTTGTCCTTATGTTTGATATCTTTTTTCCCCGACACTCAATATGCTAGAAATAGACAAGCTAAAGAAAAGCCAAATAATAAGTTAAGTTTGCCTATGGTAACATTGGTACTTGTGCTTCATTATCAAATGCATAGAGCAGAACATGAAAGGGCAAGAAACACATATATTAATGTCTTCACAAAATTTAATTGACTTTAGTGAAAATATTCTACATATTAGAAATTATTTACACATAGATTATATCAAACTTTATATATATATATAATTGATGCCTGCATTTAAATATGTAAAATTTAAAAAACAAGCAGCTAGGTATATTTTATTCATTCAGCTGCCAAAGGATGATATTGTTACATGCCAAGATTTGAAACACAGTAGTGTATGTTTTTACCTTGTCTTGTGACTAGAAAATCAATTGACCTATAGCTATTCATTAAATAGTTAATCAAAAACTATAATTATGGTAAGGTGTTTTATAAATTGGGAGTCTTTGAAATATCAGCGTTTATAATTCCTCTCAGGTAGTGAAATTGGCTGAGGTATTTGATGAAATCACTACCTAAGCAACAGACATCACAGGTAAATTAACACATGATTTGGAAACATCATTTCTCCTTCACCAAATTCTTTCCTGCATCACCCTAAAGTGAGTTCATCTGCCTTCTTACAACTGGCAAAGGTATTTTCATTAGCATCTCCTTTATTTATTTATTTTTTTAAATCTAATAATTTCATGATAGACATGTCAGTTTCTAAATATGTTCAGATTGTGAAATGTGTTTAAACTTTGTATACCTGAATTTCCTATCCAGGATACAAATGAACACTTTGAATGAACGGATTAATGCAGAATAACTGTGAGCAGTTTAGAGAGTTAAATTCCATTCCACTCCCTGAGTGTTAATCAATTAGTCATTTTCATTAGCTATAGGTCATCACATCGGAGTGCCCTGGAGAATCCATTCCCTCCTCTTTTAAAAAACCAAAATATGCTTATTAATTCAATTTGATGAAATGTGACACATCTCTAGCTAACTTTCCCTCTCCCCTTTCAGTCTCACTCACGCCCTCTGCATGCACAGAAGCCCACAGAAGCCCACCTCTGCACATCCGCCACGACGCGCTCAAGTGTGCCTCTAACTGCCTGAATGAGCTGTGTGCTACATATTGTACCTATCAAGCTTTTACATGTTTTAATTTTGAGATTTCCATTTAAATGCAAATTCTGCCATTTAAATAGAGTCCTTGTGTGCTTTATTACACTATAATTGCTACTCCCCATCTTCCTGGGACCCACTGCAAGACAGGCCATAGGTCACTTTTCTTGCCCTCTCAAAGTGCAATTGAAATCAGGAAGGCATCATCACCAGCCCTGGTGAGTGACACCCACTTGTTAAGGGGCACCCGAGGGACTGATTCAAACAGTGCCCTGAAACCTGTCTTGTCCTGTGATTTACATGACCGAGAACGAACACAGCCCCCAGCTACCATTTCTTCAGGTCCACGTGAGTTAAATAGTTTAGCCAGAACTTGGCACAAATAAATAGCAATTGAAATGCTGTCCTCATTTTGAAAGGAGACACATGCCAACTGATTGAGGCTAATTCCAATGTCAAGGGACAGGCAGGAAGCACAATGCATTTGGATACTCTCTATTCTTATCCAACAAAATGCAATCAATCATAGGTTCAGCTGAACATAAATATGAGAACTGACGTGTTCTATGCAATTGTTTAGTGATAACATGGTCACAAATATAAACAGTACACATAAAACGTGGCTGTAAAAGTCCTTAGGATTTATGAATGTAAATCAGATCAATACTAGTAATTTAAGATTGTATATCTACAGAGTCCCTGAAAAATTTCAGTCATATCATTCTTAATATTTAATTCTTACCATTTAATAAAACATTTAATAAAAATATTAAATGAAATCTTGAGATTATACGTTTCATACATGTATTATTTTGTGGTGTGTGGTTTTATTTTTGGGGGTGCTGAGGGAGGAGTTGTGGGTGGGGACCAGGAAGAAAAAAGTTTCTACAGGCAAGTTATCTCTAAAGTGGTCGGTTTACTTGAATTCCTGCTTTGAAAGGCTGTGTTTTACAATGAAAAGTATACGCATATTTTAATCAGACAAACATGGATTCAAGCAAGATTTCAATGATCAAATTGGTGCTTTTGAGCAACAGATTTAATCTCTCTCTGAAATCAAGAGCTGAGAGTAAAAACTACCTCGGAAGCCAACATATAGCAAGCAGAGCTGTAGATACTGTGGACAGAAAGGGCCACATACTAACCCTGAGGAGCTCAGGCAACCTGCCTGGTGGCCTTGCCAACTCAGAGGCCTGAAATTAAGACTTTTTAACTAAAAACAGTCTATGTGGGTAGTCACGCCCTAAGGCAGTGTTTTTCCTTCACAAAGATTAATTTTCACCTTAACTAAGCCTATTGGTTGTCTTTTGTGTACCTGATTAACACCTGCCTTTGCAAAACAAAGTAATTTCCCCTTTTCCAGGCCCTGGATGCAGGGGGCAGAGACCAGGCATCTTGTTATTGGGACCTTGTTCACGCAGACTCTTAACAATCCCGGACCCGCCTTAAGTAAAAGAAGTGTGTCCACCATTTTACTCTTTTATCCAACCCCAGAGGTCCCCCAACGCCCCCACTTTGCTTTCTCCCGCCTCCCTAACCTGTCACCAATGGATTTCATGTGACCCCCTTGCATCTCCCCCTTGGTAATCTATAAAGCCGGGTGCAGAACTGCCATTCTCGGGAGCATTATCTCAGACCCTTGAGGCTTTGGCTTCCCGGCAACTGTTGACAGTTTGGCTCAAACTCACAAAAGTTCCTCACAGGTTTGAATGATTTCTTACGTTAACAATATAGATATATAACCATAGATATAACTTTAGGGTAATAATATCACTGAACACAGAACACACGACTTCCTCAGACGTTCAACGTTCCCACGCAGTTAGTTCCATGGTCACTGTGGGTACAGGTTACTATTTGAATCGAGGGTTTGAGATACAGGGACAAGAGTCACCACTTTTGTCATCACCCCGCACTGCATAAGCCTCTCTATTAATAGATATTTTCAGCCCACTTCATTAGGTTACAAATCCTAGAACCCCGAGTACTGAAGGGGCCAATGCAACCATTTAAATACATGGTAGGTTCAAATGGGGCCCTACCGTCATTGACGGTATGCCTTTAAATTATATTAAATCACAAATAAGAAATATATTCTTTGTGCTACTGTATGCTCTTACCTTGACTTCTTGTGAGCTCGTCATGGAAATAGAGGTAAATCAGGATTCATATCCTAAGTTGAATTTTAATACCATTCTTATGTAATAAGTATATTAAATTATTAAATATCATACTTATGATGTAATAAAATTGTTAAGTCAACTTAAATGTTTCTCAGGAGGCTCTTACTTTGGTACTCACTGTTCCACGCTGAACTTTCCAAGCCCATCATGCCAAATTTGCTCTTTCTGTCAATTATATTATTTATAATTAATTGCCATTTGAAATGATTTCCCATATCAATATTAAAATAGTTGTTTCCAAAATGTACTAAGCATTACTCTTGCCTTTGCAACTTTTCACTCAGCTAATTTATTAAAATTTGAAGTGCACTTATAAAAATATAAATACATTTTAAAACTTAAGAGCATTCCTTAGCACATGATAAAACTATTTCATAATAGATATACTTTTTAAAAAGGCATTTAAAATTTCAAGTCTATCTTTAGCATGGGACAAAAGATCAAATCACCCAGGCTCCATATTTTTAACCATCTGGCTGTACTCACATAGTTGATAAGGCTGCAACTGCCAGAGCCCTTGGGCAGCTTTTTGGCAAACCAAGTCATAATGCTCAGTATTCTGACTCCATGTACAGGTTTGGATGAAAAGAAAGTGTCATTTCTTGATTTAAATGCAATTTTAAATACTATTTGCAATTAGAGAGCCTACGGGGTTTCAATTTTCCTTCCCAAACTGTTCATTAAATTTTCTCCTAAGATTAAGTTCTGGGAGAATTTTTGCTTCCCACATTCATTTTTAGAACTTAGCAGCATGGCCAAAGCACATATTTTCATACAGAAAGTAGATAAACATTCTTTAAGCCTTATGCTGTGGCTTTATCTTCACCCTCACTCTATTTTCTAGACAACAATATTTGAACTCTGTAAATTGTTTCAGAATGTCAGCAGAACTCAATTGCTTTTGTCAAGATATTAACAGTATCAGTAATTGAATCTTCTTTCCCTTTCATTCACGGTGCTGGCTACATTATGACATCTCTAGTTTCTGGCAGTTCACCAGATTACTGCTTAACTTAAACTTCAAAAAGTGGAGCACTATAGGAGCCTCTAATTTCACCCGCCTGGATTTTATTCATTTATTTATGCTTTCACTCAACACCAGTATATCTTGAGTGCCCACTATAACAGGCACTAATGCGGGTGCCGGGGAGAGAGGTATGGGCAAGTCAGAGCATTCTCTGCTCTCACAGATTCTTAAATTTAGTGGGGGAAGAAATACAAAACTGAATGTGTATCTGAATAAATACATTTCATGAAGTCAGTTGTAAGTATGGCAAGGAAAATAAACATGTGTCATGAGTGGGTGAGGGAAAAGCATTCTAGATGGAACCATCAGAAACGACCTACAGAGATGCCTTTTGAGAAGAAACCTAAGGTTGGTGAGGATACCCTCAAGTATTTGAGGGAATGACTGTTCCAGGCACAGAAACTAGCGAGGGAAAGACTTGGAAGGGAAACTATTTCTTAACTTCATTTAGCAAAAATGCTGACCCACTGGAGCTGAGTGAGCAAAGGAGGGGACTGACTGATTATAAGCGAGGTCAGGGGTTGCAAATGCCACATCATGCCTTTGAAATTCAAAGCAAAGACTGATATTTGTAGTTTCTGTCTTGGGAAATGCTCTGTTTTCAAAAAGACCACTTGGGCTACTGTATGGGGAATTAAGTTATTAGTGAAGGAGGGAAAGAATTTACCAGTTGGGGGCTTCAATAGTTCTAGAAAGGTGGCGACTACCTGGACGAGAGTGTGGGAAAAGCTGACCTAAGTAGAGCCATTTTAGGATGGTGCCAGAACAGCTCTTCCAGAGGAGCTATCTTGCATGTCTTGCTCCCTGAACCTTTGCAATGCATGACCTGGACAAAATAACCTTTGAATTGGGGCAAATCAGCACTGACTTACAACAATTTGCAAACCCAACAGAAAGAGCAGCAGCTTGATCACAAGGACTGATGATTAAGGACAATCTTTCTGAAGATAGAATCAGTGACCAGCCGTGTACAGCTGAGCCACCTGTCAGTAGCTCAGCTACCCTGTCCACTGTGCTGACTGTTGTGGTTGCAATATTAGGAATAAGCTCCACCCTAAATGTGGCTCAGGCATTGAGACTGGTGGTGCTATGTTTATACCAGAAAACTATAGGAGGTCATTTCTTTCACACAAGGAGATTTTTTTGGGGAGATCAGAGCTGGCTCTCAGGGGGGTCTGAAAAGGATTGAGAGAGCTTGGAAAGGAGCATGTCTTGGTTATTATTGTTAGTAGGATATCGGACTGGTGTGAGGGTTCCCACTCTAGTTGGGAGTTACATGAATTAAACTTTCTGCTGGCACCAAAGGTGGGAGAACCTGGGCTTTCTTATCAACTTGCCAGATTTGGGGCAGAAAGGAAAAGGGGAGTGGTTGGGGTTGAAATCTCTCAATAGTCAAAAATCAAAAATGGATTTATACTTTATTGTGCTTAGCCAATTATAGTTCCTTTTATGTTCTTTCCCATCCAAACACCACATATTCAATTCATTACAACCAGGTTCAGCACAACAAAATATATCGTGTAATAACTCAAACCATTTCTCAGTATGTCTGAGAGGAAAAACCATCTATGTCACTATTGGCTCTCGATCGGGCTACATAACTGGTCTGTTTTCTCTTTTGTTCCCCTAAGACCAAGCAAAGCTTAGCAATTATTTCATCCAGTTCGGTGCAGGAAAAAGAAACCACCACAGACAGTTAAAGCAGGAAACACTGTAACACAGACATTAGATGCTTATAAAATGGTTGGAAGAGCTCTAAGGAGTGGGTTCCAGGCTGGGTCATAAGAAATTACTTCTAGAAATACAGAACTGATCCAGCAAATGAACTACAACCTGAAGCTACATACTAATTCCTAAAAACGGACTGCTCTAAGGAATCCCGGAAGTGACCCCTAAAAAGCACTGTCTTAGCACATTGTATAGAACATAGTAATAGTGATGGCTTATCTTTGCTGTGGCAGAGTTCTCTCTCTGCCATGCACCCATTTAAATCACATCAATGTTTTATGGTGTCTACTACTTCATTTCCCCATTTTTGAAATTCAGACATGGTTTGTTATACTTTTAAACTAAATATTCTTATTAAGTTTACTGTTATTGGAAGGCAAGCACCTTATTTGTGCTATATTCAAAAGAAGTCGTCGTGGTTTGTTGTTTAGTTTCTTTTTGCTCTGAATACCTCTCTTATCATAAGAGACTTAATTTTTCATCACTTTGTGGTTGTTGTCTTTGGCAGAGTCTAAATGTAATTTAGGCGCTGCATCACGTCAATATTTATAGACTATATTGCATTTTATGATCTCTTAATGAAATGCAAGCATATGTAATCTAATAAATTTAATTTGGAGGAAAAACACACAGGCACAGATACCCAGTGCTGCTTTGTAGAGTCCCAAGGAAATGCTTCCTGCTTGCAAACTAGCAGCCAAGCATTGGTGACAGTTGAAATAGCATGAGACTATTAATAATCTTCTGTGTCAGAAATGGAAAATAATGAACTCAGGGTTGTGAATAATTAAGTTCTATCTAGATTACTAATGATGGACTAATATTGCTAAATAATTTCCTTGCATACCAACTGACATGATAAACACATGCAGAGCTTTTGGCCCATTTGAAATTCCAAGTAACTTACATACTTCTATTTGGGTTTCAAGATCTTCCCTTAGCAGATGTGTAAGGTGCCTGAGAACATTACCAGATGAGCAGCCCTTTTCCTATCTATAAGAGCATGTATAGCCAAGCCCTTAGTTACCAGCTACTGCTATGACCAGCAGAGGCTATTGGTTTGGGTGGACTTGACTGATTCTCAGGCAAAAGGCTAATTTCATCCTAAGTGTAATCATGCTATCCTTGGAGATAAAATCTACTGTTTAAAATAATAATGTAGAGAGCAAACACTTTATTATTTCTACTTTAGCATTATGGAAGCCAGATTGCAACAAATGGCATACAATAACTCAGTTTCCTCCACAAGCAAAGAATGAATTTGGAATATATGCCTAAACCTTCTGGGTCCATTCCAAGTTTATTTCCTCTGCATTTCCTTGCTTGCCTTGAGCACAGTTAGCAAATACCAGGCAACGTTGTTAGGTGATGTCAGAAAGTATATCTCAAGTATCTTACTGTCATATCTACATTATATTTTCAGTTCTTCTGTGATTGATCTTTTTTATGGAGCAGTCACAGGTAGGCAGATTTGTAATGAGAACATATCCTAATACAGAGAAGCTGTCAAAACATCCCAGTATCTGAATGTGACATCTATTTGGGATTTAGTGACCTCCAGACTGAAGAATTTTCTAAAGATCTGAAGAAGTACTTTATAATAGGATCTAGCACTGTCTTTCTGATTTTATTCCATAGATTTAATTCTACCTCAGTCAAAATCTCAGCAGGTTTCATTAAAGAAATTGGAAAGTTGACTACAAAATTTGTTTGAATCCACAAAGGAAATAGAATAGGGAAAGTAATTTTGTAAAGAAAACCAAAGTTGAAAGACCTTATGATAGTGCCACTATAATTAAGACTGTGTGGTATTTGTAAAGACGTTCAACAAATATATGAAAGTAATTTAGTATATAAAAGATAGTTTATTCAACAAGAGATATTGAAGACACTGAGCATCTGTACAGAAAACAATTACCCTATCCCTTATCTCACACCATAAAAAATATTAACATGAAATTGATCATAACCTACATGAAAGCTAAATTTATAAAACATCTTCATGGCCTTGGAGTAGGCAAAGATTTCCTAACAAAATACAATAAGCACTAACAATGAAAGAAGGAAATTAATAAATTGAAAGTCCTTTATCATATAATTTATAAATAATAGTGATATATCTATGATATTGAAATTCAGCAAAATTAATAATCCTGATCTTTGTAAGATATGTTAAAAAAAAAACACAAAGAAACCAGAGACTGGGAAATTATTTATATCTTATTATGAATGATTAAATATTATGTATTGCTATTAGTTATTATAAATTATATATGACAAAGGATGTAATCTAGCATACACAAAAACATATATAAAGATATAAAAAGCCTGGCTGGAGATCTAAAGAGTGGTTGATCATCAGCCTAGGATCCAGGGGATCTAGTTTGATTCCCAGTCAGGGCACATGCCCAAAGGTTGCAGGCTCAATCCCCAGTAGGGTGTGTACAGGAGGCAGCCGATCAATGACTCATCATTGGTGTTTCTCTCTCTCTCTCCCCCTCTCCCTTCCTCTCTCTGAAGTCAATAAAGACATTTTTTTTTAAAGAAAGATATAAAGATATATAAATAAGTAATGAGAATACAAAATCTTAAATATGGGAAAGAGCCCTGTATAGACACTTCCCAAAACAAAATATAAAAACAGCCATTACATCTGAAGATTGCTCAACATTATTACTCATTGGGAGAATGCAAATTTAAACAACTATGTACCTAATAAAATGGATAAAATTAAAATGAATTATAATATCAATATTAGCAAAGATGGGGAACAACTGGAACTCTCAAACATGGCTGGTGGTAATATAAAGTGATACAACTACTTTGGAAAACAAAACATCTTGACCTTTTTTTTTCTTTTTTATCCAGGATATTTTTTTTCCTTTTTTTTTTTTTTTTTTAAAAGAGAAAGTGGGAGGGAGGGGTAGAGAGAGAAACATCCATGTGAGAGAGACACATCGACTGGTTGCCTCTTGCACGCATCCTGACCAGGGCCAAGGATTGAACCTGCAATTCAGGTATGTGCCCTTGACCAAGAATCAAGTTCACAATGCTTTAGTGCACGGTTGATGCTCTAACAGCTGAGCCACACTGGCCAAGGCAACATTTTAATTTTTTTATTATTTAAAAACACACATGCCATAAACTCAGCCAGTCTGCTCCAAGGTATTTATCCCCGAGTTCTGAAAATACAGGTCTGCACAGAGACATTAACAAGGATTTTCCTAGCAGCTTTATTCTTAGTTCAGAGCTGGAAACAGCTCAAATTCCCACTAATAAGTGAATGGATAAACAATTTCTGGTACAGCTAAAGAATGAGATACTGTTCAGTAACATAAAATAATAAAATAGCAATGCATGTAACAATGTGGTTGAATCTCAGAAACATTGTGTTGAGTGAAAGAATCTGGATACATTAGAGTAAAACTGTGCAATTCCATTATATCAAATTACAGGACATACTAAACTAATTTATGGTGACAGCAAGTCAGTGGTTGCCAGGGGCCAGAGTCAGGTTGAATTGACAGAAAACAGTCTGAGGCGTGTGTGGAGATACAAAGAATCTATACCTTGAATATGACTGTGGTTTATATGGGTGATTACAACTGTCAAAGACAACTGAATTTATACTTAAAATGAGTGCACTTATTGTATGTAAATCATCTCTCAATAAAGGTGAAACAGAAATATTAAGTGAAACATAATAAAGGAGCAAAAAGAAGGAAGCTTTCCATCTAAATTAGAAAGTGACTATGAATTGACTTAAAACATGCCATTTATTTTGATGTGTATAATCAGACAGATCCACCCAGTTCCCATACAGCTGACACCTGCAGTGGGATAGCAGGAATGAAAAAGTACTAACAGTGCCACTATAATGCTTTTTCCTTTAGCTAGTCCCTGACTTCATCTCAGATTAGTTTGAAAAATGAAATTGACTGAAGCAATCTCTCTCTCTCATACTGAGGAAAGTTCAGCTAACTAGTCTACAATAATACTGGCATCTATTTTATGTGTCTAGGTGACCTGTAGGGGCCCTTAATTTGCATTAGCCCTTCCTGCAAATTCATGCCCTAGACAGTAACCCACAGAGTCAAAATTAAGTGTAAATTCCTGATACGATCAACCCAACACCCCTTGTGATAAACAGTCTCTCTTTCCTCTTGGCTCCTTCCCCTTGTGCACCCCTTAGATAAGTCCCTCGCATAGCTTACCAACCCCCCCCCTTCTTTTTGGTTTGAATTGGCCAATTTGTGGCCTATTTACCCCAAAGTGCTCCACCTTGCAGACCCTAACAAAAATATGTGCCCCAACTCCTGCTGCATTCTCTTTGCCCGTACCCCACCTTCTTGATCTCCCCATGTGGCCCTCCATTTTTCTTTTTGGTCCTTTGTGGAACCATGACTCAGCATGCAACAGGACACCAGGGCTCTACTTAAAAGTTAACAAGAAATCACAAAAACTCCCACACAAACACACACATAACAAATATCTCCATAAACTCAGTGAATTAGTTTATGAGTAGAAAGAGGAAAAACAAAGAAGTGAGCAACTAACCAACATGAGGAAATTCCTCTAATATCAAGATGCTGAGAAAGAATCCTGGCAAACCTATCTCCAACTCTGTATATTCATTACATAGAATACTGGGCAACAAAAACTGGCCTTGAGCCCAGCCAGTGTGGCTCAGTGGTTGAGTGTCGATCTATGAACCAGGAGGTCGAGGTTCCATTCCCTGTTGGGCATGTTCCCAGGTTTGGGGCTCCATCCCCAGTAGGGGGCGTGCAGGAGGCAGCCCATCAATGACTCTCATCGCCGATGTTTCTCTCTCTCTCTCCCTCTCCCTTCCTCTCTCTGAAATCAATAGACACATTAAAAAGGAAAAGAAAGAAAAACTGGCTTTCACTGTTGTTCCCTCACAGATATTAAATGCTAAGCAAATACCCGAAGACTCGCCTCATGGAGTTATTGAAAGCCTGCATTTTTTTTCTTCTTCAAATATCCATGCCTTTTGTACAATTGTTTACATTTGAGCTGGGCTAATAATTTAACCAGAATAAACAAATGTCAGTCAAACTATTTCTCCAAAGCTAGGAATGACAGGGCACTGCGGTCTCCTTTTTAAAGCTTGAGAGACACTAGATTCACAAAAGGAGGAAGTGTAAGGTACCTCTAATTGCACTTAGTTTAGCCGGATAACTCTGCAAGTAAGAGAAAACCAGCACTCGTAGGAAGGGAAAGTAATCAAGAAGACTGCATTAGAGGTGATGCAATTTAACTAATGGTTTATATTATTACCAGACTTTATGTCAGAATCCAAATCTTCTGAGTCCCAATTCAGCATTCTTTCTACCATACCCTGAAATACAGGTTACTAGGAAAACAGCTGTCATCTAGAATGACCAGCACTTCAAGGGCATTACTGAACCTGCTGCAGCACTCACAGCAACGCCTTACTTAGAAACTTCCTTGCACATATTTCCATCACGTAAGTAATTCACTGACTATTCCTGTTCACATGATATTCTTATAAATGAAATCTGGTTGGCAACGGCCTTCCTCTGTGTTATTTACAATTTGTATCTTTAAGATTCTCTGCAGTAGCATGTATGGCCTGTGAAGTAAGTACCCATCTGGGAATTTTGTAATTCTCAAAGTCAATTGCTTAGGTTCAGTCAATCTGATGTTCAAAGCAGTACAAAGTTCTAAAGCAATCTAAAACAATTGAAGAAGAGGTTTGGTACCTCTCCAGGTCATACATCAATATATTTAATGATTTTAACCACCCTCATTGGAGAAATGAGGAAGGTACGGCCCTAGCTTAAGGGATGTTCTCAGCATTGCTTATTTAGAGAACACACCTGTATATTCTCGGTCGCTGGTTGTACTGACTGTGCCAAGGGCTTTCCTCCTTACACAAGTTGTTGTCCACTCTGTAATATAGTATGTAAATGTGAATTAAAAGAACTCTATGCCTTGTATTTGTTATTATTTCTTACCCATTCTTGAAGAAAAGGGAATATTTTCATCAGCGAATTGAAAAGGAAACATCCTTCACTAGAGAGACATGAAGATTATGAAGCTCCCCCACTCAGCCCAGAAAATAAGCTCCTCGCCACTCTCTACTATTATATACATAGATAATTTATGCTTGGGGGATTTTTGAGTTAATGACAAAATTTGTAAGCAAAATGTCTCTGACATTTGTAATAGGCTGTGCTTGCAGCAACTGCAGTGTCTGTTTCATGTCAGTGACAAGCTGAAAAATAAAAGATTTCCCACAGCATCTTTCCTTATCTAAACATTTTGTCTAGAAAGAGAGCATGAACTTCCATATTTTATCAAGGGTAAATATTTTTTTGCTATATTACAAGAAAGACTTGACTAATTCTGGTGAAACAAATAATTCCATTTATTTAGATTATAATCTTATAATATTGTTATAATTAAATATATATAATATTGTAACACCATATTTAAGTTTGCTTCTCTATCAGTATAAATTTTAGCTTCTTAAAAGTAAAAATCATTCTTAACAATTTTTGTATATACAGTGTCCTATACATATAAAATATTCCAGTAATATTTTTTCCCAAATTACCTTGCAAAATTGGGTCAGACCCCACTACATTCTGAAGTGTGTTTTGTGTGTGTGTGTGTGTGTGTGTGTGTGTGTGTGTGTGTGTGTGTGTTTAAGATGTCTTTATTGATTTCAGGGAGAGGAAGGGAGAGGGAGAGAGAGAAACATCAATGATGACAGTCATTTATCAGCTGCCTCCTACACGCCTTCCCCCCCACCCCAGGGATTGAGCCCACAACCGGGGCATGTACCCTGACCCAGAATCAAATCCAGATCTCCTCAATCATAGGTCGATGCTCAACCACTGAGCCAGGCCGTCTGGGCTGAAGTGGTTTTTTAATGCAACCAAACTATCTGAAATATTATCTGTCTTCCCCATTGATCACAAGTTTGATTAGGAGGGGACTTTACCTGTCTTGTTCTTTTTATATCTCTAGCACCCAGAACAGTGCTTGACACACCATAGATTTAAAATACACACACACACACACACACACACACACACACACACACACACACACACACACACACTAGGTGAATGGATAGTGAGTGAAAGAATGAATTATATTATTCTGCACTTGATTGTAGCCAAAAGACTGTGAGGCAAGTATTATTTTGGATTCTTAAGTTTCTCATTTGTCACAGTGAGATCAATATTTATGTTCTTAATGTCTTATTGTCCTTAAATTGTTGTTCTTAATCACATTCAGGAATGTTCTCAGGAAAAATTATGTGGCTTTTCACAAGTAGCAGAGCCTCTTTGTCAGTTTTCTCAGGTTCCTCCTTCTGTTACTCTGCGGGAAGAGGTAGGGACACGGTGTGTGCTACTGATGGGAGCTGCTCTCTTCTGCTGAATGAAAATAAGAATACTTTCTTCCAAGAATGATATTAAGATTTACTTGAGACAATGTGTGAGTGAAAATGTATTTAATTGTTCAGCATATCATATTGCTCAATATATGGGAAGCCACTATACAAATATAAACTACTTAATTACTGATATTCTAAGAGAGATAACAGTTTGCATTGTTGACCTTTTCTTGCATATTTAAAAATGTGTGATGCTATTATTAACCTTGTGATGGGATATTTTTTTCAGGTTAGTTTCATTTCACATGTTATGTACTCAGAGCAGTTACCTAAGATTATCTGAATACTGGCAAGGGTATACCAGGAAGATTTTTCTGTCATTCCTGCCCTCAGTTATCATAACAGTTTTGCGATGATCTTTGAAAACCCAGTATTTCTAGTTATAGAACATGACTGTGCATAAAATGGATGCTCTAATGTTGGGTTTGGCTTGTTATCTATTTTATGTTAATTTGGGGCATATGGGATTAATTTTGTGACAAACCTGTGCATTCTGTTAGCTCTTTGGACTTTTTACATAGTGATGCCCATAAAAGACAGGATTAAATCAATTCAAGGTTGAAGAATTAAAAGGAACTAGACTCTACAGTGAAGGGTAGCAAAGGCTATAGCTGCTGAAAGAACCCTCAGCTCTTCCCAGGAACTGAGAACTACTGTGGTTGAGACAGAGCAGAATAAGAATTCAGAGAGGACATCAATATAACCGTCACACACAGAAAAATGTTGGTGACCTATGCGAAGAAGCCCTTATCAGTTTCCTTCACATGGGCACAGAATTCATGTACAAGGATGCCCATAACATTATTACTAATGATAACCAAATAACTGAAAACCACAAAAATGTTCCTCAACATTAGAATAGATACCTGGATACTCACAGAATGAAATATTATAAAAATGGAATATATAAACTATAGCTACATACAAAAATATAGACGCATCCCATAAACTAATCATGAGCTAAAGAAGTTATAAATGTAAAAATACATACCACATGATTCCATTTCTATGAAGTTAAGAAAAATTGTCATAAGTAATCTTCAGTTTTAAATGTCAAGATACTGTCACCCTTGGAGAAGCTACAAGAGAGAGGGATTGGAAAAGAAAACAAAAAAGGTCTTCAAGAATTTGGGCAATTTTTCATTTCTCATTGCAATTTAGTTCCAACAGTGTTCTTTTAATTTTAGTAAATTTTATCTGTGACTGTTAGTATATTTCCTAGTCATTTTTGATAGTTTTGCTGATTATTATTTTAGGAAATACTTATTTAGTAAATCTCCTTTATTATCATACATCATTTTAGATTCTGGAACCATTGGTACAATTAAACAGACAACTCATAGCTTCACAGAGCTCACATACTAGTTGAAAAATACGAACAAAATCAAAATAATAAATCATAAATTATTAGATGAGCACGACAAAGACAAAGCATAAAAGGGAGGTAAAGAAGTATATGTGTGTCAGTATGTATGTTGTAGTTTACCAGGTGGTCCTATAGGGCCTGACTGAGAAGACATCTGGGCAAAGCCCTGAAGGAGGTGAGGCAGTGAGCTCTCAGGTGGCTGGAGGGAAGACAGTCTTGGCAGACGGAAAGTCAAGGGTGGCGCCCTAGGGCGAGACGATGTCTAGACTGAGTGGCTGAGAAATAGCACGGAGGTTACTGTGGCTGAAGCAGGGTGAGCAGGGTGATGAAGGAGGGAAGCAATGACAGCCACTGTGCATAGGATGCCTAAAGCCTCAGGCTTTTCTCCAGGTGACTTGGGAGGCCTTTTGACAATGTTTAGAAAAAGAGCAATGGGAACCTGTCTTTCATTGAAAAAGACCACTCTGGCTGCCTCCCTGAGATCTGATTCAAGGACAGAACCTACATGAGGGCCACTACAAAGATATGAAAATAGCCCATAGAAGAGACAGTGGTGGCTTGGACCAGGAATGAAGGGAGTGAACATGGTGAAACTCTGGATGTATGTTTAAGGTAAATCAGAGAGTATTTGCTACAAATTGGACCTGAGGTGTTAAAGTCAAAGAAGAGTCAAGGATGGATCTAGAACTAAATACCCGATCAACTGGATTTGCTGTCATTGACTGAAACAGGGAGAGAGTTTGGGAGAAAACATAGGGTCTTGGACTTGGGCACACTGCTTTTAAGATGCCACATAAGCACTCAAATAAAAGGATCTATAAATGAAAAAGAACTGTCTCAGGTGATTGAGACATAGGCAGTAAGCTCAGGGCAAGTTAAACAAAGAAAGTGTTTCAAGAAGCAATGGATAATATAATACATGTTTGATGTTTCAGGCAGGTGTACTCAGTTAATTTCTGTGATAGGTACCACTTACATATATTAAGATAAAGCAGTCATCACTTATATAATATTTAGGGTAGTAATGCCCTCAAGGGAGACACAGATTTCAGTAAGAGCAAAAAGGTGAAAGCAATTATCTGAGACAGCACCGAGATGCAGAGTGTTCTGATAATAGGCCACATCTTTTAGAGGAAGAGGCGAAGCCTGGGGACAGAGAGGTGGGCGATACATGAGAGTCACAGGCTTGTTTGAGTGAGGGACAGAGCAGGGCTGAAGCCATGCTGAAACAGGGCCTGTGACGCCTCTGCCCTCTTGCCCACACGGACATGCAGGCTGGAGGTTGGGGTGGGAGTCAAAGGCACAGGGCGTTTTGATGTCCCCACTTCTCTTATCTTTTTTCATGAACATTTCTTCTCTTGCATGCCTTTTTGTAGCTGTCTCCGCTTCATTTAAAATATATTTTTCTTCTGTTCATCCTTCTAAACCCAGCTAAGATATCAAATCTCTAGGAACACTTTCCCCAATAGATCCAGACTTACCCAATCTGAGCTGTCATTTTTATCTGTTTCTATATCATAAATCATAGTGGCTACTTTTTTCTCTCTTTCCCATTACACTGTGATCTACTAAACATGCTTGGAAACTATGCTTTATCTCCACATCATCAATACCAGGCATATAATAGGCCACTTTCTGAACGTAAGAAACATTTCTAGTAATCTTAAAGAAGACAATTGTATTTTTAATAAAACTAGTGTAGCTGCCTAAGAATCTCTTTGTTTCCTGACCAATGTGGCTGAGTGGCTGAGCAGCGAGGTCATGGTTCAATTTCCGGTCAGGGCACATGCCCAAGTGGCAGTCTCAATCCCCAGGGAGGGGTGTGCAGGAGGAAGCCGATCAATGACTCTCTCATCATTGATGTTTCTATCTCTCTCTCCCCCCCCCTTTCCTCTCCCTTCCACTGAAATCAATAAAAACAGTTAAAAAAGAAGAAAAATCTCTCTGTTTAGGTAACTTTCAAACTAAAGAGCATAAATATTGAAAGAAAAAGTCAAAGCCTGTAGAAATAGTGTAAGAAAAGCTGAATTTCATTATGAAATGAGGTTTGCACAAGGTATCAAGTCACAAATAGGCTCTAGGTCTTTTCTCAATCAATAAGTAGAATAAATAATAGCTAATCTTAAAGCTTAATGCAGTGTTAAAGGAAAATCTGTTCCTATGTGCCTTCTGTCTTAGATAACATGGAGGGAGGGAGGGAGGGAGGGAGGGAGGGAGGGAGGGAGGGAGGGAGGGAGGGAGGGAGGGAGGGAGGGAGGGAGGGAGGGAATAAATCAAGAACCTACTAAAGGTAGGTTGAGCTCCAGATAAATGGAGATACAATGTGATGGCACTGACTAATAGCATAAGCCAATACACCTAGCCTAGACATTTGGTGCTCAAGGATACTAAAAGATTCTCATCTACAAAGTCATTTATATGTAGATACTGATTTACTCCTATCCATGTGCTCTACTCTCTTCATCAGAGTGCTAGGCCATTACCTGAACCTTATCCTAATTGTTAAAATATTGTCCGAGGGATGTATTCTTATTTACATTCTGCATATGAGAGCAGCAGTCACATCTGACTTGTCCTAAAACCTGCATGAGCTAAAGAGGAGATCGAAGACTTCAAGCCAGGTCTTTTGAATCCAAATTCAGAGAGCCCTTCCTGTGTGATGCAGAATGTACAAATGCGTGCTTAGAAACACATCTGAGAAAGAATAACTCTTTGAAAAATAATAAAAAGTGCAAGTGGTACAAGTATACTAGAGTTAGTCTGTGTTCTTTTGTTCAAAAGGAGAAAGAGTTGAATAATCAAAATTTAAAAATTAAAGCTGGTAAGTTTGATGCCAAACCCCAGTTGGATTCAAAGAGCATTGGTGAGCCCTGGCTAGCATGGCCTGCACACCAGAGGGTTGAGAACTTAATTCCCGGTCAAAGGCACATACCTGGGTAGCAGATTCGAACCCCACTCCCCATTGGGCCTCATGCGGGAGGAAACTAATTGATGTGTCTCTCTCACATCTATGTATCTCTCTCTCTCTCTCCCCTTGTTCTTTCCCTTCCAGTCTCTCTAAAATTCTATGGAAAAAATATCCTCTTTGGGTGAGAATTAAAAAAAAAAAGCATTGGTGAGCAGTTGTATCAGAATACAATGTTAGAGCCAAATTATCTAAGGTTGGTTTATTTAATGCAAATCCTGTAAATATTATCCAAGTTTATTACTGTATTTTTATAGACTTTTTTTGCTTGGGGTGGGGAAGTGTCATAGGTATAATGAATGTAAAAAGGGCAGTTAATCGTTTCTCTCAATATACCTCGGTGGATAATATAAAGCGTTTAAGCCCCTGTGCCTAGGGAGTACTGAGTAATGAGGCAAGAACAGCCTGCGTGAAATGCTCCTAGAACACGCCTCAAGGATCAGTCCTTGTACCCACCCTGTAAGTCAGAAACACATCAGAGGAAAAATGTATCCCAATGTTCGACTTAATGATTTGTATAAACCACCTGCCTAATAAAATCTTGACTTCCCTCTGGAAGAGCTAAAACTGATTTTCATGTGCCTTTGATAGTTAGGATTGATAGATCTCTTGCAGTTAACAAAATTTGAACAAACTTAAGTGACTGAGAAAATCACCCAACTGGTAGGAAGAGTGAGTTGGGCATAGCTGCATTTCCTGGCACACTGCTATTCTTCCCCCATAGTATAATAAAATAATTAAAAGTGTTTCTCATTATCTTTAAGATGATAAACAACTAATGTATGAGGAACAAAAGAAAAAGAACAACAACAACAGAAATCCTTCCATTTTTTAGCATGGCAAATTCTTGATACAGGCACAGCTGCTGCTGCAGGCGAAGCCTATTACAAATGCAAGTAAACTCATTTTCCCCCACAAACAATACTTTCATTAATTTTACACTGTTTTAGGAATAAATCACATGGCGCCTCACCTTTTGGAGCTTGAAAGAAAGAAAATTGGCCTTCTTAAATATAATACCAACCCCAGTTAAGGGACGTCGAGCACAGTCCCTACTCCACTGCAAATATGGGTTCTCCGTATCCCTTTACAAAGATGGTGTTAAGGTTAGATTTGCTGTAATCACTATAATTGACACAAAATTATATATAGTATAGTTTTCATCAGAAAAAGAAAAGTGGGTGATGCAGCAAAATTGACCACCTTAAAGTCAATAAAAGACACTATATCTACTCACATAATATCTCTGTATGGAAATTAAAAATTTTAAAGGTAAGAATATATGGGTTTTGAAGGCAAGATGTTCCAAATTCCTATCCCTTCACAAATGTGGGACTTTTGACTAGTTACATTATCTCTTTAGTTCTCCAATTTTATAACTGAAATAAAAGAAAAAAGTTATATATATTGACAGGTCTGTTGTATTGTTCTCAGATGTTTAAGCAGTTGCCATCTACCTGTTTCTTAGTGGTATATAAAATTATTTTTTGAGAATAAAATGGTAAAAAAAGGCGACTTATTGGGTGTTTGATGATAGTGAAAGGGGATTAAAAATTTGTGGGAGGGAGAAAGTGAAACATCCAGAGAAACAGGATTGCTTGGCAGAACCGAAGACCTGGCTGAGATTGTCGACAACTGATAGCTATAAGTATCTTCAACTGCAATACATGTATTTTTCCATTAGAAGCACTCTGCGCCCCAGCTGTGGGCAAGACAGTGCAGACAGGTTATCCGGATTCGGGTGCTGGTGCTTCTTCCATGTGATGTGGTGACAGGACAAAAGGGCAAGTGGGTTTAGAGTTTTGACAAGAGACCGAGCGACACGACAGTGAGTGAACACAACAGGAGAAGCCAAAGTGATTCACATGAATTCTGTGTACAGTTGTAATGGGCATAGGTTCAGCAAGAAATTTAGAAAACGTTAGGAAGTGGAGGTCATAAAGCAAAATGTCTGAGTCATGGTTTATTTTTCAGGTGGCACAGTGTAAGTGTAAGACTCAGGCAGTAGGTAACCAGCGAGTGTACGGCCAAAGCGCAGAGGTAATAAAGGTAGTGGTGCTCCAGGTGCCCAGAAAGCTAAGGCCAGCTTTTCTATGGGGCCCCCATATAAATTCTGTAGTCATGATGGTCAGAATTTCCATGAATGAGAGAGTGTGAACCGTACGCCAAATATTTTGAAGAATGAAGAATATATATATGTAAAGGAGTACTGAGGAGGAGGTAAGAGTGAGGGTGATGCAGTCAGGGAAAGAGGGCTCTACAGGGGAGTGGCCTCTCAGCTCTACTGTGTTGCAGTTCAGAGAGGAATTCGCACAAGAATAGGCATAAGATCCAAGCGGTGGGAGAGCATTTACATTTTCAACCGGAGGGAGGTGCCACAGAAGTAAGATCTTCAGCTGATGGCCAAGTTTCAGACAAGCCAAGATGGCCAAGGGAATATTTAGTCAAAAGTCTGAAGCAAAAGACACTCTATTAATTACACTTTACAACTGAGTTTTAGAAGAAGGAAAGAAATGATTAGGTCTGAGGATAAAAAATAAAAAGTGAAGTATCTGCATGGGAATATGAGAGAAGAGAAGAAATTCAGTTTTGACTGCAGAAGAATGGTCCTTGGGGATTCCCCTATAAAAATAAGCCAAGAAAGAGAAAGGGTAATCAATATGCAAAGACTCCAACTGCAGCTGAGTAAGAAACTGGGTCACAGCAGTAGGTAGCAATTGATCCCAAGTGGCACAGCTTTTCAAATAAGGATGGGTTCTAAGCAATGAGCATCACTTTAAAAACGCATCCTTTAACTATATCATTAGAAAACATAAAAACAAAAAACCTTGGACACTCCGTGTAGAGACTGAGCATAGGTTTGAGGTCAAAACACCTACTTCGATATCTCTGGCAATTTCTAGCTTTAAAAACTTGAGGAAATTGCATATTTTCTCCCAGCCCCAGTTTCTTCATCTCCAAATTTGCAGGGGAGGGTAGAGACAGCCACTGTTTCCCCAGGTCAAATAGCTGGCAGGTGAGCGAGAGCCTAAACCTGCATTTTCTAAATCCAAATTCATTGTTCTTTTTGCTCTAACATCATCACCTATAGTTAAACCTCCAAAAAAAAGGGCTATAAAGAATTCACAGTTCATATGCTGGGTCTGGGAAATTCAGACAAGATTTATGTTAGTTCTCATATCTACCAGCTGTCGGTAAATCACAAGGCTAAACACAGGCAACAGTTTGCTTGGATTTTCCATTTTGGTTACTTCAAACATATTGCAAGCAGTTTCTGCACCTTGGTTTAAAGCCGTTTAGTTGGTGGCAAAGACTAAGCGTTCTCTGCAAAGAATCTAAACAAGTACTCGGCTTTTCCTCAGTTTTCAATCAACTGTGATGATACATGTTTAAAATACAGTTAAAGCAACTGCAAGACTAGGAAGATGGTAGAATGTAAAGTTAGGGATAGGGAAAGCTACTTTGCCACCACAAAAGGAAGCAGATGGAAGGTTATATAACTTGGAAAAATTAGAAGCAGACAGAGAGATTAGATTAGCACAGCCAGCCGAGATAACTGTGCCAGTGGAGAACACAGGCAGATTGCTCAACTCCACCAGTGTGACTGCAAGATATGGGACAGGCCGTGGCGGAGAAACGCTGCTGGCATTTTTAGACCACACAGGCAGAGAGAAAGACTGAGGATATATTAGTGGAAGAGTTACCGTACAAACCTGGGTTACATCTTCTGAGTTTGAGTTCTTCCCTCCTGGCTCTCAGCGGATGGCGCTTCAAGTCCCCCCTCTAGCTCTGTATTAAATATTTACAGTAAGTCTAGATGTCAGCAAATCTACATGACCCTGATGATCTGGACACTCTGTCCCTATTTCCCAAACAAACAACTCTCATATAATTACAGTAAGACCTCGCTATAATTGGGGCATAACATATGCATCTGCCATTTAAACTGCCTAGTTACTGCAAGGACAAAAAAAAAGCCAAATATTTGCAGGTGTGTTAACGAATTAATCATGTATGAAGTACAGCCTTCTAACCCCTTAGTTTTGCTAATGATCGATGTGCCCAATAAACCAAAAATAATCACAATCGCATGGGTGTGAAGAGCTGGAGATGCCATTCCATCATCTCTGCTACCACCACCATGTAAAGCAATTTGAAAAGAAAAACAAATTCTGTCTCTACCTCACACAGTATACAGCAAGTTTCTTAATCTCAAAAAACACAGACGATAATGGATTCCTCCTTTGGCGCAGAATATTGCACAATCTCTTTATGCTTCTCCAACTAAGTTGGATAATGGTCAGAAGGTTTGGGATGATTTCTAGTTTCCCTCCACTGATTAGAAAACTAAAGTTCCTACCTACTTAGATACACAAAGAACCGGAGCAGAGCATCCCTGATGGCTATTCTACTGCCTATTTCACTATTGTGAGATAAATGTTAGTTGAAAGTGATATTGACTTTTTAGTCCTTTTGCTAATTACAGTTTTAACTACCACATAACACAATTTTACATTTGTCAACTAACAAGTAATCAAATTTGAACTTTGTTCAGACCAAAGGAGGGGAAGGATCCATATATTGAATTCTGTTTCCCTCTAAAGAGTATAATAGTTTCTCCTCTAAAATGCAACCCACTTAAAACAGCAATTTAATACTCCATTTAATGTTATCTTTTTGACTGTTGATAACAGACAACCTCGCCTCCTACTTCAAAGAAGTGAGGTAATCAAACTTGAAGCCCATTTTTCTGTTTCCATATACATAATTATATACACACTCAAAGCCACCTCTATCTCCTTACATCTTGTCATACATTGAAAAGTCAAGCATTTTGCTTCTTAGAACTAACTTTTTTTTTGTTAAGACTTTTTCCTATAATTTATCTTCTTTTATGCATCTTAAAATTTCTCTTTTCCTCTTAGATATATATATTTGTAGTTTATAAACGTAACCAAAGCATCTCTATCTCAAATTTCTCCCCAAATTTAAGAACTCATTTTGAGCCCGGCCGGTGTGGCTCAGTGGTTGAGTGCCAACCTATGAACCAGGAGATTGGGGTTCGATTCCCGGTCAGGGCACGTGCCCTGGTTGTGGGCTCAATCCCCAGTAGGGGGCATGCAGAAGGCAGCCGGTAAATGACTCTCTCATCATTGATGTTTCTATCTCTCTCTCCATCTCCCTTCCTCTCTCTGAAATCAATAAAAACATATTAAACAAAAAAGAACTCATCTTGATTTACATTAAAATGCAATTTAACCTATAGTTATGAAAATGGTGTATTGCTAGAATAGTAATTAATTCCCAAGGAATAATACTCAGTAAAATAGGCACTTAATCTAAAATACAAAGAACCTGAAAAATCATTGAAAGCAAAAAGGCAAGAAAAATGACTTTTTGGAAAACACATGTTTAGAACCATACCAGGTGGATAAGGAGTTAGTTAAATAGAGGAAAATACATATGTGAATATAAACACATAATTTTAGTTTGGAAGAAAATTTTAAAAATTCTTTTTAAAAAATCACATATATTTTTCAACACAAATTTTCTGAACCAAAAGTTGCTATATGGAAATTTAAAAGAATTTTTATAAAGGGGTGAAAACACACACACAAACAAAGATTCATACAGTTCATTTTTCATGATAATGCCTCATTTATCAACTGCCATAGTGTGTTTAAATGTGTGTGTGTTTACAAAGTTGTGACTTAATATATCTTTTCTATTTCATTAGTGCTGAGCATCTGAATGAGTGATCTTAAAATGAGTAGAGGGTTGTTACTAGAGTTTTCCTAACACATTATGTAGTTGATTTGACCTTGAATGCTATATTTCACTGATACTTAATGAAAGAATCAGTTCAAGAGGGAAAAAACAAACAAACAAAAAACCTTGGATATCTTTATACCCAAAATATATACGCATATATTTCTAATAATATTATGATATAAAACTATTTTTAACAATTCCTAGGCATAGGGAGTAAGGCTAGTGGGGAAAATGTTACGTAAATTATGTGAATGGAGCTATACACCATATCAGACATATATAATATTTGATATGCATGTGGTTTTCCATGACTTAGAATGATTATATAATTTAACTTATTGTTTTTTGTCAACTTCTTCTAAAATTTATGAGAGAACTGATAGAACTCTGTCACATATTATTTTTATTTAGAGCGTTTAGTTTACTGAAGGAAATGCCAGAATTTTTCTGAACCCTGCACAAAGATCTACGCTTTGCTATTCAATAAATAATGTGAACTTTAATATTATGCGAATGAAAGAAATTGGCACTTAGTCCTTTATCTGGATCAAAACTGTGAATAAAGTAGAAGCAATGTTTTTCTAGGGATGGTATGGCTACTGGTAATAATCTGTTTTACAGGTCACAGTAACAACAAGAATAGATCTGCTAGATGATTTCTCTTGAGATGCTTTTCCTATGATCAAACGTCAGTCCTAACAGGTGATCAACTCTCTAAAAAATACAATAATATAAAATAAAAACAACCATCAGGCTTAACATATGGTATTTCATTTATAATAATTGATCACTTCATGAGCATAAGATTATAAATCAAGCACTATTCCAAGATATTGGAAATAGAGCACTCAAGAAAACTGACAAAAATCTATAACTTTGTGATGTTTAAGTTCTAATGGGGCAGGAACAGATGTTACACAAACAAGATAGTGTATCAGCTAATTCATAAAAAGGTATAAGTAAGGAAAGCCAGTGGTGGGATAGGAAAAGGGAAGTGATTTTAAGCAGCGTTAGTCAAGGAAGGCCTCATTCAAAATAGGACATCTTGAAGGGAGTGGTAGAGTTTCAATAGAATGAGAGCAACGGCAAAGATTCTTAGGACAAAACAAAGAAGGAAACAAACAAAAAAGACCAAAAAGCGAGTATACCTGATGCAGTCACAGAACAACAGCACCAGCAACAAACTCGCTGGGAAAGGGTGGAGTGGATGAAGGTGGACACGCGGTCCTCAGGCCTGCAGGAAAGAGAGGCGGCTGGGCTGGGACGCTCATTCTGAGTTAGATGTAAGAGGGTGAAGAGTCGGAGCAGAATTACACGGCTGGGCCTGCCTGTATCATTCGGTTAGGCTGCTGAGAGAATGAAGTACAAGGAGGAGGGACAAGGTCAGAGATAGTACAACAGTCCCCATGAGAGATGGTGGTGACTCAGACCAAGGCGGGCCATGGGAGACAGTGAGAAAGAGTTACCACCTGGATGCTTTGAAACTATGTTGACTGATCAGGTATAGTTTGAAAGACTGTGGAATCAAGTTACCTAGAAACGGCCTCCAGTCAAGATGGTGGCCTAGGCCAATGATGGCATGTCAAGGTTACAACTAAACTACAAACCACCATCATTCAGAACCTCCTGGAAGGTAGCTGAACAGAAATCCTACAACGGGATATAAAGAAGGTTTCCAAGATCCGTGTTTGGAAACTCTTGTTCTGAATGACAGTGGTGAAGACAGTTAAGTTGAAACTAAGAAGCATATTTATATTAACGTGACATTATGTCAGCAACGTATTCTAAAACCCCTACTGCCATTTCCTTTGTTTTTTCCCTAGCAGACTGCATAATAGTTGTATTTTGTGAGAGAAATGAATGTCTCCTCAGTGATCTATATCCATCTTGTCCTTACCTCAACAATAGCAGCTATTCTTGGATTTTATTTATATTCGTTCATTTCTCACATGTATTCTACTAATATCTGTTGCTTCCTACATTCTGTCAGTTACCATTGTAGGCTCTAGATAAACAGCAGTAAGCAAACCAGGACAAGCTTCTGCTCTCATGGAATTTACAGCTTAGTTATAAAAGGCAGGAAATAAACATAATCTAATAATTAGGCAATGTTTCAGATAGTGACAAGGAGAATCATCTTTCAATAACCCTTAACAACTGATTGCAAAATGCCACCATTTAATGATGACAAAATGGCTTTTGAGCTCTGAAAGGCACATGCATCAAAACTGCTTCCTTTTCTTTGCATAGTTTACTATTTTAGCTGAAAATATTCACAAAATCTTAAGGATTATAATTTCAGAAGAAAAGCAGTGTGACTGTAATTCACAATTGGTAAATACAGTGGCAATTTATAAGTGTAATATTAAACTGAAGCTTGTTTTTTACTATTTTCTTTGTTATTTAAAATTGTTTATTATTACCCCAAAACATTTTTTTTTTCAAGCAATTGCTATATGTATGTGGTCTGCATCATGCTAGGTCTAGGCTAGGGATAATGACTGGTAATAATCTATATAATAAAGCGCCTGGGTAAGAATCCTGGCTCTGCAGTTTACCAACCCTGCAAGTTGCTTAAGTTCTTTGCACTTCACTTTCTCAATCTATAAAATACAGATAAAATGAATAACAAAATAATAGGTGTTTTGAAGCATTAAGTGGTATAATACAGAGAACACAATTACAACTAGCCTGGTACATGGCAAGTCTTAAATAATTATTAGCTGTTCTTATCAGTTGAGAATATAAACCTATGAAACTGCCTTTGATAATTGTATAATCTAACTGAAAAATCAATACAAATATTTTGAAGCAATCAGTAACTGATAAATAATTGCCAAAAAAAACTAGAAGAGAAAAATGACATGGTAAACATAGTACTAAATTGATAGAACCATGACAGATATTACATTTTTTTAGGTATGGTTATTTTAAATATGATTTAATCAAATTTATTTGTTTGCTTGGGCTGCTGTAACAAAGTACAATAGGCTGGGTGGCTTAAAAACACAAGATCAAAGTGCTGACTGGTGGGTCTGTTTGTTCTGAGGCTATCTCCTTGGATTGCAGGCAGACGCCTTTCTTGCCGTGTCCTCACCTGGCCACCTCTTGGCCTGTGTCTCTGTATCCTAATGGCTTTTTCATATAACATTTGTCAGATTGAATTAGGGCCCACTCTAATGCCTCTTTTTAATTTAGTCATTCTATAAAGGCCTTATCTCTAAATATAGTCTCATTGTAAGGCTCTGGGGATTCAGAGTTCAACATATGAAATGGGGGCAGGGCACAATTCAGTGATAACAGCAAGTTACTCAAAATGGGAGACTCAATTTTCTCATCCCAAAAATGCAAGTGATATGACATAAGCATGGGTTATATTTGAAAGAATTTAAAAGTTTTATGCAATGCTTCCCACACTGTGACCATAACTAAGTACTGAGTATTAGCAGCTAAATTAGTCAGTATCACAAAAAGAAACAGAAGACACACTGGAGGTTAATTCAAGGTTTATTTACAAAGGGATAATTGCAATAATGTTAGTGACATATAAAGGAAATCACAAGGGAAACTGCATCTCACAGCCAAAGGCTTTCATCATCCCCAACAACGCAGGCATGAAGAAAGGCAGAGGCTACTAATACCTGGGAAAAGTCAGTATCTTGAGCAGGTGATAGATATCTTGACCTCAAGTGCTTTCTTCCTTTCGATGTTTTTTCAGGTTTCCCCATCAGTGGAGCCCAAACAGAGGCCCTCGTGATGTGGTCTGTACATGTCAGTCTCCCAGGGGCAGAGGGCAGAGTAGAGAAGGAAGAACTGTGTTTCTGGAGGAGCGATTGGAAAACAGGTAGCACAGAACAGGTGATTAGGACAGAGGCAGAGAGAAGTTTATCCTT
Organism: Miniopterus natalensis; assembly: GCF_054644295.1. Classification (NCBI taxonomy): domain Eukaryota; kingdom Metazoa; phylum Chordata; class Mammalia; order Chiroptera; family Miniopteridae; genus Miniopterus; species Miniopterus natalensis. The sequence continues at coordinate 169,338,310 of NC_142081.1, forward strand.
AGTATCTCCCTCTCTCTCCCTCTCCTCCTCTTTCCAACTCCTTCTCCATATATAGATATAAATATAGGTAAAATAGATATGAGTATAGGTATGGTAAATGTATAGGTATTGATACAGATTTAGAGAAATGTATGATATAGATTTGAATATAGATGTAGACATATAAGCCATATTAATGTTTCTAACCTACTTGAAAGTACATACTGGTAATCATGTTTCTTTACCTTTGATTATTATGATGTATAATTCTTAAGAACAAGGACATTATCTTACACACCTACACTAACATGATATATTTCAGGCAATTTAACATTGATAAAATACTATTACCCAATACAGTCTAGATGTTACTTATTTATTAATTTTGCCAGTTGTTCAAAAAAGGTCCTCCTTAGCATTTTCCCCTCTGATCCAGGACGCAATTAGGAATGCACTGAGTTTAATTGCCCTTTTCAGTCATTTTAAAATTTGGAAATAGACATCTTGAATTCAGTTTTGAAGATGGATTTAATTCTCAACACACTATTCCGAAATTTAGCAATGAGCATTCTGTCTCAAATGAAAATCTCTCCAGTTTTTACACATTGAAAACCAACTTAGATTTCCATTGTTGAGTATATTACTTATGTCTTTTCAGTTAGAAATAAGACATTGAGAAAGAGTTCTATGTGTTCTAGAAATCATATTTCTTGAAAATAGTCATCAAAGATCATTATAAATTATGTAATTTAGAATATTTATATGAATGACAATCATAATCAATCACATATTTTGTCAAATCTGTTAACAAGGAAATGCCAAAGAGTTGCTAAGACTATTTGTCATACAAGTCAAGCCTCTGCAATTTTTTTCTGAATGTCTATATTGTGTTAAAACTTCTTTAGAATGTAATCTAGCATGTAAAAGAATATTTATTTAAGTTCTCATATTATATAGGGATCATTTTTTTCTCTCATATAAAATATGAATGATTGGTCTTGGTACATGTTATTTTAAAACTAAATCTTTTTTGTTCCAAAAAGTATAAGGTCCAAGTATAACTGCAATCAAGCAAAATGAAATTTCAGTAGAATATTTAGTCACATTTGAAAGCCTGAAATAAAGTGATTTGTTTAAAATAGAAGTTTTCTTAAACTAAGGTAAACTTTAACAGAAAAGCAGTAAAACAGCTTGAAGTCTGAAAATAATAGAGCATTATGGAACTTACTTTTCATGATTTTACCTTCAAGAACTGCTACTGCTACAGGAGAGGAGAGGGGCTCCTCTCTCCGGGTTTCTCATGGGGGTGGGGTTCTTGGGGTTCTTGAAGTAAGATTTTCTGGAGGCCCCAACAGGAGGATGAGGTATGGTAGAAAGCTTTATTTCCATGGAATTAAATTCCTGAGTTTTCAAAGTCCTATTTCCCTTAGTCCAGTCATAGAAGAAATGTAGCTGGGGCTTCAGCAGAGCTAAAATCAGAACCAGTGTCCAGAGTTTCCTTTCTATGTTGGAACTGGGTTCAGTCCAACATCAGGCTAGCTTAGCTTGTGTTTTCAGCCACAGTCCATCAGTCCCTTGCATGTGGGTTCTGCATGACCATGGGCCATACTGGCGAATGACAGGAAGCAGGAGCAAAAGAGCCCTAAGAACCAAGAGGAACCAAGAACATAAGGGATAGAATCCTTTGTTTAGGAGATTACATATTCCCAAATTTTCATGTGCTTGCAGTGGTTACACCCATTCTGGCCAACCATCTTTGTCTCCAGGTTTGATTGACAGGCAAGCACCTTTCCTAGTCCCCCCAACTTTATGGGGCATGTGTTTATCATCCTTTTGTTGGATACCTTTTCCCAGTGTTTTGTAGGGAACAGGCCAGTGGTTCCCTGGGGAGTGTGAAATTGCAGCTTCCTGATGAAGCTGCCCAAATGGCCATGGTTATAATGTCTAGCTTCCCCCTTTGCTCTTTTTCTATTATTAATAACTAGCTAATTACAATGGTGCTGATACTGTTGTAATTAACCTAATTATTAATTAATTAACAGGAAAGAAGTAAAGGGAAGGCCAGATAATACAGACATGCCATTTGTACAGCTTTTCCAGGAAGCTGCAGGTTAACACTCTCCAGGTCTGCTCCATGCAGATCACTGAGGGAAGGGACTGTACCACAGAGGGATGCCCAGTAAGGTCTGGACAACTTGGGAAGGTGCTTGCCTGTCAGTCATACCTGGGAACAGGTCATTGGCCAGAGTGGGCATATAGGCGTGGCCAGTACAAGCATGGGAAGATTTGATACTTAAACTCCTGAACAAAAGGAGTTTCTGCCTTGCTCTCTTGGCCCTCTTGCACTCCTGGCTCTCTTGTTGCAGGGGGCATGCTCCCCTGCACTATCCCACATGGCCCACAGCCATGTGGACCACACATACAATGGACTGATGGGCTAAAATTAGCCTGATGTATTTGACTCAACTCCACCACAGAATGGAAGTTCTGGACACTGGCTCTGCTGAAGCCCCAGCTGCACCTTTTCCAGGACTGGCTTAAGGGAAATGGGACTTTGGAAACTGAGGGATATAATTTCATGGAAATGAACCTTTCTAACACATCTCATCCTCCCCATGGGGGCTTCCAGAAATGCTTATTCCAGTGGTGCCCCAAGAATCCTACTCCCACTAGCAACTGAGAAATTCCACCTGTGCAGTTCTCCTATAATAGAATCACTATCATGTTGTACACACACACACACACACACACACACACACACACACAAATACACGCACACTACAAAATATAATAGACTTATTTCTGCCTCTGGTGCCTTAGTCTTAAACATACTAAGATGTGGGCATTACTGTCCCATGGGGACACAATAAAAAGACTTTTAGAGTAAAATATAGTTTTTTACGAATGTATATGTTCTTTTCAAAATCAAAAATCCATTAGATGAATCTATTTTAAAGCCCTCAGAAAACACTTTTCCTTATCTAGAAACATACTTTGAAATACAGCATTTTGAAATATAACAATGGATACACTAGTTTTCAGAAATGATCAAAAAATATATTTACTATATGTACACATATATAAATTAATTGTGTTTCATTTATAACTACACCAAAGCTATATTTAAAATAGTATTTGTAGTTAATTAAGATTTACCACAAGTTTATACTTTTTTTTTTTCAGGATTCAACCAGATAAGAATGGGATGATAAAAGCTGATGTGAAAAGAGGAAGAGCAGCAGGACATTTCATGTCTTCTGGGCATTTACAATTGGCTCACCTTGAGAAGCAAGGCAGAGGGTGTACTTGCCCCTAAATCGCATCCATCCAAACTACTGAAAGAACAAAATCCATTTCTCTCCTGAACTTTAAAAGATCTTTGTGCTGAAGAACAGCTATATATAAAAATTTCTATCATCCAGAAAGAGGAAAATTTTCGGTCATAGTTGCAAAAACTATGTCCCTAGCAAGAAATTAATAAAGGATCAAGAATTTAAGAGAGATTGTCATCTACATAGACTAATGAACTTCATTTGAGATTAGGATTGATAAAGAGAGCAACAAGGAAAGGGTTTCCACTATTCTTAGCTGGCTAACCTCCTTAATCATGAGAATCTTAAAAATGAAGTGTGCATTAATTACTTTAAACCCATGCAAACAAATGACAATATTTTTACAGATATGAAGAAACATACGAGAATCTCTGAAATATATGTGAATATATGTGTGAATCTCTAAAATAGTAAACTAGACTTTAAGCAATTTTATAACTCATTATGTTTGTCAACTGTAGGACTGGCTAATTTGCTGAGAAATTAAAGTATCTGCAATAGCCTGAACAACAATGCTAAATAAATTTCATCTTACTGCTAGTATATTAAATCAAAATCTTAATTGTGTTTATGTCTCCATGTTATATTACACATGGAGTACCACACTTTTGTATTAAAGAAAGCATATCCTTACTTAGTCAAATGTTTTTATATTCAAAGTATTAATTATTTTTAGACACTTACATTGGTATACTTTACCACATATAAATCAGATTAATATGGAAAAATATAGAGCTCTAAGTGTACTTTTGGGAGAAAAGGACATTTTTTGACATTCAGTATTATTTTTATTAGTTTCAGCTGTACATCATAGTGGTTAGACACTTATATAATTTACAAAATGATCCTCCCAATAGTTCAAGTACTCACCTAGCACCAAAGATCGTTATTAGAATATTATTACTATATTCTGTGTGTACTGTATATCCTGTGACTATTTGTAACTAGCTATTTGTACTTCTTAATCCCTTCACCTTTTTCACTCAGCCCCCACCAAACCTCCTCCCATCTGGCAACCCTCAGTTTTAGTGCATCTATGAGTCTGGTTTTGTTTTGTTTATTTTATTCTTTAGATTCCACAAATATGTGAAATCATATGGTATTTTTGTCTTTTTCTATCTTATTTCTTTTTTTTTAAATATATCTTTATTGATTTCAGAGAGAGAAAAGGAGGGGGAGGGAGACAGAAACATCAATGATGATAAAGTCATTGATCGAGCACACAACCCAGGCATGTGCCTTACCGGGAATCGAATCCCGATCGCCTGGATCCTAGTTCGACACTCAACCGCTGAGCCACATCCAGCAGGGCTGTCTGACTTATTTCAATTTGCACAACACCCTCTAGGTCCATCCATGTTGTCACAAACGGTTAGAGTTTATAACTTTTTACATCTGAGTAATACTCCAAAATATATACCACATTTCTTTATCCACTCATCTATTGATGGCAGGTGGGCTGCTTCCATATCTTGGCTATTGTAAAAACACTGCAATGAACATAGGGGTACATATATCTCTTTGAATTAGTGTTTTGGGTTTCTTCAGATATATACGCAACTGTGGAATTTCTCAGGCATAAGGTAGTTCAATTTTTAATGTTCTAAGGAACCTCCAAAGTGGTTGCACCCATTTGCAGTCCCACCAACTGCATAAGGGTTCCCTTTTCCCCACATCCTCACCAATAGTTTTTTGTTGAATTTTTGTTGTTTGTTAATTTATTGAGGGAAAAGTAATTTATGTGGTCATTTCAAAGGCATCTAGAGGCATTCTGGTCAACAACGACGTGGTGCACAGTTGGTGTTAGGTGCCTCTCACTCGCAGAACGGGTGTGCTGGGGTGTCTCCGTTTTACATGGAGCTATTCTAAGGTTAGCCTCACTTTGGTTCCATCAGAGAAACACACACAGAGAAAGGCATTCAATTTCCTCAAAAACTCTATTAATTTTTATTGTTTTAATCCCCTGTGATATCTTTACAAATACAGAGCTGGATTTGCCTATTTAGTTTGCTTTGAAAAGCATACTAAAGATAAACTGGCAGTATTTGTATTAGACTAGCCCCTAAATAAGCTTTTCAGATTAACCAAGAACAAATATCTGTTGTATAAATGAGTTACATTTAGTAGATTGAGCTTTAGTGCTATTTTATTAATGTGTGGAGAGTTACTCCATTTTAATTTAAAAAAGAACACCTACGATTTCTCAAGATAACTACACACACATATATTAGTAATGTTTTATGGCTTATCATGCTATATTTATCTTTAAATTGTTATGTGAATATATTACATAAAATAATTGAGAACATGAGAGCAACTTTTGCAAGATTGTTATGCAAATAACCCAATTTCACAACATTTCTCAGTCACCAGAAATTTCTAACTTCAAAGGTCATAAATGGCATGAGTTAATGTCAAATGGCCTCAGGTTTATTCTTTTTTATCTAATACTAAAGTTTTAATCAGGTTTATTTCCTTGACCCCTCCTACCAATTACTATGTGTTTCTTGCTATCACTAGTTGAAGCCTTATTTCTTTTATATAGATCTTTTTTTGAGCTGCTACAATTTTATATCTCAAATAATTTAAATAATTTTTTCAGTTAAAAATATTCCATGATTGCCTTCCCGAGACTTCATTCTTTTCCTAAATTCCTATTTCACTTAATAGAATTATTTCCTCCAACAGTCTTCATTTAACTGATCTGCAAATTCCATTGATGCTCACCCTCCTAAGCCTTTACTGCTTTCTTAAATTCCTATTTTAACTCATGAAACGATTCCCTCCAAGTCGCTTCGGTTATAGGCTCTGCAAATTCCACTGATGTTCTCTGGGAAATGCTGACTCTGTCCAATTTTTAATTGCACATCTACTGTCATGATTCCCTTACTGCTCACTGATAGTGTGATGGTTAATTCTATGGATGTTCTATACAAAATATATTAACTGATGGGCTATGAAATGCCCAGTTATTTGGTTAAACCTTTTTCTGGGTGTGTCTGTGAGGACATTTTAGGATAAGATTATTATTTGAAAAAGTAAATCAAGTAAATCAGATTGTCCTCCCTAGTGTGTGAGGCCTCATGCAATCAGTTGAAGGCCTCAATTGAACAGAAAGGTTGACTATCCCACGAGTAAGAGGAACTCCTCCTGCCTGACTGCCTTGAGCTGGGATAATCATTAGCCTTTTCCAGCTTTAAGATTCCAACCAAAACTTAAATTCTTCTTGGGTCTTAAGTCTACTGGCCTTTGGAACTTATACCATCAGCTCTCCTGAGTCTCTAGCTGGTTGACTGCAGATCTTGAGATTTCTCAGCCTCCATAATATGTGAGCCAATAACTTATAATATCTATGATCTATCTATTTATCTATATCTATCTATCACCTATCATCCATCTATCTATATATGCATTGGTTATTTTCCCCTGGAGAGCCCTGACTAATATAGCTAATATTCTACATAATCTCCCTGCCTACCATGCCCCTCTCTAATCCTTTCTCTGAACTGTGGCCTGAAATATTACCATTCACAGATTTGAATATTTTATTGCCTTGCTTGTATTTCTAGTTTGCCTTATAATTAAACACAGATATTATAACAAGAAAATATTTGGATATTGTTACAGGATAATCTATCCTTTGTTTAAATTAATTTACTGATTTATTTATTAATTTATTCAATGAATGTTTATTGCATGTTTACAATATATCATGCACTGTGCAAGACAAATAGTTATAGTTATGTACAAGGTAAAATTTCTTGAACTTACATGTGGGGAGATAATATAATAGTTAATATGTAAAACATAATTTCAGGTATTAATTTTATAAAGAAAAAAGTACACAATGAAATTGACACTATTAAAGGATTGTCATGTTAGATGAAGTTGTTAGGAAGGACTTTCATGAGAAAATGATAACTGAGCCCAAATAGGATATGACTATGTATAGGATAATTATATGACTATCAGAGGAAGGAATGATAATTCTAAGTATAGGTATATGTGGTAAAATGTCTTTTTGATTTATTAAAATAATAATACTAACCCTTTGCGGTCGTTTGTCTACTCTCAGCCACCAAAGCTTTTTTACCGTTCCGGTCGTATGTCTGCTCTCAGCCACCACAGCAAGGAACCGTACGAATCTTAACTCTATTCATTCATGTATCAGTTCATAATTTCTCTGAAAGCTCTTAATTCCAACCAGTACAACACCCATGTCCAAATTTAATATGACCACAAAGGGCTAAAGAGCAGTGAGAATTCATGATCATTACAATGCTTAGAAAAGAGTCTTTCTAGAAAAGGTGTCCTAACTGGAAAAACAAAATAAAAGTGGGATCCTTAAACTTCATACCCTCAAATCAATTTCAGGTATATTACACAGCTAAATCAGCAAGGCCATACTTAGAAGAAAATATGGGCAAGTGTTCTCATGAGGTTAGTATAGCAAACACTTAAACAAGATAAAAAGGTACCAACTCTAAACTCAGTCAGTGATAAGTTTGACTATATTAAAATTAGGGCTTATCAAAAGAAACCATCAAAATAATAGAGAAGCAAGTTTTTGAGTCTGATGATTGTGACCCATAAAAAAGTCTCATATTCAGAGTATATAAACTCTACTACAAATCAATTAGAAAACGATAATCATCCAAGAAGAAAATAAGAAGATGACTTAGATGGGCTTTCACAATGGAGAAAACCCAAATATCCAATAGCATGTGAAGGTGCTTAACTTCACAAGTAATTAGGAGAGTGAAAAGTAAGATCAGAATCTTAGGTGCCACTCTACACTCACAAAGAGTGTATGCCTGAGCAAACTAAGTGTTGGAGCGGATGTGAAGTAGAAATTGATCACATTTATTTGTATAACAGTTGAGCCCATTTCCTCAAGTTGAATACCCCATGTTTCACTAATTTAAGTCTTTATTATATAATGTACAGTACTGTATACTTATGTGTGGAGCTTAAATGTACAGAAGGCTTGTGATAGCATTTTTCATAATAACCCCAAATGGAAACAAACCAAATGTTTGGTAGAAGTATGGATCAATAATTTGTGGTATATCTATACAATGTTATAACTACGGTGAGGAAAATTTTTTAAATACATGTATCTATCCACTGTAATATGGATGAAATTTAAAAACATAATTTTGCCATCAAAAGCCAGATTAAAAGCAAAACAAAAACCACATGTGGTTTGAATATATTTACATATATTTTTAAAAAGAGAACATTAAATTTGATCGGTTTTTGATGACTAATTACGTAGGTGTTAGAATTATAAAGAAAAGCATGGACATGATTATCATAAATCTCAGAGTAATAGTAACCTCTAGGAAAGAGAAAAGAAATTGTGACCAGGAGGACACATATGGGGGCTTTCTGAGGGTGCTGGCAGTACTCTATTTCCTTAGCCCAATAATTGTTACCTGAGTATTAGTTTTATAATAATCAATTAAAAAGTACATTTATGATTTGAGGATTTTTATGTTATATTAGTAATATTACAAATTAATACTGTAATTAATATTAATATTGTGTCTCACCATGAGTGAAAGGGAGTGCCATTAGATGGCCATGAAGAGAAGAATAATATAACTTTCCATTAACTTTAGCAAAATTTATTGATCAACTGGGATGTTCTAATTGCTTGTTAAAAGTCCAGAGAGACCATTGAAATTGTAAGAATAACTACTTTAATGGTATTTACATGTGTGCATGAACATAACAGAATACATATGTAAATTATACAGTTTGCCACAAAATGCAAGATGGTATGACTGGGAGTAAACACAAGGTGGGGTTGCAATTTTAAATGGGATGATCTGGAAAAGCCTTATTGAGTAGGCGATATTTAAGCAAATACATTGAGGAATGGATGGAATTAGCCATGGAGTGTGTACAGCCAACACAAGACACTAATCAAGTACATAGAATAGTGTCCCCAAAATCCTAACTCTCAATACCTATTAAAAGTGAAATTATCTCGAAATAGAGTCTTTAGAGTAGCCATTAAATTGAGAATCTCGAACTGAGATCATCCTGGATGTAATGTGGGCCCTAAATTCAATGGCTGGTGTTTTTATAAGAGAGAGAAAAGGGAGATTTGTACTAAGACACAGGGCAGAAGACCGTGTGCAGAGGAGGCAGAGACTGGAGTTACATACCCCCCAGCTGAAGTACGCCTGGAATCACCAGAAGATGGAAGAGGCAAGGAAAGATTTTTCCCCAGCGTCTTCCAAGTGAGAGAAACCCTCAATTTTGACACGTAACTTATGGACATCTGGTCTCTAAGGTGTGAGGGGTTTTCTTTGGTTTTAAGCCACCAAGTTTTTGGTAATTTTTTTTATATCAGCCCTAGGGAACTAATACAAGGAACATACTGGAAACGTTAATGTTAATCTTCATTAGTTGTCTTGAAGAGATAAGCAAATTTTTACTATTTGCTTATCTCTCTAGATATTGCGGGTGGGGAGCATCTGACCTGTGAAAACTCATGAGTTTTTACATTACATTAAATATTGTTCTGTATATACCTAAAATCAACAAAATATGAAGCCTGAGAACACTGGAATAGTTTCTTATATATGTTTATTATTTTAATAATTAAATATGATTTTCTATAAAATTGAAAATAGAGGAAAACATGCTGAATTTGTTTCAATTTTCCATAATCTAACCTAGCAGAAATAATCATTATTATATATTCTCCTCTGTATCTTATACCCATATACTCAGAAACAGGATAGTGAATGTAAACTTTTAGTATCCTCCCTTTTAACACAACTATGAACATTTTATCATGGAATTAGCAATCTACAAAACATAATTTTAAATAGAAGCACAGTGTTTCATCCTTTGAATAAAATAGGTGATTTAGTTAATCTTTTGGTACTGAAATTTAGTTTTGTCTAGCAGTTCTCTCATATAAAAAATACTATGATGTCACTTCCATGTATAACTCGTTGTGTATATTTATCATTTCTTTGCAACGAATGCTTAGGTTGAGAATTATTTTATCAAAAGATATGACTATTTTAAAGATCTTCTTTGTTTGTTTTTTCAAATAGCTTTCCAGGAAGTTTGTATCAATGGAAACTCACCACAGGAAGAATGCGTCATAAAGCAGCATGTAGTTTTCAAGAATGGCCGTGGAGTCAGTTCAAATCCTGGTTGTGTCACATCATATTTTATTTTTGGAAATAATTGACTACTCAATTTTTTAATTTCTAAATTGTAGAAATAATACAACTAATCACAGAATAGTTTAGAGGCTTAAAAATAATTTATATAAAATATTTTAACTCAATGTCCAGTACATGAGTAATCTCTCAAAATGGGGATCCCAGGGCATGCCCAAAATATGGCTGATCTGTTCCACAAATTACTACTGTAAGTGCTTTGTGGCCTGGCTGTCCTGGCGTGGCCCTTGGTTCTACACATCTTTCCACAGCATACATTGAGAGTGATAGTCTGCTAGAAACTTAGAGTTACTCTCAGGTATGGCTGCTGCTACTCAGCTGTGATATTTTTTCCTTAGAGTTTATGCCACCTACACAATACTGGCAGAAATTCTTTCAAAGTTGTGGAATGAGGACTGTAAGCTTGCCAAGATTCCAGCGATACAGCATATCCCACATTCCTATCAGTTGCTACTTTGTGTTACCCATTTCCATATTAATCAGGTAGTAATACTGCAATCAATCCTGACATTTTCAATAATTTTTTGTATAATCCCCATCCTCTGAACCTAGTCATTTTCACAGAGTAGATACCATTCAGTACTTACTGCATGAATGAATGCCAGGAAGTGTTTTCACATATTTGGAAAACTATGACTACTGTCTGTTTTTCAATACCACATGCCATATATATGCCAAATAACTGGATGTTTGCATACATAAAAATAAGCACTTCACATAGACTGGTACATAAAGCTATATTTTTCCTGATAAATACATTCTTAGCATTAATATACTAAGGCAAAAGAAGCATCCACATTTTAAAGAAGAGTTGAAATAGTGCTTTCTGCATTCCTGAAATATTTCCCAAAGAGGTAGGAAAAGTAATACCTGATTTTAATGAGCAAATAATTACTAGATATTTCATAATATCTTATGGTTTAACCAGGATGTGTTGGATACCACATGCCTGCTCTATGATGGTGCTCTTAGCCCAACCACATTAAAAACAAACAAACAAACAAACAAAAATCCAAAGCAGCCCGGCCAGCATGGCTCAGCAGTTGAGCATAGACCTATGATCCAGATCACGGTTCGATTTCCGGTCAGGGCACATGCCGGGTTGTAGGCTCAATCCCCAGCAGGGGGCGTACAAGAGGCAGCTGATCAATGATTCTTCATTATTGATGTTTCTCTCCCTCTCCCTCTCCCTTCCTCTCTTTGAAATCAATAAAGACATAAATTTTTTAAAAATGCCTACAAAAAAAAAATCCAAAACAATTTGTCCCGTTTTGTGGTTGACTGGAAGTGGCTATAACAAAGCAGCTTAAGTGCACCTACAAGTACCAACCATTATACCTACATTAAAATCCAAACAGAATAACAGTTTTCATGTTCTTAGCAAAACAAAAGCCTCAACTTGATTTATAAACTTTTCTCCACACAACACTTATCACAATCTTAAAACACCACCCTCCTAATAACCTAGATGATATAAAAGGAAAGAAAACAAAGTGGGGGAAAAAAGAAAACTGAGCAGAAAGTGACCAAAGTCAGAATGGCTTTCACTGGATTTTTCTTAAAGGGAGTAGAGGAAAGTTAAGCAGAAGTCAGGCCTCAACAATCCTGAAGTGTATTGAATACAGTCCCCAGTGGCACTGGGCCACCTGCCTAGGAACAAACTGAAATAAACTGCTGATTAGCACACTGCGGGCAGCTCTCCCTCATGGCGGCCGCTCTCCCCACTCACTCACCCACACTCCTGTCCCACGTTCCAACAGAGTCCTCTCACAGAGCCACTCTCCCCCACACACACCACAGAGCATGCCCTGTGGAGGCAACAAAAAGCTTAAAAGGGACAGGCTGGAAGGCATTCATTCGCTCCTTATCGAAACACTGAAAGCTGTATCAAGTGGCAATGCGTGGATGAGCTGGAAGGCACCTAGGTAGCAGCATGACGCTCCTCCAGTCACAGGCCTGTCCCTGCCTGTTTCCCGAGGGCCTCTCCCGCCCTCCCTGTCCTGCGCATTCCTTACACTCACTCCCACGCGCTCTTTTCCCGTCCTGCCAACTGGATGTTACAGGCCAGCCCTCTGAACTGTATCTCTTCATGAGACATCTCATCCAGCTCTGCACTGCGAACCGCACTGCCCGCTCATTCAATAGCTGTTTATAAAGCCTTGACACCTGCCCAGGGCTAAGCTGGACTCTGGGGATGGGATACACAAAGCAGATGCAGCCCACGTTGTCACCGAGCTCACAGAGATCGATGAAGAAATGGATAGTACCTCACCTTAAATGCCATTTTTGAAGAAGAAATATAAAGTTCCATCCAATTAAAGAGGGGCTCAAATTTGCAAAATATTACATAATTGGCTCCTTCTTATCAGGAACTTTTTTTTTCTAATCAACATCAAACAACTACTATTGTGTCATACACATAATAGGTAATAAATAAATATTTGAAACAAAAGAAGCTGAAGTGTTAAGAGACTATAAAGTAAGGTAAAAGACTTGCTGTATATTAAAAGTATTATTTGTTTTATTTGTTTCTATCAAGGAAAAATGTAGAGAGTTTTAGCTGATCAGCTTAAGTCTTTTTGCTGTGTTTTGACTTTCAGCTAAGATGGTATAACAGAAATAGTTTTTTGATTTTTAAGTTATGTTTATTTGAAAATGTACATTTTTGTGTGTGCTGCACTTCAAATTTAGTATAGATTTTGCCATTGATTTTTTTTTTTTTAAGAAATGGGCTATAGGAATTTCTGTTTAAAAAGCTAAACCACATGTGTAATTGAAAATGTTGCAGAGTCTCTACTGTATCCCTCATTAGATCTTCCTTTGAATTAAAATTGAGTTTGCAGGCCTAGGTCAATACCTCCCACATGAGTAATTAGAATTGTTTGGAAAATAGGTCAGAGTTCTATAGTCCAGCTGATACCATCCATCAAAATTATGTTTTCAATTCTTTTTTATGTGTTACAAGAAATATGAGAAACAACTCTATAATGAGATTCCCACATATGAAAAATAACAAAAAAATAACCTGCTAGAAGACAGATTCTCCCAAGCCCACTTTGGTTCATTGTCTTGGTTTATATTTCTGAGCTATAATATTCAAAAATGAACAAAAGTTTATTTCTCCTTGCAGGCTGGAAACAAGATTATAGGGCTGCTGTTATAGTCCAGTCACAGAGTGGTGGGACCCTGAACTCACTGGTAATACTGGGTAGCAGAGGAAAGAGAGAGAAAATGTGAGCAGAGAGGCTCAAGAAAATTTGGTGGCTTGTAGGGCAGCGTGCAGGCCTGAGAGAAAGGAAGCTAGGAGCATGCAGCCTTGGATGTCTTGGGAAATGATGGTGTACATTACCAATATTACTGATAAACAGAAGAGAGAAGGAGGGTAAGTAGATGTTAAGTATAAATTTAGCAAAACAGAAATCGAATTTATCCATAAAGAATGCAATGCCAACATTATTTGGGGATGTGTCAGGGTACTCAAGAGCTAGGAGTAAGGGTAATTGTCTTATTCTATTTATCTGAAAGCAAGTAGGAAATAGAAGTGGACATATATAGTTATAAAACCAATCAAGTAGTCAGTTTAATGTCCATGTTAAACAGAAGGTTGTTTAATGGAGCTCCAGCAAATTGATTTCCAAAGACAAATTTTGAAGTCATGTTATAGTATCAGAGCAGAATCTAAATAGATTGTATTTCTTCTCATAAATGTCCTATTTATGATAGAAACATTTTCCTTAGATTTTTAGTTCAAGTGTGAACATGGTGCATTAACTTTGAATACACCTATAAATTTCCCCCAAATAAAATATAATTAAGAAAAAATATCTTTAAATAAAAGATTAAATTTTATCAATTCAGCAATTCATTATATGTCTTAACTGCTCTGATATATAATTATGAAATTTAAAAAATGCCAGATGTTAAGATACTGCCAAGATTGTGAGTGACTGGCTAGACATGGCCCCAGTGAATTTAGAGAAATATTAACCACTCTTCTGTGTCAGTTCTGAATGTTAGTATATATAGCGGAGCTCCGGTCTACAGAAAGTGTTACAATAGTTCCGTAAGACGTAACTTACACATCTGTGCAAGTGTGCTGAATAGAAATACCACTTTTCAATAATCTCAACCAAAACATAGATGACATTTTAAATTGACTTTTAAACATCAAACACATATTTTCTAAATTGTGTCCAATATATTTATCTTTATTTTTATTTTATCTTTGTATTGTTTATAACAAAGGAATCTATATGACAATATATATATTCTCAAAAGATAGAAGTCAACGACATAGGGGAAAATACAACTATCATATTTCAAGATAATCGTGCCATATGAATTATTTTATTTAGTTTGAAAAGTCTTGGACAAAAATTACTATTTATGAACAAAAACATTTTATTAATAAAGCGGATCATGTAACATAATCCTAAAAATCCAGTTCAACGGTTGATTTGAATTCATTATGTCCTGTGATATTTTGATAGAAAAGTCAAGTTTCTTGTGCTCCAATGCTACTCCCCTTCTATTCCCTATAGTATTCCTATAATTCTATTTTGGCCAGGATTAGTTTGTGTGTTTTTTCCCCTTGAAATGTCCCTGCAATCTCTGCAAGTGCATCAATAGATTGTCTGTGTCTGCAACTCCTATTATCTCACTGCCAGTTACTGCATCCAACCTCTCAGTCTTATCGAATGGCAACAAATAACTCTGGAAACACTGTCGCTTGCTGCCACACTTTTATGTCAGTCACACAATTAAGTTAAAGAAAAACTGTTTAAATAATCTGAAACCACCCCTAGACAGTTCTGCTCAATGGTTAGAGCATGGGCCAGTGGACTGAAGGATCCCAGGTTTGATTCTGGCCAACGGCACACACCTTGGTTGCATGGGTGTGTGAGTGTGTGTGTGTGTGTGCACGAGGCCACCAATGGATGTGCCTCTCTTACCTCTCTCTCTCTCTCCTTTCCACTCTCTCTGAAAAGCAATCGAAAAATATCCTCAGGCCCTCGTCATTTTGGCTCAGTGGTTGGAGCTTCCTCCTGCAGACTGAAGAGTTCCCGCTCCAATGCCAGTCAAGGGCACGGACCTCAGTTGCAGGCTCGATGCCCCACCTGGGTCGGAGGAGCACATGCAGGAAGCAACCAGTCAATGTGTCTCTCTCACAGACGCTGATGTTTCTCTCTCTCTCTCCAACCCCCACTCTCTCTGACAAGCAATGGAAAAATGTCCTCAGGTGAGGATTAAAAAAAAAATCTGAAACCAAATATGTCTGAACATTTTGGTAGACTCTAGTTTTACTTGATGCCTAATAAAATAAAATGATGTTTCCAATTCTAAAAGATGAATATACTTTTTTATCCCCTGCCTCTTTGTCAGTTACTTGCCAACATTCTCAATGACTTTCAACTCTAGAAGGAACAGATTCTTCAAGAGCGGAGCTGTTTAACCAAGAGGACATACAGATGACCAGCAGACATAGGAAAAGAAGCTCCCTAATCATCAGAGATGCAAATAAAAACCACAGTGAGGTGTCACCTCACACCTGTCAGAATGGCTGCCATCAATACATCAACAAAGGACAAGTATTGGCGAAGATGTGGAAATAGGGAACCCTGGTGCACTGTTGGTGGGAATGCAGACTGGTACACCACAGTGTAAGACACTATTGAGATTCCTCGAAAATTAAAAATGGAGCTGTCTTATGACCCAGCAATTCTACTTCTAGGAATATATCCAAAGAAACCAGAACACTGATTCAAAAGAATATATGCACTCCTATTTTAATTGCAGCATTATTTACAATAGCCAATATTTAGAAGCATCCCAAGTGCCCATCAATAGGTAAGTGGATAAAAAAGCTGTGGTAAAAAAGCTGTAGGTACAATGGAACACTACTCAGCTGTATAAAAGTCGGAGAAAGAAAAACGCTGTATGATTTCACTTATATATGGAATCTAATTAAAAAAATAAATTAACAAACAAAATAGAAGGACACTCAGAGAGAGAGAGAAGAGAGAACAGGCTGACAGCTGTTAGAGGGGAGTGGGAGTGGGAGTCTGAATTAAAATGTTGAAGGGATTAAGCAAAATAAAAACCAAACAAACAAACAAACACTCATTGACACAGACATCTGTAAGGTGACTACCAGAGGGAAAGGGGGTGGGGGAGGTAGAAGAGGGTGAAGGGGGGATAAGTTGTGATGGAAGGAGACTTGACTTTGGGTGGTGAACACACAATACAATAAACAGTTGATGTACTGTGGAAGTGTACACCTGAAAGTGTACACCTATATAATTTTATTAACCAATGTCATCTCAATAAATTCAATAAATTTAATAAAATAAAATGAAACTCTAATGAAAAAAATATTCTTAGAAAAGAAGTTCTTACCAAAGAAGTTCTAGATGAGGGTTCCTAACGAATCTACTTGATTAACTGAGATAGCTTAGTTCCAGCTGCCACATCCCAAAAACAAATATTCACTTAAAAAAATTTTTTAAAGCAAACAAGATAATAAAAAAAATAATTTTCTCAGGGGAAACAATTCACCCAGGCCACAGTCCTTCACTTGAATGGGAAACAGCCAACCTTCAGGAAATTCAGATCTTTTGCTTCATTTCGTGATATTCAGTCACATTTGTTGTTTTTATACAGATGATGACCTAACGCACGACATTAGCTTAAGCTAAATCCAATGTCATGAGAATTCTGTTTAACCTTTTTTCTTTTAATCCTCACTCAGGGATAGCTTTTTATTGATTTCAGAGAGAGAGGAAGGGAAATGGAGAGAGAGAGGAACATCAATGTGAGAGAGAAACATGGATCGGTTGCCTCCCACACACACCCTGACCGGGGATCAAACCTGCAACCTGAATACCTGCCCTGACAAGGAGCCAAACCCCTGCCCTTTGGTGCACTGGAAAATGGTCCACCCAATGGAGCCACACCGGCCAGGGTGGGAATTCTATTTAACTTTTTAAGAGACAATTCCTTATATAAAGATATTCTAAACTGGTTCTTAACACTCATATAAATGAGGAAAAATTCTCTGGATAATTCTTGTAACATTATCATATTTATTTCCTTAGCTCTCTAAGTAAGGAGTTGGAAAATTAAATTAAGAATAATGTTTCCTGGGCCAGTTTCTCTCAGATGTGCTGGTCACTAATCTGAACACACAAGTCAGATACTTTTTCTAGACCTTACAAATATCAGTCATAATATTTTTAAAAAATAACCACTCACTATAAATTTAGGTATGTACAGACTACAAAACACATATACTTGATCAGACAGAGCAGATGCAAGGATCCATATTTATCTCCATGGATATGTCCTAAAATTCTTATGTCTCAAAGGCTGGCATGCTCCATACTCACAAAATGCTAGATACCAACATACACAATTCTAAAGATTTCCTTTCCCAGTTGATAAGATGTTGGAAGAAGAGCAATAAAAGGGGAATCTCAAGATAATCACATAATCACTTTAGGAGAGACTCTCAGTCAGATCTAATCCTGTCTAACTGGGCCTGGAGGAATTAGCCACCTAAAATCATGTAAAAGTCAGGCTCGTTTTAGGTGTGTGAAATAACATGTGCAGACGTTTTCACCGTCTCCTTACACCACACCTGATTTGTGAATAGTTTGTTTGAATTAGCTAAAATTAGAATGCCACTGTGAGCAATTTCTTCAAATTCCTTCCTATGAGGCCTTGCGCTGTGTAGGGCTGGGCAGAGAACATGAAAAGGAAAGGCAGCAACTGCAGAGAAAACCACTGGCTTAAAGCTGTTAAATAACTTAAGCATAAGGATAGGTCATAGATACAGACAGGTAGTGCAACAAATTTATCAAATCAGTGGATAGATGATACATATATAAATCACTAGGTGGGTTGACAAATTCTCTCATATTACATATAGACATTAACCATCAAATCTTCCTTATTAAAGTGGGAAGAATGACTATAGAAAATGTATTTATTTATTCAATGACTTATTTAGTAAAAAGTCATCAGTTTCTAGGCATGTGCCGGGCCTTCTACTAGACAAAGAAATGCACTGTTGAACCAAAGGAACCAAATGTATTTTCCCAGGGACATTACACTCTCGTGAAAACAGTCCAGGAAAACAAATGGTGCACAAGCATGTGTGCAAACACACACACACCTAGTGGTGAAATGCAGATATTAAGTATGTTATATGCATAGGTACAGGTATACTAAGAGTGTGAACATATAGTTTTATTAGGCGTGTGTATATATGTGAGATTTATGTGTGCCTGTGTATAAACGTATGCACATATGTGTGATTTATATGTATAAGGCATATGAATATACATCATGATAGTATCAGGTAGTAACAATCCAATGAAGAAAAATAAAACAGGGTAAAAAAGAGAGTGAGTTTTCTGTGGGTTGAAGGTTTGCTATTTTCGATTGGAAAGTCAGAGGAAACTGTTATAATGGGATTTGATCACAGAATTCTGTAAAGGGTATTTCAGATCCTACAGGAGGCCCCTGGGTATAATGCTAAGGGCTTTGGCTTTTGTCCTGAATAACAGAGGACGTCACTGCAGAGTTTTGGGAAGAAATGTGATAATGTCTAAAAGTCCCCTGGCATCTGTGTGGAGAGTAGACTATAGCAGCAGTTTTCAACCTTTCCTTCTCATGGCACATAAGCTAATTACTAAAATGCGGCGGCACACACAAAAGTATATTTTTTGCAGATCTGACAAAAAGTAGGTATGATCTTGATTCATTCACACTGGGCGACTACTGTTAACTGCTGTCATTTTTTATTTGAGAATCTAAGGGAAGAGAGGTAAGTGCCTGATTAAATAGTCAGGGATTGCATGTTTTAAAAATTCTGGGGCACACCAGCAGAAAATCTCTGGATTACAGGGGTGAAGGGGCAAACAGGTAAACCACCTGGGGCCCACAGTGACAAATAGTGTAGCCAGGCTATGCTGGAAACTTGGGCAAAGCAGTAGCCTTATGAATTTCGTATGTGTATGTTCTTTAAAGTCCCAAATCTTCACTGTACACTGCTTTGCTATAGCACCTCCTTTGACATTATATGCATTTCCTTTCAAATGCCATTTCAAACCCTATTTCAAATCTATATACTAAGATGTTTCTCTCTATATAATTCCTTCAATTTCTAATGTTGAAATATATTATCTTTATAAACAACTGTATAAGTCGAGCTATATCTAGCCTATGATATTTTTAATTATATTATTTGTAAATGTTAAATTAACTATGTAAAAATTGATAAACAAATATGTAAGAATATTTGGAGATAAAAATAGAAAAAAAATGATCATTTTAAATTCTTCCATCTAGTTATTGTGCATGTACATATTGTGTGATTTTTGTCCACTATAAGCATAGAATTGTGTTCTGGTTCTTTATATACATACCTATACACGTATATATGCCTACTTATATTTAAATACTTTATATTTCATTTTTAAAAACACAATTTTTATTTCTAATATTTAATTATGTTTATATCATTCTCTTATTTTAAAATATTATCTTATTCACCAAATATCCACTGAATGCTTACTATAGAAAGAGCCTACTCTTGGCCCTTGATTCACAATAGTTAATAAAATTTAAAAACAAACAAATAAAAAACCTCTTCACAAACAGAGTTTATATTCCCAAGCTAGGAAAGGGCAAATGAAAAAACTGTAACCATATGTTAGACAGTGATTCTTGTCATTTAAAAATAGAACTGTATACAAAAAACTACAAATGAGGTTGAAGTAAGGTGTGGGATGGAGGTCAGAACTGGCCTTACTTATTAAAAAGGGATTTGCCATTTTTTTTTTTTTTCATTATCAAGAGCCATATGCGTCTTGATTTATAAATTTATGTCTAAAACTCTAAATTTTTTATTGGCTACATTCCTAGGAAGGGAATTAATAGGTTTAAGAGAAAGATTTTTTAAAGAATCTTTGGACACATGACAAAGAAATGCATAGAACTCTTTTAAAAACCAATTTATGCACATACCAGCAGTTTATTATTTCAATGTCCCTTGCTAACTACTAATACTTAACAAAAATTTAAAAAACGATAAATTGACTTTGTTTTCATTTGCTAATATTGGCATTTTCACTTGTGTTTTCTGAACTATCTTGATGGTCCCCCAAAGATGTTAAGTATTTCAATTTATTATTGAGTGAAAGGACAGTTGATTTCTCTGCTCACGTCTCACTTTTCTGTTATATCTTATTTTTCTATTTTTAGTCTTCACCTGAATGCCTTTTATTTTCCCCTTCTCTGGAGATTAGAATAAAGAATTTTTTTAGACTTGATTTTTTTAGAGCAGTTAGTTTTTTTAGGTTTAAAACAAAATTAAGGAGCAGGTTCAGAGATATCCCATATATAACCTGTCCCCATGCATTGCTTCCCCCCATTATCACCATCACTCACTAGAATTATATATATATATATATATATATATATATATATATATATATATATATATATATATACATATATATATATATATAAAACCAAGAATACTACTACATTGATGCAGGAACATTACTTGAAGTCCACAGTTTATCTGAAGGTTTTCTTTCGGTGTTGCACAGTTTATGGATTTCAACAAAAGTATAATGATATTGATCCCATCATTACAATATCAAATAGAGTATTTTCATTGCCCTAAAAATTCTCTATATTCATCTCTACTCCTCCCCAAGCTTTAGCAATCACTGATATTTTTATTGTCTCCATAGTTTTGTTTTTTGACTGTTACGTAGTTTGAATCATACCATTTATAGCCTTTTCCCATATCCTTCATTTTTTAAAAATTTACCTTTATTGTTGAAAGTATTACAAATGTCCCTTTTTTTTTCACCATTGACCTCCCTCTCCCCCCCAGGCCTTTACAGCACTACTGTGTGTCATGGGCTATGCATATACGCATATATGCACATAAATTCTTTAGTTAATCCCTTCCCCCCCTTCCCTCTGAGATCCTTCAGTTTGTTACATGCTTCCAGGCCTCTGGATCTATTTTGTTTGCCAGTTTATTTGTTCATTAGATTCCACATATAAGTGAGATCATGTGATACTTGCCTTTCTCTGGCTGCCTTATTTTGTTCAGCTAATAGCCTTCTTTCATTTAGTAATATGCATTTAAGTTTCCTCCATGCATGGGGGCAGCTCATTTATTTTTAGAGCTGAATAACATTCCACTGTGTTGAACTTCCCAGTTTATTTATCCATTCACCTAGTGAAGGACATCTGGGTTGCTTTCAAGTTTTGGCAATTATAAATAAGCTGCTATAATCGTGTGTGGAGATTTTGAGTGGACGGAGGTTTTCAGCTCCCTTGGGTAAACACCAAGGAATGTGATTACTGAAGGTAAGAGTAGTTTGTAAGAAACTGCCAAACTGTCTCACAAAATGACTGCACCATTGTACATTCCCATCAGCAATGAGTGAGATATGCTCGACATCCTTGACAACATTTGGTAGTGTCAGTGGTCTGTTTTTATTGATTTCAGGGAGAGGGAGGGAGAGGGAGAGAGAGAGAGAAACATCAATGATGAGTCATTGATCAGCTGTCTCCTGCATGCCCGACTGGGGATCAAGCTCGCAACCCAGGCATGTGTCCTGAAAGGGAATCGAACCGTAATCGCCTGGATCCTAGGTCGATGCTCAACCACTGAGCCAGGCTGGCTGGGCTACAGCTTTGCATTTTAAATTTAGGTCTATGCTCCATTTTGAGTTAATTTTTGTAAAGGGAGTCAAGTCTGTATTTATATCCATTTCCTTTGTATGTAGATGTCCAGTTGTTCCAATGCTATTTGCTGAAGAAACTACCTTTGTTCTGTCGCACTGTCTTTGCATCTCTATGTATGTGAGTCTACTAGTGGTTTCTCTATTCTGTTCCATTTATTAGTTATTATTTCATCCAGGCCACACTGTCTTGTTTACTGCATCTTCACTGTAAGTCTTGAAGGTGGGCTCGGTCAGTCCTGCTAATTCCTTCTTCTTCTTCAATGGTGTTGGCTACTTTGGATCTTTTGCCTCTTCATATAAACTTTAAAATCACTGTGTCAATAACTCGAAATACTTGTTGGTTTTTCATCAAAATTGCATTGGATTTATAGATCAAGCTATGAAGAACTGACATTTTGACAATATTGAGTCTTCCTATCAATGAACATGGAATCTCCATCTATTTAGTTCTTTGATTAAGTTAATCAGAGTTTTGAAGTTTTATTCATATAGATCCTATATATATTTTGTTATATTTATACCTAAGTATTTTGGGGGGATATCAATATAAATGGTATTGTATTTTTTTAGATTGTCTTTATCAAGTTGAGGAAGTTCCCCTTTATTCCTAGTTTACTGAGAGTTTTTATTATGAATGGATGCTAGATTTTATCAAGTGCTTTTTCTGCATTTATCGTTATGACCATGTGATTTTTCTTCTTTAGCCTATAGATGTGAAGTATTACATTAACTGATTTTCAAATGCTGAAGCAGCCTTGCACACCTGGGATAAATCCCACTTGGTTTTGGTGTATAATGCTTCCTATACTTGATTGGATTTGCTCATATTTCATTAAGGATTTTTGCACCTGTGTTTATGAGAGATAGTGGTCTGTAGTTTTCCCATAGCGCCTCTGTCTGGTTTTGGTATTAAAGTATCGCTGCCTTCGTAGAATGAATAGGTAAGTGTTCCCTCTCCTTATATCCTCTGAGAGAGGTTGTAGAGAATTGCTGTAGTTTCCTCCTTAAATGTTGGGAGAATGCACCAGTGAACCGGTCTGAGCCTCATACGCCCTGATTTAGGAGATTTTTAATTATTAACTCAACTCTCTGAATAGATACGGGCCTACTCAGATTGCTCATTTCTTCGTGTTAATTTCGGAAAACTGTCCCTCTCAAGGACCAGGTTCATTTGGTCTAGCTTATCAAATTTGTGGGCATAATAATATTCATAATATTCTTTTTTTATACTTTTACTGTCCTTGAAATCTGTAGTGGTGTCCTCTCTTTTCTTTCTGATATTAGTAATTTGTTTTTTCTCTCCGTCTGTCTTAAACTGATTTGAGGCTTATCAGTTTTACTATTTCAAATAACCAGCTTTTGGTTTGTCTTAGAGTGTGCAGTATACATTTACAACTAATCCAAGTCCACTTTTAAATAACATCCTGCTTCACAGGTAGTAATAATGAAGCATTCCTGATTTCTCCCTCCAACCCTTGTGTTATTACTATTTTTCATTTCACTTACATGGAAGCATATACGTCTGCATAAGCATACATAAGAAAATGCACTGTTGCTATTTTACCTTCGCTCATTCCTTCTCAGATGCTTTTACTTACTTTATGTAGATCCTAGTTTCTGACCTATATCACTTCCTTCTCCCTAAATAACTTTAACGTTTCTTTCAAGGCAAATATCCTAGCAACAAATTCCTTTATTTATTTGTTTTTTCCAAGAAAGCCTTCATATCTCCTTCCATTCTGAAGGATAATTTCACAGGATATAGAAATGTAGGCTGGTATTTTTTTTAACCCTTTAAATATTTCCCTCTGCTTATATCCTCTGAAAGAGATTGTAGAGAATTGTTATAATTTCCTCTTTCTTATATGATTTCTGAGGAGACGTCAGATGGGATTCTTATTTTTGCTAACTATTAACAAGATGGGTTTCCCCCCATTTTTCTTCTTTCAAGATTTTCCTTTATGTTTGATTTTCTGTACTTTGAATAAAATACATCTAGGTTTTGCATCATGCAATTCTGAAAATCTACTTCACATTTTCAATAGTCTATATTAGTTTAAAAATTATTTTTGAGATCTAATCTGAAAACTTATTTTACAAATACTTCAAATGAATTCCAGTAAAATAGTGACTTTTCTAAAGAAAACAACATAACTAGAGAAATCTATAATCTCCTGACATCTGGTTTACTTTGCTTTCCACTAAAAGCATACAGAATGTATTTCTCCATTTGAAAGTAAAGTAGAAACTATGAAGGAAATTATCATTTTACTTTACTTATCAGATATGTTAAATAACAAGCTCATAAACTGCCAAAGACCGCTTGCCTATTCTAGAAGCAAACTTAATTATCAATACAAAAATTAGTGTATAAAAATAGCTTCCAACACGATTTCATGTCATTCATAAAATGTGTTTGGTTTTCCTGAGATGCAACATCTTTGTGCTCACAAATATTATAGGCATTAGTACATAATATGTTCATGAAAAAAACCCGAGAAAATATTTTATTTATAATTACCAATTTTTAAAAATGTAACAGATAACCAGAATTATCATTTTCTTCTATAAAGGTATAACGCATACATTATTTGTCTCATTCCAGAGAACTGCATTTATTTTAGTGTAGAGATGTCAATCTAAAAATAAAAATAAAAACCCAATGGAGAGACAACAGTGTTTTTGAAATAAATAATTCCAATCCAGGGGCATAGATTCAGGCAGAAACCCAAATTAGGTACTGATTATGGGGTACAGGCAAGAGTTCTGTTTTTGTTTTTGTTTTTGTTTTTAAGAAAGGCAAGGGAAATAATTACATGAATAGATGGAAGGAATTTCTACTGGTGCTAATAAGATATTTTTAGCTATACATGGTTGCTTACTGATTCTAAAGCATGCCCTTGATTTTCAGTCTTTTTAGTCAGGATTTCTACTTTCCTATTAGCTTTAGAGTTATTTGGAATACAATTTTGGTTTAGCCCAAACCAAGGGTTATTTTGCCCAGTTCACACATTCTAAGCGTTCACGGAGTAAGACCGGCCAAGCAATTCTGCTGGTATGGCTGCCCTCGCTCTGTTTAAACATGACTCCAATTAGGTCAACTCTTCATAGAGACAATATCTGACTCATAGTATTAAGTACCCAATATGTACTTTAAAATCCTCTTTTGGTGACTTAATTCTTTCACTATTCCTGTCATTATGATGAATTGGAAATTTTAATATGACCTGACATATTTAGCTCAATAAAATGGGGCTTCAGTTCACTTTAAAACACCCAGTTCTTATTTGTGTTCTCATTCTAAATCTACCAGAACTAAAAGAATCGTGTTCTTAAGCTTCCTTTAAAGTATCAAGTGGTGCCTGCTGTTGGGGAAAAGATATAAATAATTACTGACTCTCTCAAAATTCTTCGTCAATATAAGGTCTGCCTGCTGAGGTTAATTTAGATTGGCATAAAGAATTTAAAAATTACCAGTGAAAGCATATCTTTCATGATATGTATTGTGAATACTCTTTGACAAGTGAGTTATGGAATCTGAAGAATGCTCCCTCATCTGGTGCCTCTTTCAGTTCCTTCAGCAAAACTTGGAAGACAGGGTCCACTTGCAAAAGAAGTAAGAAGTACTAAGAATTTTAAGTAAATATTTTCAATCTGAAGAATGTATTGGAATTCAATTGCTGAACAAAATTGTATTTGTATATGTTTGTGTATGTGTGGAGAGACAGAGATATGGGGAGAGAAATTTACACATGTGCAGTTACATAATTCTTTAGTTACTTATATTTTATAAACACATAATATATGTATACAGTTCACCCTTGAGCAATGCAGGGTTAAGGAGCACTGACCCCCAACCCTGACAAAAATGTGCATATAACTTTTGATTCCCAGAAAGTTAACTATGTATAGCCTACTGTTGACCAGAAGCCTTACTGCTCACATACAGAGTAGATTAATAGATATTTCGTATGTCATATGTATTACATCTCTACTTTTAGAATATCGTAAGGAAAAGAAAATACATTCAGAGTCATTTATTGAAACAATCCATGTATAAGTGGAACCATGCATTTTAAACCCTGTTGTTTAAGGATCAATTGTATGTACAAAAGTGGAGACAATCATTTGTTAATTTTCCTCAGGATCAAGTATAAGCAGAGGGGGACTATTTGATTTTCGTCCACATTATTTATTAACTGGCCTATTCACTAACTTTGAATTGTTAGTTTGTTTCTTTAATTTGTGATGCTCACTTTAATTTAAATTGAGTTGTCCTGTTAGCCAATCAAAAAAGAATCTCCTGGTTATCAAACGTGACATCAGTATTACATAATACTTTTTCCATCTTTATATCAATATTTCATAACATGAGTTAAATTAACTAAACTTTTATAGATAAATTATTAGAATAAATTAATTTAATAACAGAACAGAATTACTATTTGAGAGTTAAAAACTTAATATTGTACCTTACATATTATTAAATGTTTAAAATATAACATAGAATTCCCAGATTATCTTTTAAAATGCAATTAATATTGTCAATAATTAAATAAATGACATGTAAAACAAATAATATGAGAATTCTGGTAATGCCTGAGCAAGAAATATAAGTAAAAATGAACTTTGATATAAAAATAGAAATAAAAACACAAGACACTTAAAAATAACCAAAATACCCCATTAGAACGTGTACTAACATATTTGAACAGAATATTTATCAGCAATTGCTTGATGAAAGAATATCAGAATATGAACAAAAGAAAATGAATTAAAGTGTGTGTTGAGAATCAGGTAAAGGCCACATATAAGTATAAATACCATTTATAAAGATATTCTGCATGCTTCATATATGTTAGTGTTCCTAGGATTGTTATTTATAGTATACAGAATCAACTCTATACTAGTTTACACTCAGAATGTTGGTTAAGTATTAAAACTACTTTGAAAGTTACTGCTTGAAATGGAAGACCATAAATAAGCAAACAATGTAATGATTTTTTAAGCTTCAAAGAATTGCTTGTTTATATGATTCTCGAACTAGACTGCTTGTAAATTTTTATTGCATTATCATATTCTACTGGTTGAAGAATACTTATGAATTTAAAGGTGATGGTGAGGCAGGATGGCAGGAAGCTAGGAAAATTCCTTGAGGAGTGGAATAAGAGAAACTGAAACAAAATAATTAAACAAGGCCAAACAATTTGAGCAACTTACAGTCAGTTAATAAATCACAAGGTTTTCTCTTCCCTAACTAAGGACACTTAGGAGCAAATAGTTTTTACATTCCAGACCTGCTGGCACAGACTGGCCTCAGTCCTCCTAACCCTCTTTGATGATGTTCTTTGGTGGGGGAAAAAAACACTAACCAGAAAATAACCCTGATCCATCTATGCACATATTTCGATGATTCGACATATAGAAGGAAGGATACACCTGAAAACCTAATAAATATTTTGTTAAAACCCTCCCCTAGGATTCCTGCCAGCTAAAGGAAGAGAAAAAGTCTCAAGACAAAGGACTGAGGTGTGCTCTCACTGGAGCTCTCCCATGACTTGTATCTCTGCTCTCTGTTTTCTAAACTCTAAGGGTTCCCATGAGACTTGCAACCAGGGGAGCAGCAGGCAGTGGCAGTTCATCCCAGGCAAAACCGCTGAGCCTGTCTCCAAGGCCGCCTTTTTCTCTAACAGCAGCTCACCTTGGCTCACTTCTGTCACTTCGACTTTTATTTCTCAGTGAGCCAAAGCTGGCCCCACCTAGGCTCTCTCCTATGGCTTCTTCTACCTTAAGCCCTTCCTTTGTTCCACTCTCCCCAGCTTTAATATATGTACTCTCAAAATCACCTGAACTCTTATTGTGAAATCTTTCCTGCACAAAGTCAACAACCCACATGCTACCAACAGGCTGGAGGCAGACCAGCTTTGGGTCCAGACCCCATCTGGTAACAACATGTCATTTTCTTTTGTGTTTTGTTAAACATGTACAGATAGAGTTCAAATTCTGTTTAAATTTATCTTTTTGAAGTACAGTTATTACTTGTAATATTTTAACCCATTTACAATAGCATAAAAAAAAATTAGGAATAAATTTAACCAAGAAGGTGAAAGATCTCTATACTGAAAACTGTAAGACATTGATTTAAAAAAAAAACAAAAAACTGAAAATGACACAAATAAAATAAAAAAATACCCTGTGTTGATGGATTAAAAGAAGAGAGATTGTTAAAATGTCCATATTACCCAAAGCCATCTATAGATTCAACACAATCCCTATCAAGATCTCAATGGCAATTTATTTAACAGAGGTAGAAAAACAATCCAAAAATTTGTATGAAACCCTGAATAGCCTAAGCAGTACTGAGAGAGAAGAGCAATGCTGGAGGTATCACACTTTCTAATTTCAAACTACATTATAAAGCTATAAGAATCAAAACAGTGTGTTACTCATATAAAAACAGATACAGAGCAGTGGAACGGAACCAAGAACTCATAAATAAACCCATTCATATACAATCAACAAATATTTGATAATGGAATCAAGAATACTCAATGGGGAAACAATAATCTCTTTAATAAATGGTGCTGGGGAAATTGTATAATCACATACAAAAGAATAAGAGAAGACCCCTATATTATACCACTCACAAAAATGAATTCTAATTGTATTAAAGGCATAAATGCAAGAACTGAAAGGATAAAACACCTAGAAGAAAACGTAAGAAAAAGCACCATGATACGGGTCTTGGTATTATGATCCTAAAGCACAAACAACAAAATAAAAAATGAACAAGTGTGACTACATCAAGCTAAAAAGCTTCTGCAAAGTATAAGAAACAATCAATGAAATAAAAAAGCAACAAATAGAATGAGAGAAAAAAATGCAAATCATATATGTGATAAGGGATTAATATTCAAAACGTAAATAACTAATACAACAATAGCAAAATAATAATAATTCAATTTAAAAATGTGCAAAGGACTTGAGTAGATATTTTTTCTGAAGAAGATATTCATATGGTGGAAGGGTACATGCAACGGTCACCAACACCACTAATCATCAGGGAAATGCAAATCAAAATAACGAGATCTCCCTTCGTCATTCAGAATGGCTATTACCAAAAAGACGGGAAGTAACGTGACGCCGAGGACACGGAGAAAAGGGAACGCGGTGCGATTTCCTCTGCCTGTGGGAGTGTAAATGGTGCTGCCGCTGTGGAGACAGCACAGAGGGTCCTGAAAATTAAAAACAGAACTACCACATGTTCCAGCAATTTCACTCCAGGGTATATATCCAAAAGAAATAAAATCAATGTGCTGAGGAGATAGCTCCACCCCTATATTCATGGCATTATTTTTAAGAGCCAAGACAGGAATATCGGACAACGCGCCTAGACCTTTGGGGCGCTATGCTAAATGAAATAAGTCAGAGAACGACAAATACCGGAGGAGCTCATTTATATGTGGAATCTAAAACAACAACAAGCAAACAAGCAAACAAAACCGAAACTCACCGCTTCCCGAGGCTCAGGCGCTGGAAAGAGGAGCTGCGCGGGCGCCAGCAGGCCGCAGGGCCGCGGAAAGGAAGGGGGCTGGGGCTGCGGGAGGGCGGCCGGCACAGCGCGGGGTCAGCGCGGGGTCAGCGCGGGGTCAGCGCGGGGTCAGCGCGGGGTCAGCGCGGGGTCAGCGCGGGGTCAGCGCGGGGTCAGCGCGGGGTCAGCGCGGGGTCAGCGCGGGGTCAGCGCGGGGTCAGCGCGGGGTCAGCGCGGGGTCAGCGCGGGGTCAGCGCGGGCGTAGGCGGTGCCTGGGGAGCAGCCCGTGCACCTGGGGAGCAGCCCGTGGCACCCGGGGAGCAGCGCGTGGCACCCGGGCGTCTCGGGGCGCAGCACGTCCTCGATGAGTTTCTGAGGACACAGGCGCAGACCTAGGGCCGCCGGCCAGTGGCCTCCTGCCGACTCTGCAGTGTGCCCTGGAAGGAGAAGGGAGGGGGCCTTTAAGGAGCAGCCCTCACCCCGAAGAGCCCGACACCCGCGGCCAGCGGCTCAGCCCCGGAGCGTCCTGCCACCGGCGGGCCCGCCTCCCCGCAGCTCCCGGGTGGGACTGAGCGCCAGGGTGTGTCAATGGAGCGGAAACCAGGGAGCCACATTTTCACGAAAGGCTCAATTTGTGTTAAAGATACGGGAGAGAAGGAAGAGAAAAGGTTAAAAGCCTACTCTAAGGGAAAATGACTTCATCTTTAGGATAACCTTTAGTATATTTTCATGAAGAAAACACACGATCGCGTCACAAAGTCCGTGCCCTGCTGCGTGTGCACGCGGCGCCCAGAGAAAGACGGTGCCGTGGCGGAACGGCCGCGCTCCGGGACGCCCGCCGCCGGTGCGCACAGGAAGGCCCTCGGCGTCCTCGCCCTTCAGGGAAATGCAAACTAACATCACAGCAGCCCATCTGCACTCACTCCAGCAGGACTGACATGAAAACTATAATCCCAAGGTACTTTGTAAACCAGGGGAGCAATCAGAGCTTTCAGACATTTCTGGTAGAAGCACAAATTGAAATGAGCTCTTCAGAAAACCGCTTTGAATGATCTAGGGTGAACTCACAGTTCTTATGCCACACCCACCCACACACGCAGGTGCACACACACAACTTAAATATACTCTCTGAAATACATGCAGAAGAATGTTATGCCGGCACAATGTGGGATAGCCAAAAATCGGAATTTTCCAAAATGCTAGTCAAGGACAAAGTGCATAAATGGGGGCATCATATAATAGATTACTATGAAGCAATGGAAATAAGCAAATTGTTGATATTGACATCAGCATTTATGAATATTATATAATAAAAAAGACAGGCACAAAAGATTACTGTTTGATTTCACTTATATAACGTTAAAAAAGAAGGAAAATCTATTTGATGGTAGAAGTGAAAATAGTGGCTACCTTTGGGGAGGCTAGGGGCTGAGAAAGGGAACAAGGGGCACTTCTGGGATGTCGGTAAGCAATGTTCTGGGGGGGGGGTGTGTTTTAATCTCAGTGATTTCATGAGTGTAGTCACTTCTGAAACTCATCAAGTTATGACTTTATGATTTCTGTATTTATTTATACTCATATTTTATAATTGAAATGATATCTGTATCACAAAACCCTATTTCAATGTAAAACTGACAAACTATACAGAGAGACTAAGAAAATAATTATTTGAAAAGCAAATAAGTATAGTGTGTTCTGTGTCACCTGTAACTCATAGTTTTAAAAATCAGATCAATTTCTCAACATAAATTTCTTACCACAGAGTCGAATACTTGTTGGGTGTCCTAACTACATTAGAGATTAACCGATTAGGGGAATAATAAAACGTGGAGAATAGAATTATTTTAATAATTATAATAATGTTGATTTAAACTCGTTGCCTCACATAAGCATGGAATATAGGCATACCATGAACTTGGATATGGTTTAAGGATTTTTGTAAATACTCTGCTGTTCTGTATTCTTAGAAAAACAGTAGGGTCAAGATTTCCTGTATATTAGAAGAACCAAATATTTTAAATTCCTCGTCAGACTATATATTTAATTAACCTTTAAATCAGACATAGCACTTGTTAATTCTGAGAAAGTTAGCTTTTACTATTTTCACTTACAAAACAACCAAGTATTATATAGCTAGCGTTAAATGGCAACATTGGATATTTCATACAATCTCTATGAACCCATTTAATCTGTGAGGCTTTGAGAAATGGGGGTGGCAGTAGTTAAAACGACTTTTATAACTACACAGGATTCTGTGTCATGAAGTTACAGAGCAAAGATAAACAATGTTTTTACAGAATCCTAAAATGCAGACTCCCAATTTTCATTCTTTCCATGCTTCAAAAACATCCATTCAAATACATAATGCTTTTTTCTAAGTTAAATGCCTTCCCACTATTCATGAAAGAGATTTAGCAGCATAAACTAGAATGCATAAATTAGTTTGTGATTTATGTATAGTACAAAATAGCAAATGTTTTCTAAATTAGGCCACTAGTTTCTAATGTAAATATATTAAAATGCTGAAAAAAATCAATTTTATTCAGTGCAATGGGAAGAACAGTGTTACTATATTTTTATACAATTTTTTATGACTCAAAGAATAAATAATTCTGTAGAAAGCTATACCATCTGAAAAGATAATAAGTTATGCCTTTTTTTTCCATTGATTTCAGAGAGAGGAAGGGAGAGAGAGAGAGAAACATCAACAATGAGAGGGAGTCATTGATGGGCAGAACTGTGACCTCCTGGTTTATGGGTCAACGCTCAACCACTGAGCCATGGTGGCTGGGCTATGTCTTCTTTTTCTATATTGCAATTAAGTGTGGCCAAAAATGTATATTTTACTCAAAATATGGTAGAAATTATCATACTAAGGTATAAGTACATGCTTAGCTAAGTTAGTGATTTTTTTTATGAATGCATAACATGGGTGTTATTATCTGTCACAGGCACAGGACTTAATCTTGTGGGGTTTTTCCTGTTAAAATATCCTAAGCAAATGATAAAGAGACCCTGGCATTATAAAGTGTTTTCTACTTATCAGGCACTGGGATATACTTCATATAATTAAATGTTGTTTATTCTGTATAACAATCTTACAATGAGAAGCTGATATTCAGAAGAAAAACATCAGAATCCAAACATCACATTAATAATATAGAACTATTTCTGAGCCTATTGATTCTCTTTTCTAAGTCTATTGATCTGCATGTTTATTCTTAGGCCAATAGACTGCCATCTAACTTTATGCCAGCACTTTAGTATGAATGTGTCTTAGCATAGTGAGGACTTAGTATGGGAAGTTCGCATGGAATATTGGGGAAAAGTCTGAAGTCTGTAGTCAGACGGACAATAGTTTAACACCTCAGCTCTGTCAGTTTCTAGATGAATGATGTTCTGATTGTGACACCCCTCCCCTGAATTGCTGTTCAAAGGTATGTTGTTAGGAAAGTTTATATCAAAACTATACTTTGAATGTATTCAATTGAAAAAAAGAAATACAGCTATATTCACATAGATAATTTAAAGAAACACATGAATTCAAGAGGAAAGGATTGTCTTTACAGCAAATTAAAAACAAAAGAAGAGCCATGAGGAAAAAAGGATTTTGTGACACCATAAAAGTTATCTCAGAATTGACCAGAGTCTTAATTTAAGACCTAAAATTATACAACTCCTAAAAGAAAATGTAAGAGAAAACCTTTGGGATCTTGGGTTTGGGAGAGAACTTCTTAGACTGTATACAGAAATAATAAAACATAAAAGAAAAGGAGTAAATTGAGCTAAGCCAAAATAAAAAGTGTTTCTTTCTTAAAAGGTAATATTAGAAAAATAAAAATGAAAACCACAAATTGGGTGAAAATATTTGCAAAACATACAGATGATAAATTACTTTTTCTAGGTATAGGTATATAAAAAGGTATCACAACCCTAAAAGTGAATGAACTACTATATATATATATGTATGTATGTATATATATACACACACATATATATATGTGTAATTGCATACACACTTTACCTGAGTTAAAAAAAAAAAAAAAGCCAATAGTATATAATAGGATAGGCAAAGATGCTTATTATCATTTGTCAATGGAAACATGCAAATTACAACCATATCTACAGTAAAATGACCACAAAACAAAACAAAACAGAAGCCTAACAATACCAAGTATTAGCCATGATTTAAAGCTACTCAAACTCTCACACATTTCTTTTTTATAAATATATTTGACATACCTATTGTGTTAGTTTAAGTTGATATGAGTGTTACTTGACATATTTATATATTTCAGTATGAATGCCAAGGTAGCAACATTTCTCACATAATTGCAACATAGCATTATTGTCTATATTCATTAGGTTATGCACTAGGTCTCTGTGACGATTCTTATACATTTCCAATGAGAATTAAAAACGGGATAGCCACTTTGGAAAACTGTGTGGTAGTTTCTTATAAAGTTAAACATATTTCCAACCAGCGATCTCAAAAGCCCTTTCAAAAAAAAAAGGAAAACATATGATGACAAAAAGATTTGTACTTTATTGTATATATCAGCTTTATTCATAATCACCCAAAACTGGAATCAACAAAGTGTTCCATCAACTTTTGACCAAGTAATTAAATTTAATAGATTAGCAACAAATTTCTCATACATGTATTATCAACTTGAAATAATCTCAGATGCCAAACACATAAAATTACATGTTGTATGGTTCTATCTATGTGATTTGTACTATAAAACTACAGTGAAAGAAAGCAGGACTGTGGTTGTGAGGAGCTGACTATGTGGAGGGAAAATTGACTATAACTGAGCATGATGAAACTTCATGAACATGTTCATATCATGACTGTCACGGTGTTTATATAACTGTATACATCTGTCAAAACTCATCAAATTATGTACTTCAAATTGGCAAATTTTACTGTAGGTAAAAGTATGCCTCTATAATAATGAACAGAACAAATAAGGGTGAAAATCATTATTGCCTATGGCTCAAAACACTGTTAAGTTCAACCTCCTACAGACTAAAATTTTCTGAAAGGGCCACGTCCTGGAGAGAAGGGAAAAAAAAACAGGAATAGCTTCTCTTTTATGCGTCAGAGACTAACATAGTAATTATTTTAATATATAAAGTATCTACATACAGGGAAAGTCAGAGAAACAAACCATTTTCAGTGAAGTATAAAATTTTTTTTTTTAATTTCTAATTTCATGTCTAAATAAATAGTGTTCATAAAATGATGGACATAGGGACATTTTTAACCTAAGAAATTGTTGCTATGAGATGGTTTCGATAAGAAATAAAAAAAAAAAAAAAAACTTCTAGTGTCAGAGGATGCCCCTACAGCTTGAGCTTTTTCCTATAATTTTAAAATATTGTGCATCCTAATTTATTCTAATGAGTAATTACTGCATATTTTCAATTATACTTCTGACAAAATGCTGAACTACATATTATAAAAGAAACTCCTGTTAAAATGCAATTGGAATATGAATATTCTACAGCACGCTAGTAAATGTATTGCTGTGGCATAGGAAAATGAAGAAAATCGCAGAAAAAGGAGTGAGGGGTGAGAAGGGAGAGGCAGTGAGGGAGCATAGAAAGAAGAAAGGGAACAAGAGGACGAGGGAACAGGAGGGGGAGTGGGGGAGGAAGGTCGAGGAGGAGAAACAGTCACCATGAAAGTGAGGGAGCAATAAACAAACAATTGGGGACTGTATCCAGGTGCAAATGCTGAGAACCAAAACTAGAGCTTTAGAGTATTACAGGTGGCCTGCGTTTCCCACACATAAAAAACTAGGAACCTGAAGCAACATCGCATACCCAGGGCCAGCAGGGAGGTCACAGAGAAGGCAGGGCTGTGTAGCCCTCCCCGTTGCTTACCCAGCTCACGCACTTGGCCCAGGCAGGAACTGGACAGCTTTGGTGAATGGCGGTGGATTATCCAAACAGGTGGTGACTCCAATTACAGCTGCTGTTCCAGACTTTGTCTCTGTTATGGAGCAAATCAACATAGCCCTAGCACATGGCATGCAACTAATGAGCTGGCATGCTTTTTCATCTGTGCCATTTAGCGTAGACAACCAGAAGCAGTTTGGGTGGAAAGCAGAAATGTGTCATTGTCTTACTGAGGGCCATGCCAACTCTTTTTTGGTCACCATCCAGCCTGGAGTGAATCGCTTGTTTTATTATCTCACAGGACATCCTGGCTTCATGGATGACCTCATGCCAGATGACCTTACAGAGAGGAAGTAGCGAAAGGCCACTGGATACCACCTGCACGATGACATGAAACACGCCTCACCAAATTCAGAGACTTCTGTGAATCCAGTCATTGGTCTAAGTCACATTGAGATATCCTCTCATGATGAAAATTATGATAATGGTTCCAGAATTCAGTAAACCTACTTAAAATCATGAACATACACTCCAAATGGAGGAAATTTATGATATATAAATTAGACCAAAATAAAGTTATATAAAAACAATCCCCTCAGAGCAAAAAATGAACACTGTGACACCTTTCACTAAGAAAGAGTCACTACACTTACTGGGCCTCTATGGAATTGCAGGCAACATATATAAGGTCACTTTACTATGTGATGTTGAATATTTTGCAAGAGTCAGTCCATAAGGCTAACAGCTTGGGGGCGGGGCTGAGAATAAGAGACAGTTCTGAAGGGGACCCAACTCACAGTGCAAGAAGTCCTACCCTTTGGGCCTGTGACCTTGAAGATACGAGTGTCTGTATCAGAGTGTGATGTAATGTGGAGCCTACACTAATGTCAATAGGAGAATTACAACACAGAGCCTTAGAGGATTCTTTTCCAGACAACTGTTCTTTTGGAAAACAGCTGCTAATGTGCAGTGTTTTGGACACTGAACACCTGACCATGGAACCCACACTGGCCACGCTGAATGAAGGGCCATCCATGAACTGGGCAGTTGCTAAACCATCAAGCTGCACAGTTGGGTTCACACAGGAGCACTGCCTGCTTGAAGATTACTCACACATGCGATTGAGCTGGAATATCGTGAGGACACAAGGCAGTTTCATGACAAGGCTCAGCTTCCATAGCACTCGCCTGTGCCGCATTGACATTTCCTTCTTTATATAGTTGTATATGCTAAGAATACCTAGGCTGAACGATACAGAGGTTAATACCACGAAGTAAGACGGCAGGAAAAAGAACAAGCACATCACTCAGCAAAAGGAAGGTAAACAGTCTAAATTCACTATCTCAGAAGCACATATTTTCATATTGGATATAAGAAAAATACCTAGCTAAATGCTTTTCAAAAATTGCACACAACAAATATAAAATTCATGGGAAGAATAAAAATAAAGGGAGTAGAAATAATTTTTTTAAGTCAGGATTATGTCTACCCCTGAGCTATTAATAATAATAATATTGACCAACTATGGTTAATATCAGGCAAATATATTTTAATTTTTCAAAGTTATTAGGAGGAGAAGCAGCATATAATGATAAAAGTCTGTTTCCGTGACATTTTAAACATTATAAATGATCATGCTCTAATAATATAACCTAGACATGAGTAATGTCATGATTTATGAAAATACAAGGGGTATAATTCCCTAACCTGTTTCACATTGGAATCAACCTCTCTCACTTACAGTAAGTAATATAAATAAGGTAAGCTCCCTGAAGTCAGAGATGTTTGTCTCTCTCTTAATCATACCCTCGTTTGTCTTAGTCCAAACGGGTTGCTGTAATGAAGCACCACAGACTGGGAAGTTTAAAATGAAAGAAATTATTTCTCACGGTTCTGGAGCCTGGAAGCCTAAGATCATCAGGGTGGCAGGGTGGTAAAGTGAGGCGCAGTTTCAGGTGGCAAACTTCCTGCTGTCATCCTCAGGTGGCAGAAAGGGCTAGAGGGTCCTGTGGGGTCTTTTTTATAACAGCATTGATCTCATTCAGGAGGGTTCCACCCTCCTGATTTAATCTCCTTCCAAAGGCCCTACCTCCGAATACTATCATCTTTGGGGGTTAGGATTTTAACATGAATTTTGGTGAGGCACATTCTGATTTTAACATATGAATTTTGAGGGTACATCATTTAATAAATACCAAGAAAGTACTCAATAAATATTTGTTGAATTAGTGGATTATTGATAGGCCCAAAAGCCAAAAATATTAGTAAAAATATAAAATATAAAAAATAAGCTTGATTTAATGGACATATCTTGATTCCTGCATCCCATTATGAGGGAGTAAATAATCTTGGCAAATAAAATAAAAATAAAATATTTAGAAAAAGCTGGTCATTAAGCACATCCTTGAAAGAGATTTTCAAAATCGACATCACACAGACTCCATGAACTTAAAATCATGCAATTAATTTAGAAATAAATGACATGATAAATGTAAAACTTAAGTGCTAAAATCAATATTCACTTGTAAATAATTCAGAAATCAAAAGTGAAGAGATTTTAAAGTATATGGAAATTAACATTATGCTAAAAAATACATAAAAATTAAAGTATATAGCATTCACTATAAGAAGTAAAATAAAGAACAACAGAAAAAGTGCCAGAAAATTAAAAAGAGAAAAAACAAAAAAAGGTATAAAAACAAAGGTAGAATTGATATTGTCAACAGAAATAATAGATTCTTTGAGAATGCTAATTAAAGAAAACAAAATAAAACACAAGGTGCAAGTGAGAATCATTAGCAATAAATAAGGGTACATAATTAGTATAAAAAAATTTAGAATTGAATCCCAAGAATGTTGTAGACATGTATGTGAAAATTTAAAGGAAATAAGAATTCTAGGGAAATCTGACTCACAAGACTGATTTGAGAAAAAATAAATATCAAAATATTCTCAGTATCTTAAAAAATAAAATGTACTGGTAATTAAAAACTGCTCAAAGACAACAACAACAACAACAAAAATAATATAGGTCAAAACTTTTTAAAGACTTTTATTAAACTTTCAAGAAACATCATTCCAAGACTTATAGAAAATTTTAGTAAACAGAGAGAACATTCATGCACTTTTTCAATTTGAGGGCACTATGAGCATAGTTGTAATAACCCTAAATAAAAGTTTTGAAACGAAATGCTCTAAAATATATATCCTGAGTACCAGATCATTGAGGTTAGAGTCATTTTTAAGAACTAGGAGATATTCTAATATTAAAAAAACATTTATATAATTCAATATTAACAGATTAATAAAGAAAAATATTATGCTAACTAAAAATGTGCAATTAAAATATTTAAAGAAATCAACACCTCTTCATTTTTAGAAAAAATCTTAATAAAGACAGGAAAACTTGTTAAACTTGATAAAGTGTATTTATAAAGAAACCTTAGCTGATATCATGATGATAAAGTGTTAGAATAATGTCCCTTAACAATCAACAAGACACGTCTACTGAATATCATATTTGTGACACTCACTAATGCTATAAGAGAGAAAACAAATAATAGATACAAAATTGAAATGAAACACAAATGGTGTGATTATTTACAAAGAGCAATGTCTACTTGGAAAATGTAGAGAATCTCCATAAAGGTAATTACAATTAATGATATAATCCACTTAGGCAGATAGATATAACATCAATTAAAATAATAACTGCAGTCTAGTCACAAGTAGAAAATAAAACTTTTGAAATATTTTTGGAAGACCTAATGGAATGAAGATATAATGTTCATAGATAGGTTCTTCCCAATTTCATCAAGACTTTTTAGGAAATTTGATAATTTGCCTCTAAAACTTCCATCAAAGATAAAATGCATAAGAATGGCCAAGATATTGCTGAAGTTTCCCGATGTGTTGTGTCCATCTCTTCCCAAAAGCAAGACTTAAGACAAGGTGGCACTGACACAGCGATAAACAGATCAACCAAGAGAAAGGAAGAGAGAGTCCAGATGGAGCCCATAAGTATGGAAACCTAATGAGTGAAAAACCCATGTTACACACCACAGGGAAAAATAAGACACTGTGTAATAGAGATTATAACGATACACTATTTATTACTCATATTCCTTGTGAAAATGCATCTTAACCTTCTCTGTTACACAAAAAAACATTTCGTGCCAACACATGTAGTGCAAACACTAAATGTGAATGTCAAAATGTCACACTTTACAATAATAAATTAGAAAAGAATAGTATAGAAATAAACAAGATTTAAAAAAAACTTCTCTAATAAATACAAAGACTGATCAACTGACAACATGAACAATAAATACAAACGTATGGACATAAATGCATGAACTTCCGTTCGACCCATCAGCTTGGTACAGGCATGTGTCACCCGCAGTTCAGTTGACCAAAACATTGTCCACACACCAAATGGCAAAACAACCACTGCAGGCAGCAAGAGCACAGACCGCACAGAAGCAGAAACATGAACTTTGAGAGGACCGCGTGCTGGCTACAGTCCCTTATCTTAACGTGACTTGTAGAATCAGGAAGGAAAAGATGAAGGGTGAGAGCCATGATAGGAAAGCTGTGCCATGCTTTATACTAGGTCTATGGTTAGCAAAAAAATACAGTGTCTTTCTCCTCAAAGGGCTGGGGGTTAAGAATGTCAATGATTTACTTAAACTTTGGAAATATTACAAAGAAATTTGGATAAAGCTATAGCCTACAATAGGTGGATATAATTTTTTCATTTCAAAAAAACTTTCTGCTAGGAAGCTTTAGATGCGATTTGGAAAACAATTTCATTTACATGCTCAAGGGGAAGGGATATGGAGAGGTTAAGATTTGAATGAAAGTCATTCTGCTGCAAAAAGCAAACTAGGGGGAGCGTACTGTGATGTGGGGTTAAAGTCCTTGGCCAAGTTCAGGGCCTGCAGGGCCTTGTAGAGAATGTTGGGATCTTTATATTTTGTTTGTTATTATTGTGGGTATGTTTTTTTTTTCTTCTAATTCTAAGAATACCGAGTACTGAGAAATCACTGAAGTGCTGTGTGTGTGCGTGCATATTTATGCTAACCTGGGGTAGAACGGAGAACGAAATTAAATGTGAATTTTACAAAGCTCAGTATTCAATTTATTCAAAATTTGGATTCCTTCATTTCCTTGCCAAATCCCTCCAGGAACGTAAAGGACTGTCATCTGCTGATATGACTCTTGGCACCTTTCACTCCTCTGAATGACTGGAGCGCACGCAGCTCCCCAGAGCATGGCCGGTGCCCACCTGGCAGAGAGGCCGCCCACGCTGGACCCCCGGCGGCCCCTCGGAAGCGCGCTGCGCCGTGTCCTGCTTGGTACCCTGCGTTCCAGACCCCTCTCTCCATCCGTCTCCCCGTATTTCCTCTCATCGCTTTCTTTGGGTCCCGGCCCAAATGAATTTGTCTAATTGTTGATGTTCAGATTTTTTCTCTTAATCCATCTATCTCACCACCCACTTAACTTCCTTGATTTACCTTGGCATCGTACAGAAGCAATAAAATCTGAGCTCAAATTTTAAGTACACATGTTCCTGCTATAAAGAATCTTTTTCGCTTTATACCATGTAAAAACAGACATCTTAACCTACTTCACTGTATCTTTTTTAATCATTTAAAACCAAGAATTGGAACAAAAATAACTACTGGGAATTCGCCTAAATTCATGGAAACACTTAAATTTTCTGGATCTGATTTTAACCCTAGGGCAATGCTTTTGATAGCATATGGTTTAGATTTGGCATAAGAGTGGAAGCATGCTAAAATCACTGCTTAGGGATTCACAGCACTTTAATACAGAAATGTTACAGTTAGAATTGGTCAGAAATCACAGAAGCATATTTCCAGAGAATGCTAGAAGGCATGAAATGTACTAAAGAACAGAGCAATGAAACCTCAGGACCACAATTCAGCAACCATTATTAGGTAACCTACTATATTTCAGGTAATGGATTACACATTGGGGATACAGAGACTTTGAGGTTTTGGTCCCCTATTACAATTACAGCTTTGACCTAGTTCTTTCCTCAAACAGCTCATATTATAAAGGTACAAGAGATACCTAATAATAGAATGTTAAAGTACTAGCCAAGTAATTTTGCTAAAATGACTATGAGAGTCTAGGGA
This sequence comes from Miniopterus natalensis, assembly GCF_054644295.1. Lineage (NCBI taxonomy): Eukaryota > Metazoa > Chordata > Mammalia > Chiroptera > Miniopteridae > Miniopterus > Miniopterus natalensis. The sequence continues at coordinate 169,380,208 of NC_142081.1, forward strand.
AATAAGCTATTTGCTTAGGCAGTGGGGGAGAGAAAGGGTATTACAGGTAGGTAACATTTAATCTGAGGTGGAAAAAGTAAGCAAATGTTTCTAGGACTAGGGGATGACATTTCGGGTAAATGCAGAAATAGATGCCAAAGTAGACAGATGTGAAATTGTATGGCAGGCGATATCTTTCAGGAGCACTAAAAGTTATGCACAGGCATACAATAAATGTTTTAGGAGTTTAAAAGACAGATTTTTGTCAGTTCACAAATAATACATCATAAGGATTGATGCCTGCATTAAAACATTTTAAGCCCTGATTATATAAAGGTGATCTTGGACTGAAAGGAACCCTAATTACTTTACAATCTCAAAAATACATTCTAGAGGATAATATCCTAGACCTTAGTATATTTTTATAATGTGACTGTCAGCACACAATATAAAATAAGCAGGCATACAAAGAGACAAGATATCATAATTGATAACAAGAGGAAGAATGTACAGAAGATGGAGTTATCAGATATGGGTTCTAAAGAGTAGTGTTAAATATGTTAGAAAAAACAGAAGACAGAAAATCTCCACAGTTAAGTGGAAACTATTTAAATATTTAATGAAAATTCTAGATTTGAAAAATATATTGGGAAATATATGCATTTAATAGATGGATTTAACATTGACTGGATACAATAGAAAAGATAATATGAAAACTAAAATAATAGATAAATAAGTATGCAAAACAGAAGTAAAAAGTTAGAAAAGCAGTGAAACGTGAGAAAGATGCAGAAAATATAATTTATGATCGTGAGTCCTCAAAAACAAGACCGAAGGAATGAGAAAAGCGTATGTGAAGAAATAATGGCTGAGTTTCAAAAGCACAAATGACAGCAAATTATAAAATCAAGAATTATTCAAAACTCAAGAAGTATTGGTAAAGGAAAAACCTTGCTTAGACATGTTACATAGTAAAGCTGCTAAAATGGTAAAACAACAACAAATTTTAAGCAGCCAGAGTAAGAAAGACATCTGCAGAGCAAAGAAGGCAGGACTGGTAGCTGACTTCTCAGGAAATAATGTAATTTCAGGAGATAAAGAAATAAATGTATATTTTTTCTTTTTTACAGAATTTATTGGGGTGACATTGGTTAACAACATTACACAGGTTTCAGGTGTACAGTCGATAGCACAGCATCTGCATGTTGTATGTACTGTGTGCTCAGCACCTAAAATCATGCCTCTTTCTATCACCATTTATCCTCCTACGTACCGTTAAAAATAAAACCTTAAAAAGCCCGACTTTTGCTTATAATATATTTTTCACTGGGTATAAAGTCCTAGGTTGGCAGCTATGTTTTGTCAGCTTTAAAAATATTTCTGTAGCCGGGCCGGCGTGGCTCAGTGGTTGAGCGTTGGCCTAGGATTCAGGAGGTCGTGGTTCGATTCCCGGTCAGGGCACATGCCCGGGTTGCGGGCTCGATTCCCAGTCGGGGACGTGCAGGAGGCAGCCGATCAATGACTCTCTCATCATTGATGTTTCTGTCTCTCTCTCCCTCTCCCTTCCTCTCTCTCTAAAATCAATAAAAACATTTAAAAATATACGTATTTTTGTAAAAAAATTGCTTAAAAAACCAAACAGTTAAACTAAAAACACAAACAAAAAAATGTGACTTTTTCTTCCAGCAAAATGGATGAACTTGGACTGGAGTTTCTCTCTCATCTGAAACAACCAGAAAAAAACCACCAAAATTATGAAACAATTTTTGAGATATTGGATATCAGGCAAAAAAGAACTATCCCAGAAAGACAAGAAATGAACAAGGTAAGCCATATAACTGCCACTGCTTACTGCTCTACAACAATTTCTAGGCTGGAGCATAGGGAGGTGAACAGATGCAGATCCAGGCAGATTCTCAGAGTTTAGAAGACAGTGCTGAGGATTCTGGGAAAACAATGTAACTAGAAGTTATTGGACAGAGTACCAGAAAGGATAAAACTCAGGAAGAACGTCAAATATCTGCAAAGGATCCTCTTCAAATTTTCCGCACAGCATTATTAGTTCATGCTTGTGAGAATACTACTTAATGTCAAAAATAGAAATCATCTAAAGGACTGGAAGAAACATACCTGGCACTCACACATGGTGGGTGCTTACTTTCACCAGACAGATGGGAAAATCTCACAATTTTTTGGACATCAGGATAGAGTACACAGAAGAGTCTTGCCTCAGTAGTAAGAAATAATTAGGTCAATATGAAACACTGACTGACTTCTGCCATATAAATCTTAAAAGTAGGACCTGGAAAGATCACAGTGATTCCAAATAAAATAATTGTGTCCCAAGACAACTTAAGAATATTTATAAGAATGCAGAAGTGTCTATCACTCTTGCACCCAACAACATAAAATGAACATTCTAATTAAAGATTAATAGGCATGGCAATAGATAGCAAAATGATGTTCTAAATTAGGAGAGAAATTGATGAATCAAAGTTGCTCAAGAACTAACACAGATGTTAGATATAGCAGATAAGGAGAGTAAAACAGTTATTACAACCATATTCAATGTATTAAAAGGTAAAATAGAAATGCTGAAAATAATTCTTAAAGAACCAAAAATAAAACTTAGAAATGAAAACTTAATTAACTGAGAAGAAAAATACACTGAATAAAGTAATATCAGACAAAAATTTCAGAAGATAAAAATAGTGAACTTGATTATACAGCAATAGAAACACCCAAAATTAAACACAGTAAGAAAAAAAGTAAAAATGAAGAGTATCAGTGAGCTGTGGGGAAATTTCAGTTGGTTTCATACATGAGTAATTTGATTTCTCAGATGGCGGGATAGGAAAAAAGGAGACAATAAAACATTCATTGAAAAAATAATAGCTTATGATTACTCAAATTTGGTGAAAACTATAATTTCAGATCCAAGAAGTTCAATGCAACAAAGTATAGTATCACTTGAAATGATTGATAAATTAGCATGTGTGCAATAAACCCTAAAGCAACCAATAAAAAAGAGTTTATAGTTTATAATCCAAAAGTGGGGATTAATCGGAATCATGAAAAAAACACACCTTCTCAGTACAAAAGAAGGCAGAAAAAGAAAACAAAGAACAGAACAGATAAGGCAAAAAAGAAAATGAATAGCAGGCTGATAGTCTTAGATCTAACTGCATTAACAATCACACTAAATGTAAATGGTCTAATGGTCTAAACAATTCAATTAAAAGTCAGAATGGATAATAATGAAATATCCAACTATATGTTGCCTACAAGAAACATACTTTAAACATAAAGGCATGGATTGTTTAATAATAAAATGATGTAAATATATACCGTGTTAACTTTAATTTAAAAAATGTATCTATAATTAATATATTAACAAAATTTTAAAGGAAATGGTATTGCCAGAAATGGATATTTCATTTTGATGACAAGGTCAATTCATCATTTCTTTATAGACACAAGTATCTGGCTATTTCATATTATTAGAAATGTCTGTATATTTACCTTTAATGTATATGATATCTACTTACATAAATAACTTTAATTTTATTTCCATCTTAAGTTAAGGATATACCTATGGATTTTATTTTATAATATAAATGGAGCATTATAAAATATTTGCTATTAAATATTGATGTTGGTACAAAAATATGGATGAACCTCAAAAATATGCTAATTGAAAGAAGCCAGTTAAAAAAGAGAGAGAAAAAATAATAACACATACTGTGTGATTGCAGTTATATAAAATTTGAGAAAATATAAAATTAATAAGTGAAAGAGAGTGGACCTAAAAATGTAGTTTGAGAAAAGCAAAAAAGGCAAATCAGGACTGACTGCAGTGGAATACAAGAGTACTTTTCCTGGTGCTGTGAAAGTTCTATATCATGTTGTGATGGTTGGAGAGATATAGTATACATATATTTATCAAAACTCATTGACCTATATGCTTAAAGTATTTCCATTTTATTTTAGGTAAGTTATATATCAATAAAATTTATTAAAACACAATAGAATACATAAAAGGTGTTGGTTCTCACAAATTTGAGAGCTGTTAAGTCTTTATCTCAAGCACTTATTGAACTTACTAATTCCTCTCATCTATGTTCACCGTCACTAGAAGTTGGTGGAAACAACAAATTCTTTATCTTTTTTTAAAAAATAACATAATTTATGTCATTACCCAGCAATATACAGCTAAACAACCCAAATGGCATATCAAGGTGTTTTGCTAAGCAAGTATGTCTCTGGATTAAGAAAACTCTGTCATACGATTTAAAATAGAAATGTTTTGCCCCCAATGATATAAAATGAATTGCAAAAAATAATAAAAGTTGTTCTAAGAGATTTGGGGGTTTGTTCTTTATATATCCATTCAGAGAGGTGGAAATATATTTATTCACTGTCACAGAAGAATGTGATGACAGAACACTGGTAGAGTACAAAAGTTGAGGAGTTTTCTGCTTTAATGACATGAGAAGGTTTCCCTTTTCCCCACCCCTCATTGTAATCAGTAGATTTTCAAGACGGTTGTCAGAACAAGAAGGAGAGACTGCATGTTCAGAATGCTGCACATGTATTCATAGAGGTCTTTATTCGCTCAGACGCTTTCAGCGCAGCAGTGTTCCTTTCTAGATTGAACTTCTCAAGGAGATGATTATAAAATCAGGAAACAATGTCCCAGGTTTGCAGCAGGGCATTTGCAAGAACTGTTGAATATCTATGATTAAAAATAATTGCAAAATATCCCAGAATGATTGCTGAGTCAAGCTGTGCTGTAGCTGTCACCAAGTTACCACACATTGCAGATTAGTGTATGAATACTTAGATTTTACTCAAATTATGCTTGTGGGGAAGATTATATATATTTTATTAATGTTATGATGAGTGAATTCTGACACCCCAAATACAATTTGACTTTTATTAATAATAATATAAAATGTTAGCTACATTCTTTGCTAATAGTCAATAGGTCAACAAGGGAAGCTCATTTTTAGGCCAACAATCTGAAGCATGTGGATGCACTCTCAGTAAGGGCTGATAGTGTTTTGGAAAACACCATGCACTTGGAGGATAGGGCATCTCCATGCTTTTTGTCTTTAAGACTGCTTTCTAGCAGAATTTAAGAGATTCTGGGATGCAACTTATAGTATCTAAGATGTTAAGATCCTAAGTTAACTTTTAGGTTTCATTATTTGTTAGCATAAACCACTGAGTGGAAAGACAATGCTTAGCACATGCGCTCAAATGTTTTTATGTTGATAGTATCAAGGGATAAGTGTTACACATATATGCTTAAACCTGCGATATAGATTCCATTACACCTAATTATGCTTCACATGTTCTCTTAATGCCTAATGTATCTGATATATATAAAGTTAAAGATATTATATTTTTATATGTGTGTATAATAATACATCTTGTGTAAGTTTTAAATCTCTTCTTATTCTTTGAATAAAAGTTACTTTAAGGATAAAACTCAATAAACAGGGTAGCAGGAGTGGGAAATTAAAATTTATTTACTTTAAGTATATTAGTTGTCTCATTTAATCTTCTTAAGAACACTGAAAATATGTAATAGAATGCCCATTTGCAGGTAATGGAACCTAGGATTATAAAATAGTTTATAAGCATTTATACTTGTTACATTTATCAGATATAGACATAGATATTCTGAGCTGTGCAAATACAAATACAGCATATTGGTTAAATAAGTTAGTAGCCCAAGCCCAAATGTTTAGTTTTTGTAAGTTTTCAACAGGCGAAATCATCATGGCAGTTCTTTCCAATTCTGAGATACTCAGGGCCAATAGAGTTTAGTAAGGATGCTTAATACACCTAAGCATTTGTTAACAAAAACAAATTGTTCCAGTACCAGGAGCCATGATGAAAAGGCCAAAGATGACCTGGAATTGAATACTGCTGAATGTGTGGGCATTCAAGTGTAATTAGGAAGATTAAATCAAACAAATAAACAAAGTACCCTCTAATATTCAAATAAACCATTAAAACTAGAATTACCGCTGTAAGTGACAAGCATGATTTGCACCAAAAAATATGAAGCATATCACTGGGGTAAATTAATATTAAAAATCAAATGAATATTCATTATATACATATATGTATATATATACATATATATACATAGAGAGAGAGAGAGAGAGAGAGAGAGAGAGAGAGTTCCTGAATACTCAGAAGCTTCTGATATATTTCTTAATTACATCTTGTTTTCTCAACAGATGCCAGTAACATATTGGAGCCCCTTGCTCTTTGCACAAAGAATAATACAATGAGCTCTATTTGGGAATTCCAAAATTGAAAAGCCACCTAGCTGATAATGTACAACAGGCATCTATGACTTCTGCTGTCTCACTGCCTCCATTGGAAGTTATTTCAATTCACTCTATAGTGATTTTAGAGGCTTAGCCTCATTGTTTGATAATTTACAGGATTAATAAAAATAGGTCATCTATGATATCCATCCTTTTAAAAAAAATTTGAGATGGAGTAGTGTGCAGTCTATCCCACATTACGTTTTTGTGCCCAAAAGTATCTCTTTCCTGGAGTCGTCATGATCTGACAATGTTTGTAGTTTGATTATGTCAAACATTATACAAATCATTCTTAAAAGAACTGTGTAGCTTATGACAAAAAATAAGTCAAGTAATCCCTAGAAATGCATACAATCTCATGAGCAGATACACACCTATGTTTATTCATTCGATTGCCTTTACGAGGTTCAGTTGTTAGCTGTAGGAATTTTACTAAATTGTTTCTATCAGATCGTCTTAGCTCATGGCTAAAAGAACTTGAAGTAATAAGACAATGGCTAAAAAACCCCCACCAGTCTTAGTTAATAATTAGAAATGTATTTCATAGGTCCTCTACCTATGATCCTTGCAAGGTCTCTGTGGCATCGCTGTTATTGTCATACTCATTGTATAGACAAGAAACCCAAGGTTGAGAGGCTGTGTACTGTCCTTGGTCCAATGTAATTAAAATGTAAAGATTTGAACTTGAACCCAAGTCTTCTGTCTCTACAGTCAGCACTCTATCTAATGTATCATAAAATAATAAAGTAATAGAAAATAATTTCTTTCCTCCCCTCTCCCTCACATTCTTCCCTTTCCCCTTCCTTCCTTCCTTCCTTCCTTCCTTCCTTCCTTCCTTCCTTCCTTCCTTCCTTCCTTCCTTCCTTCCTTCCTTCCTTCCTTCCTTCCTTCCTTCCTTCCTTCCTTCCTTCCTTCTTTCCATCAACCTATCCTTTTGTTAATACCTTTATGTATACATAAAGCAATACAAATTGATAAACTATATTCCATATTGTCATTGTTTATTGAGAAATAACCAAGTTTTAATGGTTGTTCTTTACCTGGAACCTGATATATTAGCTAGTTTAATTTTTAAACACTTAACTGTGCTTACTATAAACATTCAGCTAGAAGATGCAATTAAAATGCTCCAATTCATGCAAGTCACCAAAAATGGTACTTGTATTCACTGACACATAGTAGGTACTCAATAAAATACAACTTAGATTTTGAACTCACTAGAATTGCTTAAATACAAAAAGTCAGCTTCATCAACCAGGTAATAAAATAATGATAATGGAACATAAACTGGAACACATTAGCTGCCTCTTAAATAATACAAATAGGCTATAACAGAGCAGGAGCAAATAAAGGATTGCAAATACTATCAAAACACAAAAGAGAGTTGTGCAGATATCAAATACCATTGATGGAGCATATAAACCTTATGTTCATATCAGTGAGGAAAAATAAAGAATAATATATAGTGATAGATGATAGATAGTGATAGATAAATGATAGATACATTCTCTAGACAGTGGATGCCACAATTTTGCACCACTCTTGATGTCACTGATGCCTGCAAATTTATTGAATTCAGTGAAATATCACTTTCTATCACTAGTGAGCAATGTAAGTTTTCAGCCAGTGGCAAAATCAAGCTTAACCACTACAAACTGATTGAAGATCCCATTGAATGTTTTGTGTCTCAATTAGGAAATCTTTACATGGAAAAAATTAAAAGTTAACTGTAAACTTTTCATTGTTGTGAGTTCATCCTTAGCATTCTACAATCCTGTCTCAGAAAAAAAAAAAAAAAAAAAAAAAAAAGAAACTACACAAAAAATTCTAACATAAAGACTTTGAAAAGTTAAAAAAAAAAATGAAGCTGTATTTGTTGGCGTTAAATTCAAAATATTGTGATTTAAAATTAAGTTACACTTATCTGATTTTATTTTTTCTGATTATAATGAAAGATATGCTTCAATCAATATTGTATTAATGCATAGAAATGAAATTGGGTTTTATGCCTCTGCAGATGCATTTTTGCCCTATTCTAATACTTCTGTGATTTTTTCCTTCAAATTTTAACACTTTCCTGGCAATTAAAGAAATATAAGGTATTGATTTACTTAACCATATTACTGATATCTCAGTGTTTCATGGCACACTGGTAATGCCTGAGTCCTTAGTCTCTTGCTCTTCGCTTTTAAATAAGAAATACAAAATTAAAAGTCTCATACCACCACTTTGATTTTTGCATGATCGGCTACCTCCGGACAATTCCACCTACATGATTACAAGTATGATCCTGAGTCAGAGTTGGAATGGAAAAATTACTTCAATAGGACACAGAGTCTTCAGAGAAGAGGAGATGATACAGGTCAGTCCTTTTCAAATGGTCAGCTTCATCAACCAGGTAATATAGTAATGATAACAGAACATAAACCTGGTATAGATAACTCATGGACACTGGGCTTTAGCAGGAGTAAGGATAGTGGTCATGAGGTTAGAGTGGCAAGGTTCTGTTTTCTTCTACGTCCACTCCAGTCAGTATAGCTGCCCTTTATCTTTTTTTAATTTGTTTTTTTAAGAAATATTTTATTTCAACAAATTTCTGGGGGTAAAAATTTAAAAACATAGATTTAGTTATCATTACTACAAATGATATATTATTAATTCACATTTATTAAGCTCTTTTTAAATAGCAGGCAATATACTTAACCTATATTCTCTTATTAATTTTGTCACAAGCCTTAAAAAAGATTTTTCTATTTTACTAATAAAAAAATAACGATTGGAGATAACTTGTTAAAAATTTCACTGCAAGTTCAGCAGAGCTGGAATCCCAATGCAGGTCTTTCTGATACTGTTTTTTTATTATTAACTATTCTCCTATTATATACCATTCAAGTACAAAGTCCAGTGGGACATACAATTAACAATTACTATCTGGTCATGGAATAGAAAATTCATGGTAATGCATAATAGCACTTAGTAGTGATTAACACTACTAATTATAATTCAAAAGCATGGAACTTAGTGTCTCTGGACCTCAATAGCACAACTTTGACACCCATGCTTTGCCACTTAAATCTGTACCCCAGTTAATTATGTAAAACCTTTAAAGAGTATATAGTATACAGTCAGTGTTCCAAAAATATTATGTATTATTAAGAAAGTGTTTTTGGTGATTGTTACATTATGTTTACTTTAATAGAATTCTAAGTATAGATGAATGGGAACACATAAGAAGAAATTTTCTCTTTTAGTCCTTGATATGCATTGTATGGATATTTTATGAATACTAAAAATAAAAACAACCTTGAATTGTCTTCAAATTAAACTTAAATTTCTAGGACTCTGAAGTTTCCACTCTTAAGATCTTTGTTTTTAATTGTGGAAGACTTCATTTAAAAAAAAATATTTTTATTGATTTTTTTTTTAGAGAGAGAGGAAGGGAGAGAGAGAGAGAGAGAAAGAGAGAGAAATATCAATCGGCTGCCTCCTGCTGGGGACTGAGCCATACCCGGGACTGAGCCTCCAACTGGGGCATGTGCCCTGACTGGAGTTGAACCAGCAGCCTTCTGGTGTGGGGGATGATTCCCAACCAACTGAGCTACACCAGCCAGGGCTGGAAGGCTTCATTTAATTAGTAATCACTTTGAGTCCAGATTTAGAGTACAAATGAAATGAGAATCTTCCCAATATTTCCTTCAATTGATTCACAAACTTTAATGTAAACAGGAATCAACAAGATGAGTTTTATAACTTCTAATTGTAGTCCTCACCATAAATAATTTTTAGGATAAAGATAACTTAGGGACAGTACCTAAAAAAGCACTATTCTAGATATAAGAAAATTTATACTGCCCGGCCGGGCGTGGCTTAGCAGTTGAGCATCGACCTAGGATCCAGGAGATCAGGATTCGATTCCCGGTCAGGGCACATGCCGGGGTTGCGGGCCCGATCAATGACTCTCTCATCAGTGATGTTTCTGTCTCTCTCTCCCCCACCCTCCTTTCCTCTCTCTGAAATCAATAAAGATATGCTTAAAAAAAAAAAAAATTTCTCCTAAAAAAAAAGAACATTTATACTTAGGTTACCTAATATATATTGAGTTACTATTTCTCCTTTGCTCCAAGCAATACATGATGCATTTCTAGAGTTTCTGAATCCCCTCCATTCAGGTTTGGGTGTAGAAGTGAAGGGAAATAGGATGGGTAAGTTTAAGTGCCACTCACCTGGACAGGTGCCAAAGCTACTACAAGTCATTAGCACTGTGAAATTTCACCCCTGTCATAAAATTATACAGGAAAAGGACTCATGGCTGGGGAGTCTGTGTAAGTAAAATTTAACAGAACATTAGTTATATACAATCATCCCTTGATAAGTGGGAGTAATGAGAGGGCCTGGGGGAAGAACAAATATAAGCCCAAATCGTGGATAAAGAAAAATTGCACTAATCTTTTGATTATTGGGGGAAAGATTAATTGGTTAAACCCCAGCAGGCAGCTGATTCTAGAACAAAAATGAGGCTTCTATTGCTTACTGTTGTTTGCCAGTCATGTAGTTCAAAACTTTTCAACTGATCCACATTTGTATCGGAGGCGAGTAGAGGAGGGGGTGTAGGAGGTAAGTGAAAACGAAAAGAGGCAAATTATAATTAGTGCTAATCAGATGCTCTCTAATTGTTGAAGAACCCCTCTGTGCCTTAGCACAGCTAGTTTGCATTCCTTAAGTGCTCTGTGGATAGAGACTCTAGCCTGTACAAGAATGCAAAATCGTCTTAATTTCTGGGTACTCACACATGCATATATTTTACCTAGTCTATACAGATCCTAATAGTAACTCTATGGACTCTAAAGTAACTCATCTTAAATTCCCTTTTTGTATATCATATTTGCTATACTAATATATGACCAGTAGTTATAAATAATACGCAATATAAAGCACCCCCTAGCCAAAAATAGATTTATATTTTTCCATGAAAACTTTTAAAAATTGTCAGGTCATTGCATAATGCATTTAACACTTATTGCCAGCCAGCGTGGCTCAGCAGTTGAGTATCCACCTATGATTCAGGAGACTGCTGTTAGATTCCCAGTCAGGGCACATGCCTGGGTTGCAGGCTTGACCCCCAGTTGGGGGCATGCAGGAGGCAGCCAATCAATGACTCTCTCATCACTGATGTTTCTCTCTCTCTCCCTCTCCCTTCTCTCTGAAATCAGTAAAGATATATTAAAAAGAAAACATTTATTGATCCATTCAGCAAATAATTATAATTTCTCTGCTCCAACAAATAATTATCATTTCTGTTCTGTTGTCAGGATTTATGTTATAAGCCAGAAATATAGGAATAAAAATATATATATCTATTACCTCAGTCTTTTAAATTCATTCTACTGGGAGAGATGAAAATGTCAGCAAACTATGTAAACAGACACACATATAAGAAATTGTAATAGGTGCATTATTGGTGTTAAAAAGAAAAACTACAGGCTTTAAATGGCATCATTTGTGCTGAATCCCATGATACCAATCCTACATTTAATACCTGAACTACTTGCTTTTCAAGTTTTCCTAGAAATACAATCTTAATCAACCAATCTAGAATTTTCTGTCAAGCACCAGTAAGGTAAACTGTTCAATCATGTGAGCACCCCTACCCCCAAGAAAGAATTGCAATCTGCATCATAAAAACCCTTGCAGTTCTTTCCCCCTTAAATAAAATGTTTTGGTTTAAAAATAATCTTTTATTTTAATTTGTTAATAGCTCCCTTGCCCCACCCTTCTTCCTTCTGTTTTGCACCCTCCCCCCCAGTTGCTTGAGAGGATGCTGGTGAATTCATGATTGAAAACAATGGAAAAACTTACTTTGGTTGATTAGGAAAAGAATATCTGAGGAAGTTTCGTTAAAATCAAGATCAAAAGGATGAGATGGAGCAGTAAAAGATCTGGGAAAAGGAAAAATCATATGCAAATGCTCTGAGGATCTAAAGTGTTTCACATTTCTGAAACCTTTAAAAATAATGCCATTGAGTATGGAACACAGAAAAATAGGTAGAAATGTTGTCCAATATTAAAGTAGAGAGACAAAGACTAGATTCAATTGGAATCAGCAGACATTAAAAGGATTTTAAACAGAGTGATTCAACCAGATTTATATTTTAGTAAAAAAATTCTAGTTTCTTGGCAAGGATGGATGAAAGGGGACTAGTAATTTAAATAGAAGATCAATTAGAAAGTTATTGCTTTATTCTGGAGAGACATGACTTCTGGTTCTAAGCAAATGGCAATGAAGATGGGCAGTTGTTGTGAAGTTGGAATTGATTTCAGAGTTAGAATCTATATAAATTACTGAAGAGTTGGATGTGCAGAATGAGATAAAAGGACTCCTACATACCCAGCTTGAGCACTAACGTGGTACTGGTGTCATTTACTGGATGAATAAACAGGTATGTACTTACCTATTTGTATGCTGTATTGTGTGGGTGTTTACTTGAAAAATTAAGACTTTAATTTTGAACTTACATTTTGACTTTTATGAGATCTGCAAGCTTATATGTCAAGTAGCCAGCTAAATGTGAGTTCCTGGCATTCAGATAACTCTGAGGGGGACATAAATACTTTGGAACAGTCACCTTCAAGACAGTATTATGAGCATGATGAGAATCACCTATGGAAAAAGTGGAAAAAGTGAATAAATAAAAAATTTCCAATTATTTTTTGATGATGACAAAAGCCAATCACTCTTTTAGGGGCAGAAATAGAATAGTGGGGACTTGATATAGCTATAAGGAATATTAATCATGCTCTGTTAACCATGGCTGTTCTGTTCTGATTAGTGAAAGCACATTCTGACCTGGCTGAGAACTGCGCTCCCTGGAACATGGGAGTTAACCTCAGAGAGTGGCCCATTCTCCTTATCTGAGAACTGCCTATCATCATGGAAACATTAACAACCTTCTTGCCAAAACAATGGGGTCCCAGAGGTACCTGCCTTTTGCAACCCCCAGCCCCCATTGCCTGTATCCTATAACCATTATACTTTGCCTACTTCCCCATACATGTATTTCCTACTTTCCCATGTAATCTTTGTTCTTCTACCCAATATAAGCAGCTGCCTTATGGATGGGGGGAGAGAGAGCAGATTTTTGTGGATGACCTGCTGCTCTCCCATACTGCTGTCATTATTGGAATAAACACACATATATGATTCAACCCTGTCTCTGCTTAATTGGTTCAAGTAGCGACAGGCAGCCTGGACCCATTGCTTGTCCAGCTTTAACTCCTCACAGACATAAAAGGTGGTGTCTTATTCAAGTTTGCTATGTACAATGGCTTTTTATTGACTTAAATAGCTTCTGCATTCTTCCCATGAATACACAAGCTTTGATGCTTCTTAAAATTCTTATTTCTGATCTAGATCAAAGTTTAAGGATACAAACACTACATATTAAATATGCATCCAACATCTCAGCACAGAAATTTCTCCCCTACTAAACTTAACATACACACATGCCGAAATGTATCTTTTATCCATATGAAACTGAAAATGTTTCAAAGACAAAACAAAAATGAATCTCATATAGTAATGTAAATGATCACTAAAATTGGTTTTTGGTGTGTTTTCTCAATTTATTCAAAGTAAAAAAAAATGATAAAAATTCATGTGTTAGTTTATCACAAATCAGATATAATGAACCTGTGTTTCACATATATTGATATATTTTTAAATATCTTGTAAGATATTTGATGCTCACAGTGGCCTTCGATTCTTGATTTTTTTCTGTTACAGGGCTTTTGATATTTAAAAATGAATTACTATATTTTTCTATACCTATTTATATAAACTTTTAAAGAATTAAACATTTTTGCCTATTAGACAAATGAGATCTTTCTTATTTTAAAATGAAGGTATGGATTTAGTTCCCAAAGTTGCTGATCATGGGATTCATATGATTAACACTTTAAAAAGAGTGATTTCAGATATCAGAATTACTACCTTCTATGAAAATAAAAAATACCTCACAAATTTTTTAGCATACCATATGGGTTTTAACATTAACAAAAACAGATTTTTGCCTTTAAGACTTATAGGACTATCTCATTTCCAAGGTTTTCTCTCTCTCACCCTCTCTCCCTCTCTCTCTGTCTCTGTCTCTGTCCCTCTCTGTCTGTCTGTCTGTCTGTCTGTCTCTCTCTCTCTACATATATATATACACATACACACATGTATATATAACTAAAGGGAGAGGACTCAGCTGGTAATGTGGATCATTTATAGATCAAATGGTCCATATTACAGTTGCAACATATTTCTCATTTGTTTGATACAAATTTTCCTGGCATTGAGTGATTAGAAATATAAATATAGGGCAAATAGAAATGTTTAATAAATTTGACTGGGGGTGGTAAACACACAATACAATATACAAATGATATATTGTAGAATTGTGTACCTGAAATCTACATAATTTTATTAACCAATTTCACCCCAATAAATTCAATTACAAACAAACAAACAAACAAACAAACAAACAAACAAAAGCATAGCAAAAAGAAAAATAAGATCATTATAAAGAAAAGATTCTTGAAATTATATACAAGATCCTTGGAGGCACTCCACTTACCCTGTCCTTCACTTAACTAAAACTAGAGATAGTACTCTGAAGAGATTATGTTAAACCACTGTAAAAAGATGTCTGTATGTGTTCATGTGTGTGAGTGTGCGTGCACATATTCTTTTAGTTTATAAGTTTATTGAATATTATATTAAATCTTCTGGTACTTTGTTCTAATGTTTCCTTCCTAGCATTTTGCATCTGTCCAATAATGTTCTTTTTTGCCTTTGCCATATGTTCATATCCCTTCTGGAATTTGATAGAGAAAAGAAGGGGAAAAAATACTACGTAACTGATTTATTCTTTTCTTCCCCTAGTACTCTCCTCACTCAAATTATAAAGTGTAAAACTTGAAATGTGTAGAAGAATATATGATTATCTGGTATATTCACGCTTGGCCTGAAATGAAACAGTTTCAACCTAATTGCAGTCCCAGCCCACCTCCTTAACAGTACTTCATACATCAATTCTCCTACTGATTATTCCCTAGGAAGTAACACACAGTATTAATAAATTTTCTATCTCTAAAAATATCGATGCCTTGTGTAATCTCAAAAACTGTTAGAAAACAAATAGTAGGCTATTCAGCTGTCACCCTGACTTCTGTGCTATTCTTTAAGAGAATAATTTTCTGTTACTTGGCACAAGTATCTTACTCCCTAGAAATAAAACTTTTATTCAGGTGTGAGCATCTGCTCCTTCTCAAAGTCAATAGGAGTTAGATTATGTGTTGAAGGGCATAACTTAAGTGGTGAATGCCACATAACTTTGCCAACAACTATTTGTCTTCCCTGTGTTTTTACTGCATTCCAATTTTCTAACATTTTTTTCTTATGAAATATTTCAAGCAAAAAATATATACAACATAAACATTGTACATAGCAGCCAGATCTGTCAAATATTAACAGTTTACATTTTTGGATTTCTTTATTTTTAAAGAAACAATAGGCAACAGACTTGGGGGAAGTCTTTTCTGCAACTTTTCCTGTCCCATTGCTGCCCATTTTCCCCTAAGCACACTGCAATTTTGAATTATTTAGAATCCCCAGTTTTACACTTACGTGTATAATACTATATATGCAAGCATGCAAGAGTTTATTCTTGTATTGTTATTAATAATTGTATTATTTTTCATACAAACAACTGTAGACCTACTTTTGCCCCACCCTGTATGTAGACAATGCATAGAATTGTAATGTGTGTTAAATTTTACATAAATGGCATTTTTTCTTTTATATTTATATTCTCACTTAATATTATATTATAGAATGTTATTTTCCTTGAAATGTGAAAATCTAGTTTATACATCTTAACTGCTGTATAGTATCAATTATATCAATATACAAAAGTATATTTATCTATCATGTTGTTAAATATTTAGGTTGCTATTAATTATTGTCATTTCTTACAATGCTCCATGTTGCACACACTTTTGATCATGACCTATAATAAAAAGTATACTTAACATTATGACTCCTCCCCTCCCCTCCACCTCCACCTCCCAACCCAAGACGTACAAACACACTCACAGGCACAACTGAAACAACATATCCACTGTATAGTAAGTATTCTTTCTGCTTGAGATATATCCTGATACTTTCTTTTGTATTTTATTTCATCATATTTAATTACCTAAAAGGCTTATCAAGATCCACTAATTTGATTATTTAACCCAGTACTGAGATCATAAATCACAGTTTGAGAAACATGACTCTAAGAAGAAACTTAGAAAAGAAACTGCCTGTTCAGAGAGTACACTTCAAAATAAAAGAAGTCTATTTATAGATAAATTCTTCCATAGTAAGGCAAGTTAAAGAATTCCATTACCAACATTCTTCCAATGTAAGGCATGGTAAGCAATTTTATTACCAACAGGGACCCAACTATTGAGAGAGAGACTGAGAGAGAGAGAGAGAGAGAGAGAGAGAGAAACTTAATGCTAAATATGTGACCTGTACAACCAAACTGAATGGGCCCACTGTTCACTTTTTGATTGAACTAAAGTAAACTGTTTTTTTTTCTTACTTTGAACATTTTTTTAATCAAAATGTTGAGACTTGGCTGCAAAGAGAACTCCTTTTTTTCCCCGTCCTTGAAAATATTCTTATCTAAACCTGGGCATCTACCCTATCTATTCTACAACCTATCCTATTTCAAACGCTCTCTACCCACTAGCACTGTCTATTCAGCTAAGCAGAAACATATTTTGTTGCTTGATTTTTTCCCCCTAAACACTGCACTTGATAAGAATTTAAAATCCTCTAGCTGTCATTTTTCTTACCCTATAATATTAATGCGGGCATTTCCATTGTATTCTATAATAACACTAAGAACATATTGCTTAGAACAGTAACATTTTCATTAGATTGGTAGCTTTGCACTTGAAATGGAACACACAATAACAGTTGGCTTTGTCACAAGGCAATAGAACATAGAGCTCGTCGCATTTTCTCTCCATAAACTTAAATCTCCACCGATTCCAGAAACAAGAAGTGTAATAGTCTACAGTCTGACAAATATGTAATCTGTAAAGTCTCTATATGCCACTGCTATGCAGAATTACTTTGATTAATTTACATTCACCTCTAGTAAATAGTAATTCCCAACCCCATAAACAGGGATTTACATGTACAACAGAGCAACAGAAAGGCACTGTCAACATGTTGATCTCATAGCTCTGCCGCGTGTGGGTTTTCCAAGGCAATTATTTTAGCACGTCTGTTATAGTGTGATGATATTTCCAGAGAAAGGGTGGCAGGATGTGAAAAGGTATATACCACAGAGACAGTTCAGTTAGGATACAACAATTGTACCATTTTCTTTACGTTTCTCGGTCTTTGCGTATTTTAATTTGAAACCATTTGAATGAATACAACATTCGTTTCCCAGTTACACTGCACTCAGAATGCACCGCATTTCTCACCTGAAGGCATAAACTTTCGTGACATCCTAATCCCGTTCACTGCAACTGATGCCTGAGCTATAAACTGTGGATTAAAATGGTAGGTGGAAGATAAACAGCAGGAGCAGATGAATTCCTAAAAACAAATGAGCTCTATTTGAATGCAAATATCCCCATTAATAAAGAATGAGAGAGGAAACGTTTTAAAAATCAGTCATATATTAAAGTGAATTATTTCTGAGCAGGTTATTTTCCAGCAGCTCTTTAATGAGCTATTTCTTCATATGTTGGTAACTAATTATTACATATATTTTGTATGTATTTTTTATATCCATAAACTATGGATTTGATCTTTACTTCTTGTCAGAGTAGTTGAAAATAATTTGCAGAAACACATTTAAACTGCTGGGTTTCATGCTAAGGAGGAAACAATGGGTTGAAGACTTAATTTACTCTGCAAGTTAGAAGATAGATAACAGTCTTTAATGTAGTGAAAATGAGGATTTGAAAAGCCTGTATCTTGCCTTCTTTAAAGATAGATGAAGATACTGAATTTTACAATAGTGCTTCATCATGGACAACAACCTAGTGGTCAATATGTAATGTGTGATTTTCAAGATGCTGTCTTTTGGATGAGCTGTGGAACTTTTATTTTAAAAAATGCAACCAAGTGGGAGTCATCACTTTGTTAACTGCATGTATTCTAGCAGGGGACAAAGGAAGGAATAATGGATTGAGATGCTTATATTTTGGTGTTATCATACTTAACTTCTGCAGGCTTCAAAATTCTTCAGAACCTAAGCCTAAACCTCATGTCTTGTCCCTTGACCTACGTCTTGTCTTTGTTCAGTCTGTGTCCTTGCACATGCTGCTTCCTTCCTAAGCTGCTTTCCCGCATTGTGATATAGGCAAGCTCCTGCTCATGTTTAACACCTAAGGCCACATGGAACCTCTTAGTTTGATTCGAATTTCTTAAAAATCAATTTTAGAAAGAGAAGGAGGGGGAGAGAGAGGAAGAAACATCAAAGTAAGAGTGGAACATTGATTGGTTGTGTCCTGCACACCCCTTTCCAGAGATAGAGCCCGCAACCCTGGCATGTGCCCTGGCTGGGAATTGAACTGGCAACCTTTTGGTGCACAGGACGATACTCAACCAACTGAGCCACACTGGCCAGGGCTCAGATGTAACCTTCTTATCATCGGCTTTCTTGCTTCTCTTGCAATAATTATTTGTACTGATTCAGTCATCAGTGGATGATTGAGTCTTTAGTGCTTTAACCATGACTTTATTAGAAGACTGGCATTTTATCTTGTATCTAGCTTTATTTCTACCACATAAGGTTTTGAATTCTTGAAGTACCCCTTTCTTTGGTTATTTGTCCTTAATCTCTTCTATCTGTTGATTTTTCTCCATTTGGCTTCTGATAAATATTGCAGTTGTTTCCTCAAAATACTTCCCTAGTTTCTATTTTTTAAAAACACTTCCTACTTTCTTCCTAGATAATTTAACCTATACACATGTTTCTCAAATGTACATCAGTAAATCCAGACTTTTTTGGAAACTAGATCCATTTCCTGATGTTTCAAAAATACTTCAGATTAAATGAGTCTTAAAAAATAATTTTGTCCCGCAAACCTAATATTTCTCCATGTTTACTATCTCAGAAAATAATACCACCTTATTACACATGCCAGAGATCTGGGAGTATTCTTTCAAAACAGTGTAGGTATATCATCTACACTCCATCCTGGCCAAAGAGCTCGTCTTAGAGACCTATGATTCCTTGCTTTCAGTAAAATTCTATAATTGAAATGAACCTAACCACATCCTCTAAGGAAAGAATGTGTGACGATAACATCTTCCTGAAGATCGTGCTCTGAAAAATAGTTGTCCTGTCAATTAAATGGTAATCAGAATCTTTGCACAAGCATCATTTTACAGGCCCTTTGGATGGTCCACAGATCATAGAAACTATCTCTGACTACCCCAGGATCAACCGCCATCAGATGACCATCAGGAGACAACTGGCATCATCTCATTTTCAAGCCCTACACCCACCCCACAGTCCCTACATGAGCATCCACAAAAGCCCCTTGGAGCTCAACTTCTCTTTCTGGTGGAGTCCCGTGTGTACAAGATCTTTCCAATAAGTTCCATCTGCTTGATCTCATACTGAGTTCGGTGCTCATTTCTATGACATTGAGACTCAAGGGCCCGACACTGAAGGTCTGGTAATACCACTTTGACACCTTCCTCTTTTAAACCTCTCCTATCTGGCAAGAAGCATGGACTTAGTCCTTGATCATCTCAGTGATCTAGATACGCAGTATCTCACCATTCCTAATGCCACATTCATAGTCTAACTCATGATCTCTTAACTAGAACACTATAATGGTCTCTTAACTGGTATCCATTCAGATAATCTGGCTTTGTAGCATTTCTTCTTGACACACTGCAGCTGGGGTGAAGTGTTAAATGACAAATCTGATCTGAGGAAATCATATTTGGGAGCATTTTAATTAACTTTAATAGAGGCAATTCTTTGTTATGCAAATATTCTTTTAATGGCCAAATTGTCTTTCTAAGGACATGTCATCAAGAGGGAAAGAGTTTTAATTTAGTGAAATAAAAAAATGCAATAATTATTCAAGTAAATAATTCTCTATGAAGTGTTTATGCGTCCATCTCATAAGATATACTTGATGAATCTTTCACATGCACACAAGAGATGTTTACCTTCTAAACAACCACAAATGCTCAGAGAGCCCTCATTTTGTATCCTGTAAATAAATGGAATGTTTTCTTTGGGGGAGAAAAGTTGCACTGTAGTCACATCAATATCATTAATACTTAAAATGTCATTTACATTTGTAAGCAACCTGAATAATTAAAAAATGCAAATTTAGCTTACTTAGGAGTAATAACTTTACATGTAAGTTTTATGAGCTAAATTTCATTACTTATTCATAACATACTAACAATTTAAAAAACAAAGTACTATCACAAAAATGTAAAAGTCAATATGTAAACAAGTGGCTCTATGGCAGTTTCAGCAGAGTGAGACACTGCCTTCTTTTCTATTAGGGAAATATTCATTGCTTTAAACTAAGAAACAAACAAGCAAACAGACAGAAAAACAAATCCACTGTCTTCAAAATGAAATGAACTGATAGAATCATTTTCCTAATTCACTATTACTGGGCATGCTATAAACCATAAAAATGTAGATTTTCAGAAAATCTATCTTGGAGGTAAACTAGCTTTTTCTAACTTCCATCTAAAATTTTTCTATTGTTGTCTATTATTTGAATAACATACTGTGAAACTGAAACTAAATAAGGAACATCGAACACAGTCCTCTATATTTTCAAGCCAATTAAACCACTACTGAGGTTAAAAACTATTTTAATGGTAAAAAGAAATGCATAGTCTGCTTCAAATGTCATCAATCTGTATTAGTTACTGTTTTAATCTTTAAATTGTTTCCCAGAAACTCTGGGTTATATAAGCAATCCTGTCATCCCCATGTTCTAGGCTATTTTGTTAGTACACATCACATTTAAAATTGTATTGTTTTTATTTCTGAATTATTTAGTTCTATCTTCCATCTGCCTTCTTCTTCTCACCTATCACCATTTTTCTGTCAACAAAATGCCTTCAGTTTTTTCTCTTTACAAACCTCTCTAGCATTAACTTAATGAAATCCTGAAAAATTAAAATAAAATTTAAATAGAAATTCTTGAGGATCATAATCAATGGCCCATTATCTTACTATCAGTTTTTAAATTTAAAATTAGAGAGTTTAACTGACTTTCTCAATTTCACCAGTTAGTAGATATTAGAAACACTGGGTCTAGAATCCAGGTCACTTTTTCCCAGGTCAATGCACACCTCACACTTGAAAGACAGTGATTCCATTAATCACTGAAACTGTGCCCAATGTGAAATTACCCATTGTTTTCTCACCCACTGATGGAAGAAAATTCATCATAGTCAAGATATGAATTTTGAAGTCTGGTAAAATTAGATCTCTTACCAAGTTCTTTTGGTCAGGTATAGAGTATTATAGATGTCAAAATGTTCAATACTGTATCAAAAGAAGATAATGATGAATTCACAATAATGAAAAGGTATATTTTACAACCATTCAAATTCATGTTTTGGGTTTTTTTTTAACCTCATCTTGGAACGAATCCAAGACAAAGAATCAGGAAAAGTAGCAATATAATATATTCTCTTTTACTCCAGATGGTAACTTTATCTAGAATTTTGGAAATTGTTTATAGATAGGGGGACAAATAATCCAGCATCTACCTCTATTTTGATGGCATGCAAACGATTTCTACATGTTTTTTTCTTAATAGTTTCAGTGATTAATTACTGATACATACAGCATGGACATTTCACAAGAACATTTTGCTTTGCAAAAAAAGAAATCACAAAAACAAATTAAAAAGAGTGCATAGTATGGAATTTAATATTTTAAGAAACAAACAAATCTAGCAAATAGTGATTAAATCTGATCAGTGATTATGATGGGGCAGGGTGACTGGTGTGATAGAAATATTCTATGTAGTGTTTCAATGATAGTGATATTTTATTATAATTATATATCTAACAGATGTGCTAATACTGATCTTCCATTCATCTGAAAGGCTTTTACTATATGTTCATTATAGACTCTAAAAATATAATATTTTGAGGATGGGCTTTTATGAATAAGCCAGAGCTTTCATTTCTCTCAGCTTTGTATTGTTCCAGATTGATGTGATCACATACGCATACACAAGAAAACAATGATCTGATGTACCAGTACCCTACAATACCTTCCATGATGATGATTTTTTCATAGAGCATAGTAAGGTAAGAAGAAATAATTGGGTTGCATTTCAAGACAAAACAAATTTTGTAAGTCTTTGAATTAAAGAAAAGGAAAAGTATTTAAATTCTTGTGAAATAATTATTTCAATCCACTGACATCTCTACTCTCCACCTTCTTACCACCACAAAAAGCCTGCAGATGTATTTGATTCAGTAGTGGGACAAATTGCTTAAAATGGGTCAAGATTTTTCTATATATCTAGAGAGAGGCTATTAAATAATGAGTCATTGGATTTGAAGTTTATAAAGTATTCCAATCTGAATCCAGCTGCCCCGTCTCCTTTGTCAGCTGCACCTTCACTGCGCATCCTTGGCCTCCAGGACTGACCGCTGCCCCGACGTGGCTCCCCACACCCTGCTAACTGTCTGTGTCCCCAGAGGCTTTGCTGGCTCCTCTGTGCTGAGAGGGGAGGGAAAGGAGAATATGAGAAACGAAGAAGGGAGGGGACAGAAGGAAAAGAAATGGTAGAGAGATGGGAAGAGAAAGGAAAGAGAATGGAGTTGAACCAAAAGGGGTGGGAAGGCAAATAAATAACGGCGAAGAATCAGTAACTTTTTCAGAATTTAGGGCATATCAGAAACTTGCCTTATGAATCCTGCGACTCTGACATAAACATTTCAGTGAAAATGCAAACTGCTCTGTAGTTGCTGAAAATCAAAAACCAACTTAGGCACCAAGAATGCATCCAATAGATACTGAGAGTTGGAATAATTTAAAGAAATAATTTCAACTTAAATAAGAATTTTAGATTTTTTAACACCCAAGGGCAAAAAAATAATTTAAAATTTTAATTCTTTGAGCATTGTTTTGGGGTCTTTTTTTGAGTACTTAAACACAGAAAGAATTTATTCTTGGTTTTAATTTCTATTTGAAATATTGATATATAGGGGAACATTTACAAAATCTTTCTCTTCTCAGCATTTTATCATCGGCATATCTTTATATCTTAAAATCATATTGCTGAACCTCATGCATTATCTTTGACAATGTGGTTGTACATAACATGAGATGAAAAATAGAAACGAGCTTACATTTACATTGTGAAAAGTAATCATGGGCTGTACCTGAGTTTATTGATATATTGTTGTGACTCATACATAGGTTTATAGGGTAGCATCCAAACTTCTCTTGTTAGCCCCAGGATGCCCAAGAGAGCAGTGATCGATATTGGAGTGTCTGAAGTTGCCAGCTGGGCTTGTCCCAGGGCTGTTGATCTCAGCTCCGAAAAGGTAAAGCCACATTCTTGATCTTAAAGGTTAAGCCCAATGAGTTAAGAATACAATTTAGGGAAAATTATTAGTTACTTTTCTTCTCTACTGCTGATAATTCCCTCTTGTCAAGAGAGCTTCATGGAACAGCGAAATGCTTGAGAAATTTAGAATAATAGCACACTTAGTTCAACTCCATCATTTTTCTTCCTCTTAGGAACCAGTCTGTCCAGGGAGAGCATACAGTGTGTGCTCATCCTTCATAGGGCTAATGTGACATAATTTCTTCTATTCTGGGGCCCTGCTAACTGACCTAGTTGGCTTTTATACCAAATTATAGCCACCAAATTAGTGCCTTTTAATAGTAAAGCTAATGACTTGCCCCTCATCAAACTGCAAAAAAGAAAACAAAGCATCAATAATTGAAGTGCAATTAAGTCAGGAAATATAAAGTATCTAAAATCATCCATGCATTTAAGAATTTAAAAATATTTACAATAATATATTTCAACTTATGCATATATTTAAGAATTAAGCCCAGCCGGGCACCGCTCAGTGGTTGAGCGTCAACCTAGGATCCAGGTGATTGGGGTTCGATTCCTGGTCAGGGCACATGCCCGGGTTGCGGGCTCCATCCCAGTCGGGCGTGCAGGAGGCAGCTGATCAATGACTCTCTCATCATTGATGTTTCTGTCTCTCTCTCCCTCTCCCTTCCTCTCTCTGAAATCAATAAAGGTACATTAAAAATAAAAGAAAAATCAAAAGCACTATTAATTACTAGTGGATAAAAGAAGATATAATTAAACTTTAATAATACCTCTACAAACAATAATAAAAATTTTATCAATAATCATAGAATAAATTTATATTCCCTATTTGGAAGGTTAGTTATAACTTCAAATGCTTATACTGTCTTAAAGGCTAAAATTTAATGAACTAAGCAACCAACTCAATGTTGAAAATGAACAAGACAACATAAACAATATAGTTTTAAGAAGATAAATATAAGGACAGAAATTAATGAAATAGATATATTTTCTAAGATAAAGCAAAACATTTTGTATTTAAAACACTAATAAAATAGATAAACTTTAGATTCTTTATCTGGGCCAGGGCTAGTATTTTTAAAAGCTTCTCAAGCAATATGAATTTGCAGACAGTTTTCAGGCCCATTGTCTTGAAGACATTTCTGAATTTGTATGAAAATTAAACATCCATATATATAAGAACATCCCATGAAAATTAAAAGATAAATTATAAATTGGGAGAAGATCATTTCATCACATTAATACCCAGATGACATAGCAAACTTCTAAAAGTCAATAAAAACTATAGACCAACCAATACCAAAATGGATGTGATACATGAACAAGCAGTTCACTAAAGAGGTATGATAAATGATCAATAATAATTTGAAAAGATGTGCAATATCATTATGTTCAAATGCAAATTACTGTCCTAATGTGATATGATTTTTATTCAACATATATTTTAAAATAAAATATAAAAAATGAGTTGTAATAATTACTGACAAAGATATGGCATAAGGGCAACATTCAAAAAGCTCATAGGAGCACAAACTAGTAAATTCTCTTAGAATATTTATTGTCAATAAATAAGTCTGAAGATATCCTTATTTCATCATCCTACAAAATATATTTTGGGAATATATTTGATATATTTTTATGTATATTTCATTCAATACATAAAAATAAAGATACAAAATGAAAAGTTACTCTGACAAGAGATCCTTAGCCCACTCTTCTCTCTTTTCTTCCGTTTTCACTTTGCTAAGCTTTATTAGCTATAGTAATGGCATCTCTCATAATGCCTTGAAGCATATTTTCAATCAGGAAGCAAGAGAGATTTTAAAATGTTATCAAACAGAGATATCATGACACTGATGGACGATTCCACAAAATGAATGATTTCTGACCATTCTCCATGACTAGCAGTTCCAGAAATGAAAATCTAAACTTTCTCACAGAAATACTTTTGTAGTGATCCATGTTTCTAATTCAATTCCCCTGCCTCCAAAACCAAAATGTTTTGCTATAAGGGAAATAATAAAGTTACTCACTCCTGTTTAAAAATGTCTTTTCTGATTTCAACAGCAACAGTGAGATTTTCTTCCAAGCCTTTATGTGATGCACTCATTGTATGTTTGTAATTCTTTTAAAAATCAATATAAACAAAACAGATCACACCACATAAAATTTCTTAGATACAAATGGCAATATAGTTGAACTGTGTTCAAAATAATTTTTGAAACATATAACATTCTCTTTTAGTCCCTAAAACCCACGTGGACCTCTTTGATTTGGTAGACACACTTATCTCCTACTTTTTATAGGAAATAGTCCATAGAAGGTATAAATTGATATTATTTGTCACATACTTAGCTACATCAAACTACTCATTGTGAAAATTATTCTCAAAGCCCACATTTCACTCTATCACATTAAATATCTCCCTTGATCAAGATATTTAGGAAAAATAAAAGTTTGGACATTTCCCATTCACTCCGTGGTTTGTGGCAATCACATGACTGTTTGCTTTGTCTACTGAAACTTTCCTACGTAATATTATCAACCACATTCTCATTAATAAACACAGTGGACTCCTTTGATTCCTCAATTAAACTCCCTGAATATTGGAAGGTTTTTCAATTATTTTTTCCTTGAAACTAACTCGTCTTTGGCTTCTGAGAGGTGTACCTTTATTATTTTACCTTGTGCCTTTCTATCCCCCAGAGATAGCCCATTATATGTGGTTGCTTTTAAGATTATGAACTCTATTATTGTTAATTAACTGTTGTTGTAGAGGTATGTCATTCCATGTACACCACTGAGTACACTGGATGCAGGTTTCTCATAGATGTTCTTTATCAGGTTGAGGAAATTACTTTCTATCTCCAGTGTACTGAGAGTTTTTGTCAAGAATGGATCTTGGTGTTTGTTAAATTATCTTTTTGATATTGATGAACTTTTAAATATTGAATCAACTTTCATCCCCGGAATTAATCCTATTGGTTTGGTTGTGGTGTGTAAGGCATACATGTTCTCACATATATATATACACATATTGCTGTATACAATTTGCTAATATTTTGTTTTCGATGAGGATTTTTGTGTTGATGTTCATGAAGTACATTGGTCTGTAATTTGTGACACTGTCTTAATCTGGTTTTGGAGTTGCAATGATAATGACATCATTGCAAATTTGGCAAGTTTTGCCTCTCCTTCTCTATTCTGGGACAGGTTTGATAGAATTGGAGCTTACTCTTCCTTAAATGTTTCAAGTTACTCTCCAGAAAAATCATATGAATTTTGATTTCTTTTTGGAAGCTTTTAAGTTACAAATTCATTTTGTCATTGTACAATTTATATAATCTTTTTCATCCTCAGTGAGTTTGGTAGTGTGTATTTGAAGTATTGATCGATTTTATGTTATCAAATTTATGCATGTAGATTTCATCATATTATTCCATAATTATCCAATTCCATGCCTGAGGGGTCCACAGTGATAGAACCTTTTTAATTCCTGATTACTATTACTGACATTTGTAATTGTTTTGGTCAGTCTTATTAAACTTTTATAAAATGTATTGATAAACAGTTCAAAAAAGTATTTTTAGAAATATTTTATACACAGTTACTATATGTTTCTCAGAATCGTGGGGGTAGCTGTGTCAAATTTTCATGGTAGGTGATGCCATCTTCCAAAGAGACCCATGTAATCTGTAACTGAAAAAAATTTTGGTTTTGTCTTCCCTCCTTAATTCTTTCCTCACCATGGCTGTCCAGCTTCTCAAGTAAACTGTGTGAGCACACAGATAACTTTCAAATATATGTATTTTCTGTTTAAGTTAATCAAAGTTGATTTCTGCCTCTAGGAATATTGATGTTACTTAAAAGACTTCATGTAAACCCTAGAACACTGCTGGTGGGAATGCAGACTGGTGAAACCACTATAGAAAACAGTATGGAGTTTCCTCAAAAGATTAAATATTTTTTGCCATCACTGCCATTTGACCCAGTGGTCTCACTTCTAGGAATGTATCCTAAGAGACCAGAAACACCAATCAGAAAGAACTTATGCACCCCTATGTTCATAGCAGCGCAGTTTACTATAGCTAAGATCTGAAAACAGCCCAAGTGCCCATGAGTAGGTGAGTGGATAAAAAAGCTGTGGTACATTTACACCATGGAATACTACGCAGCTGTAAAGAAGAAGGATCTCGTACCCATTGGTACAGCATGGACCAAACTGGGGAGTATTATGCAAAGTGAAATAAGCCAGTGAGAGAAAGACAAGTATCACATGATCTCACTCATACGTGAAATATAATGAACAAAATAAACTGTTGAACAAAATAGATCCAGAGACATAGAAGCAAGGAATAGACTGTCAAATCTCAGAGTGAAGGTGGGGGTGGGAGAGGGGGTGGGGAGAGATTAACCAAAGAATTTATATGCATATATACATAACCCATGGACACAGACAATAGTGTGAGGAAGGCCTGGGGTAGGGTAGATGCAGAGTGAAGGGGATCAATGGGGGGAAAAAGGGGGGACATCTGTAATACACTCAACAATAAAGATACATTTTTTTAAAAAGACTTTATCATGTAGTTCTAGCTCTAGATATTGTTTATACCTACGTCCATCAATTACTGATTCCCAGTAGCAGAAATTGTGTTTCTTTGTCTTTATTGTCTCAGTGTCTATTTCATAGAAAACCTGCCAATAGATGCTGGCTGAATGAAATTCATTTGGCTCACATACGCTATGAAATATTAAAGTAAAAACTCCCAAATAAAAATGTTTATGATGGAACTAAATGACTTCACTGTACAAACACTTGAAAACAACTAAAAACAAACAAAAAATGTTATGATGTTATGGAATAATTCTTTTCTCTTTCAATTCTTTAAATTGAAGTATTTAATTTCTGCAGCTCCACCTTATTTTTTTAATACAAAACCAAAGTAATGAGCAAAAAATAAAGGAGGGTATCATAGTGGCATATAGTTGGAAAGCCACAGAGACAAACAGCTCCTAGAATTAAAGTGAAGATTGGAGGAGACAGAAATTAAAGTGAAGATTGGAGGAGACAGAAATATTGAGAAGTAATTTTCATTAAATATGTTTTTTGAAAACCTACAAATACAACCTATAAAATACATTTACCGGAACTTTCAAAGGTCTTAGATTATTAAAAAAAACTGAATAAATGCATTATTTTATCCACTACATTTTGTGATTGTTTCTTTTCTTTATAATCAGCCATGATGAGAAAAACAGAACTATTTTTAGGATATATCTTTAAATCACATTTTATCTAGTAAAATAGGCATTATCTCAGTGTACTATGAGCATAATTTATTTGTCATTCTGCTATGAAATATTCATATTTTTGTTTCCCCCTGTGTTATCCACACTCTTCCACACTCAACATTCTTCCACACTCAACACTTAGCTTAATAGATACAATTTTCTAAGATCATTCCTGTTTTGATGCCAAGTCAATTGCCAGGAGAGCAAATGCAAGCACCAGATTTTATTCAAATAATTTAAATTATGTGGCGTAAAGCCACCACAGGTTGAATAAGGAATGACATCCTGTACATAAATGGAACAGCATAAGAATCAAAACGGGGCAGTGAACAGGAAACAATATAGACCCCTGACATTAAAAGAAAAAAAAAAGGAAGCGCATACCTTAAATATGTATGGCATTGATTTATTAAAAGTATATGCAATTCATTTTAAAACTGTGTATTGAATGCCCTTTCAAGTAATTAGGGATTCATAATATGCTTTCATAGTCTTTACCTTCACTGACATCACTGAAAGAAGACTCCTTTGTCTAACGAGAATTTGAAACTCACAGGCACTGCCTTGCCCTTGTAATAGTAGGCAATAAAAGTACTGTAGCCAATAAATTTCCTTAGTAACTATACCGAATTTTGTTCATATGGAGAAAAAGTTAAATCTTGCAACCTATAACAGAATCTTTGGCTACTGGCTTACATTTGATCCTAAACCCTTCACAACCCCCCCAATTCCACTTTGGCCCAATTAATTACATCACTAAGGAAATGAAGTGATAGGGGTCATGATCTGAGGCGAGGACATTATTAAATGAAAGGGAAATACTCCGGTGTGTAGAGGGATTTCACACTATTGAGTCTATAAGATGCATAAGGGTTGTCTCCCTTAACAATGCTGTAAGTGTAAAATTGCCCTGCAGCGACCACGCAGATCATTGTTCTGGGACGGCCTGGCAACAGGTGTAGGGCAGATTCTCTCTGGGATTTAGAGAGAAATTATGTTCTTTGGGAATTCATGGAATTCTCTTTCCTTTTTCCTATTTTAGCAGCAGAGTATTAAGATCCAGAGTCAAAACAGGCTGTGTTTTGGGGAGAAGGAGGCACTGCTGCATGCATGGAGGGAATCTTTTACACTCTACTTCATTCATGTAAGGCAGAATATCTACCTGGATTTAGAAGTAAAAGTTAGAATACCAGAAGGAAGGGGGTAGGGAGGTAGTTGAAATGCATAGTCATGGAAGAAAATCTGACTTTGGGTGGTGGGCACACAATGCGATATACAGATAATGTATCACAGAAATGTACACTTGAACCTATATAATCTTATTAACCAATGACACCACAATAATTTTAATTAGAAAATAAATTTTAAAAAAGACTGCTGAAATGCTTGCTCATGCTGTATATCTTTGCACACCTATCTCAGGAATTCATGTGAACAAAATACCGTACAGAAGATGTCTTTACAGTTTAAGGAACAAAGATGGTATATTACCCACATGGTAAACACATATTGTTTCAGTTCCTAACTTGGCTGTATTGAATCCACCACATAAAACATATTTTCTGGGTGTAGATACTAACAAAATTATTTTCTTGCAGTTGTAGAAAGGTGTAGTTGAAAGGTAAATTGAAGTTGAAAGGCAAATTTAAATGTATTCATGTATTAGGGAGTTAATGCTGGAAAAGTCCCCATTGATAATATTAATAATTTGATAGTTGATGAAGGTCTTTGAATCCATCCTCTTACTTAATTCTATTAATGGCCATACATGATGAAGTCACTGGGTAAGTTCAGAGCTGAAACTTCAACCTAGTCTTCCTAGACAAAACATGTTTCCAGGCTCTCACAGCTTACTGCATACCATTCCACATCCACCACCTAACAGTCAATTAACACATTTTTAGGTATAAAAATATACGCTCAGATATTCAGCATGAATATGAAAGCTAGATAAGATTTAAAAGTTGTGACAAACAGTGGATAGATAGTTCAGATTGTGTGTGGTGGTGGTGGTGGTGGTGGTGGTGTGTGTGTGTGTGTGAGAGAGAGAGAGACAGAGAGAGAGAAAGGGAGAGAGGGAGAGAGGTCAAGGGCTGATAAATGTCAGTCTAAGTAGGGGGAAAGCAAAATAAAAATAATAGATATTCTTTTACATAGCTCTCTAGATTTGAGTCATTTTTAAAATTTTTTCTTCATTCCCCTGAGCCACTCTGTCCCATATCTACTAAAAACTAGATAATCTGAAAATCATACCGATACCAGGTAAAGATGAACAGGTAATATCACATCAGTTCTCAAATTGGGATGGTGAGGTTTTTGCAACTGATTGAAATAAATTACTCCTAGTTTTGGCCCCACTTAATAAGGCCTCTATGCATGTTAATATACAGGTTTTTGTACTAACATAAATTTTCACTTTGGAGGGATATATCTAGGAGTGGATTACTGGTTAGCATGATAAGTTTATGATTATATTTATAAGAAGATGCCAAACTGCACTTGTCTTGTTTTTTAGATTCCACATTTAAGCAAAATCACATGGCATTTGTCTTTCTCCGTCTGACATATTTCACTCAGTACAGTTCCCTCCTGCTTCATCCATGTTGCCAGCTGGCCCAATTTCATCTTTTTTTATGGCTGAGTCATATTCCACTGTATATATGTACCAATTCCTTATCCATTCATCTACTGATCAACACAAATCGCTTCCATAATTTGGCTGTTATAAGTAATGCTGCAATGAATGTATGGATGATAGATTAGCATTTATTGCCATTCTGTTATTCATATTTTTGATCTTTTATTTTCTTCTTAAAAAAGACCCTTCAACATTTCATGCAGTACTGGTTTGTCAGTAATGAACTCCTTTAGCTTTTTCTTGTCTGGGAAGATCTTTATCTGTCCTATGATTCTAAATGATAGCTTTGCTGGGTAGAGTAATCTTGGTTGTAGGTCCTTGCTTTTCACTACTTTGAATATTTTGTGCCAATCCCTTCCACCCTGTGAAGTTTCTGTTGAGGAATCAGCTGACAGTCTTACAGGGGCCCCCTTAAAGGTAAGTAACTGCTTTCTCTCCCTGCTTTCTTTTTTTTTTCAATTTAAAAATGTTTGTTTGTTTTTTAATTTTAGGGAGAGAGAAAGGGAGAGGGAGACAGAGAAACATGGATGTGAGAGAAATATTGATCAGTTGCCTCTCATATGCGCCCCTACTGGGGATTGAACCTGCAATTTAGGTATGTGTCTTGACAGGGAATTGAACCTGCAAACTTCCATTGTATAGGATGATGCTCCAAACAACTAAGCCACCTGCTCAGGGCTCTGTAGCATCTTGCAGCAGGACCAACAGCTCAGCCCTCCCCCACTCACATAGGCAATAACTCAGGAAGGTCATGGAAATGTGTGGCCTTACAATTTTTAAAGAGAGTTTATATATCCTGATCAAGGAGAGATAAGCTCACATTGATAGCATACTTCAGAGTGATTTGGGTGAGAGCTTGTCATGCTTTGGGTGTTTCATCATTGTGGTAGAAAGATCACTATAGTGAAGATGAACGTATCAGTCCATGTTATTAGCCTGATGACACAAGCCGTCAGACTACTTTCAAGTTACTCCAATGATCATTGAGCTAAATTCTAATTATAGCTGACTAAGCAGTTAGATTATAATACAAGGACAGAAACTAATAACTATTCACTAATGAGCATAAGTGTCTTATTTATTACATTTCTTTATAAATAAATATGGTACTCAAATTTTATGTACATCTTTTCTTACTGAGTGTATTTGCCATGAAAATCTTGGGGAGCTTATTTTTCTCTGTGTTAAATAATCACAGATTTTCTAGGCCTGAAATGACTAAGAGAGTCTGGAGTTTGGGGATAACATCAAGATACTCCCATCCTCTGGTGAGATTACACCTACATTCCTCTTCTGTCTAGGGCACCACTTTCCCTTTAGGTTGTGAAGGCGTGGTGGGGGTAATAAAGAGTTTAATTATTAATAAACCTTTATTATTATTTTTTAAATGGTGATCATTGGAATCACCTTTCAACACACTTCACATACCCTCATCTAACATAAGTTTCTATTCACTTTTATCATTCCAATGTTATAGACACATAGAATCGTGGATTGTTAGTAAGGAGGAATCTGAAAATCAATCAATTGTAGCATTTAAAAACTGGTGGCCTTAGGTATATGTTTGTACCATATCAATGTTTTTAGTATCTCCTTGAAAATGTTTGGGCTAGCATTTAAAAATCAAAGATTTGAATTTAAAAAACTTAGGTACATGTAAAAAGAATCGAAAAGTTGCTGCACTGGCCCAAATTCCTTCATGGAAACAATCGCAGATTCTTTTTAGAAGAAATGCTGACTTTTCTGTTTGCGGAGAGAGTCACCTGATTAATTTAATTACCTTGAATTACCTGTTGGATCTCTGTGGGTATCTGAATCTATGACCCCTGTTTAGATGGTTCTTCTCACTTCACAGGTGAGAAAGGAGAAAGGAGAGTTCAGTTGAGATCAGGGACTGGTGAGATTAGGGACATGGTGATGGAGACTGTCTAAAATAGAAATCTTCTGGTTTGATTTATTTTTGCACTAGTTATGGTCACTTTTCCCATTCTGACAGCTTGGAAAATATAAACAATTTTTTAAAATTATTCTAACACTGAAACTATATTTTAAAAGTAGAAATTTAGGCCTTTCCAAAATTGTCATTCACTTTATTATGATGAAATTCCTTGGCCAGGAAACAGTGCCAAATTTTATTTGAATAATTTTATGAGCAATGAAATAATATCCTGAAATTCGCTCAGATTTCTAATACTAATAAGATAAGAATGAGAACTTAATGATCAACAAAATCAGTTTTCCTAAAGCTGTAATTCACGTCCAGGAATATATCAATAAGAGCATCGATTTTGTCTTGTTTATTTCGCAGATGAGGGACTATGCTGCTCCCTTTTTGGATATTCACCTTATCTTTTAAAGTTTTGAATATAATAATTTCTACTTGAGCTTTAGTGCTCAGGAAAAGGTGAAAGATAGCTTTCCCCAAACACAGCAGTTCATTCCTTTTAATAGGAGCATCCATCCTTTCTAAACCTGTGCTCTGTCCTAATTTAATGGCCAAGCAAACTTAGGCTACAGACAATTAAGTGTCTTACCCAAGTTCACAAAGTAATTCAGGGTGCACAAAGCAAGTAAACACAAACCGAAACCTCTCTCACAAAGCTCCCAGCCGTGGCTCCCGGGCTTCCCAGTGATTTCATTTTTTATCTCTTCTTTAGAATCTGTCACCACCAAACTGAAAACATATTCCAAAAACCTTTCTTTTGATTGATGTAAATTCTCTCTGCTTTTATATATTAGCTGATACGAAAGATGATATTTAACTCTATAATGATGCCATTTAACTTTAAAATGTGTTTTGAGATGAATTTTGCATAATACATGGTGTAAAAAGCAACTTTTTATTGTATTGCATTATGACCAGTCATTAGGTTTGGTGAATTGGTTCCTCTTGCTAATGTTTGTGTTAAATTAAAAACACTAAATTGAGATAATCATGCATGAATCCTGCATGAGACATTAACAGTGGAATGCTGGAAAGAAAGCTGATATCTATTGCACTATAACTAGTCAAAAGGGAAAAAAGTTAGGCTGCAAGCAAATATGATAATTTCAGTTCTTTCAGAAAGAAAATCTGTATTGTTTCCATTCTAACTATATTAATGCAGTACAGTATAATTAGAAAACATATAAAAGTGAGTAATTCCATTCAGGTGAACTGAAAACTACAGTTCTCAGAGAATCATTATTTTCAAGCAATAAAAGGTGTGTTAACTATGAAGCTCTGCTTCTTCAACTATTTAAATTAAAAAGTTGACAAAAATAGAGTAAGGGTAAGCCCAGAGCAGCTTAATCCCATGGCAGGCTCCTAATAGATGCAAAGTTACTAATAATACACTTGCCCTTGGGAATTTTGAAAAAGCTTACAGTACTTACTCAGGCCAACAGTCATTTCATTCATCTGTTACCATTTTGGCTGTTTTCCTGTCTACTGACTTTTAAAATTGAGATTGTACATTGCACCCACTCCCTTCTCTGCAAACACTGACCCTTAGCTTCTGTGGCACTAACCATCTGGAACTGTCTGCCCTCTTCTCTGCACATCAGTGGAAGCCTAATTCACTGTTTGCTAAAGTGCAAAACTCCCATTTAGCTCAGTAGGAGTTTAAAGAAAAATGAATGGTAGATTGAACACTCATGATCACCTGCCCAGATTTGAAACACGGCCAAAATATTACCACTACTGTGAAAAGTCTGTCATGTTAAGAATAACTGCATAGTCAAAGAAAATAGCAAATCAACAATACCATATCACATATTCACATCGTATATCACATTCATATCCATCAGTTGGAAACATATCCTTCCAGGTTGCATTTCTCTGATAGGCAAGAATTTTAAGTTTCAGCCAGAGTCACCTTCCTTGACTTAAGACAGTAAGTAGCTTCATAAAACCACCCTTAGACTTAAGTACTATAAATTGTATGGCTCCAAGATGGGTAGTCCTTTGTTATTTACTAATCACCATTATATTTGTATAATTCTTTTGGATTCAAGGAAGAAAGATACTCTCAGGTAACAGGAGTATTTGTAACTATTTACAAATAAATATTAAAAGCTTTTCAGTAACCCAGCAAAAGTAGCACAACCAGGCCTCAAAAGACGAAATAATCCTCAGTATATCCAAGGCTTTTAGCGTGTATCAGTCTCTCTTACCCCAGCACAAAATTTTCATTAATTGTGAATTATGATGAAATAAACTAATTCCATTAACTGTGTTTTATAATTCTGTCTCTGCCCCCCCTCTCTTTCCCCCGCCCCCAGGACTGACTAGAATGCGAGGGCTGCTTGTTTTCACTGGGTCAGACTCAACAAAATAATGTCTTTTTTTGTAAGGCCTTACTTAAAGATACAACAATTAGTAAAGAAACTCCAACAATTTAAAATTTATCTGAAAAATGCCTTAAGAGTCATGCTCCTGGCTACAACAGGGGCAAGAAATTCTTCTGCCATCTTTCTTCCACGTAAAATGTCCTGTCGCTCTCACAGCTCGGGGTCTGTAGACGGACACTGCCTCCTACCTACCTAGTTTAGAGGCTGCCCGTGGTGTCCTGCACTTTCAGTCTTCCTATGTTAGGGTCTTCCTGGCTGCAGATGCAGAAGCACAGTGTAAAGTGAAGGCCGACTCAGGCATTGATCGAGGTGCAGAATTTCAGTGTTACCGGAAATATGTTTCTTGCTCTCTGCTTTCATTTGTGTTGCTTGATTTTCGTGCATTTGAGGACTTCTAGCAACTCTGGACTTCCGTCATTCTTACAGTTACCAAACTTGTCACAAGAGAATGAGAGCGTCTCTTTCCATGGTTCCCACATGACTCATCCTGACAATGTTGAGCATTGGTTCTACTGGACCCAACTGTCACAACCTTTGTGGTGAAAAAAACAAACACGTAATAATAGAGAGAAGGTTTGATACTTCATGAATCGCATAAATGGACTAATTAAAGAAATGATGGTTCTCAAGGAGAAAAAGAAAATAACTTGCAGAAAAATGGGGTAGATTCCATGCTTTTTATAGCAACAAATGTCCATTATAACTTCTTAAAATGTGCAATGATAGTGATGTGAAATGCTAAGTGATGTACATGGTAATGAAGGATTAGCATGAACAGTGTAAAAAGACTGGAAATTCTCATCCTTATTGCATCGGTCTTCTGGTATTGAAAGCTCCCATGTTATTTACTGATTTAGCTTCCAAACTTCCTTCAGAAGAACTGGACTGTGAGAATGTAAAAATAGAGAAGAAGCCTTACTTCCCTTCTGAGAATTTTAGAATTAGCTCTATGATGTACTTAAAGGCCTTCAAGGAAACTCGTGCAGCTTCTCTCTGTAAGTCAGTCAACAGATCCTTAGGACTGGCATGCAGGACATGAATAGCATTGTCACGTATCAAGATTTTGTTAAGATTTTCTTATGATATTCATGATGTTCAGTCTGATATTTTATAAATATTTTGTTATCAGATAGAAGAAATAAATATTCTAGTAAATCAAGTATTTCAGACATAAAATCATATTTTTGTATTTGATTTTTTACCAAATATTTAGGCTATAACAAAAGATACTTAATAATGTAAACATAACCAGCACTTAATTTGTTAATTCATATGGAAAATGTTTGATGCAAGTTGGCTATTATTTCCAGGAAACTGTTAATTACTGCTTGTTTGTAAATGTGGCCTCTCCCTCTCACTAATTCACATATGTCTCTTGAGAAGTCATTTAACAGTTTCAAGATGATGATAGGTAAACTAGAAAAATACCAATGATGATATTTAAACTGAAAAACCCACCATGTATGTTTGTTTTTATCTTTGAAAATATCCTCACTTGCTAGGTAAGTGACAGCAAGCTTTCAAAGTATTTTTAATAGAATGTAGTGACTCTCTAAAATTTTCTGAACATTAAAAGCATTATCATGGACGTTCAATTTTCTCTGCCATGTAGTAGTACGGAGGGGCCGGCTAAGAGAGGTTTCACGCTGAAATGTGAGCAAAACCAGTTCATCTTAGTAAAATCGCAGGCCATCTTCTCTAATTATACACACACCACTATCTCTCCCTAATCTCCTGAATTCCTTAGTATAAGATTAGATGCTGTTAAGGAGGCAAAATAAGCCATGAAATTACTTCACAGAAAACAAGCACGTGGAAACATTGTAAGAAAATAAAGTTGGATTCAGTAAGTTAATGGTTTCCACTAAGGGAAATGCAAGCCTTCAAGCCTCTTCTTCCTCAGCACCCTACTCTTTTCTCCTTGGACCCCACCCAGAGTGACCGCAGTAGTATTTTAACTTGCTGCATGTTATGATTTGCTCCCCACGGCAGCAAAAAGCATATACATGTGTGTACACCTCTTGGAATTCTCTCACTCACACGCCTTTGGGTAGCCGGGGTTCACTTTCACGGGGATTATCATTTAATGTCCTTGCTTTGGCTAATCATTCATTTTTTTTCCCCTTATGAGAGCCAACTTGGCTTTCCCACGCCCCCAAAATGCGAATTCTGTGAGAGCTAAGGGAGCGCGTGGCCATTTTCACGGTGCACCGCTGGCTTTAGTAGACTTGTCTCTCCCAGTTCACTCCAAAGTTTGCATTATCTGTCTTAGTATTATTGTCTCCTACATCTTTACTCTTTTTTAAATTAGAGAGTCAATTATATAAATATTGGGTATCAAATTTATGTAAATGTTAATTGTGTGCCACCATTTAAAAAACGATTTTATTTCAAATGAGGAACATTTGTCTTGAGAGTTTTTTAGGAATTATCTTCTAAAGCAGGTTGGCAAACATTTTCAGTAAAAGGTAAAATAGTAAATGTTTAAGGCTGTGCTTCTATTAGAATTAATCAAATTTGAATTGACATTATAGTGTAAGAGGAACCATAGACAATAGGAAAATAAATGAAGATGGGTGAATTCCAATATAGCTTCATATACAGAAACTGAAATTTTAATTTCATGTAATTATCAAAAACTGCTATTCTTATTTTGATTTTTTTTAACTATTCAAAAGTATAAAAAAATAGCTTGCAGGACATATAAAAAATAAGAGATGAACAGGATTTAGCACACAGCCATAGCTTGTGAATTTAGCCCTAAGACAAGAGAAATGATATATACTTAATTTAAGACAGTTTAAAATGGTAAGTTATATAAAATACAAAATTCAAATATAATAGGATAATATAAGATTAAAAATAAATTCACCCTTCCCATCTCCTCTGAACTCTAAACATCATGTTTTTTT
Source organism: Miniopterus natalensis (assembly GCF_054644295.1). Classification (NCBI taxonomy): domain Eukaryota; kingdom Metazoa; phylum Chordata; class Mammalia; order Chiroptera; family Miniopteridae; genus Miniopterus; species Miniopterus natalensis. Next base: position 169,419,354 of record NC_142081.1, read on the forward strand.
TTGTTTATTTTAACATTTTAATTAAACTATAAATTATTTTAAAAGTCACAGAACAAATGAATTATAATCAAAAGTAGCAAAAATGCCAATACTTTATCACCAGACCTCCTTTTCTAAGGACCTGACTAAAGCATCTTGTTTTAGTGCCTCAAATAATCAACTGCATATCTCAGAATAATATGATTTCACTGCTATTTTTTGATTTATCAACTTCTCTGTGCTCTACATCCAACCTCTCAATAAATATATCACCTTTTCATTTTTCCATTAAGTTACCATTGAAATGTTAAATGATATTTTAAAATTTATATTATTTGTTGTTTTTTTTTTTAAGTTTTATTATTGTTTAAAATATTACAGATGTCCCTTTTTCTCCCCAATGACCCGTTCCACCCCGTTCCTTCCCCCTCCCCAGTCCCTCTCCCCACCATTGTCCGTGTCCTTGGGTTGTGCATATATGCATATAAATTCTTTGGTTACTCTCTCCCCTCCACCCACCCGCCCTCCTCCATCCCTCTGACATTCATCAGTCTCATCTATGCTTCCATGTCATTGAATCTATAGTGGGGAAATATATTTATATTTAATAGAATAACTGTATTAATAAATTTATATATGTATATTAATAAAACAAATAATATAAGCAAGATCATGTGATATTTGTCTTTCTTATATTATTTGTTTTATTAATATACATACATAAATTTATTAATACAGTTATTCTATTAAATATAAATATATTTCCCCACTATAGATCACATGATCTTGCTTATTTGTTTTATTAATATACATATATAAATTTATTAATACAGTTATTCTATTAAATATAAATATATTTCCCCACTATAGATCACATGATCTTGCTTATATTATTTGTTTTATTAATATACATATATAAATTTATTAATACAGTTATTCTATTAAATATAAATATATTTCCCCACTGCCACCTTATTTTTGTTATAGTCGTAGAGTCGCTATACGATAAAATCAAACAGAAAGTTGTAAAATAGGCTTTTGTGGACTTTATTTTTTTGGTTCTGCTTATTTTTACCAAATTACTGTTAGTGACTACTTAAATGTTCATCATTTCTGCTAAGATTGTACAGAAGAATCAAGTTAGAAGACATCATAGTTAAGAAGCAATGTATCAGGGCATGATTTCCCTGCAGCGTTTCATTCCCTCGGCTGCTGTGCAGCATAAATCCTTTTTAGCGGCAGCAGGCAGGTCTGGGCCTTTGGCGCACCACGCGCATGCTGCTGACAGGAATTCATGGCTGAGCTTGTCCAGCGCATCACTCAGCGAGGCAGGTTTGCAGGCGGCCTTCTGGAATCAACCCAAGCCCTGCTCTCATCGTATGCTTCGCTCTATCTGACTGAACTATAACTGCACCCTTGGAATTTAACCTGTTACCATTTATTAGGGCCACAGTTTTCGGAATCTTCTGGTTTTAATATATTTCCTAGATTTGCTAGACTGCATCCTCTAGTAGTTTTCTAGAAAAGCATACGTGAGAGGTAAATTTTCGGAGTCATTTTATATCTTTATTTTGCCTTTACATTTGGAGAATATAACTCGATATAAATTCTAGATTTGAGCCCACGCCCCTGGAATGCCTGCTTTACATTCTGTCTTCCAGTGAGGGTCTCTTTTCCATGAGGCACATGATCTTCAGTCCTTGGGAAGTTTTATTACACAACTACTTTGGTATATTACATTTATTTTTCTTATTTACTGTTCTATCTCAGAAGATATACTATTTTGATATTAGAACTCTTCTAATAAATTTCTAATTATGTTATATTTTCTATTTGCCATTTTTCACTATCTTTTGGGAGCTCAACTTGGTATTGTCTTTCAATTCTGTTGAAAAGTTTTGTTTATTTTGTCTATTTTTTTCCTTAGAGCATCTTTCAATTCTTTTGCCACAAAAACCTGCATGTGTACTTCAATTGATGCAAGACTTTTCTGTCGTCATGACGACATTATTTTTTTTTAAAGCTGTGGGACATTTACAACATGGAATACTATGCAGCTGTAAAAAAAAAAAAAAAAAAAGGGATCTCTTATCCTTTGAGACAGCATGGAGGGACCTGGAGAGTGTTTTGCTGAACAAAATAAGCCAATCAGAGAGAGACAAATACATATTGGGTTTGAAGAGTCAATATTGCTAAGATGTCATTATTCCTCCACTTGATTTTTAAATACATACAGTCTCCAGTGTCACCTCAGAAACCCTTCTGTTACTGTTACTGCTATTATTGTTATTATTGTTTAAATTTCTAAGCTAATTATAAAATTTATGTGGAAAATAGAAGAGTTGTAGAATATCCAAATCTCTTTTCAAAAAGAAAAAAGGTTTATAAGACTTTATTCTACAACTTATTAAAAACATTCATTAATCAAGATAATATAAAGTAGAATAAAGACAGACAATTAGACCAATAAGAGCCCAGAATAGAGACCCAGAAATGGACTTATACATCCACTCAATATTTTTTGAGGCTGTCAAAGCAACCCAAAGTTTAAGCCATAACATATTTAATAGAAAATATAGTCAAATGTTTGGTTCTGCTTAGGCAAACTTTTTGTAGACAGGTCACAGAAAGCAATAACTATAAAGAAGCACTTGATTAAATGGGCTTGAACAGAATTAAATTAAATATTTCTATTCATCAGAAGACACCAAAAAATAAACAAGCAAATCACAAATTCGATAAATATTCATAGGACATATAGATGATAAAGGACTTGTATCCAGAATCTTTAAAGAACTTTATGTAAGTCAATCAAGAAAGTTCAGGCAATCTAGTAAAAAATGGGTGAAAAGTTTGAACAGACACTTCACAAAAGTAAATACACAAATGGGCAAAATGCTTTTAAAAAACTACTCAACATTATTAGTTATCGAGGAAATGCAAATTAGAATTATAATTAAATATTACTTCATACCATCAAGACTGATTAAAATTAAAAAAGACTAAGAACTGTAAATGCTACTAATGATATATAACTGGAACTCTTATATGTTGTTGTTAAGAATTTAAAATTGTACAGTCACATTGGAAAGTAGTTTGATGGTGTTTTATAATACAAAATATACAGTAACACTAAGATCCTGTGATATTTAGATTAAGATGTGAAAATATATGTTCACAAAAAGACATATACAGGAATACTTATAACAGCTTTGTTTAAAATATCCCCAAACTGGAAATTGATAGTATCCATCAACAAAAGAGTGGGTTAAGAAGCTGAGTCATGTTCATACCATAGATTTGTATTCAGCAATAAAAATTAGTGAACAACCACCCTGGCCAGGTGGCTCAGTCCCATACACCAAAAGGTTGTGGGATCGATTCTGGTCAGGGCACATACCTAGGTTGCAGGTTTTATCCCTGGGCAGGGTGCGTATGGAAGACAACTGATCAATGTTTCTCTCTCTCTCTCTCTCCCTCCCTCCTTTCGTTTCTCTCTCTCTCAAATCAGTAAAACATACCATCACGTGAGAATAAAAACATATTTATGTAATCAACTATGGACACAGGCAACAATGTGGGTGAATCTCAAAAACATTATACCAAGTGACAAAAACCTTACTCAAAGTATACATACGTACTCTATAATTCTGTTTAAAATTATAGAACAGGCTAAAGCTATTCTACGGTAAAAAAGGAATGAGTGTTTGCCATTGGGGTTGGAGTGGGGGCTAATTGACAAGGGGAATGAGAGAACATTCTAGGATTATGATAACATTCTGTATCTTGATGGGGGTTTGTTTTACACAGGTGAATGCATTTGTTAAAACTATGTAAAAGTATACTTGCAATCTGTGTATTTAATTGTATGTAAATATTATATCTAATGGGGGAAAATTATTCTATACAAACACTGAATTCTAGTTATTGATCATGTCATAAGCTTTTAATATATACAATTTTTATTAAAAATAAGATTTTAATAAGGGAAATAAAATTTCAAAGGAAAAGGTAAAATAAATTGATCATTAAATAATGTTCATAATTAATATTTAATAAATAGCAGCATAAATATGGGATGAAATAAATTAGTTTCCATCTATTGAACTATATTAAAAATATTGTTGGGCCTGGCCAGGCATGGTTCAGGGGTTGAGCATCAGCCTAGGATCCTAGGAGATCTCAGTTCCCTTCCGGTCAGGGCACAGGCCCGGGTTGCGGGCTCGATCCCCAGTCGAGGCCTGCAGGAGGCAGCCGATCAGTGACTCTCTCATCATTGATGTTTCTCTCTCTCTCTCTCCCTCTCCCTTCCTCTCTCTGAAATCAATAAAGATATATTTAAATACATATATGTGTGTGTGTATATATATATATATATATGTATATATATAGTTGGAAATTATCTTTTAACTTTAATTTCTTTAAAATATGTTTTTATTGATTTCAGAGAGAGGGAGGGAGAGGGAGGGAGAGAGAGAGAGAGAGAGAGAGAAACATCAATGATGAGAGTCATTGATCGGCTGCCCCCTGCATGCCCCATACTGGGGATGGAGCCCACAACCCGGGCATGTGCCCTGACTGAGATTCAAACCCTGACTCCCTGGTTCATAGGTCGACACTCAACGTCTGAACCATGCCAGCTGGGCTTAGCTTTAAACTTTTTAAACAGAAACATTAAAAAAATATATACTACATGATTCTCAAACACCTTTACCCAAGCAGTTTAGATGGTTTAGCATTAATGTCAGCAAACCACTTCACACTCATGAATACATTATGTTCCTCAGAACAGCTCTATTCACTGCAGAAATTTAAGTTTACAGAGTCAGAGAGAGTAATATAAAAAGTTAACTTTTGAAAAATGAAGATTATCATAAGAAAAACTCACTAAGAAAGCCATTTAGGATTACACAGGAAACTTAATAAACAAGTAGATCATTTTGTACAACTTGAATAAATTGCTTCTTGGGTCATTCACCAGTCAGATGGGGTAAATGAAAAGGCAGACCAGGCATTGCTTTAAGTACTGAGAAAACAACTCTAAATTTAAATTTTTTTCATTTCTCATAAATTCCCCATAGATTTGAGATACATCCTCAAACGAGCAGGCATAAAACAAAAAGCTTGAAGACCGGTATTTTTCCCCCAGCTAGAGCAGCCTAGCAGGACAGTTTACAAAACAGAGGCTAATATTTCTAGACCTTGTTATGAGCATCTAAGGAATCCTACTCCCCTTGGCCTACCCACAGTTATTTCTGATATCTGTCAGATTACTTACAGGAAGGAACATATAAATTTATCCCTGGTATTTTTACCCAGGTCTATCACCTAACAAAATAAGACACACTTTTGTCTTAATTTGTCTTTGATCCTTGTGGTGTAATAATGAGTTCTACTAATGCTCATGCTTCCAGTCCAATGCCAGGTTGACATCTCCCTCCCCATTTAGCCAGCTAGAGTCAGACCAGAGTCTCTGACCTTCTGACCTTGCAATTAATTATGGCTTTGAAATAACAAGGTTTATGAGTAATGCCATTTACTATAAAGAAAAAAGAAGTTAAAATAAAGAGAAATTAATGGAACTAATGTATGATTCAAGTTATAATTATTCTTCGTAAGTATAATATGGAGGGAAATTAACCAATAACAAAATTCTAGATGTACGATTTCTTTTCATACATTAAAATCACTTTAGTCACTTTAACCTAATTTAATTTAGTGAACTACATGCTGCCAAATGTACATGTATATGCTGGATTCTTTTACAGTGAATTGATTCTAAGAGTTGATTCTAAGAATGTTCCATTTACCAAAACTCACTAACTATAGGTGGTTTTTATGTCTAGAAATAATTGAAAAATACTTGGAAGTGTCCAATTTTCAAAGCAAAGTTTATTTACTTAATAACTTACAGGTTCTTGTTTTATCAAAAGTAACGATGGAGGAATATATGTTCAGTTTAACTAGTATGAGCCAAGGTGTTGATGGGCAGTAGCTTTTTCTAATATAAATTCATGTCTTTGCATTTCTGAGGTACATGGAAAAGCTCATTTTCCAGTTCCATGTAGTTAAAAGAAGCAATGTGATTTGTGTTGGCCAGTGGGTTTGATCAGAGGTAATACTGATTGCTTCTCAAAGTATGTAATGCCCAGTTTGAGACCCTCCAGAATTCTGCAACCTGCCGCACCGAGTGGGAAGAACATCGATTTACTATGCTGCGGTCATAGGATAATGAAGCCTTGCCTAGGCTTCATCATTTCCACACAGGGCTTTGTCTAGAAGTCCATGGGCAAGAACTAATCTTTAGTGTATTATAGCTGAGATTTTTAGATTATTGAATAACAAGGTATATCCTAACATATCCTTAAAATTATAATAAATATGCAGTAATTCAACTCCTTTGTTACTTGGTCAATATTGGGTATGGAAACTGCAAATAAATTTACATCACTGTTATTTAACATCCATGACTTCAAATACTATGGTATGAATACACTATGTGTTAAAAATGAACTCCTATTTAAATTATAGTCATTTAAAGTAGAAGTTGTAATATCACAAAATGATTTATACACAAAAAAATTCCACAAATAAAATTGAAAGCTGTGCTTTAATATACTAACCAGAATGTAAACTACCCCAACCTCATTCCAAAGAATAAAAATATATATTTAAAAATTGATGTCAATTATGCAAATATTTCAAAGTTCATAACTCATAATATCTTCACATAAAAAAAATTTTTCACAGGTTTAGAAGAACAGAAGGCCTTCTAATTATTGTAGAATTGAATTAAAAGGTGCCAGGAAGGCAAAACTTAGCTGTGAGATTAGAGTATCCAAGATAACTCTTATCCTCTTACAGTGAAACTATGTGCTGCTATAAAGCACCATGGCACAAATATTGTTAATAATGTCACTATACAGTAAACTTCACTATGGAGCAATCGATGCTACTCCTTACACTATCTCAGCTTAACATTACTAATTGTGTCTCTATAAAACAATTTTATGATGATATAAACAGTGAATGTAATGCTGTCAGACTTTGGTGTTAATGCCTCAAATAAACACAGTAATATATTGTCTGAATATCTCTTACACACTGATAAGCAAAATCCAGGCAGGAAAAATTTTTTTTTTTAAAGCCTGAATAGGCTGTTACAACTCCCAGCAAAACAATACAAAGTGAGTGTCCATTTCTTTTAAATGTTTCATATCACTTAATTTAACAAATATTGGAGTTTATTTAACGTGAAATGATGGCAACTGGCGATCACAGCATTCTTTCCCATCAATAAAGAAAAAGCATATATCTTCTTCTAAGTCAATACTTATTTGATTGGAAAGAACCATGATAATTACTTATTGATTTAAAAATTGTTTAGAGTAATCCTTTCAAAAATCTGTGTCAAAAGAGAACAGAAGCCCTCAAGTAGATATCCCAAAGCTCACACACCTCCTAGAATCTGCTCCACATCAAAGCAAAATTAAATTCAAGATGCACATGAGTATCTACAACACCTTGATAATTTATTTTAAAAATCCCTTGATTTATGATGTAAAACATCAATTTCTAGTTACTCATCTTTTCTATAACATGAAATGCAGCCATATTTCAATTATATCCATAAAATGAAAGACACTTTAAAACACTACCTAACGTTTTTTCATTCTTGACAAACATTTGAAGGCAAAAGAGCATTAAAGTAATCCCATAAAGTTATGAAAAGTTTTGCTCAATATTGGCTATTCTCATTGAAAGTCAAGGTAATCACCATACCAATGTGGAATAAAATGCTATTAAAGAGGAAGGCATAGCTCTAAAAGGTGAAATCTATTCAGAAGCAAACAAAGGAAAAAGCAAGGCTGGTTACATGGAGTCTCAATGTGCTGCTTTGTTTATCAGGCATCCCCTCCTTTAGAACACATTCTATATGCATCACATAATACTAACAAGTGAACCAAAATCGTCAGAGAAGTTGAGAAACATCCCTAATGATACATTGGATTAGGCTTGATAAAGTGAGCAAAATTTCACCTATTCTTCTCTGTTGGGCTAACTACCAAGTCATCTAACTACAAAGTGTGAGATGTTACTGAGTGGTCATACTGTCTGAGGGCAGAGAAATAGCTTATTCTAGGTGTACCTATTGTGGAAGAAGAAAAATCAAACGTAGTCTTATTCCCGTGGAGATTGCATACTATAATTTGAGATCTTTTATTTTTTATTTATTTATTTATTTATTTATTTATTTATTTATTTATTTATTTATTTATTTAAATATATCTTTATTGATCTCAGAGAGAGGACAGGAGGGAGAGGGAGAGAGATAGAAACATCAATGATGAGAGTTATTGATCGGCTGCCTCCTGCACGCCCCCGACTGGGGATCGAGCCTGCAGCCCGGGCATGTGCCCTGACCGGGAATCGAACCCCGATCTCCTGGAACCTAGGTCGATGCTCAACCGCTGAGCCACACCCGGTCGGGCGAGATCTTTTATTTTTAATATGGGTGTTTATAGCTATGAATATCCCTCTAACTATTGCTCTAGTTGCATCCCAAACACTTTGGAATATTATTTTATTTTCATTTATTACAGAGTATTTTCTAATTTCCTTTGTGATTTTGTCTTGGACCAATTGTTTATTTAGGTTATTGTTTAATTGCCACATTATTGTGAATTTTCCAAATTTTTTAATGTGATTAATCTCTAATTTCATCCTATTAAGAGAAAGTACATATTTATAAAATTTCAAACTTTTAAAATTGCTGAGCTATGTCTTATGGCCTAAAATAAGGTCTACCCTGGAGAACAGCCCATGGGCCCTTGAAAAGAAAGTGTATGCTGCTGTTGTTGGAGGGAGTGTTCGATAGATGCCTGTCAGGTCTACGTGGTTTATAGTACACATAGTGTTAAACTGTATATCCACATTATGAGTCAATTTTCTATAATCTATTTTTATGTATTGTCTTTTATATTTTCTCAAAATGGCTTGAAATTTTGATACACTTTTTTCTTTTGCAAAAAAATTTATTTTTCCTTTGGGAAAGTCACTCAACCTTTTGGGTACTTACATAATCGCTCTCCGTCATTACGTGTGCAGAACAGCTGAATTTATTCATAGTCTGCGTGAATCCAGCCACTTTCTCCTCTCCTAGTATTTTGAATTATAATGAAGATTTTCTATCTTATAACAATCAAATAACATTGTTACTGTATAAAGTATCAAAAACCAATAAAGTATGACAGGATGCCTTCTAGTTAACACTCAAAGCCTTCTTCCACCTTGGTAGAAAGTCTATCTAGATAAAAATAATCAACTTTCTTCATGTCCATATGAAATTTTCAGTCAACTAGGTTTGCAATGTCATGTTTTCAACAAGTATATAAAATATTGTCATATGTCCATTAAATTAATCCTTCAATGTAGTCTCAGAAACCCTAAGCTTACATTCAGGTTGCTCCCTTGATTTTCAATCTAGGGTGATTGTTCGAGTTATGTTTTCTACCATTCTCTACAGAAACAATTCATTTTACCATCTTTGCAGCCTTTATAGGTGTGTGGAAAATTCCCCGGGGGTGATACCAGGGCAGTTTTCTTAATATATGGTGACTCTACGTTCTGCCAAAATTTGTAAAATACTTATGCCAAAGAAAACAGCCTGAATTCTTGTTGAAAAACATTTTCAGAAGTGCGTGCAACACAGAGAATACATGAATAAAGATGCTGTAGTTTTGCCTCCCTTTTCGGAGCAGCGCGGTCGGTGCGTTTGCGGTGGGAAAGACAAGCTTTGGGCTGCATCGCCTCCTCCAAGGGCGGGAGTCGGGCGGGGAGGCTCAAGGAGTAAACTACGTGGCTCTGCCAAGGCTTCCTCGGCTCTGAGGCTTTAAGACAAGTAGATCTGAAGAAATGGACTAAAAAAAAAGCTGATACAACATGATACTTAGTTTTCTATATAGATATAAGCGACATCGAGTGCACCCCATGTGTTTACGACACAACGAGAGCCTAAGTATTTTGCATGTAAGTGCTAGGAATCCTCTCCCGCCTCTCCGAAGCCAGCGCCCGCTTTGCTGAACTGGAAACTAGTCCCCAGATGGCCTGTCCCTAAGTGTCTGCAGGTTAGAGTTGCCCAAAGAGCAACTACACGAGAGTGGGAAGGTGAACGGGAGCCAGAGGTCCTTGCTCTCAGGCAGCATGACCTAATTAAATATGTATTCCATTGGTAAGCCCGCTGTTACTTTTTACATGCTCCCTAAAATGTTTCTAACGCATACAGGACCTACAGAGTAAAGCAAATCCAGCAATCGTGCCATATGATATATACAGCTTTTGCCTAAGTACAAGTTAAAGAGATTGAATAAGCCTGACCTGCTGGCCCCGGGAAGGTATCTCATGTAAGATACCCTCCAATGTCAGACAAATAACCCTAATCGTGACGGTGACATATTTTGAAAAGATCAATCACATCAGAATAAGGTGATTTTATATATATTTGTCCTAATCAGAGCACCTATGGACTGAAGAGGGTCCCTTAATAATTACACGGTGCAGCAAGTGAATCAAACTGTCTTGGGCGAACCAGGATATGTGGTCTCAGCAGTTAGGGCCCAGGGTTGCTATTCTTCCAGGACATCTTAGATGAAAAATATAGATTATTATTGAGAATCTGAGAAGTGAACATCTGTTGGTTTTTTGTTTTGTTTTGGTCTGGGGAGTGAACAGGGCTCTTTAAAAATAAGGAGTAACAAGAAACTAGAAGCTTCTGCAAGCCCACTGTACTATGCCCACCTCCTGCCTTGCCTGCCATCCGAGTCCAGACGGCTCGGTTCATCTCTGCCATGCGTACGTTGGCATATGTCTTTGTGTGCTGCGGACCGGAGTTCTTACGGCCACCCTGTTTGTTCTTAGGTACTGCTCTCTCCTAGCAATTGAGGAAAGTCGACGCTTCTGAGAAAGCGAACTTCATAGAAAGACAACAACACACCAAACTATTAAGCAGAAGACAATTATGGGTGATTCGGTAACTTTATATCAGAAATACCCATTAGCCACATGGTGCGGTTCCATATTTAAAAGTCACACGGAAAATCCGAGATAAGAAAAATCTAATGATTGCTAACAGCTCATGTTGATGGCTCAGCTCTGGCTCCACACAGATTAACAAGGCTACCGATTCCAAATAATTATTGAAGACAATCTTGCCAAAAATGTGCCTTTGCACAAAATCCATTGATTGGGTATTTTCAACATGATTTTATTAGGTCACTGAAATTTTAGCAATTAGGGGCAATTTTTGAAATTAATGATGCTTTAAGATGCTTTATGTAAACATGCGTAACAGTGCACTCTGCAGGTTAATACCGAGCCCATAAGTCAAAAATAGAACTGTCTTGCCTGGCTGGCGTGGCTCAGCGGTTGAACTTTGACCTATGAGCCAGGAGATCGGGGTTCGGTTCCCGGTCAGGGCACATGCAGGGTTGCGGGCTCGATCCCCAGTCAGGGGATGTGCAGGAGGCAGCCGGTCAATGACTCTCTCATCGGATGTGCAGGAGGCAGCCGGTCAATGACTCTCTCATCATTGATGTTTCTATCTCTCTCTTCCTCTCCCTTCCTCTCTCTGAAATCAATAAAGATATATTTTAAAAAAATAGAACTGTCTAATTTTACTGTACACAGATCATCCATATACCACCGACTTTCAGTAACATAACTAGGGTCCCCAGACATTCTCAATCTACGTCCTGTAAACTGTATCTTGATTTTGTTCCTCGCCAGTTTTGGGAAGCCCTTTGGGGTTGTTTTCTCGAGTTTCAAAAATGCTTTGAACACTCTTCCTTGGGTTTCCATGAAGAGTAAATGTTTAGTTTTTACTTATTTGTATTAAAATATTTATGTTATTTCCAAAATAATGCAAACATTTAAAAATGCCTGCTTTTCTATTTTTTAAATGAAAGGACTGCCATTATTTTTTAAAATAATAGATTTTTTTGGTGGAACTGTATCTGTTTTCCTGTTGGAGAGAGAGAGTGTGGTCAAGTGGTGCTTTATTTATTTCTTTGTTAATCTCTGTGGGACATTTGAAGTGTTTATCAGCACTCTTGTCACATTAAGATAAGACTATAAGGGCTCCCTCGGCTGGTTTGCCTGATAAGAGTGTGTTTGAACTCCAGCTGGCAAGGCTTTTTTAATAAAGGAGGTTCATTCTTTTTACCTGTTCTCTGTCTGCTCCCAGCCTTTACTCTCTTTGTCACTTGCTGATGCAACAAAGCACTCACTTCAGAATCATCTCTCAGTGCTTAAGTCATTGTGTGGCTTTTAGTCCAGGACATTTAAGTAACTTCTGGCTTTCAGGTAGCTGTTTAGACAGAATTTTCTGTCTCTTTTATGTGCAGTTTGGGGAGAAAAAACTTTTTAGGCCTCATGCATGTAATCTTTGGGAACCCCTGTTACTTCAGTATATATACTATAGGATTTAACTGAATCGCAGAGGACATCTATGTTAGCTCACAGTTGGTTTGCCATCTAAAGTGCTGTTCATAGATGTCAGAGGGTAGGGGGCAGAGGAGACTGGGTGGGAGAAGGGGAAGGGGTCAGCCATGGGACATGTATGCACAGCTCATAGGCAGATAGCAGTGTGCTGATGGCCGGGGGAAGGGGGGCAGGGGCTGCGTGGAGGTGGGCGAGTCGGAGGAAAATGGGCACATCTGTAATAATGTCAATAAAAATAAAGTGAAAATCAAAGTGCTATTCTGTTTATAAAGAATTTTGAAGATAAATTCACATTTTTGCCATAAAATTCCTCCAGGAAAAATTAAACAGAAAATCAGATTAAAAGTTATAACTTCTCATAATTTCAAATTTATGTATTCATTTCTCAAATCACCGCTAAATAACTTATTAGCACAATGCCTCTTTATGAAATAGTATAAAAATCAGAGGTCTGGGAATCAGAAGATTTAAGATCATTTATTATTATTCTTTGCCACTACCTGGTTATAACTTTATTCCACAGCTCCATTTTCAATTTTAAGTCAGTATCGAAATAAAAAAAAGTTTCAAAGTCCTTAATTTTCTTGTTATTGTCTCATCCTTAACAGGCTGCAATTCAACCTCAGGCCCGCTTGGGACACTGGGGAAGCTCATGGGCACCTGGGACAGGCTAAAAATTGAGCTTTCTCTCACATAGAAAAGCCTCCAATTTTTACTTAGTGTAACTAAGTTTACCATAATCTCTCTTTGACTTTATTTTGCACAAATTCTTCTTTTAAATATTCTGGCCTTATTGTTTCCCTTAAATGAGCCAGGTTCCTGGCTGCCTGATGGCCTAGTCCCAAGTCCCAGGTTTCAGACTCTGTACTTACTGTAATTTCTGCATCTCTTCCTCCTATTAAGAGAATTATCCCATATATTTGCAACAAATACCATTGTTATGAGCTAACCTCAGTTTACGTTGACCACAGTCACTGCAACTAGAGCTATTATAATGACTGGCATTCGATACAGAACATTATTATGAAAGATGTAAACACAAAACTGAGCAAATTGAGGGGATCGGGGTAGACAATGAGATTTCTCCATCCTGGGCTAGGAGGATGGCCTTGCTTGTTATGTTGTGACAGTGGAACTGGTTAAATGGTTGTTACATAAATTTTGGATTTTATGTCTTCAACTTGCTTATAGCTTTAGGGTAGTACTTATAAATATATGTATTTTTTATTTCATCACATGCCTAGAAAACTATATTTGTTTATGTCACTAAGTAAACATTTGATCCTAAAGAAGGCCAGAGGCTGGCCCAGAGCTTCCACAGTCCTTGTTTCTAAAAACTGAGGAAATAAGCAACTCAGCATCCATGTCCCAATTCCCAGAACACTGTTGGAGAGCTTTGCTCTCAGAGCCTGGCAGTAAAGCTCAGGATGCCAGAGTGCTGAGCTGCTCCTGTCCCTTCTATAAGAGTTTTCAACAAAAGGGTCCTTTCCTAGTTGGCCTACCTGAAATCAGAAAGGAAGGCAGAAAGAACCATCCAATTTTATTTCGGAAGGAGTTTGACTTTTCTGGTTGTTCAAGAGCTACATTTAATACCAGATAAGGCTCATCATGATCCTGACATCTCGAGGTTTATAGTCAGCAGACCTGGTTGCAGAGAATAATCCAAGAATTATTGGATTAATAACTTTGATTTTTGGAATTGCTGTGGCAGCTTTCCCCGAGTCATAAAATGTTTCCCCTTGCGGTGACAAGGATTGCTACTGCCACTGGTTTTCTTATCCTTACTACCATGGTAAAGGTTGATATATGCTGAGAGTCGGAGGGTTCACTGCCCCCCAACTAGAAGAATCATGGAGGTACAGAATCCAGCACCCTGAAATGTAGGTGTTAGCAACAGGGAAACCACCAGTCAGCACTGCCTATCATCTTACCTGAAACCTAGGTATCTCTAGGCCTTGGGGCCTTTTTAAAGTCTCTTGAGCATTTTACTTTCAAAATAAACACTGGTTTTTAAAAGCTAGAGAAAAGATTGGGGGGAAAAAATCATCCATGTAATTTGTTTTGCTAAAATTCCTTTTCTGCCATGACCAGTTATTTATGAATACAGTAGTGAGGGAATGATGCATCTTTCAGATTAAAAAAGCAAAATCCAGTGTCCCAGAGCAAAATTAGTATGAGAAATGAGGGAGGTGGGAAACTCAGTAGGAGATAAGATGGGCATCAGGAGGATCCAGAGAAACAGGGCAAGCGTGAATCCCAGTTCTTCAGATGGGTCCTCTAGAAACCCAGGTTTCCTCTTCTCAGTCCCCCTCCCCCCAAAAACCACAAAAAGCAGACAAACAACCCAAAACAAAACAAAAAACAAAACAAAACAAATATTTTTCACTGAAAAGCATATCCATGGAAGTGTAGTCTGGGGAAAGGAAAGGGGGATCTTCCGATTAACCAAGCTAGCTAACAGTTTCACTTTGCTTCATGGCCAAGGTTAAAGCAGAACTGAGAACCAGGGGTTGTAGAGACCCCCAACTGCCTTCTGAAATAGAAATCCCAAAGGCAGGACTTAGGTTCAAATAAAGCAACAGACAACTGTGTTCATGGTGTTGCATTGCCATAGAAACTGTAAAACTATAAAAAGCAACTTTATGTTGGCTCGATTACTAGAATAAATGTCAGACTATCATAAACATGACCAAAGTAAATTCAACTGCGAAAGCTGTATAAGTACACATTAGGGAAATGATCCCTGGTGCCGCACTCTCATGTCCACTGAGAACACTACAGAAAGGGATTCTTCTCAGCCATAAATCCTGACCAAGGGAATTCCTCAACAAATAAATCAAATTTATAAAATACTATTTAACAAGTTATGGTATTTGCTTTGATTTATAAGGACTATAATATGGGATTTCTTCATTTCTTTAAATCAGAGAATTCAGTATGTTCACGGCTTCTGTGGTGTATTTGTATATTTTTGCCGTAATTTACTGTATCATGATAGACCATCTCTAGATATAACTGGGAGTAATTCACGTTGACCAGGTATATTGTTGATTGGTTTCAATGCAGTTGTTAGATATATTGTGGAGGGCCTTTCTTTGGGATTAATTCATGATGATATATTGGATAGTTGCATTAAAGTTGGGGACCATTCTTAAAAATATATGTAGTAAGGGGAAAAATGTTTGTGTACGTGGTCATGTGTGGTGGGCAACCAAATGGTAACCTGTGACTATGATCTTTTTCTACCAGCATCTCTAGCTTCCAATTTCTGTTACTCGAACTTACTCTCCCAACGACTTAGGGCGATAATGTGCCCAATGCTGGGGAAACCATGGCACCCAAGGCCCTGGACAAAATGAATGATTAGTGAAGCGCGGGTACCTTGAGACATGTCAACTGGAATTCATCTATGGGATTTTTCTTCCCGAGATCCCAGAGAAAGTATTCTTCTTCCTCTCTGGTATAGAGGGGTTACCAACTAAAAAACTACAAGAAACTATGCTGAAAAACACAAGTAAAAGCATGAGCATCGAGAATTAAAGCAGAAAAAGATGCACAGAATGCCTGATGCCCGGGCCGTAAGATACCTAGGGCTGCCCTGTTTCCTGAAGCACTGCCCTTCATTTTCTGTTTTACCTAGTGCTAGTCAGATAAATTGTGTGTGTGTTCTTAAATCATTCTTTCTGAGGCCAGGTCGAATTGGGTTTCTATCACTTACAACTGAATGAGTCCTGAAAAATGTACTTAACTTCCAACTCTGACATTCTTAGATTTTAAGCTACTATGTTTGTTACCAGAAATATACCCAGGATTATTTGGGTATTCAATAAATATTAAAAAGTTACTAATTAAAAGCAGCCCTTCCATGATTAAATTTGTCATTGGTCTTTTAGACTGTGCTGTATTTAGTGACTGAATCATAATAACCACCACCTGAAATAGCTAGGTGTAAAAACGAAAGAAAAGAAAACAGGATTAAGGAGAGATTTCTTCCCTGTATTTATCTTCATTAATCCACTTAAAATTATTTATGAGATTGTTTCACTGAAATAATATAGGTGAATATAATATTAATTTTCTCTAAACTAATCTTTATGAAGTGACAGACACGTTTTAGGTCATCAAAAAATGTTCTTAATCTCAGAGTACAGACAATTGGTTAAGATAAGCAAATAAAGATTCACAGATCTATCTGACCCTGAATATGTGACCTAGGATGAGTCATTTGATTTTATCAGGACATCTTAAGGAAGGTGTAGAAGTTCTCTTTCATATCTCCCATCTTCATCAGCCTCGATATCAATGAATAGTTTCTTTGCCTCTCTGCACTAATTTCAAGTAGTGATTATTATTATAAAACAGAAAAACTTAAATTACCATAATATTTGGTGCAAGTTCTTTTATAAAATAACTTAAAACAGTTGCTAAACGATTATATAAGTATATTTCAAATTATATGTGAAACTTAATATCCTTAAAATTAGGTATTACTGAATTTGTTTTTCACTTGCTATAAATGTATAGATATAAGTAATATACCAATAAACTACAGACACGAGTAAGGTAAGATTGACAAGGGAAATCTTTGGAAGAATAATTAAGAAGATGCAAATTAGATGTTATGAATAAATAAAAACCACCTGTCATTTTTAAAATAGAAGTATTGTTTTTTTGTTTTGTTTTTTAATTATTATTTCTATTGGAAAAGATAAAATTGAAACACAATTCCTAACTTATCTCTCTCCTGCAAATTTCTGGAAGTTGGGGAATAGAATGAACTCAGCAACCCAGAGCAAATAGTACCAGAGCAAGAAGAGCTGGGGAAATGCTTTGTTCCCCCCGCCCCCCCTTATGTGGAATTGCTGAGTTGATGACAGACCAAGGAAGAATAGAGTGGAAATACAGACAATTCATAAAGGCATTGTGTTAGTCTGGGCTAGGAATGAGGGAGTCTGCGACTGGAGGGTAAGAGTGGTAGTTTTGAGAAGTAAATAAATATATGTCTTAAGAAATATATATCAAAAGTAGATCAAAAAAAGACTTGTTGAATTGTTTGTTAGAGATAAAAAAAAAAAAAGCAAGGAATAAAGGTTGATTCTAGGATCATAGTTTCATCAAATGTGTACAAGTTTGGGAGAATGGGCCTGGAATAGAAAAGGGAAGAAGAGTTTCTTTTTAGGTATCATCTAGGTGGAGAATTCAAGGAAAGAGATGTAATATATTAAGTCTAGAACTCAAGGGCAAAATGAGAACTGACATATGAATCTGGGAATTATCATTTTATTTAGTGTTTGAAATCCAAGGACAAATATCATCACTAGTGAGAGAAAACTCAGGAAGAGAGTCAAGGATTAATATCTGAGCTACACAAACTCAGAGAAACCTGTGAGGAAAAGTATCTCTCAAGAGAAACTTGGAGATGTGCAGGGATATCAGAGGAAAATCAGAATAGCAATTTGTTTTAGAAACCAAATGAGAAATTGTATGTCATATTAAAGAGTGTTAAAACCTTTTAAAAGTCAAGTCATGACACAACGGCATAGAATTGGCCATTAGATATGGAAATAAATCCTTGGAAAAATTGACAAGAACATTTTCAATAGTGCAGTGTGTTTTATAGCTTATTGAAGGGGTAAACAGTAGAAGACTAATATATTAAGGAAGTCATTAGGTATGGAAAGTGTCTTAAGAAATTTTCTGTTAAAATGGAAAATAAAAATATAGTAGTAGTTTGATGCATGGAAGGGGTTTTATTAATTTAAATTTTAGGTAAGAGAACAGCTTTGTATTTGTGTATACACATATTATATACATAATATATACGCATATATATAATGCATCTCATTTCACTGTTTAGAAGATTTTCTTCCTCAAACTATTCTTGCTAATATTAAATATGTAATATTAAACATGTAATATGTAATATTAAATATGTATGCCAATATTAAATATGTATATATATACACACACTCGTATATATATACACACATACACACATATATATGAAACATTCCTAAAGTAAACCAAGCAATTAAAAAATATATATGTTTAATAAAATACAGGGATAGTTATTTTCTCATGGTTATGTAAATATTCAGCAAACTGTTTAACTTCTGGATATAATATTCATTATGTAAATCCACGGGATAGCAAACAACTAATGAGGCACATTTTAGGATGTTGCTCTTTTCTCCACATGGCCTTTACTCTAAATTAGCTTTGAATGCCATATGCTATTATTTTTCTTAAACAGATATGAGTAATATTCTGTGGAAAAAATATAAAAAATAAAAATATATGAAATTATTTATTTTACCAAAATAAACAGAAGTGACACTTTTCCTTGTTTAAGTTAGATTAATACTAAACACATCCATATGACATATGCCTGGAATCCTGAAAGAAACCTTGCTTTCACATTGTAATTGTTCAAGTCTGGGAATAAATCTATCATTGACTTCAATGAGATTTCCTGTTTACCAAATATATTGACAAGATAAATCATATGCCAAGTGTATTTATATATCATCCTCAACTTAAAATGTTATGTTCATAAAAATGGATCACATCAGGTAAAATGACTGTGAGATGTAAAAAAGTTTACCTAGAAAGTGTGTCTTACATAGAAGTCAGCTTGCCATTTTGTTTTCAGAAATACTGTTAACCACTCTCTTGGGTGAAAGTGTATATTTATTCACTTGACTTACCTACTAGCATCTAAGTCCTAAATATTTAGATCTTGTTTCCCTCTTGGTTCTCCCATAAAATACAAATGCTTAGGAGTTCAAGAGATCTTTATCCCTGTGTGAAGCCCTCATCACTGTTTATAGTTGATCTATATGAAATGAGATAGTTTCTGGACAAGTGAAATATACATATATTTTTTTTCTTTGTTGTAGAAGACATGAGTAGTGATCATCAGATAGCTCATAAAATGAATTGTTTTCTTAGAAAAAGAAACCCCTGCCCCAAATTGGAATGTGTTTAGCCCACTGGCCACTGCGAGAAAAACAATTCAGTCAAGAACAGTTCAACTCCTATATCCACCTAGATCTGAAATACAGTGAGAAGAGATTTTAAGAAATGGGAGTACTGTTATCTCACTGATGTTTTGTGTAGATGTTTCTACATGTGAGTACAGTTTAGAAAGTTAATGAGAGTGTTATTTTCCTTTAGAATATTTAACATACATGTTTATTGTGGGACCTTTTTTGTCAAAGAAACTAGCTTGTGCTAGGAAATTTCTCACCTGATAAGGAATGTCTATGAAAAAATTACAACTAAAATAATATGTGTCATGGTGAAAGACTGAGAGCTGTGGCTCTAAGGTTGAGAGTCAGGCAAGGATGACTGCTCTGAGAAATTTCATTCAAAATACAACTGGAGAATCTAGCCAAATGGTGTGGCAAAAATAAAAAGGCAAACGTAAAAAGATGAAGTAATCCTCTGTTACTGGCAGACGCCATGTTCACCTATATACAAAAGCTAAGGGATCTAGAAGAATGCTGGAAGAAAATAAATGAGTTTAGCAAATTAGCAGGATATAAGATTAAAAAAAAAAAAAGTTAATCAATGTACCAGTAGTGACCTATCAGAAATAAATTGATAAACCACTTTTAATAGCATCAAATAGGAAAATATGTTTTGCAATAAATTTAACAACAAAAAAATGTAAGACCCACATACTGAAAACTATAAAGCATTAGAGAGAGACAGAGGGAGAAATTGAAGAATATCTAAAAAAGTGGATAATCCCATTACACGTATATTAGTATATACTTTTTCTGTTCTCGCACAGATCTAAAGCTCTGTTTATTTGCCTTCCATGTGCTTTTCGGTGTTCTTCAGGTTTTAGAATTTATACTGATCAAAATTCAAGTTAACTGATTCTTTCTCCTTTCACTTTGAATGTGTCCACCATGATTCATATTTGTTATACTAATTTGAAGAGTGCTTATACTAAATTAAAATAAGATGTGTGGATAGGTTTATCCATAACAAGTATAATCACAGAAGAGGTTAAGCGGGAAATTGTTACTTCCCCTTGAAACTGGAAAAGTTAATGCCCAATTTTTCTAATACTCCTAAAGGTTTGGAATTTTTTCTTACAATGGAATAATCTTTATATTTTAAGGTACTAATCATACACTTTTTTGGGGTGGTTTTATGTATAAAAGCTATAATTTAATAAACATTTACTAAAGAGTATATATCTAGCTTAAAGAAACATCTATTCTCTTATTTATTGGATAATTTTAATGTTTACCTTACTTTTTTAAAAAAAAAGGCTGGGGAATCATCAAAGATTAGGTATCTGGTCTGTGATTAAATATGACTGGTAGCAAGAGACTCCCTCTTAGAGCAATCAAGCTGATTGTTGGCATGAAATTCGTTAGAAAGCCCCTTCTGCTACCCAGCCAAAATATTAGCACCTTTGAATTCCACCTGTAGATTATCACTTAAGCTTCTGTGACCACACAGGCATATTTTAGAATCTCAATTTCAGAAAGTAGACAAAGATTTCAAGAGAGCTCACAAATCTTTTAATCTCCTTTGTTCTATTTCAAAATATTTGCTATTCTGGTTTCCCTTTAAACGATTTATTTATTTATTGTCAATAGCAAGAAAAAGGAAATATAATCATACAGAAGGTGTTTTTGCCTGCAAAGTGAAGCAGGAGATTTAACTCCCTTTTCGTGGAATTTATACTGCTGCTAATGCAGCCTGTTACCGCATTAACTGCTGGGGCAGAGACCTCACTTTCATCATCATATAGATTAAACATAAATCTAAGTCCATTTGCTTGTTTCTAGAAATATCTATGCTATTGCTTTGCATGTATTGTTAAGGATGTTTTGTATAGTTAAATAAATTTTTAGTGACTTAAATCTTTCCCTGTTGCTTTCAGCCTAAGCCTTGACTTGTTCAGCAGACTAACACAGGGAAGCTCATCCAAACACTGAATTCTGTTACCTTGTTTTTGTTGTTATTAAAACATTTTCCTGGTGATATTTTATCATCTTGAGGCTTGTACTGTTGATCCTTTGAATATTTTGCCCAAGCCTACTTTTATGAAGCTTTGAGTATTCCTTTTCTTTCAACTGTGTTGGACTGAATTAATTTTCCTCCACTAATAGCGGGAGGTTTCAGTGGAACGGAGAGAAAAGGGAGCTTTTCAGGCTTCACAGTGAATGGTCTCCCTGCTTGTTATTACAAGGGTGACCTATTCCTGTAATTCATGCTACTTCTGTGTAGCCACACCTCCTATGATCCTTAGGACCTAATCCATTTCATGGGGACTTCTACTGATAACCTGGGCTTTCTTTGAATTTTTTAAAGTCCACTGTCACCAAGAGGCCCAGTTCTTTCCTTCAAATGTGAAGCAGTCGCTTTTAGGAGATGTATTTGGCAGGGACTTTATGAGATCAGTCACCCCTGGGCACTCCCACACACTTGGCCCCTTCCTTCTTCTCAATCCAAATGATAATAATACACTTACTGTCTATTCCTATCATGATGGAGGTTTTTTATTTCTTCTGGAAGTGGGTACGTGCCAGATATTTCTGAAATACAGGAACACAGAAGCTTTTCCTTCCAAAGGCAATTTACTGACTTCCTATGTAGGCTTGCTGGCTGGTGTAGCCTTTTGGCCACATTTTTACCAGATAAGGAATTTGGAGGCTTTTCTGTGTCCTAATTATAGTGAGAATGTAGTTTTTATCTCTTTAAAACAATATCCTTAAGATGGTTTCATTTTTAACCTTTTTGAGGGAACTCCATCCTGCTCTCCAGGGGCTGTGCCAGTCTGCATTCCCACCAGCGGTCACGAGGGTGCCCCCCTCTCCACGTCCTCGCCAACGCTTGCTGTTTGTTGATTTGTTGATGGCGACCATTCTGATGGGTGTCTAATTTTTATTTTAATTTGCATCTCTCTGGTGATGAGTGACAATGAGCATCCTTTCATGTGTCCCTTGGCCATCTGTATGTCCTCTTTGGAGAAGTGTCTATTCAGGTCCTTTATCAATTTCTTAATTGGATTGTTTGTCTTTATGGTGTTGAGATTTATAAATTCCTTTTAAATTTTGTATATTAAGCCCTTTTCAGATGTGTTGGCAAGTATGTTTGCTCATTCAGAGGGCTATCTGTTCATTTAGTTGATGGTCTCCTTTATTGTGCAAAAACTTTTTAGTGTGATGTAGCCCCATTTTTTATTTTTTATTTTGTTTCCCTTGTCTGAGGTGATATGTCACAAAAAAACTGCTATGAGAAAAGTCCAAGATTTTACTGCCTATCTTTTCTATCGACTTCTGGGAATATACTCAAAGAAACCCAAAACACTAATTTGAAAGAATATACACACCCCTATGTTCTTTGCAACATTATTTACGATCGCCAAGATCTGGAAGCAGCCCGAGTGGCCAGCGGTACACAAATGGATAAAAACACTGTGGGACATTCACACGATGGAATACTCCTCAGTCATAAAAAAGAAGACCATCTTACCTGGCTAATATTCATATTATTACTAACACTGAAAATGAAATATTTAATTAAAATATGTATTACTTGGATTGCAAAGTAAGGAGTGGAATAAGGAGAGAAATCTTGTTACACATTAAATATTAGGATTTAGGGACTATGGTACCGATTTGATAAAATCTGACTCACAGTGACCATTTTAATTCTGTTAACCTGATCCCAAATTCTTTTAGTATTACACAAGAATTTATTCTGTTGGGGATGCCTTTCAACTTAAAGCAATTCTCTGACGCTCCCTTCTCTGTCCTGGCCTCTTTCGTCTTTCTCATACGACTCTGCCAATTACTGTAGCTTCTTCCATTATTAACTTTAACAGCTCCTCTCGCCCTCCCTCTCTCTGTCTCTCTCTCTCTCATTGTGGATTTTTCTCTGACTCATATACTACTATTCTAATTAGTGTATCTTCAATGATCAACTACAGTAATTGTTTCCAGATTTCAATATTTTCGCTGTATATAACGTATTGCAGAAAACTCAAATTTTAAAAGATGTCAGCGCTCCTTTGAGGGCTATACATGTTATTTATAAATTATGATTCTGATGTGTACAAAGTATAAAGAGCTATTTGAGTTAGAAATAGCATGAATAAAATTCTGATAATCACTTAAGATGATAAGACAAAAAGTTGTCACCATCTAAATATGTTAGAACTAAGGGAATTTCTAGAAAAATTATTTGCCATGCTATGGAAAGACCATTTGCCAGCGCAGAGGTGGAGCATGGAGAACATATGGGCAGACAGTGATGCTGGCCCCCGCGTGCCTGCAGACGCCCAACCTGCTTCCGAGGAGAAAACTGTCCTGTCAGTGCGGATGCCAGGCCCAAGGACCGGCCTTCCCTCGCCCTGGTGCCCAGGCACCTGCTTGCAAGCCCAGGTTTCGCGAGCGCGGCTCGCCCCTTCTTTCGGTTTCAGTTTCTTTTAGGATTTGGAGAGATCCCATGATCTTTTTCTCCTTTGTTTGAGTGATATCTGTTTTTTTGTTAAAATAGTTTAGAGGAAAGAAAAAATCAATAAATTTTTAAATAAGCCAGGAAATACGATTTATTTCTAAGTTCATAAAAAAAATAAATAATGAGGCAAAAGAAGCATATTCAGATTTGAATTTAAATTCCGATGTTATCTAATATCCGTAGCGTATGAGGTTCCCTTAGTTGGAAAGAGAGGCATTGCTCAGGAGACAAACATGTTCCAGGAGACTGGTGACCGGCCCGTCACCGCACACAGCGCAGTAAGTAAAGGAATTGGAAACAGGGCCTTGACCAGAATTCTAGCTCAGGGTTCAGATCACCTTAGTGTTTCTTGAAATCATTACTATATGATTTTTTGGACACTGTAAAGTGGCACTTTCTTAATAGGCAAATAATCTGTCAACTAGGATTGCACCAAGACCATAAATCTTTAGAGCATTGTTTCTCCCTCAGTATCAAATATCCAGCTTTGCACATGCTCTTCAGGGCTTCTCAAGCATGTATTAGCACTTACGTTTCGTATCAGTCTTGGTACCAACGCATAGTTACCTACCGTCAGTCAAAATCCACAGCCTCTGTTTTCTTTGCCTTAGGATGTCTGAGTGTGAGCAGAGGTTAGTTACAGAGACCCCCTTTCGAAACCTGTCATACCCGCCGCAGAACGGCAGCAGGGATTGCAGCAGGGTGATGTTGATTCATTGTTGCTACAGCTTTTCAATCTCTTTGGCAAAAGTAGCACTTCTCTCTAGTTTAGAGTTCACTGGGTGAGAAAACATTGAGCTTTTCGTTCAAAAAGCACAGGATTATTATTTGATTGCCTCCACCGCAAGCTTCCATTACACTTTTTAGGGATAACTACCAGTTCCCTACCTGCCAGATCTTTTTCTAGAACAGTGTAGAGAAATGGTACAGTTTATAATATGGTTCCATGTTTCTCATGTTTTAGTGATAAGAAGCATCTTTTAAACGTATTTCCCAATGTCAAGTTACAAGAGAGCTTTTTTAGATGGCAGCGACTTTTAAGTTAGAAAAGATCTTAGTGATTTTAGGTAAACTCACCTATAAGTTAAATGGTTTCCTAAAATTTTACAATGCATTCGTAATAGGGTTATAAAAAGAAAACATGGTCTCCTGACTTTAATTTAACTTATCTTATCTTACCATCTGCTAATTTATTAGCTACAACTTTCAAAGCACTTTGAGAAAACCATCAGCAGAAATGAGAAAAATAACTTCATAACAAGGATTTTTAAGCTGCAAGATAGAAGACAGGTAGAAAAATTTATCTTGAGAAACATTTTCTCAAAGGTATTCCATACCTTGCTTTAATTGCAATGATGGCATCGGAGTGATTCTAATAATATAGTAATTACAAATATTATTATAGAACCTGTGAAAGTAGAGCCTTGCTGTGCACAAGAAGCTTCTTTCAAAATTAGCCAAGAAACTTCCAAACTATAATTACCTTGTATAGTAGCTAAATAAAGAAGAATTATTATGGGAATGAGCTGAGTGATCTCTAACTCCACCTAATTTCTCATCATTAGATGTTAATGAACCTATGAGGTCACTTATAAGTAGTAAAAACTACTCATGTTAAAGCTGCAAGAAAGATTCTACTCATTCAGATGGGTTCTTTAACGTGTTATTTTGTGAAAACAAAAGCAAAAAAATTGAAAATATTAAACTCACACTATCTATATTTTACCTTACATATCAAAAAGCGAAGACTACTCAGTGGATCTCTGATAAAATTTCTAGTTCCTTTCATTAAACTATTGAAAACCCTGCAAGGAGTCCAGAGATAAATACCAGGGGGACACAGTTTTGAGCAACTGATTAGTCAGTGCCTCCTCCCAACCCACTTTTTGGTGGACAGCCGGAAGAAGTGGGATTCAGCCATACTGTAAAGTAGGAAGTATAGATATTTGGGCCAAAGAGGTTAAAAGAAAATCAATGGATAACAGTATGAAGGATTCTCCAAAGATAAGCTACCAGAATAACACTTTGAATAGCATATTCCACAATCATTTGAGTATTCAGAAAATTCAAATATATAACTATTATCAACAAGACTCACTAAAACTCGTGAGAACCAACACCAAGAAAGTGAATCAGCAAAAATAAATTATAAAATAAAAACACTTTTAGCCAAGGAAATAATCAGTAGAGATAACCGAAGTTTTAGAATAACTATATTTAATATATCCGGAGAGATTTGGGGATATTTTGTATAACTGTGAAGTAAATATCTAGAGTGTTTTTAATAAAAATCTAAATAACAGAAATTTGTTTCACAAATTTTAATGTTTATGGAGATTAATAAAAATATTGGCTAATTTTCAAAACTGTTCCTTTTAGAAAAAATTAAAAAAATATATATTGTCTATAATTCCTTTAAAGTCTTTTTAAATATATCTGCTTTGATTGGTTATAAGAATTCTCATTTGGATTATATTATTTGTCCTTGTAATCTACACTAAATATCAACTAAAATGCCTAGAAACTTAACATGCTTTTAGCTTCCTATATTAATATTTTCCATTCTATACTCTAGGTTGTCACAAAAGTGTTTGAATAAGCTTCCCAATTAATACATAGGGATAGGGTACCAATTTCCTCAGCAATATCAATCAACCTGAAGCTGGAATAGGCAAGATAGCTCATTAGGAAATAAATGTATTCTGTTTTATTTTAGTTAGGTTTATTTCTTATTTAACCATATCTTGAAGATTCTTTTTATTCAACATCATGATGTTATCAAATCAAAGGTCTATATTTTTACTGAATCTTTTTTGGGAGCTAGTTACTAAATACCTTCCATTGTGTTTGCTCCTGGATTTGGGGCTTGAACAAGATTGTGTTTGTTGAACAGTGGAACAAGGTTCAGTTGAACAAGTGTTAAAAAATGTAAAAAAATAATTCCTGAGCAATATGAATAATTTGTCCAAAAAGTCCTGAACAATAAGAAAAATAATAGTCTCCAGTGAATCATTTATGGCACAAAATTCAACGATTAACAAAATCTGTGTAAGTGTTTAGAGGCACCTGCCATTAATATGCATGTCATCTTGGGCAAGTAGTCAAAACTCAATATAGGTCAGTTTTCTCAAATTTAAAGAAAAAGGTAATACCCTGTCATTTTATTTCATAGGGTTTTAAAGCAAAGCAAATGAATACATCTAGAATACATTCTAACATATGAAGACTGCAAAGCAAGTACAAATTATCAGATTAAATAATTTTTACTGTGGACACTTTTTATAGTAACCTATAAAAATATAACATTCATTTATTCTTTATAAAGTACTGCGTCAACTAAAAGTATAACGGAGCAAGTGAAAATTGGATTACAAAAACACTTTCTCATCCTGTGTGCGTGTATGTGCACATCCACACACAAGTCCCATTAGTGTACAAAGCATTCGTTTTCTAGAAACTGCCTTATAGACACACAATTCCCGCCATCAAATCATGAGCACCAGCACAGCTGTTCACGTCAGCATTAAAATGATTACGTTCAAATGGGTTTTGCATGTGTAAAAAATAAGAGACTTTCATTTCTGCCAAAACTCTCACTAATCTGCCTTTATTTTAGACAAAGCATGCCCCCCCCCCCAAAAAAAACCCATAAAAGGAAAAACTATGGGCTTAACTTCCAGCTGTTAGTCCACACAAAATGGTTGGAAAAAACTGTGAAAAAATTTTATGTTGTTCTTGACTTTGCTCTACACCTGGGTGCATGATAGTAGGTCAGATATTTTCCCATAGAGCTGATATATTTTAATCACTGTATTTGCACATATTTGTAATATATGGTAAATGCACGTTTATGCACATACGTGCAAACACGTCTATTATTTCTACGTAACAAGCCTGCACATATAGATGATAACCACAAGTCGTTGCATTCTTTCTCCTGGTGTTGCTTTTGTGCAAGCCCACGGTCCCCCCCTGCGTGCACGCCAAGGGGAGCGTTCCTCGGTCGGGCCGTTTCCGCCTCCCCTCAGCGCCCGCAGGCCCGGCTGGCAGCGAGTGGCGGTGCCCTGCGCCCCCCAGCGGCCGGCACCGGCAGTGCTGCTCGTCGCTGCGGCCCCGGCACCTCTGAGCCAGCGCAGCAGCCACCGCTTCGACACCATTTCAAGTTCGGTCTGAGAAGAGGGCAAAGCGGACGCCCTTACAAACAGTGCAGCTTGGGGCGGCCCCGTGACTCCGCAACCAGGCGGCAGGGCAGCGGGAGGGAGGCTCCGGAACATCAGGCGGCTGCGCGTGCGGCTGGACGGTGCGGGCGCAGCCGGCTCTCTCCCTGTCCCGAGCCCCGGGGCGGGCGCCCTTGCCGAGGAAGGTCCTTGGGGGGCAGGCGAGGCCTCACTGCCTCGCGGGGGAAGCCCTGGGCACACCAGCGGGCATCTCGGGGTCCCTCCGCGCAGTAACCCGTTTAGACCAACACACGCAGATCGCACATGGCCGAGCGCACGGGGTGAAGGCGACCCGCTCCGCGAACCCACAGTTCCGCTGAGGTTTGTAGAGCGCGCTCCGGCCGCGAGCTCGGCGTGACCCTGGCGCCCCGAAGCCCTGCCCAGGGCGGCGTCTGCCAAGGCCGGCACAGGCCTGCTTTCAGCCCGGCATGGCCCTGACCCGCAGCCGCCAACGGCACGATCTCCGTCTCAGTGAAGAAAAGACTCAGGAGCACTGGAACGTTTTCCTCTCAAAACAAATCTAATTTAGAAAAGGAAAATAAGCCCTGAAATGTTAAACTAAAAAATGTGACTCCGAGGTGATAGGCTGGTGCAATCCATTGCAACGTGGTAATTACTTCGGCAGAAGTGTATTTAAAACACTGCGGGAGCCTAAGGTCACTCTGCCGTGGGGGAACCAAGAAGGCTTCAGACGTAATCTCAGGTGAGTAACTGCGGCTGAGGTGTGGAAACTGTAAGAAAAATAAAACGGAAATGCTAGAAGTAATTTTATTTTATTTTTTTTTTAAAGATCTTTAAAAATTGATTTTCAGAGAGAGAGGAAGGGAGAGGGAGAGAGAAAGAGAAACATTGACGTGAGAGTGAAATACCAATCCGCTGCCTCCCGCGCGCCCCTCGGGGACGCAGCCCCCCCACCCCCCCCGGGAGCGCGCCCTTTCGGTGGGGGACCAAACCTGACCAAATGAGCTGCACTGCCAGGGCCACGATTATTTTTTTTAAAAAACTAACATAACTGGAAAATTATTTATAGAGTTATTAGTAGATTTAAATTGTTGAATAAAAAATTAACAAACTTGAAGATAGGTCAACAAAAATTACCCCAAATTCAATGCACAGAGAAAAAACATAGGAAAACCAACAAGCAATAAATAAAAACCCCCACATTTTCCAAGAGCTGTGACTCAAGATAAAAATAATAATAATATATGTGTAATTGGAATCTTGGAATGACAAGACAGAGAGAATAGGAAAAATGTTGAAAGAAATATAGCCAAGAAATTTCCAAAATTAGTGTCCAACTCCAATATGTGCGGTTAATATCAGATATTACTAAATATGATACAATGAAAAGGGCACTCCACCTCCCTTGTATTCTTCCTCAAAATCTGTAACCCCATTTTCATGATGAGAAATCACCAGACAAATCCAAATCAAGGACAGTCTACAAAAGGCTCAAGTACCAACTCTTCAGAAAGTGACAAGGTTATTGGAAGTAAAGAAATGCTGAGAAACTGACACATATTGAGGTTATTAATTGCATAACTAAGTGCACTGTATTATCCAGGATTAAATCTTGGCACAGTGAAAGCACATCACTGGAAAAACTGGCAAAATCTGAATAAATTCTATAGCTTAGCAAATAGCATTGTACTAGTGTTAATGTCTTGATTTTTATAAATACACCACAGTTAGGTGAAATGATACCACCGGGGGAACTGCAAGAAAGGTGTAAGAGATCTTCCTTTCCTATCTTTGTAACTGTTTTTCCCAGTTTCTTCATATTTTTTTTTTAATTTTTATTCTATTTGTTATACTAAAAAAGTCCATAAGACAGTTCACACATTTCCTCCACTCCCAACCCGTGCCACTTACAACCACCAATCTGTTCTGTCTGTGAGCTTGATTCTTTTGAGTCCACATATAAGAGACCTCATACGGTATTCGTCTTTCTCGGCCTCACTTATTTCACCAAGAGTAATGTCCTCAAGGCCCGTCCATGTTGTTTCAAATGGAGAGGTTTTATTCTTTTTTTATGGCTCAGTAATATTCGATTTTTTATAGATATCAGATCTGCTTTATCCATTCATCCACTAATGGACACTTAGATTGCTTCCGTATCTTGGCTATTTGTGTGTGTGTGTGTGTGTGATGACTTTCTTTAGTTGTATGCTTATATTCCTTTTTCATTATTTTTTGTGTATTTACTATAGGTTTTGCTTTGTGGTTACCATGAGATTTACATACAACAATGTATATTTACCACAGTCTTTTTTAAGTTGATAAGTTTGATCCCATTTTCAGGCTCAACATTTTTACTCTCCCCCTCACCACATTTGATGTTTCTGATGTCACATTTTACATCTTTTTATCTTATGTGTATGTTAACTAATCATTGTAATCATAGTTATCTTTACTCTTTGTCTTTCAACCTATTAACTATTTGTAAACTTAAACTGTTGCAAAATAAGATATTAAAGAGGAGCACAAAAAATAAATTTGGATGCAAAAATATATAATCATAAGTAAAACATAGCTATAAAAACTGTAATTCTGAAAGTTTTCTGTATTCTACAAACCCACATTTCATTTCCATATATTTCTGTTCTAATAGGTATTTGTAAAATATAATTCATTTTGAATTAAAAATTTTATTGTAACTTTTAATTTAGAATTATAATAACATTTAAGAAATATGAATAAAGAGCTATTGTTATTATTAGAAAACACTAAAGTAAAAAACAAGAGTTAGTTGTATACTACGGAGCTAGAAGTTTGATAAATTCTCACATGAACAAATGAGAAAAATATAAATGAATTATAGTTGGAAATAAATATTTTGGTTATATTACATACAATAATTCTTAAATATATTAAATAAATATGTTGATTATACCACGACAGTACTTTCTGATTAGTCAAATGCAACCAGGCAATATCATCACATGTAAACATAACCTCAAGAAATATCACAAAAATATATTTAGATAGTGAAAATATCCATTCAGTAGAAAGACAGTCATTATAAAATTTATTAACTAGGCCTCTCTTGTCTAGAGTAAGTAATGGGCATATAATTTTATGTTAATATACATACAACATAAAACGCTATATCAATTCTGATTTTTATCTAATCTAATAGTAAGGGAATTTCAAATATGCACTGTGGTCCTTGTGCCTCTTTAATTTTCTTAAATAATAGTTTAGGTACTATAGTTCCTATCACTTCTACAACTCTCAAATTATTATCTCTTCTTTCTTCTTGCTCCATATCCTATTGAGAAAAATAAACTTTTGTCTAACAAAATTCAGCAGGATATGTGAGAATCAGTATACATGAGGAATGTTTGCGGAAATACATCCTTACAGGGACAATAGGAGTCACATTTCTCTGAACATCCCTCACATCCACTGTTTCACATTCCCTCTGCGGAATGTGTGTTAAAAGGATCACTGCAGTACACCAGGACATAAGCACCATGAGATTTAATAGGCAGGAGCATCCTACTTGTGCTCCGTACCAGAGCTGTTGGGGTACCTCTCCTGCTGTCAGAATCTGAGAGAGCACATTGTTCCATGCCCTGTCTTTCCCATCTATCCAGTTCTTTATAATTCTGATTAAATCTTACCTTTTCTATTAAGCCTCAATAGCTCCTTAACCTTTCTCTGGGACTATAGCACTCACTGCCTCTGTGATTCCTACGGTAGCAAGTGGCAATGTTCCTTGTATTGATATATTGTTTTATTATTATTTTAGTCATTGCATGTTCTTGTTTCTGCATGCTGTTAACATTATAATAACTCAAAATATACTTATTTTGTGGATAAAAATATGATGCAAGGCACCAGCAGCTGCTGCAGAGTACATAACCAAACGGAGCAATACTGTTAATTAGGATGTGATGAGTAACGTGTACCTTGTAGCAACCTTGAACTACGATGTGTGAATTATTGGTGTGACTTCAGTGCATGCCACGTGTGAAAAGTCAAAGTTGTTAATGAGGAAAAAATGTTTTGTATATTAGTGTAGGACAGTTGCAAACTGCCTCAGCAGTAATACTAGCATTTTAGGAGTTCATCATTTTGTGCATACCTAAAATTCTATTTCTACTTAGTATTCTGAGGTTTCCTTCATCAGGACATTCATTCCAAGAACCTCATATAAAACATGACAGACAGACTTTCTATTTCAGCTCTAATATATAAAGAATTTACCATCCTTAAAACAAACACAAAAAGCTGAAAACACTGCAAATCAATGACTTCCTTTGGACTCCTCAGTGAACTATGCTTCCATGGTCCCACCCTGCGATCTGGACAGGCAGATGAATCCAGAGTCACAGCCACGATCTAGTTTCTGAGACCAGAAGTCACTGGGTCATAAACTGATGGGAATACTTAAATATAATTTTGATGATCTGATGGAGGTTGGGTATGGACTAATTGGAGAGGAAATCCCAGAGGTGGCAGTCTTTGGGGTGGGAGGGTGCACTTTCATAGGTTTTACCTCTAAGAACCCAGCCAGGTTCTCATGAGAGCCAAGAGAGATGTCTTCGTGGCTCTGGCAGGGCAAGGGAAAAAGGAAACTGAATTATGTGTAGCATGTTCATAACAAAAACCTACTGGACAGAGGAAAAGACTTTACCAGAGCCTTCTGCCAGCTGAGAGAAGAAAATTAATTTTTTTACATTCTTGATCCCCTGACTCACAGAAGAAGAAAAAAACAAAGGTAAGAAACATCTGCTGGAAGGGAGTAGCCCAGGGACAGGGGCCCACTAAACCGCAGAATTTTCTTTTGACCTTTCTTCAAACCCTGAAATGCAATATCCACTCTTAGCTTGAAGCTCCTATAAAAAGCAGGCCGGGGGCTGGATTTGGCCTGCAGGCTCTATTTTGCTGACCTCTGGTCTACAGAGAAAACATTTCTACTTTCCTGGAAAGAAACTCTTGTTCTCAAGCAAGTCATTGGCTCCTCTGTGTTCAGTATTTATGGAAGTTTATCATGTTGAGGTAAACAAGCACATCATTCTAATTTCCACTGAGCCAGTGCAGCTGCAAATCAACGAGTAGAATTTCTGCTCAATGTTACTGAACTTGCAGATATTTGCTTTAAAAAAAGGAGAACAGTGAGTTTATCAATATTGATTTTTGAATAATTTAATCTATAAATGCTGAAATTTTAAAATACTTTTATCAATTAGTTTGTACTAATGGAATTTCATATTTTTCTACAATTGATACTTTCTATAATTAAATTGTATTGGCAAAGTAATAATAGTTCAGACTAATAAAATCTAACCATCTTCCCATACCATGTCCCCAATATAATTGTTGTTTTAGACTTTATGTGCACATTGATAATCAGCACCTATAAGTGCTATATTTAATTAAGATACTCTTATCTATACTACATTGCAACTTAGTGTTTATATGTATAGCTATTTGTACTTTGCCTTGATAAATATTTCACAGTGTATAATTGCATAGGTGGGTGGGTGTTTGAATTAATTTCTGTCTCCACTTGACTGTATGATCTATATACACAGTATTGATGATCGTGTAGTATAGTGCTTGCCACATACTAGACACCTTCCTCTTTTTAAGTCTTCATTTTTTTGTTATTATATGTAAAGCAACCTTTCATTAATGTATAGCTGGACTGTATAAACCACCTTTAGTGAAACACAATTGAGTTAGTTGAACAGTTTTATCACGAAGATGGTATAATAAATATGATAAAGTTTAATTGCCTTTTAGAAGTAGATTTACTAGCTCAAATGGTACATAAATTTTATAATAACTCCACTAGCAGGTTTTTATTACTGATATTGTTTAGACAATAACACATATGTGATTTTTCCAAATCCCCTAACATACAAGGTAACTCCCGTCATATGCCTCACCACCTTCTCTCTGCAGACTTGACCTTGAAGGGACAAGTATGATATAAAACCCTTAGTGATCATGCTTTATAATTTGGGGAGATTATACAAATTTGAATAGAAGCACTCAGATAAAAGTGCTGAGTAAAAAGAAAATATTATTTGGAAATAAACCTCACCTCATTCTGCAGCATTGTTTCTGTAAAAAGAAGCTTGAAATCCAATTACAGGAGAGAATATTTACCAGGTTTCTGGCAGAGGCCTTTGAC
Source organism: Miniopterus natalensis (assembly GCF_054644295.1). NCBI lineage: Eukaryota > Metazoa > Chordata > Mammalia > Chiroptera > Miniopteridae > Miniopterus > Miniopterus natalensis. The sequence goes on from NC_142081.1 coordinate 169,453,686, forward strand.
AGATGGTTCTTTGTGAAAAGACCTAGTTTGTTTCAGGACAAAATATTTATTTACCAGTTAAACAATGTCACACTGGTAACAATGAGATATGAGCCACAGCGAGAGATTCTAGATTTAAAGCCAGGTGGTAATTTTGTCTGATTGAAAAATACAACCAGAATGTCTATGCCCATTCAAAAGCAGCTAAGCAAGAAAACTAATTCAAGCTGGTGACTAGACAGGCAAGAAGCTGGCATGTCTCCACCTACCGGCTTTCCACAGCAAGCCTGTGAATGGGGTGTGCATGTGTGTGTGTGTGTGTGTGTGTGTTTTCAATTTAACCTAGAAAACTTCAGGAAATCTATCATTATTTTTGAATGTACATAACATGATCTCCTGTATTGGGAAATATCAACCAGAAATGTACTATTAACTATAACACAAACACAATGAGAGATATTTAAAGAGTTGCCTGGCTCTTGATTGTATCCTATACCACATTGTCAGAACTGCACCTTATTAAAATTAAAATGTACATTTCCAAATGAAACTTGAGTAGCAAGTAAAATATTTAAAGATGATATAATATTCTGACTGTGAAGTGGAAAGGTATGTGTTTCACTTGGTTTAAACCTAAATGAAAATGTTCAGAAACACTGCAAATACAAGAAGTTAGACATAAAATGGAACTTCAAGGACACTTTCTGTAACAAGTCACCTCTGTTTAATAAAGCCCACTTCTCTCTAGTCCAGTCTTTGTTCCAGTCTGTAATGTGGCGTTCATAATTGGGCTAAAGCCATTAACACACCCAGCTCAGATGAAAATGTATGCACAATGATCCCAAACTTACTGAACTGTGTGCTTATTGTGAACCTAATAGTTATGAGCAATCAAGTATATTTCAGTTTATTCCTAACTCAGTGTGAATTTCTTAACCTTTCAGCACAATTGGGATTCATGTCAAAAAAACTAATATCTTTTTTTGTAGTTGTTAAATATATTTAGACTCTGTGTCAAGGATTTTTAGAATAATAAACACAATACACACTATAAAGATATATGTTTAATTTTTTTCTTCACATATGATAAGGTTATCTTACAGTAGGATATATCTGGTGTTTCTGAAATGTGGGTATTTATTTCAAATTAGATGTTATCAATGTATAAAATCTGAACTTTAGGGCAGAGATATCCCATTTTATAAGAAGTTCTTGATTTATGCTTAAGACTAAATTATGTTATAATTAATATTAGTAATGTTTGAAAATTTTCACAGTGCTTTCTCAATTATAAAAACACTACTCTAGTAATTGTTTTAAAATTTCAGAAAATTATAACAGGAAAATAAGCAGGAGTGATCCTACTATGCAAAGGTAACCACTGATATCACTGTTTATAAACCAGTGACAGGCTTTGTATATCCCTTCTTTCTTTAATCAAAAACATAAAATTATAATATATTCAGCTCTGAAATCAGATTACTAACTTAATGTAATATTTGATATCTTTCTCCATATTGATAATTGCACAATTCCATGCATTAATAAGGATTCTTCAGTTTGACTATGACAGCCATGCACATCAAAGATGGTAAGGGAAAGATGGGGACTTTATTAATTTACCCAAATCCAAACCCGTCAGTGTGGCCAGCTGTGTGTCAGTGTGGCCTGCTGTGTGTCACTGTGGCCTGCTGTGTGTCAGTGTGACCTGCTGTGTGTCAGTGTGGCGTGCAGTGTGTCAGTGTGGCCTGCTGTGTGTCAGTGGGGCCTGCTGTGTGTCAGTGTGACCTGCTATGTGTCAGTGTGACCTGCTGTGTGTCAGTGGGGCCTGCTGTGTGTGTGTCAGTGTGACCTGCTGTGTGTCCGTGTGGCCTGCTGTGTGTCAGTGTGACCTGCTGTGTGCCAGTGTGGCCTGCTGTGTGTCACTGTGGCCTGCTGTGTGTCAGTGTGACCTGCTGTGTGTCACTGTGGCCTGCTGTGTGTCAGTGTGGCCTGCTGTGTGTCACTGTGGCCTGCTGTGTGTCAGTGGGGCCTGCTGTGTGTCAGTGTGGCGTGCAGTGTGCCAGTGTGGCCTGCAGTGTGCCAGTGTGGCCTGCTGTGTGTGTGCCAGTGTGGCCTGCTGTGTGTCAGTGTGACCTGCTGTGTGCCAGTGTGGCCTGCTGTGTGCCAGTGTGGCCTGCTGTGTGTCAGTGTAACCTGCTGTGTGTCAGTGGGGCCTGCTGTGTGTGTGTCAGTGTGACCTGCTGTGTGTCAGTGTGACCTGCTGTGTGTCCATGTGGCCTGCTGTGTGTCACTGTGGCCTGCTGTGTGTCCGTGTGGCCTGCTGTGTGTCCGTGTGGCCTGCTGTGTGTGTGTCAGTGTGGCCTGCTGTGTGTCAGTGTGGCCTGCTGTGTCAGTGTGATCTGCTGTGTGTCCGTGTGGCCTGCTGTGTGTCACTGTGGCCTGCTGTGTGTCACTGTGGCCTGCTGTGTGTCAGTGTGGCCTGCTGTGTCAGTGTGGCCTGCTGTGTGTCCGTGTGGCCTGCTGTGTGTCACTGTGGCCTGCTGTGTGTCACTGTGGCCTGCTGTGTGTCAGTGTGGCCTGCTGTGTCAGTGTGGCCTGCTGTGTGTGTGTAAATGTGGCCTGCTGTGTGTCAGTGTGGCCTGCTGTGTCACTGTGGCCTGCTGTGTGTGTGCCAGTGTGGCCTGCTGTGTGTCAGTGTGGCCTGCTGTGTCAGTGTGATCTGCTGTGTGTCCGTGTGGCCTGCTGTGTGCCAGTGTGGCCTGCTGTGTGTGTGTCAGTGTGGCCTGCTGTGTGTCTGTGTGGCCTGCTGTGTGTCCGTGTGGCCTGCTGTGTGCCAGTGTGGCCTGCTGTGTGTCAGTGTGGCCTGCTGTGTGTCCGTGTGGCCTGCTGTGTCCGTGTGGCCTGCTGTGTGTCAGTGTAACCGCAGTTGGTGGGGGGCTGCTCTGCGGGCTTTGCTCTGCGGGTTTGCGATTCTCCACACTTTGACCCGTTTCGACTGGAGTTTCTGCGCGAAGGGACTGCCCCCGGGATGGCACAGGTCCCCAGAGCCCCTTCCTCCAGGCAGGCGCACGTCCAGCGGAGACCCGGCCCGGCGCTGCGAGCAGACGGGCCGCCGCGCACGGAAGCCTCCGGCCGACAGCCGCTTGCGCCAGGCTCCAGCCTCAGCTCCCGGGTGCCTCCCGAGCTGACTCCCTCAAATCTGAATAGATCGCATCCCTCCTCTTCACGTCTTCCAGTGGTTTTCCCTTAAAACAGGAATAAGACTGGCCCTGGGCGGTAGCTCTTGGTCAGAGCGTTGTTCCTATGCGCCAAGGTTGTGGGTTCAATCCCTTTTCAGGGCACGTACAAGAATCAGCCAGTGAACACATAAATAAGCGGAATAACAAATCGATGTCTGTCTGTCTGTCTGTCTCTCCCTCCCCGCTTTCTAAAATAAATAAGTAAATAAATGAAAGAATAAATCTGAATTTCTTGCTATTATCTACATGGCCATTTGTGATCTGCTCTTGCCTAAGTCTCTGACCTCGTGTTTTCTGTGTCCCACCTCACTCTCCCTCACGTTACTCCAGCTAAATCATCTTCTGTGCATTAGTCAAACACATTAACTGATTTTCAGGATGATAAGTTCTTAATTTATGGCCTATGTACCCCTAGAATCACCAAGACACTTTCAAGAAGACCACAAGGTCAAACCTACTCTTAATTATAATAGTGAGGCTTTATATGCCTAAGGTTCATTCCCTCACCACTTGTGGCAGTTTCTGTGATACAGTTTTAAAGAAGATTCATAAACTATGATATCCCACAGATTAAAGAAGAAGCAGATATAAGAATTCAGATACCTTATATTAAGATAGAGATTAAAGAATTTTGAAAAATGTTCTATACTGACATTCTCCATACTTACTTTGTTTTGGAAGGTGTCATCATTATATTAAAATATTATTCATATTAACATGTAAGGGGGTACTATTGATTTAAAGAGATTGTTATAATAATATATATTTTAAATTATCAGCTTTAACTACTATGGTAAACAGGGATAGATATAGCCCTCATCGCCCCCCCCAATATGTTCCTTAAGGTCTTCAATTATTTTTAAGTGTGTAAAGGAGAACCTAGTCCAAAAGGTTAGACACCACTGCACCAGACCTTTTAGTTTGGTTTATATCTGTCCAAAATAGTTCCTCAAAAATGTCCCATGACTCTTTCTTCATATTATTTCCATGGTCTGTTTTTCATATTCAGATTATCACTCAGATATCAACCCTTCTCAGAAGTTCATCCAGTAAAGGAATAGAAGAAAAGCTCCTTCATTTTTATTAGCTCAATGGTGCTAATGCCAAAGAACAGATTTTCAGATCAGATTTTTATATGTCAAAGATAACACCTAGCATCAAGGGTACTAGAAATCAACTCTCATGGGCAAGTCAAAGAGAGATGTGAGACTCTGAAGGTGGCTTCTCGCCCTTCATTCCCAAATGAGACGCTTTGTCTAAGCCAGAGAAAGAGGTGGGTTCTCTAAGCGAAGTACTTGGATTCCTTTTCACGGAGAATCTAGCTTATGACACCACTTTGCGCACCAAAGTGCTGTGCGGTTAGCATGACATTTTCTAGGGCTTCAGACCCCAAAATTGTACAGGTTCTATGTAGGCTTGCGTACCATGAGCAGTCCTTCCAGGGACATCCTCTAAAATCATTCCCTAAGAATTCTCTTCATAGAGAGCGCTCTTCGTCTATCTGTTAAGGAGTCTACTTATCAACCCCTTACAGGCAGATTAGAGTGCGCCCCTTATGCCCTCCCCAGGGCCTGCTCCCACTGAGGCTGCTGCCCCCCCCGCCCACGGGGATCCCAGCCCTTAGGGTAGGAGCTAGGCTGGAACACGTTTCCATTACTATGTGGTATCTCAGTGACTGGAAATCATTATTTCAACATTATTTTAATATTTCACTATGTGATTTAACACAATTTACTCATTGTGAAAGACAAGTGGAGCTTCTTTACATAATACGTGGTAAACATTCTCACACATCTTTCTTGATGCATTTACTTAATTCTTTCCTTAATTTAAATTCTCGGAGGTGGAATTCTGGGTCTAAAGACATACAGCTATTACATTTTCAGACATGTGACAAAACTGCTATTAGAAAGATTATACCACTTTGCATCCCTGTCAGGAGTACATAAAATTTTAAGTCACACTCTCATATGTTTTGTGATGATAGACTTTAAATGTTTCTAATCTTAGAGGCTAAAATAAAACAAGTTTTAAATGGATATTTCACCGTGGTCAGTTTTGCTCAGTGGTTAAAGCATCCACCCACAGACTGAAGGGTCCTGGGTTCGATTCCAGCCAAGGGCATATACGTTGGTTGCAGGCTCCATCCCCAGTCCCAGTCGGGCCTGTGAGGGATGCAACCAATCGATGTGTCTCTCTCACATCAATGTTTCTCTCTCTTTCTCTTCCACTCTGAAGAGTAATAGAAAGAATATCCTCAGGTGAGGATTAAAAAAATAATATTAAGAAAAATAAAATAAAATGTATATTTCTTTGATTACTAGTAAATAAAATTATTGCATATGATTCTATCATTTTTTATTTTTCTAAATTGACTGTTGATGTATTTTATTTATTTCTATATTTTTCTGTATTTTCCTTATCGATTTTAACTATCTGTGTGTGTGCTTGTATACATGTATATACATGTATGAATATGCATCTCTCTCTATACACACACACATATATATACATGCTTTTACCTGCTTAAGAATTAAACATGCCACAATTATGTTCAAATGGATTGGTTAATCTCTGATTTTGTTATTATAATGGCCATCATTCTATAAACTTTTAAATGTGAATGACACCCTGAAATATGGCTTATTATTGAGATGCATTGTGGTCATAGGGTAGGCACTACATGATCACAATGTCATAAGTTATAATTCAGCTCTAGATTCTCCATTTAAAATATTTGAACATTTTATTGTATTCCTGAAAAAGTCATTTTCTGCAAACTTTTAGAGGTGATATGCCTCTGATCTTCTAAAGCTTAAAACAGAAGTCATAAATCAAAAGTCTTCAGGAAGCAGACAGGGAGTTTTAATGCCTAAAAAATGAAACTGACTTTGTAAGACATGATGCCAGCAGTGGCCAACTAAAGGCAAATGCATTTTATGTAATTAATTTTGTTGAAGCAAAACGTGTTTACTGGCTGAGTCCAGAATCAGTTCCAAGAGTTCTCAACTTTTAGAGAGTGAGAATTCTTTATGTGTAGTGAAAACCATTATTTTATTTCAGTTGCACAGAATAAGTTCCTCTCTGCTTTGACTGCACACACACAAACATACACACCCCTACACCCCACATGAATATACATGCATATTTACATGCATATATATAATATGTTTCCTATTATTTCAAGTGAAGCATATAAATTATATTTTTGTTTTAGTATGCTATATATGCTAAAATTTTGAAAGCAATAGTAACAAAATAGAACAAAAACCTATGTGTAGTAAGCCAATTTGGACATAAGTCTAGTCTTTATCCAAAAGGCAAAAATTATGAAATACATTTGTTTATTTAATTTCTTCCTTTCCAACCAGAATGAGTAAAAAAAGGAAAAAGAAAACACTATTTGGAATGAATAAATATTGTTATTATCTCTCCATTTCTTCCTAGGATACCTCCCTCCCAGTGTTTGATTTTCCTTGCAACCATCTTTTTTAGTGTAGGTCATTTTTCACATTCATATATTATATTGGTGTTTTGATAATTTTATATGGAAGTTATTCAGAAACTATTTATGATATAACAGCTTGAAAGTGCATAGGAAATGTGGTGCTCTCTAGAGACCAAAATATTTGTGTACTTTAGTTTATACAACTTCTCAGTTAAGTGCAATTTAAATCAGAACTCAGCTGGCATATCTCAAAGAGATTTACTTTCCTAGCCACTTGAAAACTTGCTATAATCTTCAGGTCTTCTGCTACTTAACATTGGAAACGAAGTTGTTAGAATGGTTGGAGTTCCTTGTATTTTTCCTTTAAAAGCCTATAACATTGTTTTGTCTAACAGCCTGAGAATGATTCAACTTGCTGATGTATGATACATGGGTAAAAAATGGTAATTCAATTTATCTTTGGTTTTAATAATAATTGTTGGGGGAAATAGAATGTCCATTATTTTTTGTTTTTTGAGGTTTTTTGATATGGCATTTCTCTTTTAAATATAATATCAAATAAAATATAATAAAATAGAAATGTGTATAAGCACAGGAGGAAACACAGCAATATCCCTGTAATTAAAGTAAATGAATAAAATGAAATCATAATCATAAAAAGATTTAATAATATTTAGATTACAGGATTAAATGCATCAATTTAGTGAAAGTTTATTAAGAAACAGCTTACTCATTGACACTCATTCATTTCTTTATTCCTTTTATTTTTTTTACATGGTTAAAAAAGGCTAATCTATGTTACTGAAGCAGAACTTTCTAATTATGCAAAGATTGATTGACCTCTGAAATGTTATGTATTTAAAATAAAAATATTGGTATTTCTGGGTCTGAACATTTCTGCAAAAGAAAGAATTTGAAAGATACTCTCAGATCTGGCCAAAAATAATGAAATAGATGCAGTAAGGTGGAGATCTGAGTATTATTTTGACAGACAGGAAATAAGGGCTGCACCTGCCCATCTCGGCCCTGGTTTTCAATGCTTCACTTGCACTGGCTTTCAGCCATTTTCAACCTTGGTACGAATGAGGTATATAGTTAACATTAAATGACAAGGTCACCACTAATGATGTCCTGGAGGGCAGGCAGTCTAGTTCTAAATTCCGAATTGGCCATGTGGAAAGAAACGAGCATAAAACCTGAAAAAGCCCTGCATCTAAATTCAGTGATAATAATACACAGCCTCTGTGCTTTACAAAGCACATTAACATACACAGTTTACTGTGATAATCACAATAAAGCCATGAGGAAGAACAATGTTTTCACCCACACGTAAAGACAATGAAGTTCATGCTCAGAATCAAAAGGCATGTTTAAAGTGAGAAATTAATAATAAAATAGGATGCTTTCTTAAGCAAGACAGGAGAGAGACAAAGAAAGCCCAAAGCGACAATTGCTAATTTGAATTCTAAAGAGAGAGCCAACGCAAAACGCAAAGTAACTCAATACATACGCAACATTTGCAGTCCCTGCTGCAGAAGATTATAGAGACGGAAAATAAAGGAAAGGGCTCCGCAAACAGCAACCTGATCACAGCGCCCTTTACGGTTCTGTCCAAATGTGCGGTGCGGTGCGGTGCGTCCTTTGGTCTGCAATGTGTGGGAGTCTATAGTACAATTAAAGTGACATGAATCTGGACTTAGGTCGCCAGCCTTCATTTTCTCCAAGTCTACTAGCTGCTCCTAACCGTTAACTATCTCTTCCTGTCCCTGCTGGAAAAAGTCTGTGCTGTGTTTTCAGTACATAATAGCTTATCTGCATTGTGGGCCGCTGAGTCCCAGGTCTCTCCACTCAGCCTTGAAATTATTTACTACTTTAGTAGTCTACACATTGGCATTACTCACATAAATGTAAGGCCTCTGTCCCGATGGCTCTTAATTATCAATATCTTTAGCCTGTACTAGAAGTTGTCCCACTCCCCTCATTTCTACCATAGGTTTATATAAATTTTGAGCTCGGTAACCCCCCAGAAACACTTTAGCCTACTCATTTTACCTTATAGATGAGACACAGGGGTTAAAACATTAATCCTCACTCTAACCCAAACCCGAATAGTTTGAGGGAAAGAGCTCACATCCCAGTCCCTATTGTCTATATTATGTGCAGAACAGCACTGAAAGCTGGATAGCTAATTGAGCGGTTCAGACTGATTTGTGTGTTTTTTCTTATAAAAGTACCTAACCCTTCGGCTTACATCAAGTTGGCAGGGTGACTAGTTTAAAAGCATGCTAAAAGAAGGACACGCTATGTTATTTAAAAATTCTAGGGTAATTATGTAATTTAGAAGTGAAAGCACAGGCCTCTTCTTGAACATTAGGTTAAGTAAGTGTGTGAACCGAGGGCACTCTGCTCCAATTTACTGGACGGTAATAGACTTCTAAATAAAACACAGACTTCATCATCTGTTCACCCACAGAATATGTAATAAGATACCTATATATCTCAAAATAATAATGGCTATATGTGACCTATAATATCAAAATATGCATTTTATATTAAGATGGGAAAAATAAATAAAAACTACGGTCCATGGTTGTTGTTTTTTTAGTTTTATAGACTATACTTTTAGAAAAGTTTTAAGTGCAGAGCAAAATGTGAAGAAGGCACAGACACTTCCCATATACTCCCTGACCTCACGTACGAATATCTTCCCCCATTATCAACATCCCCCATCAGAGTGGTACATCTACAAATGATGAATCTACACGGATACCATAGTCTCTCAGAGTCTAGTTTACATTAGAGTTCATACCTGAAGTTGTACACTCTATAGTTTTGGACAATTGTATAATGACATGTGTCCATCATTATATTATAACACTGAGTGTTTTCACAGCCCTAAAAATTCTCTGTGTTCCACCTATTCATCTCTCCCACCCCCTTGCAAAGCCCTTGCAACCACTGACCTTTTTATTCTCTCCAGAATTTTGGCTTTCCTAGAATACGATACAGCTGTAACCATACAGTATGCAGCCCTCTCAGATTCATTTCTTTCATTCAGTAATATGCATTTAAGATTCCTCCCTGTCTTTTCACGGATTGATAGTTCATTTCTTTTTAGTGCTGAATAATATTCTTTTGAAGTCTGTTGACGTGATGGATTATCATAATTGATTTTCAAATGTTGGACCCCACCCTTGCATACTTGGAATAAATACCGCTTGGCCATAGTGTATAATTCTTTTTATACATAGTTGGAATTGACTTGTTAATATTCTGTTGAGGATTTACATTGTTCTGTAGTTTTCATTTATGAAATGTCTTTTAGAGATTGGGTATTAGATAATACTGGCCTCATAGAAAGATCTACTGCCAAGAAATTCTTTAAAAGTTTGTCTGAATAAGTCTTTATTTTTTTCTGACAGGAGAAATAACTTCATAGGTTACAGAATTCTAGGTTGGTTGTGTTTTTTCTCTCAACATTTTAATATTTCACCCTACTCTATTCTTGCTGGCATGGTCTCTGAGAAGCTGGATTTAATGCCTGTCTTTGCTTCTCTATAGGTAAGATGTTTTTCACACTGTGGTTTCTTTCAGAATAACTTTTCTTTATCTTTGATTTTCTGTAATTTGAAAATGATATACCTAGTTGTAGTGTTTTTGAAATGTATCCTGCTTGGTGTTCTCTAAGCTTCCTGGATCTGTGGTTTGGTGTTTGACATTAATTGGGAGGAAATTGTCAGTCATTATTTTTTCAAACATTTTTTCTGTTCCTTTTTCTCTTTTCTATGTGATATTCCCCTTAGACATGGTATAGTAGCTGGCCCATCTTCTTAGGGCATTGTTTATTTGTTTGTTTGTTTTGTGTGTGTTTTCCATCTTAGTTACCTTAGCTTTTCAGTTCTCTAAGCCTCTATTCTCAAACTTAAAGAATCTTTCCTCAGCGGTATCTAGCCTATTAGTAATCCCATTGTGATGGCTAACTTTTTCTGTTAACTTGACAGGGCTAAGGGATACCCAAATAGCTGGTAAAACATTTTGGGGGGATGTGTCTTTGAGAATGTTTCTAGAAGTGATGAGTATTTGAATCTGTTGACTGAGTAAAGAAGATTTTGCCCTCACTTATTGGAGCTGCTTCATACAATCTGTTAAGGGCCTACATAGAACAACAACAACAAAGGTAAAGGAAGGGTGAATTCTTGTTCTCTCTCTTTGAGTTAGTAAGCCCATCTTTTCCTTCCATTGGATATCAGAGCTCTTGGTTCTTGGACCTGAACACTCCAGAACTTATACCAATGGACTCGACTGAATTATATCACTAGCTTTCCTGGTTCTCCAGCTTGCAAAAGGCAGATTATATAATTTCTTGGCCTCCACAACCACATGAGCCAATTTCTATAATAAATCTCCTCTTATACATATCTATCTAATCTCCTATTGGTTCTGCTTCTCTGGAGAACCCTGACTAATGCACCCATCAAAGGCATTCTTTATTTCTACTACAGTGTTTTTCACCTCTAGTATTTCTGCTTGATTCTTTCTTAGGATTTCCAACTCCTGTTTACATTGCCCATCTGTCTTGGATGCTGTCTACTTTATCCATTAGAGTCCTTAGCACATTAAATACAGTTGTTTTAAAATTCCATCCTGATAATTTCAATATTCCTGCCCTGTCTGGTTCTGATGCTTGATCTGTCTTTTAAGTTGTGTTTCTGCATTTTATTAAGTCTTGCAATTATCTTGATAGCCAGACATGATATGCTGAGTAATAGAAACTGCCATAATAGACCTTTAATAATGTGGTAGTAGGTATAGGAAGAGGGGATGTGTTCTATAGTCCTATGATTAAGTGTCAGTCTTTTAGTGAGCCTATGCCTCTGGACTGGGAACTTTCCAACTCTTTGTCAGGTGTTTCTCCCCACTTAGGTGGGACAGGATGGGTAGAGTGGGCTGGAGTCGGGTATTTCTCTTGTCCCACTTGGAAGACTAGAGCTGACTAGAGTTGGGTATTTACCTCCCCCTAGGCCAGTTACACTCTAATAATGCTGCAGCAGGTTAGGCTCTGGGGAACTGGCCTTTTCTGAGGGTAGTTCTCTTTAAGAAGAACAGAGTGCTCTGTGTATTTCAAATGTTTCTTTTTCCCCTCTCTTTGCAAGTAGCAGAGGTGATTTTTCTCCAACATTTACCATGAGAACCTGGTTAAGCTCCTGGAGGTAAATCTTACAAAATCATGGGGGCTCCTCTATGATTGGGTCCCCCTCGGGGTTTCAGCTCTCGGAGTTACCCACACTGAGCCTGCATCGGTGCATCAGTTCCCGCTCAGGATTTCCTCCCTGATGCTGGTTCCTGGGCCAGCGCAGGCTCTTGGGTGCTGTCCTGTTAGGCTGTACTTCCCTTTGTTGGCCTAAGTCTCCAGTCTCGGGGGGAATGCTTTGCTATGTCCTCCCCTCATTGTGTATCCAAGAAATGCTGACTTTTCAGACTGTTCAGATGTTTACTGTTGTTAGGAGGGAGTGGTGCCTTCCAAGCTCCTTACAGGCTGAGCCAGAGCCCAGAACTGATCTAATCTTTGTAACACGACTAATCCCGCTCAATCTATGTCTCTATTATCTGATTAGAGTCCTATGTGTCCACCCTTAGACCTTTGCTCTTGTTGACACCTGAGTGGACTTCTGTGTCTTTTTTCACCCATTTCTCACTTATTGTCTGATGTTTGATAATTTGGATGTTGCAATTTATGAATTCTGTCTTGGTAACTGTAATTATTTGGAAATGTGGTAAAACAATTATCTCCTTGCCCCACCACACCATGGGCATCTATATCTCTCCAAAAGCTTTAGCCCACTTGTTAATTTTCTTGCCTCACTCCTTTCCTTTCTTCCTTCATTTGGCTTAGAAATTCTGGTGACTGTAAGATCTGTGTTATCAGGAATCCTGTCATGAGAAAATTTAAAATGTTGCAATGGTACCATGCAGAAACAATGACATTTGCCTGTATTGTCATTTAGCACTCAACCCCCAAATGTTTTATGCATGCTGTGATAATAAAGTAAAACAGTTATAATTCTATATTCAAGAAATTTGCAATACACTTGTATTGCATACATGTGAATAAAAACATGTACATATCACTATAACAGAATGTCATGTAAGATGTGGGCCAAAAAGGTACACAGTGTTATTTAATTTAATACAAGGAATACTGAATATATTAACAAGCACTGTGCTACAGGCTGGAAAGAAAATGATGTTTTCTTAGCAGCTCCCTGTCTAATGAGAGAGACAGGAAAGTAAACAAACCATTATGATACAATGAGGCAAGTGCTATGATAGAGGAAGGTTCTAATACTTTAAAAGAAAGAGAGCTTATATCCCACACACCACTCTTCTCTAAAGCATTTTTTTTTTTTTTTAATTCAAGATTTTAGAATAATAGGGAGAAAAAAAAAACTTCCAAAGATCCTCAATAAGAAAAGTTGCATTAGAAATCTGGCTGAATCCAGGAAATGGTACATATGTTGACAAGCTCTCTAAAGCTTGATACTATTGAGGAGTGCGCACTCAGGCAGAAATATTCTCAAAGGCTTTAATCTTGTAAGATAGCCTCAATTCTCTCTCAAATGTCTTTGGTCAGCAAAATTCTATTAATCAAAACACAGGAGTCTGCACATTTGCCAGGTAACTCCTACAAATGGATAAGGTATAATGTTAACTAAAATCTAACACAAAATTGTAGGAGCATAAACAATTAATCCCAGAGGGTTCTGCATAGACAAGATGAGAAGGCTCTTGCATGTCATTTTAGTTCTCAGAATTTGTTATTTATTTCCAATAAAACGAGATGTGGCTCTAATTATTCATTATTGTCATGATTCAATGAATATTTTTATACTTTATAGAACAATTTAACAGAGGTTACCTCATTTCAGTCCCATCAATACACTTTGGAGTAATCATAGTTCCAATGTTATAAACAAAAGGGACAGACTGGAGAACTAGAAAGCTGGCCAGTCACACCTGAGCCAAGTCTTCTAATGTCAAATGCAGCAATTTTTCCGTAACATTTCAGCTCCTGGCAAAAAAAGTTGTTCCAAAGATTTTACTTTATTTTCTTTATTTTCTAGCTTACTCTTGTGATTTTACTTTATTTTCTAGTTTACTTTTACCTTAAAATCTGTAAGCCTTCTGCAAAAAAAACCTATCTAGTCTTTCTCATTTTAACGTCAAACTTTTCAAAACATTAATTGTGGTAGGAAATTCCAATATGTAAAGCCTAAAATAAATAAGAGTTCAAAAGTACTTAGTGCCCCCAAAAGGCCTTTGCATTAATTTCATGTACAGGTTTGGTTTTTTTCCCCAACAGAAATGTGTGCTCATTAGTTTAAAAATGACCATCCATTCCACACACATCCTTTGATTTGTACTGAGTATTAAAAAAACTCATTTGATTCATTAAATATTCTTTAAAGAGAGAGATCTAAAACAAAATACAGTTAAACTGATTCATGTTATTTAAAAATGTATCACACCACACTAAGCATTGTTGTTTTCACGTTGTCACATTGGTAAGCACTGATTCTCTCTAACTTAAGCGCTCATTTTCAGTGTGAGAGTCGCAGCACATGAACAGGTAGACAGTATATCTTTGGCATTAAAGATATGGTGGTGGGCAATTAGGAAAAAATGTCTAAAAGCCTGGTAGGGGACAGGGACAACAATGAAAGAAAAGTGGATCTCAGAATGAGAGAGAGAGAGAACTTAAGTTGTAGAAGTTTCTGAAGTGAAAATGATAGGTTTAATATACGGGTCCAAAGTCCACTTATCCACAATTCCCAAATCTTGAAATTCTGCTTTGAAATCCAAAAAAATGTAATAAAATTGGCATCTGAAGACAAACTAATCTAGAGATCCCTGAAATCTCATTTCCTACCTTCCTTTTGGTAGCTTAGCAAAGAGCCATTTCATGAGGTCTGAGTTAACAGAACAAATGAATAGCATCTGAGGCAGGTTCCCGAGGCCCCTCTCCTCCTTCCTAACGAGGCCACCTCCCTTACCTCCGAAGCTTCCAGAGCTTCATGGTCACCTAGGTGTTTCCTGCTCACCTCATTTTTCCATCCTGTGAGTGAGTGAACATTTCAGGGCTGGCGCCACAGAGTGTGCAGCCCAGTTACACCCAGGCTAAGAGAGAACCTGACCTGAACTTATGTGAGGCTATTTATGGTCTTCACTTATTTCTCAGTGTCAATAGTCATTTATGTGACACCAGAAATATTAATACATTTGCTTAGAGTGCTGACCCCAACTCATTTGAGTGTTATTAACTATACAGAATATTAACTGTATTACCTTCCTAAAATTTAAAACAGAATCTGTATATAAAAAATTATGTGGCCCTACAGGTTTCAGATAAGATTACAAACATGGAGCAAATGCAGTTTGTCAAGGGACTTGAGAAAGGTGTGAGGTGCAGAAGAGGAAAAGTAGAAAACTACGTACAGGGGGTTTGCGGTTAAAGAGGTTGGGTGATAGCTTCCTGTGCGCGGGGCGCTCCTGAGAGATGATTTCCCTGATGCTGTGATTCTTCATCGCATGCCTTCCAACCGGTAGTGTCTACAATGTTTGTCTTAGGATTTTCCCTGAAGACATGGTAGGGTGTTCCCCTCCTTTCACCAGCAGTGTTCAACAAGTAACTAGCTGATAGTTTTTGATATTTAAATCTCCTGATGTGTTTATCCCTTGAAAAAGGTGGGTTTTAACGATTGTCCCAGGAGGTAAAACCCCAGCTGCCCACCGTGTAGCTGGCTCAGGAGCACACTCTATGTGCTGCCTTCAGTTTCTCTTTTTACTTTTGCTCTCCTCTACTTGTGTTTTCCCTTCCAAATCAACTATTTGCACATGTCACCTCTCTGGGTCTGCTGATCCTGGGGGAACCCAAACTAAACGAAGACTTCTAGTGCTTTACAGTCTTAGCCAAGGTCTGGGAATTCTTTGATTAAATCCTGTATTAACATCAGGGCTTCTGCTTACTTACATATATCTCATGCTGTCCCAGCACCTATCTGGCTTTATAACAATTTGCTTTTACATTTATTATTATGATTTTCTATCAGTCAATTAATCATTTTGCAACATCAGTTTAAACCAATACTGTTCCCTTCAAGGCTCTTGACTGTTTGACCTGCTGTCTAGTAACATAATCTATTGAAAAGGATGATATCCCAGCTGGGTTAGGCTGCCACCAGGCATCTCCATCGGATCTAAATGTTCTCTGGGTCAGAAGAACTCTTAGTTCAACAGCCTAGATTCAAGCCCCAACGATGATCAGTCTGCTCTATTTTATTGTAATTAAGTGGGCTGTGTCCAGCCATTTTCTGGGATAATAAGATCTTATGAATCATGATAATTATCATCATCATAATAAAAAAATTATGGAAGACTTACTAAGTGCAATGAACTCTGCTAAATGCTGCACTGTTGTGTCTCACCTCCACGAGCGAGCTCTGTTTATCTTCACACTGAGACTGAGAGGAGTGATCATACGACTAGGAAGAGACAGAAGTGATTTGTCCCCAGGACACCTGAGTGCAGAACCCAGGCTTTTAACCACTATTCTATGTATCTGTCTAAACTCTTCCAAACTAAAGAATTCTTATCCTTTGGGGGAAAACTCTTTGTCCAGTATAAATAATTAGATGCCTTTTATTCATGACCTCAGCACCCTGAGAGGCTCCTTTTGTTCAGGCTACACCAAGATGCCTCACGCTGGTGGCTTGTAAGTGTGACCTTTTCTTACCTTCGCTTGCTGTCTTTCACAGATCAAAAGCCATAACTGAGCAAGAGCTGTAACTGTTACTTAAGCTTCTGCTTCCAAACATTTGTATGATATTATTTTTAATGAGCAACACTTTATAAAAAAGCCATTTTTATAAAGAACTAGAAAAAATGTGTCATTAAAATCAGGGCTTATTTCATATCTCAGGATGCATTACAAATGCTCGTTAATAGTTTAATCATTATACGATGCTTGTGTGACTAAAATCTATTTAGAATTTAAATCCTCAAATGGAGCTTTCTTTCCGAATAATCACTCATCAGAGCACTGATGTTTAGCCCTCAGATGTGTGAGCATTTGAGCCAATATTGCAAGCCTTTGAGACAGCACCATATGAAGTACTTTCCATAAATTATGGTGATAGAGCCTCCCACCTACCTTGGAGGATATGGAATATCTACATTTTCTTTTTCAAAGAAACTGACAATGGGGAGATTTTTGACCAATAGCTCTTTCTGTGATCTTAAAAAAAAAAAAAAAAATCACAGAAAAGACAATATCACAGAAACAGAACATGTAATGGGGACAATGGTATGAAATGACAAAGAGCCTGTTGATTGACTGATTGAGTGATGGATCTCAATGCTTATGGCAAGGACAGGCAGGGGAGGAACAGTATCTTAGGAAAGAGGACACCCTCACAACACTCGGCATGGAAAAAACAGAGGCAGTAAACTAGCTTTTGTCGGCAAACCCGCCTGTCAGCTGGCTGAGCCTCTTCCCCCTGCCTTCCAAGACTTAACCATGGAGCTGAATGCTGTTCCAGGAGTCTCAGACACCTAGCTCCATGTAGCTCAGAGAAACACCAAGAGTAAAGGACATTTAGGAAAACCATAGGCCTCCTGCCCTTGAAAGGAGCACCATTATATCCCTCCCCTGACTATGCACTGTCCCACGCGCGAGCTCACGGAAAGCAAGGGGGCTGTTTGTTCCATTCCTCGCCTATGAGAGTCCAGAATATGCTCATGGCCATGGAGCTCACTCCCTTCCATTGTAAACTGATGGAGTTCATCAGATGTTTACGGCTTCTATTGATACGAATACACATGGGATATATATTCATAACAGGATATTATACGAGATCCTCAACACTTCAAATTCATGCTGTGCAATAAGGCCAACCATTTGGACACTCTTCCTGTAATATTTACTAGCTGCGTGGCTTTGGATAAGTCACTTAGCTATGTGTGTCTTATCTCAAAAATGAGCATAACAATATTACCAAGCAGAGGATTAAATGAAATAACCAATTTTATGGAACTAGCTAGATGTCTGATATGTAGCGAACACTAAAAAAAGTCTATTATTTTTATTACATGAATAAATTAAGCTTTAAAGTGGCCAGAATTTTTTTTCATATCTCAGATGTAATAAAATAAAAACTATTTTTTTTAAAAAATGGGGCCTGAGTTTTTTCTTAGGAGAATAGCACTGTTGGATAGTTCTAGTTTTCATGAATCTTCCCCAGAAAATGAATTATGATCTGAACTTTTTATTTTATATGAATTATTCTGAAGCTATCGGGAGGGTGGTGAGCTAATGAAAAAGGTTGTAGAAAATCTCTCCTTGGCCTAAAGCCAATAGATCAGAGAAAGAGGGAGAAGCAAAGGAGGGCAGGGAGTCTGGGGCTAATGAATTTCCAATGAACACGGGGGTCGGCGGGTCAGCCCACAGCAGTGTGATGTGCCATCATGTTTCACTCACTTAAAATGCATGCCTTTTACGTTTTCTTCCTATGTAAACGTGTGCAGGTTCTGAAAAGAAAACCACCAATTTATAATCTATAATATGTTGACCAGTGATCAAAAATAAAGATGTGTACCAATGCAATTCATTGCCAGAAACATAATAAGTCATAAAAACTATATAACAATAGGCCTGCCCCAGCAAGGTTGCTCAGTGGTTAGTGTCGGCCCTCAGGCTAAAGGGCCCTGGGTTTGATTCGGGCCAAGGGCATGCACCTCGGCTGCAGGCTCCATTCCCGGCCCCCATCAGCACTCAGGCAGGAGGCAGCCGAACCTTATGTCTCTCTCACATCGATGTTTCTCTCCCTCTCTCCCCCTTCCACTCTCTGAAAAGCAATAGAAAAATATCCTTGCTGAGGAGTTAAAAAAAATCACAATAGTGCTGCGGTGTCTCCCCTGCCATGCTCTCTTTAACCTGCTCCTTTTAGACCTTTACCCACACCTTTCTACCTCAAAGAGTTCAAATATTTTTTATTTGTTTTGATCAAAATTATCAATGACCTCTACTTGACTTATGCCCACAGTTAAATCCCAGTTGACATTTTCTTTAACTTGCTAGCAGCATCGAACAAAACTGTTTATTCCTTCACCCATTTCTCTACTTCCCTCTGGCTTCCCTTTTCCCTCCCCGATTAGTCCTTCTGGTTCCTCCTCAGTCCTCTGACCACATTTCACTGATGTTGAAATGCTCTGAGATCATCCCTTGGATGCTTCTAGTTTTTTAGTCTGCTTCCTCTCTTGATCTCATCCAGTCTGTCTCCCACATCCATATATTGCTAACCCAAAGTACTCTCCTGAAATTCAGAAATAAACATAGATCTTGCTATTTAACATTTCAGCTTAGACGTTCAATAGGTACCTCAAAATTCACATGCCCAAAAGATAGCCCCCATCTTTTGGATGCATCTTGGGCTGTGCTTATATGTGTCCACCTCAGACAATGACAATTCTATCCTTCCAGTTTTTCAGGCCAAATAAGCTGATGTCATCCTGGATCGTTCTCGCTTGCTCAGGCCCTTCATTCAATTTGTCAGCATGTCCTGTCACTCCCATATTCAAAATATCTCCAGAGCCTAAACATTTTTTCAACAACTTCACTGCTACTGCCCTGTTTTAGCCCCAGTTACCATTCCTCCAGGTCGCTGCGGCCGTCCCCCGGCCTGCTTCTGTAATGTCAAGGCGGCAGACAAAATGGGCCTGCTGAAGACTCAGCACGTCACGCCATCCCTCCCCACAGAGTGCCCAGCGCTTCCCTACCCACCCGAGCGGAAAGCAGTGCTCACGTTACCTAGAAGACCCCACATAACCCCGCAGACGCGCTCCGGCCCCCTTCCCTGCGCTCGCTCCATGCCAAGCTCCCGCTCTTCCCCTTGAGCTCGCCAGGCGCCCGAGCCATCGCAGGGCTCTCCCCCGACAGGCCCGGACCCTGTGCGGCTCCGGCCGCGTCCTCTGCGAAGCTGGGTTTCATCACGTCATCCCCGGGTATGGACAAGGCCAGTGGGCCACACGCGGTAAATATGCACATCAGAGTCTTAACACAGCGCTATTGTAAGGAATTCTCTAAACTTCACTGGAGCCATTTCATGTAAAGTCTGTTTCCAGGTATAACCAACCGTCTTAAAAATATAACCATACTTTCTTTTTCATTTCAGCTGTATCATAAGTCCTGATGTATTTATCTGTCACATTTTTGACTTCTAATATAACATTTTGACTAACGCCTAGCAACATTAATTGGCTGGTGGGAGGCACTTTCTATCGTCAAATTCTATCCCCTTAAAGATTTCATGCTAAAAAAACAAAACCCTGTTACTTTTAGAAGCAACATACAGGTACATGGGTAAATCAAATTTGAGTTAGGATTATTTATTTTCTTATACTCCTTTTAAATTACCACTACTGAAACTTTCTTTGTAGAAAACTGGTCAATCTTATACTCTTTAATTGAACAAGACAAAGAAGATAATTAGCAAACATTGCATTGATTTAGTTTCTTGAAAAATAAATTCTAGCATAATGGGCTTGGGGACAGTGTTCTTAATTTGCAAAAACCTTCAAAGGCTAGTGATTTCCCAAGGCTTTAGAGGAGAGAAAGAAACCCTAACAATGACTAAATGAGGCGATGTTCTAGAAATCATTTTGATTTCTGCATCGATTGCTCTAGAACAGAATTTCTAGAATAAGACAAAATGATAAATTGTATTAAATTCAGAATTTTCATATAGAGCAAAAATCTATAGCTGAAAATTTAAAAAGCCTTTTCTGTCTTACAAAATAGCAGTGTAGTGATGAAAGAACTGTTAGATTATGCAGAGCACATTTAAAATATTCTCTATACTACTATATGGATTTTAAAATGTAATTCCAGAATACATTTAGATTTCAAGTTGAAAATAGAGGGTAAATGATTAATAAACCCAGAAATATTAAATTCAAACACATGATTTTGTCAATATACTTCATTTTCTCCTGGCTCATAAGCTTAGAGTAACATATTCTATAAGAAACACACAAAAAATAATTTGATTGGTGAATTATTATATTTATTTCAATATAGAATTAAGATATTTATTATATAATTAAGAAGTTAAAATATAAATTTTGCTTTCTAAATGCCTTAGTATTTTGTATCCCAGAAATAAAATCTTTCAATAATTCTCTGTAAAATATAATAGAAACATATTTATTTTACAGAGCTTGTATACAAATAGATTTTACAAAAAAATATATTCATCAAATACATTTCAGAAGTATTTACAATAATTAATACTAGTTTCCTGATTTGCAAACTTTAGAAGTCATCTATATGCTTACATATTTAGGAAATTTCTGGAAAAAAGAGACACCATAATGGAAAAAAATTCCCAGATGATTCAATAGAAAACTTCTCCCCACCGTCTCTAATTCTTACTGTCACCAACTGCCCCAAGCCTTCCACACAGTGTTCAATGAAACGCTATAGAAATAAAAATGTTTATAAGTAGAATAATATAACCAGGGCAATATTTTTACTATAGACCACCATCCACATGGCAGTGCAGAGACTATATTAGAATTACAAGACATTACCACGCCTAAACAAGAGAATTCTCACACTCTTTTGCAAGTCCTGCCCAGAAGTGTAGCACATCACTGTGAAATGGTGGAGAGGCTGATACCTAATATTCTGCTCTCTCATTTTGGATATACATGTATCTGAAATAAACAGAGGTTTTCTATGTTGATATTTCAGTTAGAACTGAACATTTACTTTCTAGACATGTTTAGATTTTTTTCACTATGTATGTGGATAAAGATAATTGCTGCAATAGTATTTATAGTCTGGAAATCCAGTAAAATGCACAATAGCTTTGTCGTTGTATATAGACATAAACATATTTGATATAGTCTGTGCTTAGCAGAAAGTGACAGCTCTCCTAGAAATATGGTTCAAAAACTGTGAATGGATTTGAAAGGAGCTTCATTTTCAGAAATTAATTAGAAATTGCTTGAATTTTATAATACACTTTTTTAAAAATTTCATAGATCTTATTGAAGTGGTGCACAATTATAGAAAACAGAAAGTGTTCCAATAATGCTTCCTCAAAAATGAGACCAAAGTACCTTTCTCCATTAGCTTAACACACACACATCTAACCCTATACAAACACATACACACAAATCCAATATTTTGAATGTAAGAAAAATTATTAGAAAAGGGGCAATCAGTATTTTATTCAATTCTTATCATTGCTTGCCTCGTAATTAAATTAGAATTAGTGAAATACTATGAAAACCTAATTTTCATTTTCACTTACAGATTCCTAGACCCTGGTGCATTCATCCATTTAATTAATTTATAAAATAAGCATGAATTGAATGTGGTGGAAACATCTATGGCCAAATTGTTAATTTGTGTATCATGAGATGTGAATTTCTTTTCTAGTTCATGACCGAAGTAGTAAGACCTGAACCGGGTAAAATATTGGCAACTGAACATTTCCTAAAAGTTTCTGAAATTGATGAAGTTTGAAATAAAAAGTTGCACTCAAATTTTAGGGTTTAAGACCATGGAGGAGATCAATGTGGGGGGAAAAGGAGACATCTGTAAAACTTTCAACAATAAAGATAAGTTTAAAAAAAGACAAAAAGACCATGGAAGAACAAATTCTTCCCAATGGCCTTCCCTGTCAATGAAGATGGGTTCCTGAGTTTATGGCGAACCTGCTGCTATTTCTCTCATAGCATATAAGTCCGATCCAACCTCTGATGGCCGATATCAGTGTTGACTTCTGTCTCCTGATCAGGGTGACAATACCAAATCGATTATGTCATTTGAGGAATGATAGTAATGCTACATCCCTAAGGTAACTTTGAACTCTGCCCCCACTTGGCAAGATAAGATGTAGTCTGCAACTTCTATAAGCAGAATCTCTTTTTAAGCATCATATGCTATTTGATATTGGTTCTGAAAGATGTTTTAAAGAGCTTTATCCAGGGCATTATTTCACGGGTTCTTAGTTTAGAACCTTTTTTAATTAGAAAAAATACCAAACTTCCTTTATGTCTCAGATTAAATAAGTAGAAAATTACCTGCTATCTCTAGGTTGCTCAATGAAGATTCGATTTCTAACATGAGGTAACACATGAAATTAGAAAGAATATTCCACACCCAATTATTTTTAAAAAAGCTTAAACCATCAACATGAAGTCAATTCTTAATTATATTCTCTTTCTATAGCATTTCATAGTTAGGTTGAATAAAAGCACAGGTTTTATGGTTTAAATTCATAAATTTTAATGGCTTTGCTTAGCTCATACTGTGCTATATTTTTCTGTAACACACATCATCTGTTATGATTCAAATCAATCTTGATGTAAAAATGAGAACAATAAACATGATTATAATTAGGGAGAGTTCGCTGAATGTGCTTTAATAGGTCCTATTGTGAGCTGTGTCTGGTGAACAAGCAGAAATCAGTCCTAGCATGCAGGAGAAGGGAAGGTAAACAGGCCCCCGTGGGTAGTGAGTAGATAGAGAGCTTGAAATTGTTTGGTCTAGGAAGACATCTAAAATACAATTTGGTACATACAGAAAATGTAATTAAATGATAATTGCACTGAAGCACAATGAGTGTGGGATAAACAGCTTGTGAATCAATAAACCGTGAGGCGGCAGGCTGAGGCATTTATTGATTTATGATTCATTTAGCTCCAAGTTTACTCCATTTCTAATTCAATTGGAGCTACTATATTACCCTTCATTGGGAGAGCTGGGTGGAGCAGCTGTATCATTTTATATGGGGAAAAGATCGTCCGAATTAATATCATTTTCAGGCTTCATGTGAGTGCACTCCTATGAGCTTTTCCCATTTACTTAAGCAAGTCTACAGGCTATAATGCAGCACTACACCCAAATTTGTCCAGTAACATTAAAATTTACATTAAGTTGGAGAGTTTAGGCCAGCTACACTTGTAATGGATGAAAATTCTGCAATTTCATTAATTTAACACGAGTATTATCTTGTAACGTACATCCTTTTGGGGGTTCCAGCAAAAAGCGTTCTGCACTTCAGCCTGGAAGGTGGCATATTTTAAATGAACCAGACCTTCTTATTGCTGCCAGGAAATACCACGATTCTTTTCTACACGGATTTCTTTACATTTATGTTGCTCCCTTGAGCACCTTCATAGATGAACCTAAGTATTTGTTCCTCTTTTGCTGATTATAAGTAGATCAGAAACAAAAGTTCAGCTTTCCCCCCAGCAACATAAGCGAGCAACAGGGTTAGCCCCTGCTCCGGGTGCCCCTCTCAGAATGCTCATGGCCTGTCACTTCAAAAATAAACAAAACTATTCCTCTGTTCATCACAGAGCTGTCCGTCTACACAGGAGCATTTTGGAGGAATGAAAAACTCACTCTGCTCATGAAGACCTATACAATTTGATTGAGTCTGTACCAGTTAAATACTTAAATAAGCCAAGGAGCATGAAAGACAAAGGCTTATTACTGACAAAGGGAATATTTACAAGTTGATTATTTGCCTTTTGACCCAAATTGTGACTCCACCCTTCATCATGTTATCATTTACAAGATCTTAATAAATAATGCCATCGAAAATGTGACGGTTAAGGTACTAAAGGAAGCATCTGTCGTTTCCAAAAATCAACGGAAGGGAAACCATCTCTACCCCTATGTCTGTAAATTCATGAATTTATTCATTCATTGTCTAGGCATTGGTATCAGAACACTGTACCTTCTCCCCTTGGCATATTTAAAACCTTGTTTTAAATCCTTTTTGCACACACTCTACTTCAGTATTTTTGTTATCAATCTGAACCTCACTGATTATTGAACTGCACCTCCATTGGTTGGGGTTTCTCCTCAATAAGTGAAACACATCTATTAAAAAGATGTTCTAGGGTTATTACAGGTCTCTGATTAAACACTTGGCAACATGACTTTCCCAAAATTCCCTTGTTCTCTTGCCACCGAGGGGTAAAAGACTATTTACATTTAATGCTGTGAAGTCCTAGCATCTTATTCTGAACCCCCTTTCACCTCTGGGAATATTTCCAAGGGAATAATTTTGATTATATTTTAATGGAGTTTAGTATCCAATAATTTCTCAGAGCTAAAAAGTTGACCTATAGGAATAGAAGGCCTTGTTTTAATTCCCTGCTTTCTTATATGCAGTTCCCTATATAATACTTATGTATAAAATATTGGGCTTTGTTGTTTGGTATTTTATAAATTGTTTTTGTGTGTCTTGAACATGTATTTACACAATGTATATGATGAGATACAATTTTGTAGCATTAACTACTGTGGATCTATGTATTTTCTTGGCTGGTTATCTTTTATTTTCATTTATTGTCATCTTTAACCATTCAAACTATAACTTGACCTCCATTCTCCAGAGATGTCAGACCATCTAATCATGTGAAATTTCTGCTTCCAAAGTCAAGGGCCTCCCACAAATAGCAATTTGCCTAACCTCTTATAACTTGAGGCATCCTGTCAAGGGTTTGATGGACCCCTTAGCCCTAAAAGGTGGCTAAACTCTTCTGTTTCTCTGAGAAATACTTACAGATTCATTAAGAAAAAAGGAAAAACAAAAATATCGAAGACTGTGATAAGAATTGGCTGCAGTGTAAAGCAGTGTGCACCATACTGGGAATGAATATCCCAGCGGATGCCAACGGGAATTTGAGGACAGCCATAAGCCAGATGGATAATGAAATTTTTAACAAATGCCAGCATAGGCTGGCATCAACCAATGGTGAATGACTTCTCACCTTAATGCCCTAACTTCTGAAATTTAGAAATCAGCCCAGAAGAAAAAAAGAAAAAGATGAGGGAGGGAAACCCTAAATTCAGAGCGATTATATGAAATTTACAAAGATCGCATTTTCTGCCATCACATTATTAGACATTTACAAGTGATTAAGTTAATTCATAGAACAGTAAGCTCCCTTTATGTTTTTGTATCTCAATATAAATATTATATTATCCATACTAATTATAACAAAGACAAAATCAATACTAGAAAAAAAAAGTAGTCCTAGAAAATGTTAGGCTCACAATTTGAAAGAAAAGATCTCACATTTACAGTCATCTTAAAATAAATAGGATATATATGTGTGTGTGTATGCGTGTGTGCATGTGTGTGTATATGAGTTCTCTTTCAATTGTAAAGTTATTTAAGAAGCAAAATGGTATATTCTCACTAAAATGTATATTATGACCATTATATATAGTTAGTATTTCACAATGTTAGTGCAAACACCAGTTCTATATTTTAGCCTGTCATTTGGGTTAGGGTAACAATTCCTAGAGTTAATAAGCCTACCAGAAATTCTCATGTATTCAGAGGGCGTAGCATTTAATTTTTATCATACATTTTGTTTGGATAGCACTTAGATTCTGAAAGTTTCTTAAGCCAGTAAGTGTTACCAGGCAGTTTCAAACAATTATTGAACTAATATTTATTGTGTACATCATAATTTATACCTATAGTATGTGCATAATAATTGTAAAGAATTACCTACAAAGTCCAAGTATTGAGAACTGATTAAAAAATACCTATTGGGCTAGGATATTTAAAGTACTTAATTTTAGTTAAATGCAGACTTTAGCTGCATTAACATAATGTAAACATGAACTAACTTTAGAGGGAATAATCAAGTATTTTTATGATTTTTTTCATAATTAGTCAGTGATTTAAAGGAAAACTAATAACCTCTATTGTCTTTATGTACCTAATTGGGGATACTACAGTATAATTATAAACTTCTATTCCCTGACACCAATGTCAAGATAGAGCCCCAAGCTTCTATGATTGCTTTTATACAGTTTAAAATAATTAAACCTGTGGTCAAAGTTCCTGCACAAATAATGACTGCTAATAAATCTAGGTAGTAGATGAGATAGATAGATGATAGATAGACGATAGACGATGATGATAGATGATAGATAGATGATAGATAGATAGATAGATGATAGATAGATAGATAGATAGATGATAGATAGATAGATAGATAGATAGATAGATAGATAGATAGATAGATAGATAGATAGATAGATATAGATAGATAGATGATAGATAGATAATATTCCTATAAAACACAGATAAACTTGAGGATTTACTACCAGCTTCTTTTTACCTTATTTTTTTAAAATTAAATTACAGTTGGCATACAATATTAGGTCCTTTAAAGGTGCACAGCATGGTAACTCAACATTTATATACCTTACAATCTGATCACTATAATAAGTCTAGGATCCATCTGTCACTGTACAAAGTTATTATGATATTATTGACTATAAACTCTATGCTGTACACTACATCCCTGTGGCTTATTTATTTTATAACTGGAAGTTTGAACCTAAACCTGAGTTTTATTTCTGTTGTTAGGTAATTTACAAAGCAAGATGGTATAAGCAAGATCGATCTATCGATTGATCTATGACTAAGATCCATTTATGCAGGAAGTAGCACTTTTAATTTAGTTTGTTACAGTCCTTTTTATCTTATTTCTGAAAGAATTAAATGGCCCAATTATATTTTCCACTCTAATGTTCTATCAGTTGCTTACTATTATTTGCTAAAGGACTTTGGAAAAATCAGTTTTGTCAGCTGGCATTATAATCTGAATGTGGGGGGTGGATTTTTCCCTATCAATAGGGAACTGCTTGTCATAACAATAAAAGAACAATTGTAGAATCAGATGTAATTGAGTTTGATTGCCAGCACCAACAACATTTCCTACTAGCGCTGTGAATTTTGTCAGCCTGCTATGAAAAAACCTATGGTTTCTCAAACA
Source organism: Miniopterus natalensis (assembly GCF_054644295.1). NCBI lineage: Eukaryota > Metazoa > Chordata > Mammalia > Chiroptera > Miniopteridae > Miniopterus > Miniopterus natalensis. The sequence continues at coordinate 169,481,235 of NC_142081.1, forward strand.
TAAATTTAACTTAGATGTTTATTGTGAAAGATTACAAAGAATGCCTAAAAAGCATTTAGCCCAATGAATCACGCATGAGAGACCCTCAATAAGTGGCAGCTACTGTTACAGTGTCAGAGCACAGTATCTCACACAGGTTTTCTTTTTTTATTTTATTTTTGTTTAAAATATTACAGATGTCCCTTTTTCTCCCCAATGACCCATTCCACCCCGTCCCATCCCCCTCCCCAGCCCCTCTCCCCACCATTGTCCGTCACACAGGTTTTCAATAGATAATTACCAAACAAATTGAGTAAATCTATTAATACTTTTGTATTAATAGTCTATACTACTATAAGAGACTTTTATCATATCTAATTACTTTATAATAGGTGGGACTTAACCTGCTGTATATTTAACTGCATGTGAATTATATAATCAGAGATCTCTACTTAAAACTCAAAGGTAATGTTGGGGGATTCAGGAGCACTATTATGTCCTGGGAGCTCTTTGGGGAAATGGTGACACAGAAATAAAAAGGTTATTTGCACATGCATCACTGAAGTACCACTGGGACCCGAGAATTGTATCACAGTTGGCTGACATTAGGAATTGACTGTTCTGGATGAATGCAGGCTTCCAATGCAACTTGGATTAAAAAGGTATAAAAAGGCAGTGCCAAGGAAGATATTCCTGGAGTAATGAAGAGCTTTTTGCATGCTTGCATCACATATCCTGTGAGTAATGAACGGCTTTTATCATGCTCTGAATCACATATCCGAACAACCAGATTCCAACAATTGCTGCGTCTTTTTATCTAATAGACAGATTTAATACTTCAGGTCATATTTACCTCAATGAATAAGTTTATTGAATGAAGAGTTCTGAGGGCTTTATAAAGGTTAATGCAAGAGTGCCAGCTAATCAAATGACCATTTAGACCAATATGTCATTGTGACATACCTGTTTTAAAATTCCTTTTTATACATTAGCAATTTATGGATAGCTGGCTTTTCAATTTTTTCAAAAGTGACAGTTTTACTATGAAAATTCACTTTAAACCAGCCATTGCTTGATTATATTAATTATACTTAAAATTATTTGTATGATTGTTGGTAAAAACTCACAGCACACATGTTGTATGTTCCCTCACACTTCCTGCTCAAGGCCTTGATGTACAAAGTTTGTATTGCCAACCCCATGGGGATTCTCTAAAAGAAAGGGGAAATCTGTTCTCTCTACACAGGTTTAGCTTCATTATCATTTAGTTTATTATACACAGGTAAGGAAAGGAAAAGAGTTTCAAAGGCAACTGAAATATACCATAGTTTGTGCTAAAATTGTAGCCAATTGCTAATTACTGGGGCAAGATTATATCAATTGCACATTATAGAAAATTTACTTTTAAAATCACAAATCGAAACCTGGTTTGAACATGAAACAACTTTGTAGATCATAAATAATATTTGGCAATGCTAAGAAGGTGCAGTTTCATAATTATTGTCCTTTAAAACTTGTAATAGTTTGAAAATATTCTATCCATCAACATCTACTTTGATGGTTCCCGTCTCATAAAACTGCAAAAATATTACCACCACCAGATAACAACAATTTCATTTTAAAAAGGCTTCTCTTCTGCTCTTGACATGTAAGGTTTTCTTTCCTTCTGCCTTAAAGACATGATTAGCTAGGATTGCCTGACCCCATACCTGGTCTTTCCCCTCCCTCGGTTTTGATCTGACCTGGCGGAGCTGAGAATTTCCCCCCGAATCACAGTCACAGCGGCAGCCTCTGCCGCACCTTTCTCCTTACGGTCCTGTGCCAGGCCCCTGCCTCCTCTCCAGTCCAGGGCTCCTAAGGAGGCCTGGTCGCAAATGGGCCTCTAGAGCCTCGAGCTGATTTTACTCTGAAACGCGGCTTTTATGTGCAAAGTCCTAACATTAGCATCCATAGTCATCTTTGTTTTCCCCGCCCTGCTGGGAGCGTTCGCGGCTGTGCGAGGGTTTTTGTTTGTTTGTTTTATTGCCAAGGGACTTCCCCAGGAAACATATTAATCACTTGTCCCACCTCTGCCACGTCCTCCAATCAAACCTGAGGAGGGAAAACGATGCTGCCTTCATGACTCTCATTGAGGAAAATGTTATAAGCTTGTGTTTTCTTCTATGAAGGGCCAGGGAAAGGAGACATTAACCAACAGGGACAGCAAAAATCAATTAAAAAAAATTGAGGTGAGGACAGAAGTAAGATGGGAGAAGGGAGAAAATGGTGTATGTCAGGGTGTGTGATCGTTTAGAACTGTTCTCAGGGGCTTATGTACCTACAATCCCAGGCTGAAACTGTAGACAATTTTCTATGAACCAGTAACAAATCTTGCATCAATCATTATAAATGACATGTTTAATTGGGACTATGCTATTTTAAGGACCCTGGAGCCAAATGGTTTTAGAGTGTGAATTTGGCCTGAGAACTTATTTCTGTTTCTATTCCAACAGATACTCAATGACTTTGGATAAGAAACTTCAATAATTCAGCTATTTATAAGTATTAAAGGTTTTCCTGTACATTGAGAAGAATATGCAAAGCAGATACAACCCCAGCCTTAATAGAGTTTACAATCTGGAGAAAAAATAAACCCTAGGAAAGAGCTCCTATCAACAGAAGGTTAGATGCAGCAGTCACATGCTGCATCCATCGCCACATTTACTCATCTAGCAAACCTGTGACATACCTACTATTATACTTTTATAGACATGAAAACTTAGGTTGACTAAATCATATACATTGCAAATGTAAAAATAAGATGTGTGTCCCAAATCGTCGGATTTTACGCCATGATGTGCTCTCCGCCACAAACCAACTCTCTAAGCTTCAGTTTCCTCTTCTATACAGTGAGGAGGGTAACATTAACCCATATGATTATCATGAAAATTAAATGAGATAATCCATTAAAAGTTTCTCACAGTGCTTGGCACATAAAAAGTGTTTGATCAATGTTATATACCATGAGTATTATTTTTATTACTAAAATATTAAACAATGTAATGACAAGCTTACTACAATCAGATTCTCTGATTAGGAGCCACACTTAAGATTGTACAGATAATCCCTAGGATTTCTTACCACCTACACCCAAACCTTTATCTCAGGTTTGGCTTTTGGGAAACTCATACAAAACACTTTTCTTTGTCACTCGATGTCCCTTGTCACAGTGTCCCCTTTTTGCAAAATTGAGATGATCCTATGAGTTCCTCTCTCACAGTGCACTCAGAATACAACTTAAATAAGGCAGCATCCCTTCCCCTTGGAAAACTCCTGGGGACTTTCTGTCTGAGCTCCACGTTTGGTAGACTACCTCCCACCAACGTCCTCTCTTCAATCAGACTTGATTTATGCTTAGCTTCAAATGGGGATATTAATATATATTCATCTATTAATATTTATTCAACACATTTTATAGAGAACCTTTTAAATGACTGACATACGCTGGAATCGATGGGGATCAGCTCTCAGTCTCAGTTTATAAATAACTTACAGTCCCCTGGTAAAAACTGACTGGGGAATGGAAAATTATGATGTTACGTCAAAATGGGTTCAAACAAATTCTGGCTGACCGTTCTCTAGAGTCAAATAGAAAAGATCTGTAACCAGCTGAGCAGTAACAAAGACTATTTCTAGGTGAGAAACTGAGGAGAGTGTGAGCACTAGCAAGACCTAGCAAGGAGCCGAGAGGCGAGGCGGAGACGCTGGGACCTGGGGAGGGGGCAGAGGCCCGAGAACAGGGCGCAGTGCGCTGAGACGCACGCCGCCCCGGGAGATGGATAGTCACGGGAGGCTCTTTGAAAGGGAAACATGCCGTAGAGTCTACAGGATTATTACCTCGAATAAATTCTCTCTGGTGGGTAAAAGTAAAATAAATTTAAAAAGTAGGATTAAAAGTCTATTTCATTTCAAACATTTTTCTTCTCCCTAGCCCATGGGCAAAGCACCTGGTTAGGTGTGATTTTTATGTCTCCTAAATTCCCCCTTTTATTTTGCACTCTGATATTTTGGTACCATTCTAGAAATTTAAAGATTGCATATAACTACTTTTCCCCACAGGAATTTTCTGAAGTTTAGTTACATTTGTATTTGGCCCAGTTATCTAGTAAAAAGAGGTGTGTTGAGTGAAATACACCTTTATTCAGGGCAAAGCTGTCATAACCACCTAAGTAGCAACGAGCAACTCCTACAGGAGAGCATGTTTCACTGACACCTAATTCCCAGCACGATCAGAGGGCAGCGAGGACATTGACTGTGTCTTGAGAGGCGAGTGGGTGAAGCTCAGGTCCCCAGGCCCACAGGGGCCAAGGGCCTTCTAACAGCGAGGCGCGGCTGGGGTGACACAGCAGCCACGGAGCACCAGTCCACCAACAGGCCGTGAGCATCCTCTGTGCGCCTTAAAAATATAAGGCCTTTCCCTTTGAGGCGCTGATTCCCTTTCTGGGTTTGGACTCCTAATGTGAGATCCAGGAATTTAGGATTTTAAAGGTAAAAGATTGGAAATACTGAAAAACACTGACAAGTGCTGCAACATTTTAAACCCTCCCAAGTATAAAATGTACCTAAGCTTTCACAGCACCCCGAGCCTCCACTTCCCTCCTGACCATTGGTGGAAATGAGCCATCCTGCACTTTGGGGAACAGAGTTTCTAGATTCAAGGGCTACTCCCATCTAAAGAATGCAGAACCTAAAAATATTTGATGGTGACATTTGGGCCAGTCATAGCACATGTAATGAGAAGGGGTCTGTTTAGGGCAGTGCTCTGTAGCTCTCTGGGAGGAGAACCTTCCATTGATTTCTCTTGCTGAGGTTAAGGGCTTAGGGATGATCACAACTGTAGACTATTTAGACTGTCCGTTGTTTGACATCTCATTTGAGGTTTCGGTTTTGCAAGTGGTTTAGTAAGGTTTTGAAATGTGCAGATTTTCACCCTTTGAGGAAGAATTGATTGGTTAAGATAACAAACACAGCTTAATACATCTTTGTAAAGGTAGATTTTGTAATTATGAGGGGAGAAAGCCAACAATAGCCCTGGCCTGTGTTGTTCAGTGGTTAGAACATTGGTCCTTGGACCAAAGGGTCACAGGTTCAATTCCTGGTCAAGGGCAAATACCTGGGTTGCAGGTTTGATCCCCAGCCCCAGTCGGGGCACATGCAGGAGACAACCAATCAATGTGTCTCTCTCACATCAATGTGATGTTTCTGTCTCTCCCCCCTCCCTCCCTCCCTCCCTCCCTCCCTCCCTCCCTCCCTCCCTCTCACTCTGTAAAAATCAATGGAAAAAATTTCCTCCAGTGAAGATTAACAAAAGTAAAATAAAATCCAACAATAACCATTTATACAATATTTTTCAAATATTAAAAGTTATCTTACCAAACAAAAAAGCAACAAATATTAGAGATATTCTAACAATTAAGAAGACATGCTTTCATCATTGAACTTAAAAGAACAAGAATGTTGAAATACCAGCACAGCTTGTTGAAGTATAATATATATAAAGAAGCCAGTACCATTTGCCATCTCAATGCATATGAGGTTATAAAATTGTAATGGAATCAGGATTTTAGTTCAGTATGGTTCACATACTATGCAGGCTTTTGTCATTGTTCTAAGGTTGTGATTTTTTTTGACAACACAAAGGTTAATGTTTATAATTGGAAATGTAATTGGAAATGATATACAATTGCATCAGGTGATAGGAATGGAGGTAGGTAAACCTCTGTTTGAGGATATATGTAATCTGACCAGGAGGTGGACTGTGCTTAACGTTTTCTATAACGTGGGCAGTGCCGAGGCTTCCACTTTCGCTAAGTGTCCTTGTTTGAATCCCTGCTGGTGTTGCCTTTCCCTAGAGCTGCTTCTCAGGTCAAGTCTGCATCTTGAGCCCTGGGTAGTGTAATCAAGTGCTGTCGTGAGGGAGCCCTACTGGTGTGATGGTAAAGTGAGGGGGAGAGGAAGCTTTCTAAATTTTATAATGAAATCTCAGTCTTTTAGTGAGTGTTTCTCTGTGCTGGGACATTCTCATGAGTTTTCTAGTACTTTCTTTCTTTCTTTCTTTCTTTCTTTCTTTCTTTCTTTCTTTCTTTCTTTCTTTCTTTCTTTCTTTCTTTCTTTCTTTCTTTCTTTCTTTCTTTCTTTCTTTCTTTCCTTCCTTCCTTCCTTCCTTCCTTCCTTCCTTCCTTCCTTCCTTCCTTCCCTCCCTCCCTCCCTCCCTCCCTCCCTCCCTTCTCTCTCTCTCTCTCTCTCTCTCTCTCTCTCTCTCTCTCTCTCTCTCCCCTACATCCTTTGGTGAGGCAGGAAGGCCAAAGGGTGCTTGAGTGAAAGGAAATCCCTTCCCTCAACTGACCTAAAACCTTAGTACAGTCTTTCCCCTTGGAGAGTAAGCCCTTGTTACAGAGAAGATGGGGAGCTTTTCACAGTGATTCTGCTCCCCTCCCCGCCACCAGAGCAATAAATGAGAGGATCTTTTTCAGATCTTCAATGTGAAAACCTGGTGGGGTTCCCAGAAACAAAACCTACAAAACTTGAGGCCCCCTAAACCTGAAGCCTCTAGGAGTTTCTCACTCATACTACCCACACACAATCTTATCAATTCATAATATTACCATGTGCCTGTTTCCACCAGTTCCTAACTCCAACAACTTCTGCTTCACATGAGCAGCCTCAGTGTGATTCTTTGGAATCACCTGCCTTTCAATATTTCCCAATGATGGTTTGTACTACAATCTCAGTTCTCCAATATGTCCAATAAATGTTGGTGATTTTCCATTTTTTCAATTTTCTCTTGTTTCAAGGATGGATGTGACACTTTCCAAGTTCTTTATATGTTAGAGCTAAGATAATAAGTTCCCCATTATGAGGATTTAATAGACATTTTCCTAATGACTACTGACACCAAACACTTTTGTATGTGTATTGACAACTAGTATATCCTTATATCTTCAAGTGTCTGTTTAATTTCTTACTTTTCTTAGGTTATGATTGCATCCCCCCAAAATTCATATGTTCAAGTCATAACACCTAGTACCTCTGAATGTGATTTTATTTTGTGAATGGGTCTTTGAAAACCTTTAATTAAGTTTTAATAAAGTTTTAATAATTAGAGTTGGCCCTTAACCCCATATGACTGATATCCTTATGGGAAAAGGAGATTATAACATGAGTATAGACAGAGGCATGACCATGTGAGGACATAGTGAGAAGGCAGCCATCCGCAAGCCAAGGAGAGACATTAGAAGAAACCAGACCTGAAAACACCTTGATCTTGGACTTCTAGCCTCCAGAACTCTGAGAAAATGAATTTCTGTTGTGTAAGCCAGCCAGCCTGTAGTTATTTTGTTATAGCGGTGTTAACAAACTAATACTGTTTAGTTGATATTATTAGGTTAAGTAGGGTCCCCTCCAAAATTAAGGTCCACCCATAACCTCAAGATGTGACTTTATTCGGAAATAGAATCTTTGCAAATATAATTAGTTAAGAATTTCAAAATGAAATAATTCTTAATTTAGATGTGGTCCTAAATCCAAAGACTGGTGTCTTTATAGAAAGAGGAGAGGGCAGGGACACACACAAAGCAGAAGGTTGTGTGAAGGTGGAGGCAGGAACTGGAGCAATGGAAAGGACTGTCAGAGCCTCCAGCAAGAACCAACCTTGCTAACATCGGATTTCAGACTCCTACATTCTAGAATTGTAAGAGAATAAATGTATCTTGTTTTAAGCTATCAGTCTGTGATAATTTCTTATAGCAGTCCTAGGAAACTAATACACTTGTATTATTAAATTTTAAATTTTCTTTACGTGCAATTCCATTCATATTTCATTGTCCAAAATCAGAGAGCAAAGGTTGATTCCAATGGGCATAGATGTAGAATTCCCTCTGGGAGGAACAGTGAATATTGGTGATGTAAAATGTAGTCTACCACACTGAGTTTTGCATTTTTATATGTATAAATTATAAAACTTAATTATAAACATTTGTATTTCTGTACTAATATATTATGGATATCTGAGTCATACAGAAACATTTAATGGATAAGCCTGGATAATATATCAATTTAATAGTATTTATTAATGCAATAAAATTCATGTAGATCTCACTGTATAGCTGAATATGCTATATTTTTGTTACAATTTATTAAAATTTTGATTTGTGATATTTCATTATAAAGTCCAATATCCAAGTTTTATTTCTGAATATGGTTTAAATGATGATAATAAATGGAAAAGATATATAAGAAGTTATCTATATCTTCCAGATGGAAGACATATATAGTTTGCCTAAATCAGCCCTATATCACATTATGCAAAAGTTTCTTTCAAAGATGTTGATTTTTATATTTACCATTATTACCAAAACCAACTGAAATTCTTCATCTGGAAATTTTTACATAGAATAGAATATGTTTCTATGTTTCATGCCTTTGTTCCCTGGAACACACCTGTTAGTTTGTACTTTTGACCTTAAACATAATATTACCTAACAATGGAAACATTATCGATTATACATTTAAAAAATACTTTCTAAATAACATGGATTCATTTATGAAAGACTGCTTCCTCACCCTAGCTGGTGTGGCTCAGCTGGTTAGAATATCGTCCTGTGCACTGAAGGGTCGTGGTTTTGGTTCCCAGTCGGGGCACATACCTGGGCTGCAGGTTCGATCCCCAGTTGGAGGGTGTACAGGAGGCAACTAATCAATGTCTCTCTCTCTCTCTCTCTTCCCCTCTCTCTAAAGTAAATAATATCATATCCTCAGGTGAGGATGAAAAAAGAAGATTGCTTTCTCTTATTATTTATAAAAAATGTCACCCTGGCCTTGAAGAAGGTGATTCAATGCTCCTTTTTCAAAATCTCTGTTGTACTGTCACTTGTCACCACACACAGTGTCAGCAAATGCGGACTCATTGTGTTTGGTAAACTCATCTAAAGTACTATACGAAGAGTTCATCAGCATCCCAACATGGGTTAGAAACCTTCCCGGTAACTTTGTATCTTATTACAAAGCATTATAAAGCATAGTAATGATTAGTTTTCATTTTTAAGTAACCATACTAATATCCTAAAAAAATCTGTTTGCAAATTATGGGTTGCATTTGATTACATGTAAGTTGTGAATTGAATACGTCTCATATATTTTAAACTTAAATCATAAATGTTATTTCATAACCAAAGCAGCTCAATCAATGTATTCTAGGTAAAATTTTTATCAAATCTGACTAGCTTAGTTTCCGTTAGCCCCGTACTATTTCCAGTAGAGGACTTTGAGGAAGGGTTACTGTCGCCGCTGTCGTTTTCCTTCCTTGGCCTTTGCTTCCGTGAAGGGACTGTGTCAAGTGCCTGCGCCCCGTGAGGGCCAGCTTCCTGCAAGCCAGGCGACAGGCCCGCAAACCTGCCTGCGCGGCCTCGGGGAACGGCTGTCGCCCTGCTGCCCGCAGGCTCCCAGGGCGAGGGCGCAGGCCCACACCGAAGCTTGCTGGTTTCAGATTTAAACAAATTGGCAAAAGAACTTTTTTTTTTTTTTTGGCAGAAGAACTTTTGATATTCTTTCTCACACCAGCTATCCGCTTGCACGCCTTGATAATGTTTTGTAACCCGACTTTGAACGCTGCGTCCCTCGGGGACATTTCAAGTGGCCCCTCGTACGGGATCTTTTCAAAAGATCAGCCCCCGCCCTGCCCTTACTCAGCTTCTTTCTGCTCAGTGCAAAAAATAAAAATAAAAATGAAAAAATCAAGACACAGAGGAAACAAGGAAAAATCCCTTTTCATTCTGTATTTTGGATCATCCTCTGTAAGTGATTTTATATTCAAATTTTCCACCTAAGAAATTTTCTTTTAATTTAAAAAATTTTAGAACAGCTTGTTTTCACAGCTCTAAAAATAACTCGCATACCAGACAATAATTCAATGGGCTTCTAGTACATTCGCAGCGTGATGCAATGATCACCGTCATGTGGTTTTAAAACACTTTGCCGCCATCCCCCAAATACTCTCTAGGCCTCAGCAGTCACCTTCCATCTCCCTACCCCCAAGTTCAGCGCCAGGCAGCCACCAGTCTGCTTCCCGTCTCCATAGATTTGCCTGTTCTGGATGTTTCATAGAAACAGAATCATAGAATAGGTGTTTTTTGCAAGCGGTGTCGGTGTCTTTCACTGAGCCACGGGTTCAAGGCTCAGTCAGGCCGTGGGCGGTGTCAATGTCCCGGCCTTTGTATTGCTGGATAACACCCTGTTGTACGGCTGGGACCACATTTGGGCGACTCGTCCTTCAGTCGGCGGTCATTTGGGTTGTTGGCACTTTGGGCCCTTACGAATAATGCCGCATGGACAGTTGTGTGCCGACGCTTGTGTAGGCACACACTTCATTTCTGCTCAGTGGATGCTTAGGAATGGAATGGCTGGCTCATAGTAACTCTGTGTTTAACAGCTGGGAGAATTTTTCCAAACAGCAGTGCCACACACACACACACACACACACACACGTTTTGTAGTTCCACTTTTTCCAAATCCTCATCAATGCCTATTATTCTGTCTTTTTCATTTTAGCCATCCTAGTGTGTGTGAAACGGTATCTCATTGCAGAAATGACTTACATTTCACTGGTAGCTAATGATTTCGAGTATTTTGTTCATGGCTTATTGGATATTTATATATCGTCTTTGAGTAAATACCTATTCCTATTGTTTGCCCGGTTTTAATTGGGCTATTTATCATTTTATTTTTGAGTTATAAGGGTTTGTTATATATTCTGAATAAAATTACCTTATTATGTATATTATTTATCAATATTTCATTTTTTCTGTGTGTTTTCACTTTCTTGATTGGGTGTCTTGAAGCACAAAGATTTTAATTTTGATGAAACCCAATTTATTAATTTTTTTCATATTGTCATTTGTGCTTTTAATGTCTTAGCTAAGAAGCCACTGGACTAACACACGATCATGAAGATTTACTGCTGTTTTCTTCTAAAAGAATTACAGTTATAGCTCTTATATTTAGGTCCATGGCAGTTGTGCAGAGAATTTTTGGGAAGGTAAAGACGTGAAATTCATTCTTTCGCATCCAGATTCCTAGTTGCCCCCGCATCTGCCACTGAAACAGATCTCTTTGCCCCATTAAATTATCTTGACATGCCTTCAGAAGTCAATTGACAGTCAATGTAAGGATTTGTTTTGGGTTCTCAATTTTACATCTCGACCTGCATATCTAGCCATATGCGAGGACCACACGCACTATACTTACTATAACTTTGCACTAAACCAAGCTTTAAAGCCGAAACCTGTGAGTCCTTAAACTCTGTGCAGCTCTTTCATGATTATTTTGGTTATCTCTGCCCCTCACATCTCCTTAAAATGTTAGACTCGATCTGTCCATTTTTCTAAAAAGAAATTTAATAGGAATTATTTTCAGTGTGTAGATCGATTTGGGAGCACTCTCATTTTAGTATTACTAAGTATTCTGATCCATAAACAGGGATTTCTTTCCATTTTTTCATAAGTATTTTGTAGTTTTCAGACTATAAGTCATGTACTTCTTGCTAAATTTATTTCCAATCATTTTTAGTTTTAATCTTGACAGTATTTTGATAGATTCAGATATTGAGTATTTATATATATTTGATATTCTGGGCTTGCAAACATACATGCACAATAACACATTCACTAGGTTACTACCTCGTGTGTTTTTTACATTTCTTATCAAGCTACATAAATAATTTGAATGAAGAATGAATTGCATAAAAAAAAATTCAAATGAACTCTATTTTGGGAGAGTTGAAGATAGGAGCCTAAACATAGCAGCAGTTGATACTTAGCTTTAAGGAATTTAATGATGGAAATTAGTGATTTGTAATTTTTTAATTGTTTAATTAATGGAATTATTCAATTAGTGGAAGGTAAATATAGCTGTTACTGTTTGCACTAACGTTTTGTATGGCAAAAGATGGTAGTTGATTTGAACAAAATATTCAGAGGAAAAATGAGTCAAGTGGGAGTTCATTTTGTGTCCTTTCCTGCGGAAGGCAGTGTGATGCCTCCCCTACAGCGTATTGAATCCCTAACTGTGTACTATTGGGAAAAGGGACTATTACCTTATATGGCAAAAATGCGATTAAGAATCTTGAGAACATTTATCTAGTTTATCCAGTTGGGTACTAAATCTAATGACGTGTCCTTATACCAGACAAAAGAAGGTAAGACAAAGAGGAGAAGGTAATGTGATGGCAGGGGCAGAGATTGAAGCAATATGGCCCAAACCAAGGAAAAGGAATGCCCATGGCCCCGGGATCTGGCAAAAGCAGGGAAAATTCTCCCCTAGAGGCCTCAGAGCAAGTGTGGCCTTCCCCACACATCGATTTCAGAATTCTGGCCTCTAAAACCATGGGACAATAATTTTGTGTTGTTTAAAGGCACCGAGGTTGTAGTGATTTGTCAGCAATTGTAGAAAATGAACACATTTCCTCTCAGAAATATTTCATCTATATTGTCAACATAAGAAACATCCAAGCCTATACAGGAATTTTATAAGAGTTTATTTTAGCCAAAATAATGATAATTGCTGGAAAGCGATAACTAAAATGCCCCGAATGGCAGTTTTTCAGCTTCTTTTATACATTTGGAAATAAGAAAGGCACTAAGAAAGATTACATGAAGGTGGGAGACAAGCAGGCAGAGTTGGATTACAGGACAGTTAAGATTAGATGCACTCAAGAGGGTGGTTATGCTTCTGAAAAGAGGCCTTTCAAAGGTGTGAACCTAGACACACAAAAACTACGGACAGGGCTTGATTAAGGCAAAGATAAACCTTTTATTAAAGAAGTTATGTGCCTGGGGCCTGACTACCCACCATGACCCACACAGTTAGGAATTTATGATCAGACCACCCTTTGAGGTTATTTTGGGTTAGATTTGTTACAGCACCCATATTTTTCATCCATAATATCCTAGCATTCTGGCTTTAAATTTTTTTTAAATTAAAAAAAATATTTGGTCTTTAGTCAAAATATTAAGTTAGTTACTTAAACTTTACCAAAGGAATTTAATATTTTAAATTGAATCAAGAATATTAATATAAATTTGATTTCTCAAGAATAGGTTTCTGCATTTTGTTAAAATATAATTAAACATTGGAATAGGAATTAATACATGTGCATTCAAGCTTTAGTAATTCAAGTTGTTTGAAATTCCCAGCATTAAAAAAAATAACAATATTAACAAAAAATGTGAAACATTATTAACTCATTCTGCTGGCCACTATGTGTATTGGCAAGATAATGGAGGTAATATTTAGTCTAGGACCAGAGTATTAATATTTGTAAAAATGTATGTATTTATTTTAATCCTCACCTGAGGATATTTTTTCCATTGCTTTTCAGAGAGAGTGGAAGGGAGACAGAGAGAAACATCATGTGAGAGATCATCGATTGGTTGCCTCCTGCAGGAGCCCCAGACCAGGCCTGGCATCAAGCCCGCAACTGAGGCACGTGCCCTTGTCCAGAATCGAACCCGAGACCCTTCAGTCTGCAGGCCAGTGCTCTAAGCACTGAGCGAGACCTGCCAGGACGACCTGTAAAAGTGTTGTTATCTACACTACAAATAATCGCTGCCTTGTTGGCTACTCCGTATTCAGGTGTCAGAAATCATAATATTGGCGGCGTCCATAAAAAATAAGATTCTGAGAATACTATTTTATGCAGCCTTTAGAATTCTATGCTATTTCTTCAATAAATAAAGTTCTGGATATAAATTTTAAAAGTTATCTTTAAAAATAAAAGAAAAAGAAAGAAAAGTACATTATTATGTTTAGAATTATATATTGATTAAGTGACAACATCAATTCAAAATCCCCTTACTATTTTCCTTTAATTCAGAGAATGAAAGCAAATGAATAAATGTTAGTCTTGATTTCATCTATGTCAAAACATCATATAGACATACGCTGTGCCTCATTAAAGACAGGATTCAGGTTCCGTGGCAAGTGCGGCCACTTAAAAAAGCATCTTCCCGGCTGCATTTGAGTCCTGTCTCCTATAATAATAACCTAGTACAAGCACTCAGTGCTCCAGGAGGCATCCATGTGCTGGGCTGGGTGAATCATCACACGCGGCGGGGGAACCAGCTCCGCACAGCGGCCTCTCCTCGCCCTGTGCCCGGCACCCTGAGCGGGTGACTTGGCTTAAAGGCGCGCCGGTGGCCCCTGTGCCCCGTGTCTGTGACTCTTCGTGGAGACTCTAAGCGACTCTCATTTCATCTGAAGCGCGCACTGTTAAAATCACTTCTTTATATTCTTTCTGAGCCAGAGACTTTTGTGGGGATGAGTTGAGATAATTAATGAAAAGAGAGCCTGGCTAATGATACAATGTCAAGAAACATTACCTGCTACCTTTATAATATTTCGCATAATCATTACTTTTTAATGCAATAACTGAAATCGTTCAAAACCAAAGTGAGCAAACTTGGACTAGGCAGAGCTCGGTGGGGATAGGAGTGAAATGCGGAGTAGAGAAATGGGGGTTCACTGTCACTGTGTCTATCGCAGGGAAATGGGGGTGAAGCTGGAAAGACGGCTGGAGGCCAGGCTTTAAAGTGTCCAGAAACCCATAGTAATAATTGAGAATGGCAAAGATAAAAACAAAAATCCCAATGATTAGGGGCAGCACTCGAAATAACACAGTAAGGACCTCAAAGATGTGTTTCTCCACAAAAGCATGAGGACGCTGGCAAAAGTGATCAAAAGCAATATTTTTCGACCTCTGGAAGTCAACCAAAGGTATGGAATAATTTGAAAAACACTTGTTCAAGATAATTGACTAACTCTTGCTAATAGCAGTGGTTTTGGGGGGTCCCATTTGCCCTATTTCCAACGCCCTCTCCTGAGTTTCATGGCAGCTGTGAAATCAGTCCATAGACAATGTCCAGACGAAGCGCAGATTTTGAACTAACTAGATAAAAACATTAAAGCCGCTATCATACGTATAGTGAAAGAACTAATAAACTACCTCGAAAGAATTAACTGAAGCTCTGAAAATGTTTCACAAATAATAAAGGTCAATAGAGAGAGAAAATTTGTTTAAAAAAAAGACACAAACTTCTAGAATTGAAAATTACAGAAAACGGAAATAACTTGAATTGCCACAAAAACTGGCAAACTTGGAGATAGGTCTGCTGAGATTATCCACTCCGAAGGACAGGAAGGCAAGAGAATGAAGAAGCTCTGCGGAGGAAGCAGAGAAACTGAGACCCTCAAGATCGGTGATTGGGTTGTAAAATGAAACTACATTGGAAAAGTTTGGCAGTTCCTCAAAACATCAAGCATCGCCTTTTCCTATATAACCTAGTATTTCTACGCCTGGGCAAACCCCAAGAGGAAGTAGAGCATGTGCCCACACAAAAACTTTTACAAGAACGTTCATAGCAGTAATCATGATAATCCAAAAGAAGATACAATCCGAATGTCCACCAACTGATGTGTGGTAATCTATAAAATGAATATTAATTGACAATAAAGTGAAGTTCTAATACATGCGGTAACCAAGGATGAACTTTGAAAGCATTATGCTAAATTAAAGAAGCTAGTCACAGAAAAATACATACTCTACATTTCCATTTATATGAAATTTCCAGAGTAGGCAAATATACAGAGATAGAAAGTAAATTAGTGGTTGCCAGGAGTTGGGGGAGGAGCATATGAGAATTAACTACAAGTGGATATGGTGTTTCTTTTCAGTGGTCAGTACGTTCTGGAATCAGGATGATGGCCGCCCATCTCTGTGATTATAGTAAACAAACAAACAAAACACAGAATTATACACTTTAAGAGATACTTTTATGCTTTGTGAATTTATCTCAGTAAAATTGTAATTTAGAAAATCCTAATGAATACAGATTGATTTGGCAGAAACTAAGCAAGTTTTCTTTTTTGTTATCAGTGTGGTTGTTGTTAATCTTCATGCGGGGGTGTTTTTTTCCATTGATTTTTAGAGAGTGGAAGGGAGGGAGGGAGTGTGGAGAGAGAGAGAAACATCAATAAGTCATCGATTGGTTGTGTCTTGCTGGTGGGGGCCTGGGGATGGAACCTGCAACCCAGGTATGTGCCCTTGACCGGGAATCGAACCCAAGACCTTTCAGTGCTTGGGCCAGTGCTCTAACTGCTGAGCAGCACTGGCCAGGGCTGAGCAACTTTTCAGTTTATTACTTTGTATTACTTACTTGAAGACAAAATTTAGTATAAGAAGAAAATGAGTAATATTAGTTCCTGGTGGTCATTCATTACATGTAACATCCATGACAAAAACAAAAAAACAGTTCTCACGCTTTGCCTAGTTATATGCTGGTTGCTTTTTTTTTTTTCTTAGAAACTAAAAGAAAGCAAACTTCTAAAAATATTACCTTGTCTCCTTCTCTCTCTCTAGATATATAGATGTTTTGTGTTTGCGTATGTGAACCTGCTAAAAAAACAACCAATAAAATCTACAACAATAAAATGCATGAATGAATTTCACAGTATATGTAAGCAGGAGGCGTCGGATGGCATAGCTAAGCTCTGCTACTTGGAGCTAGGACAGTGCCAGACGACAGGGCACAGGGTGTGCAAACCTGGGCTTCTGTGGCACTCACAGTCTAGTTTTTTAAAATCCTCACCCAAGGACTGAGGATATTTTTTCCATTGACTTTTTTTAGAGAGACAGTGGAAGGGGGGGAGAAGGGGGAGGTGGAGAGAGAGAGAAACACCAGTGAGAGAGAGAAACACGCATCAGTTGCCCCCCACACGCCTCAGGCCCCAACCCGGGGATCAGACCCGACCCCAGGGTATGTGCCCTGCCGGGAGTCCAACCCGCCCCCCGTCGGTGCCCGGGATGATGCTCCCACCAGGTGAGCCGCGCTGCCCAGGGCTAGCTAGTAGTTTTAGCAGGTCGTCTGTTTCTTGTTCTGGGTATTGGTTTTATGGATGTTTCCATTCACGAAAGTTCATTGAACTGTTCATTTATGGTATGTGAACTTTTCTGTGTGTACATCATACTTCAAAAAAAAAGTTTTTAAAGTTAATACGTTGCCATGCAACTTACTTAGTGTTTATACTATGTAATTAAGAAAAAATTTAGAGAAATATTAGGTAGAAAATTAAGAGAAATACATCTAATTAAGAATTGCAAACTGTTCAACATCGCTTATGTAAGCTAGGCAGGCATACACGCAATTGACTGTATAAACATATTTAAATAATAGGTAATGGTGAAATCAAAATATTAAAGATGATACTGATGACAGTCTGCCTTCTCCTGTTCAGTATTGTGACAGTGCCAATGAATAATATGGAATTATAAGGTATATTTGACACTTTCCAAATACATTTTTCTTCAACAGTGACCTTAACATATCTTTTCATGATAGGCTTATTAGTTATTACATTAATAATTCAATAACATTCTCAATTCAGAGGTAGGCATTTGTATATTTGGATGCTTTCTTCCCTATATAGACATTTTCAATTTTTCTGAGTCTTGGATATCTGAGAATATTTGATTTCTCAAAAGTTCCAGAGCTCTGAACATTTCCAGAGTTATCATAATCTTTCTGTTTTGGAAAGGCTAGAGCATGCTTGGCTAAGTGATTCTGGAAAGAACATAAATATGAGGACATGCTTCTGATAGATTGATAACACATGGGAAAATTTAATACATATATTGAATATAAATGTTATAAATTTTAAGGCCAATTTGGATTTTATTTTCTCCTAGTATCTCTAAACCCCTAAAACTGATATGACACATTATACTACAGTGACAATGTGCCACAGTCAACAGCTTTAGTTCTTTAATATGCACATAAATAGAAAGGAACACTTTTATAACATTGCTCAGATATTTACAAGTAACTCTGGTATCTACAGGAGTGTCCTGTTCGCAAAGTAAATGTATTTTACCTCATATTACCTTCCCGTGTAGATTGAGGCATTTGCCAAAACCACTCTGTAAGCATAGTACTAGGTTTTATAGCTCAGAGTTGTAAATGTTATTTAATTTAGACTCAAAAAATAAAGTCATATAAAAATTTTAGGCAAGATGAACATGAAATAAAGGGCAATCACCAGGTGGCCATTGTAAGATTCCCTCTCTTTTTTTTTTTTTTTGAGGGCAAAGAATGTCATCATTTTATTGTATTTTAATCCCCACTGCAATTCCTGGGACATAAGAACACTAAACGAATGGGAGCAATTATTATTATTACAATTCACGCTCGCTGGGCCCTGGCTGAGCTCTGCGCGGCATCCTAAGGCTTTGTCTGCCGGCCTGTGGTCCAGGCCTGTGAGCGCCTGAGGGCCTCACTTAGCAACTGCCCCCGGATGGGGTCAAGTTTCCGCCCTGCAAGTGAGCCGAGCAGAGGCTGGGGCATGGCCCGGGCCCTGTTTAAGCACCAACCTGTGCCATTTCACTGTGTCCTTACCATACCCCAAAGGTTCTCTCTTAAATGCAGAAACTAAGTCTTTAAAACAAAGACACAGTAGGAATGGGGAGAAATTACAAAGCTAACTCCCTTGAAGTTGCTTGGAGTACAGAGAAGTTTATTAATTCCTGAACCAGCCGGGGCTGGATGGTGCTTTTGCCTCGGTGTTAGCTAGTTACAGCTTAGAAGGTGATACTCATTTGGCCCCGCCTCCACTTCAGCACAGGGGGCACGCGTCAGAAGATGCGCATTGGTCTGTGTCCTGAAATCCCATGAAGCTCTTCACAGATGAACTTGATCATGACGCCAGTGACTGACTAGGACAAGTGCTAGCTCATTTCTTTGGTAGGCAGCCTCAAGCCTATTCTGCGGTGAGTGGAAATGACCCAGTTTAGTTCCTATAGGTCAAGCACTTTGTTTTCATCTTTGCTCTAGGTCCACAGCCCAGCACCGTGCCCACCTCAAGGCACGTACTTGAGTTAATGTTGGGGGAATAATTGAATAGTTTCCTTGCTGTTATTATGGAACCACTTATTTTATTATGAATATTTTGTGCAGGCTTAAAGAATTGCAGTTTTCCATTTTCACATTTAAAATGCGAGAACCCCTCAAAAATATTTTTAGAATAATTGTTTTGATAACATCAGAAGCATTTAATTCATATGTTAATTCTCAGATTCTTGGAAGCTGGAGTTTTCTTGATCTCAGCAGAAGGGGTTGAAGAGAGGTTTTCATATAATTGTCACTCACCTAACCTACAGCAATTAACTGAATGATGCATTCTGTTTTCAGAGGTGTGAAAATATAAATTTTAGAAATGAATTGATGAAATGGGATGCATACAAACTAGCTTTTCTCTATGAAAAAAAATTAGATTCATGTTGACTTCTGCCCCTTCTCATGTCACCTCCGTGTGACTGATACGTCTTTTTCACTCCCTCTCCAGTGGAAACTAGATTTAAATGCCTCACTGTATATTTCTAAATGTTTCTCCTTCTCAATCGCTCTCTCTCATGCACACACACACGCGCGCAATTTTTCAGGAGAAATACTATTTTAAAGAATATTTTTATTGATTTTTAGAGAGAGAGGAAGGGGGAGAGAGAGAGAAAAGCATCAAATGTGAGAGGAAAACATTGATCGGCTGCCTCCAACAAGCACCGACTGGGGATGAAAGTCACAGCCTCGCTGTGGGCCCTGACCAGGAATCGAATCCCCAACATTCTGTTGTTTGGGACGAGGCTCCAACCAACTGAGCCACTCAGTCAGGGCAAATTCAATTATTCTTATTTCTACACCTTATATATGAAAAACAAAATGCAAAGAGATTGCTCTATTATTTGTTGATTGCTGTTATCTGAAGTTAGAAAAATAAAAATCATCTACATTCAAATTGCATCTTCCATTGTTGAGTTTTTTATGCTGTTATAATCTCATCTGTCCTCCCAATAATATCTTGTGGTCAGATAGAAAATATTATTAACCCTGCTTTAGATAGTACCTATAATTTTTTTTCCAAACAAATCTTTAGTGTAATACACAGATGAACACCGAGTCAACGAAATTTTTGTAACACTACACAGTGCAATAAAAAGCATTACATTCTCTATCTGTGGAATAGCTGACATTTATGGACTGTTTAACATATGTAGGTATCAGTAAGCATTTCCTTGCCTTATAATATTAAATTATCAAATTAACTGTACTTTTGAATGAGGACATTGAGACCTAGAATGGTTTGGGGCTTGTTCACATCACATACTAAATAAAGGATGTGGGTTGGGGTTCAGATTTGTCCGACTTGCTCCCTCAGTGGGCAGCAGTTACATTCCTCTTATCTGCGAAGTGCCGTGTGGGCTCCAGAGGTGGGTCAGTGGCCGAAACAAAGAGACGCTTCTGCTGTCGTGCAGCTTACCTTCTATTGCGGAAAATCCCACAACAACGGACATGAAATAAGCAAATGATGCAGGAGGCTAGAACAGGTGTTGGCAAACCTTTTCCAAAAGGCCAGATAGCCCGGCCGGGAGTGGCTCAGCGGTTGAGTCCTGACCCAGGATCCAGATGATGGGGTTCGATTCCCGGTCAGGGCACAGGCCCGGGTTTCGGGCTCGATCCCCAGTCGGGGGCGTGCAGGAGGCAGCCGATCAATGGCTCTCTCATCATCGATGTTTCTCTCTCTCTCTCTCCCTCTCTCTCAAATCAATAAAACCATATTTTTTAAGAAAAGGCCAGATCATAAATATCTCAGGCTCTGCTGGCCATAAGTCTCTGTTGTAACCACTGAACTCTGCCGCTGTAATAAGAAAGTCGCTACAGCAAGATGTAAGCACTGAGCATGGCTGCATTCCAGTAAAACTTAATTTGCAAAATAGGTGCTGAGCTAGATTTGGCCCGTGAGCTGTAATTTGCCAGCTCTTATGCTAAAAGATAATAAGTACTTATTCTGTGTGTTTTATTTTTTTTAGATTCTATATTTGTCTATGAATCTATATATCACATCCATTGATTGCAGGACCAAGCTAACAACAAAATGCTGTTCACGTCTCCCCGGCAAGCCAGCTTTCCAGGTATGTGAAAACCCTATTACAAACTCTCCAATCACTCAGGAGTCCAATCGCCTCCATTTCCTAACTCTCACATACCAAACAAATATTTTGTCTGCCCTAACTCACCCAGGGCCAGGTATCAGACAACTGAGACCAGCCGGTAGCCTAGAGCCCACCGACGCTGCAACCTCGCCAACCTCAGCGGTTTCCCCCGCGCTGCCGGGCTTCCGCAGGAAACACAGGGACGGCTCTGAGCCCGCGGCGAGGGCAGAGGCAGGTGGAGGTGAGGATCGCGAGCGGATACAGATACAGATACAAAGAGGCAATAACGCAAAACCAGGTGTGCAGGATGGTGTGACAGAGGTTTGATCCTGGTAAGGTGGGGGCAAAATTTCCACCTGGGTGAGTGGCGACAGGATACACTTTACGTAGAGCAAGACAGCAGCTGGATCTTTAAAACAAAGAGCTAGGAGACAACCGCAGAACAGGAGGCTGGGCACAGAGAAGGAGGAGCTGCTGAGAGGACATGGGCTGATGAGAGGACATCCCAAGTAGTGGGGCCGAGGCGATCAGGCGCTGGAGCAAGAAACGGCCTGAGAGTTGCCAGAGTTCAATCCAGAGCTTAGGCAGGAGCCGAATTATGGAGACACTTGTGGGATTCACTAAGGAGTTTAAGTTTATTCTTTAGTTATTTACAAAGCTGGAGGAGTTTCAAGTAGGGAATTTAAAAAAAAAACACAAAAAACAGAATTGCATTTGTGAAAAACCTTTTTAGAGGCAAGCAATATACAGACAGGATTGGTAAGGAGTCCCAGAGAAATGCATATCAAAATATACATGGTTTCTTAGTTTCATTCCTTGAAACAGGTTACAGCCTAGGATGGTAACTATAAATGTAAACAAATAATTAGAGAGCACTGACGAGTGCTGGTGGATATTCCAGACACTTAGTATTTCACAAAGAATGTATTAATATAAAGATTTTATGTGTATGTGTGTATATACACACACATGCACACACACAGTTTTTACCACTAAGGCATAGTGTTTTCAAGAAATAAAACATAAAACCTGGTAATAGGTTTTCTATTAATGACATAGTTTTAGTTAATAAAAATATCTATACATTTGTTTGAAGATGAGAACTTGAACCACCTAGCCATTTTTTGAAATGGAAGATGGATTTATGACTTAGGTTGTATCAATGTAAGGAAAATATTGGTTAATATGACCAATACAGTGTTTTTCAGAAATGTAAATACTTTAAAGTCAAGCAGATTGATTATACGGTGATTGCTCATTTCCAGAATATGGAAATCAAGAAACACAATCTACATGCAGATAAAGGCAAAAATTGCTGGCTTTCATATATTTCTATTTATCTAATGAATCAATTTTTGTGACATAAATGGATTTCTTTCAGAGTCATAATTTTAAACAAGCTACAAAATCTGGGCTTGTGTTGTGGTTAAATTTGATATTATTGATCTGTGTCTACATGTAAAGTTAAGATCACCTAAATGATGAATTTCAAATAACATTTTCCTAGATAGATTTATATCCCTCTAATATTTTTTATACTCTCTTCTTACAAAATATGACTTTTATTTCCAGGAGGAAAAAATAGAGATATTACCTAGAATGTGTCAATTCAAGGGTTCAGATTCTTCTTAAAGTAACACTTTTGATATGGTAATTGAGAATCTGTTTTATTTCACTCTCCCCCGGATTTGACACTCTTCGACCTTGCTCCATCTACAGCCTAACCTCAATGCTGCTTTAATATCACTTATCCTCGTAGGCAATAAAATGTTATTTAGTTCCTACTGTGTTCCGGACATTTTTATAGGCACTAAGCATACAATGATAAAAATATGTAAAACAATAAATTAAAAATAGAATTCACAGTCTTCCTTATTTGTGAAATAAGAAAAAACTAAATACTTCAAAGAAGCATAATAGTTGGTGACATAATTTTTAGAGGCTTTTTGTTTTTTCCTGCACCTTAAATGTATGTTCCCTACCTGTGTCTTTTTTTCTTTATTTCTTACTTTATATACTTCTTGCTGGGAACTATTATTCAGGACCAAGGCTTCCATACCTAAATGTATATACTACTTTCTAATAAATCTGTATCCAAACCACTGTAGCACAGTAACTAACAGCCTGCGAGTATCACTGCCCTAAAAGAATGCAAACTTTCCACGTTAAAAATGAAATTCAACCTTCTACCTGCTCCATTTCTATCTCCGCACTTCCCCTCCATTCATCAGCAACAACCAAACCCGGCCCTTTCTCTCTAATTCTTATCAGGACAATGACATAATTAGCCGTCACATGGTTTAAGTAGAAACCTGGAAGGCATTGTACACGCTCCCATCTTCCCGCAGCCCTTCCTGCCCTCCCCTCGCCTCAGTCAGCTGCCGGGGCCCTGCCATTCCAGCAGCTCAGGATGTTAGTGTGCGCTGTGCCTGTGTGTTTTGTTACTGTTTTTGTTTTTTACTTCTTTAGCCTAGTTTGGCCCTATTATTTCCTCCTATTATATGCTGCAGAAACTTCAGACCTACCTTCCTTAAGTCGTTGCAGATGATCACTTCTGAAACCCCCACTTCACCAGCTCCACCCCTGTTCAAGATGCGCGCTGGCTCTGCGTGGCCTAGAAGAAACCTCCCTCCCGAGACTCGGCCACTCGGTGCCCGGGGCCCCTGTGCCCAGGCCCCGGTGCCCAGGCCCCCGGCGCCCAGGCGCCCTGCGCCCAGGCCCTCCAGGCCCCCAGCGCCCAGGCGCCCTGTGCCCAGGCCCTCCATGCCCGGGCCCCCGGCGCCCAGGGCCGCCCGCTCGCCCCCCTGCTGTCCCGCGGCCTGGAGCGCCCTGGGCGCAGGGGACCCCGGGCAGTGTCCGCGCTGGCCGCCTGGGCTCCTTCCCGCTGCAAGGACCTCGTCTCTCTCTGACCCGAGGGTTCCAACGCCTCCTTCAAGAACCCCCCCCCCGAAACGTCACTGTGCCCTTGCCTCTTACTCCCTCTGGTGGCCTCGGGTGCTGTCCTTTCTGTTTCCAAAGGGCCTGTCACACAGCCGAGACTGTCGCGGCCCTATGTCCTGCAGGGCGCCTTCTCCCTTCCCTGTCACTCAGACCCCAGCTGCAACGAGCGGGCTTCCCGCGCAGCACAGAGCGCTGCGGAAACGGGTGCGGCAGAGAAAAGGCATCTTCAGTGCCCTCTGCTGGGTTTCTGTACCCGCACAGCCTCCAGGTTCCTTGGCCTGTCCCCGTGTCAGGACCCAGCAGCACGGCACAGGCCCAGGAGCCCTTGGCACGCAGCAGGCGCTCGGTGAGGATTTGAGGAGGAGCAGGTGCCAGAGCCGGGCTCTCCCATCCACTAAGGGCGCAGTTTCCTTAGTCGCTCGTTCCTCTCAAGCCCTAGTTTTCTAAACCGTAAAATGGAGACGGTTGCGTTTGCCATGCGTACCTCAAATGACTGCTGCGTGATTCAAAATATAAAATATTTAGGAAACAATACAACTGCACATGTGTTATTTAAAACACTCTGCCATTGATGTATTTGTCTTTAAAGAGAACTGTATCCGAAACATCCCGGAGTTACCGGTTTCTAGCCTGACGTAGTGTCTCCAGACAGATCAGATTCCTTTGATGTTGCAAATCGATGCCTTACAATAGCTACAGTAAGAAAAATCCCTCCTGCTAGAATTGAAAATCATCTGAATTAAGATCTCATCTTGTAACAGTGGAAAGGGAAGCCCTCGCATAAAATAGAGCCCTTGTTTGTGCCATAAATCTATACAACTATATCTTAACAAAAGACAATTAGTTAAAAACATATAATGTTTGAATGCTTTATTTTTTATTTTTCCTTTTATCTAAGGAATATTACTTCTAAGAAACCCCATTAATCAATAAAAATGATTCTTAATGGCACTGAATCTTTATTTTAAATTAGCACACATGAAGACACACAATAGCAGCTTACTAAAGATAATGGCTTTTATCATTTACTATGATAATACTTAGTAGATACTCACTAGGAATAATATCAACCAAAATGCAATATATTATATTTAGTGCCGGATACAGATTGCATTTAATTACACAGAGATATTTTCCTGATTTATTTAAATCATTCTTCAGTTAGAATCTTATTAAATCCTGTGTTTTGTTGAGTCAAAGTTATTTTTAAAAATAAAGTTCCAAAAGATAATAGTCAATTAGCAGTTGAAATTTGAATTAAAGACCCCAGATCCTTAACCTACATGAAGTCCCTGAGTAACATTTTGCAGCCATGACCTCTGAGCTCTTTCTGAATTCTAATGTCTTCAAAATAACAGATCTGCATGTCTCCATCTAATCAGAAATGGCAGTTAATAAAAACACTTTGTATTATGTCTTTAACTACCAATTTATTCTAGTGTCATATTTCAGTAACTTCAACCAAGCAAAGATTTGCCTGCACATACGTGGACTTGCCTATCATGATAAGCAGCTGAAAAATACATATAAGCTGCATGAACCCAGCAGGTTCCATCTGGTAAACCATCTGCAGGAAGTCACAGCAATGATACCCCATCTGTTGTTTCATTTTTGCTAAGATTGCCAACATTGTCCTCACTCCATTACCTAACTATTTTCCTTCCCTGCGGACCTCGTTTATACATTTGCTTTTATTCCCTATTGGCATCATATATCTAATTTCCAAAGCACTCTCCTCATCTTTGAAAGGGATTAATTTATGCATTTAATTTATGCAACTAAGAATCCTCTTGGGAAATAAAATAGTTGAAAAGAATTGCAGAAATATCATAGTGTTGTTAGAAAATAAGTGCTGTATTATAAACACCAAATACTGCATGGAAAAGCCTAAATCTAGAACTTCTTTCCAAATTAACTAAAGTCGATGTCTATATAATGCTAACAATACAATGTTCATCTGGTCATCTCCCCCTTCTAGTCTACTCTCCATTCTACTACAGAACATTACTTTGCAGATCATTCCTGTTGCCTTACTTCCTTCAATAAACACCCTTCAGTGGCTTTCCATATCTCCCAAAATAAACTTCTTTAAGATTTCAGCACAAGTTCTCACATCTTAGCAAAAGCTTTCTTAGCTGCACGCTGGGATCGTTGTGGACACGGTCTATCCCAGTACTACTCTCTCAGCATGGTTCCATCTTATTCTAGCTTGTCGTTGTGGTTCTTGCATTTCCATTTATTTCTTCTGTTTTCATGACTTTTCTTGCTCTATAGCTTGTATCCACAAATGGACATTAAGCCTCTAGAGAACTGGGACAGCACCCATTAGTTTTGTTTCTTTAACACATAGCTCTAAGCACTGCCCACTTAAAATATTTTTGTTTGAAGTATTGACACTTAAGAAATAACATATTGTGATTCTATTGCAGTGAAGATAAATATTAAAATGAAGGATTATGCTGTCTTTGAAGAAACTTCAAAATCTATGCCTGCAGGCACCCAATAGAAAGGAAGTACTCTCGGTAAAGCAGACTCCTTTCCTTTGACCACAGCTTCAGAACAAACACCAGCTGCATTTGCTCTAGATTTCTTGAAAGGACAGCATAGTCTGCACACCTCCCCAGAGTTAGTCTTTGCTCAACTCTGCAGAGCTGAAACTATAGATGGAGAGTTCTCCAAGCTTAAGACTTATTTTCACGATGTCAGACCACATCTGAGGCAAGAGATCTTCAGAGAAAACTAGAATAGTTGCTCTGTATGTCTATGGCTGTCTCTTTATCAATATCTAAAACGGTACACCTTTGTATATATATCTATTTATATATAGCATAAGTGTATCCATAAAAGGATGTATATACATAGATGTGAGCATTGATAGAGATAGATGATAGAGATAGATGATGATAGATGATAGAGATAGATAGATGATAGAGATAGATAGGTGACAGATATAGATGATAGATGATAGAATACATAAATAAGATTTTAAAATGGGACAAGAAACAGAAAATAAGCACAGTTATGATGAATGCAGACCTGTGTTTGTTAAGTAGAATAAAATTCCACCCATCCTAAGAACTGAGAGGGATGACTACATATATTCAAGAAAAAAACTATTCAATAGTTCTATGTGTTACATTATGAAACAGCACTCAGGTAATTTCCAAAATATGCATATGGCTTGAGAATTAGGGAGAGGCATACAAAAGTTACAGCAAAACCATAGTCTTAATGAAGAGCAGGAACTACTAAATCACACACCTTTCTCCCCACCATGCCCAGCCGCTCCGAGAGGCCTCCCCCGACGCCGCAGTTCAAACAGTATCACCGGTGCTTTCCGACACCTTATTCTTATCAGTCTTCATAATATTTGTTACTACATGAATTTTAGTTTATATATTAAGTTGCTTATCTCTTTGTTGTCTTTCTCATTTACTAGAGTATAAACTCCCTGAGAGTAGGGACTTTGTTTTATCCCCTGTTGTGCCCATGTTTGGCCCAAGTGGCCACTCAATAGATCTATTCTTATCCAAGGAACGCGCATCACAGAATTCTGAAGATGTCAATGTTTGTTTTTTCATTTGAGGACACATCCCAATGCTGTATTCTAAAGTCAATTCATATTCCTACTGAGTCAAGAACTCTACACTCAACATAGAGCTTGTCTTAAAATATTTTAAATAACTGCATGAATATTGTTCACATACTCCAGGCTTTTAAACAAAACAGTGGGCATAGCATGATGACAGTTAGAGCTACTCACTGTATTTCTCACCTACATATTACAAAAAATAAAATGCCTTCATCTTCCTGCTGGGTAATTTTCTAGACCTTCAGAGATGTGTTGTAAAGGTGTTTGGGGGGCCAGTCCTTTTAGCCTGCTTCCCTCTAACTCAAGGTCTACGTGATACTGGTATTGATTGTCATTCTCAATGACAAAAGTAGGAATCATGTCTTGACACTCACCAATGGTGCCACTAACTCTGCTGAAGCCTGCCTAAGGTGGCATGGCCTCTCCTATTGAGTGAAATAATACACTCCTGCTGATGTGGTGGCTACCAAAACACCAGTCCCCCAGATTTTTTCTAATGGGTGGTCTCCACTAATTATCACAGTGGAACTGGCAATGCCCGATATTAAGGGCATTGATATTTGTCTTGTGTTATTTCAGAAACCAATGGTTTTCCTTCCCAATGTTTTAAAAGATGCTGACAGTAACATGCTAGAAGTGCATGTGCTCAGTTTCTTGAGTAGATAATACTGGAAAGAACAAAGGAAACTTTTATTTGAAACCCATCTTTCATTTCCCATGGAGCGGCCTAAGGACCGGGGTGAGGAATTAACCAGCAGAGAGCTATGACCCTTTTCCTCTGATGCTGACCCATCACCCTTGAAACAAAACTCTGTATCACAACGTCTTTAGTGAGAGTTCTTTCTCATGGGGCACTTTGTTCCCACACATAAATCTTAGGGTGACTATAACTTAGGCTCAATCTGGGATGCCTGCTCTAGAAAGTACTGCGACTGAGCAGCACATTGAATCATCAATGAATTTTAAAAGCTTTTGATATGAGTCAGTGTAAAGGGTGAGCATGAAAAAACAGTGGTTAGCAGTCTTCTCAGGAGGAACAGTGTTCAAAGGCTCTTTGATGAAAACTGGGAGATATTTTCCCCCTTTCATAGCTGGAGTGAGGCAGCATTGCAAGCACTTCTGCGCTACGTCTAGGCCAAGCGGGTGTGACACGCAGCAGCGCCAGCTGTGACCCCAGGACTGCGATGCTCTGGCCTGTTTGGTGGAATGACTGTGAGGCATCTTCTTTACTTACGGAATTGTTATGACAAGTCTAGTTTGTCAGGTTTCAAATTCTCAAAACTGGGCACCTGAAGGAGTGTGATTTGTATTAGTGGAAGAGATATGCAGTGCATCTAAAAATAATAAAATCTTAGTGAATTAGATAGGGGTAGGATTCGGTGTCATGACACATTCAAGCAACAGTGTGGTGCCACCTATTGTACCGAGACATCTGACAACCCACCAGGGATTCAATGAAGGACTTCCGAGAAAAGGTTGGATGCTTCCCTGAGCACCTTGTTGGCAAGGTATAACCAAAGTGTTCGGCTTGCTGTTCATTTTCGTGTGGCTCACTCATTTGTAAAATACTAGCATCAACAAGAAAAAAAAAAACTGGACATTAACCAATATAATTTTATATTAGAATATTCAATGTATTTTTTATACACGTGAAGTCATCTTTTATTTACTGACTTTCACCTCTTTTCAGAATGTGTCAAGGTGTTTTATTAGCCAAGTAAAGAAATCCTCTCATCCTGTTTCCAAAGAAAACAAAAGCACATAATTGCCTCTTTTATATACAAAGTGCAAAGGGGTTCCTTCTAGATTTTGAAGGTAGGGAAATGAAGAACTAAAATAAGACGAGTTATATCACAGTAAATATATGAAATTTGAAAACCTACAACAACACTATTACAGATTTGAGGGGCCATCAATATAATGTTATATTCTCACAGTCAAAAGGGGAAAACAGACTATTAAACTGATGTACTATCAAAACAACAAACAAACAAAAATGCTCAGTATATCTGGCATACTATATTTTGTAGCTTATCTGGAAGTATGTGTAGAGTTGTTTCCCATCTTCAATGGGATATAAAAACTTAAGCCTGTCAGGGAACTGCAGTACAATGCCATATAATTGTTAGAAGAATCAGCATTGCCAGTGATTATTAATTCACCTTATATTAGGTGATACTCTGGTAGGCATAATGTATTTAGCTATCAAGTTGTAGCTCCCAAACACTCAGATTTCACAATAAATCCACCTCATGGTTTGAGGGAAAGGAAAAATGTGGAAGAGGAAACTACAATAATTATAGGGTCAAAATTCACATTAGCTATCTCTCCACATTGCTCTCAGGCCTAGACATTTCCACAAGTAGATTCCTAGATTGTCTTCTCAGGAAATGACATAGATCATCCAACTCCCACCCAACCCAGCTTCTAATTAAGGGTGTTAGAACTCAAGTGCTTGGTTAAAGTACAGAATATACTGGTTGATGGCTTATTATGTGTCAAGCTACATGGATACAAAATTCTACCAGTACATGAGAAAATTGTAGAACAGTGAGAAAAGGACATATAAGTATATAGTATAAGGCCACATAAAGATGCAGTAAGAGAGTTCTGAACAAAAATGTAAGAAAAAAATTAAGATTTGACTTGGGGTGGTCAACACACAATACAGTATACAAATGATGTGTTGGCCCGGCCGGGCGTGGCTCAGCGGTTGAGCTTCGACCTAGGATCCAGGCGATCGGGGTTCAATTCCCGGTCAGGGCACATGCCCGGGTTGCCGGCTCGATCAATGACTCTCTCATCATTGATGTTTCTATCTCTCTCTCTCCCTCTCCTTTCCTCTCTCTGAAATCAATAAAGATATATTTTTTAAAAAATGATGTGTTGTAGAATTGTGTACCTGAAACCTGTATAATTTTGTTAACAGTATTACTCTAATAAATTCAATAAAAAGGAAAAATTTAAAAAGTACAAATAATTATTTTTCAAAATGAAAAGATCTAATATAGCTCTCAGCAAAGTGCATAGCACACAGTATATGTTCAGTAGAGTTTAAATAATAATACTATTATTATTAAGTATATCATTACATGAATAATTTGTGCTTATGATACCTGGATAGCAGAATAAATTGGTTACTATTAAAAGTATTATTTTCATCAATTAAATATTTCAGAAATAATTTCTTAGATCCAATAATCTCTTGTGGCTGCCAAGTATATTAAATAAAGATATCTGTACTTCGAAAGAAGATAAACTGTATTACCCTTATATTATTTTACTAATTTGCAAATCAATAAACTGTATAGTTTTCCACAGTACCAATGATTCTTTTAATCTGCCCTGAGAATTATAAAATGGATAAAACAATAAGTAGAATATTTATTCTTTGAAGACTTCTTATTTTAGAGACTCTTGAAGATTAATTTTTGCCTTTATGAATTCCTCAAAGACTATCTGCAGCCTATAAAATGCTAGCCAAGACTTCTCTCATTTAGCAAAACACTCATTATTCTGATATATTCAAGAATTGTCTTTCTGAGATGCAATTCATTCATTTTCAACAATTTTTATCGAACAGCTACTATGTTTCAAGCACTCTTCTAAGTGTCTAAGCATGAGACAAAAATCCAAAAAAATCTATCTTATAGTATCCATGTTTCAGTTGAAAGAGATTTTAAAAAACAAACAAACAAACAAAAACACCCAGTAAGTGTAATAGATAGGCGAATTCTAGGATATGCTAGCAAGAGAGAGGCTGAATAATATAATAGACAATTGTACAGAATAAGAGGGTTAGGGGATGTTGGAGATGGGGTAGCACAATTACAAACAAGATAGTGAAAGGTGGCCTCACTGAGAAAGTGAAATGTGAGCCAAGCCTCTGAAGAAGCTAAGAAAGGAGGAATGGTAGAAAGAGGGAAACAGAGAAGACTCTATGTGAGATGTTGGCTAAAGAGTAATGAAGTCGGTTTGATAGGAACAGAGTCATTCCGGAAGAGTGGTAGAAAAGTAGAGGCCAGAGCATGTAACGCCTTCTAAAACCTCACTTGAACTTTGGCTTTTAATAAATGTAAAAGAGGAGGCACGGGGGAAATATTGGTTGAACTGCTGGAAAAATGGAGTTCACATCAACAGTGATGAAAATGCTTGTGGAGAAAGAGAGTTTCGAGAGTGGAAGATGATTTTAGCTCAGTGTTGGACATGTTGTGTTTTGGATGTCTGTTAGACAACTAAGTGGAGATGTCGAAGTAGCCAGGTATGTGTCTGGAGATGAGCAGAGTGCTACACCTTGGAGATAAACATTTGAGAACATGTGTACAGTATTTATAGTCATTAGAATGTATGAAGTTAACAAAAGAGTGAATATAAATCAGACTACAAGTAGACAAAAGAGAGTCCTGGACCACTCTACTTAAGGACCAGCGAGGGAAAATAAGAAAAGGAGACTGAGAAGGAAAAATTTGGATAGTTAGACAACCTGAAACCCAGGGGAAGGACAGAAGGGAGTTATCAACCAAGATAGAATAGGCTGCTGTCTCCCGTTACAATGAGGGCCAAGAAATGACTTCAAGTCTATCAATACGAAGGTCACTGGTCAAACTGACAAGACTGGTTTATAAAGGGGACAGATACCTACCTTGAGTAGCTTTAAAAGAGATTAAGAGAATAATTTAGGACAGTAACTGGGGCACCTCTTTCATAAAATATTTCTGCAAACATGAGCATAAACATACAGAAATAGCTGGAAGAGGAATGAGACTCCAGATACATTTTTTAAAGTTGGAAAAATAGCATGTTTGTCTGCAAATAGAACTGATCCAGAAGAGAAGAAATGGTTATATGATGATGCTAAAGAGGAAAGAGTTGCTGGAGGGTTGACCTTGAGTTGACTAGAGTGGACAGGATCTAGTGCAGACAATAGCAGATAAATAAATATTAATGTGGAAATCTGTGGACATTTTTATTTGCTTTAAATTCTTTGGCCAATTAAGAAGTAAGTTCGACAGCTGAGTGCAAGGCGGAGGGGGAGAGGTTGAAGTTTGAGAAAGGAGATGCCTATAACAGTGCTCTAGGAGAAATGGGGCTTAAGAATAGAAGAAAAGTGGAATAGAGAAATTTACTTCATCAAGATTAATAATAAAATTAAAAGGAGAGCTTTCACATATGGTCCTTATGTATGCAGACCTCAAACAAGACACTACATGGTGGGGGATGGGGGGTATTGGTCTCATATGGCAGAATTACCCCAATTAAAGAGACATTTTATTGCAGGAATGGGAATCAATTAAAATGCAGGTCATCCTCAAAAACTATTTTGGGGTCACGGTGATGTCATCACTGTGATCACTGCCAATCATATTTAGAGCAGTGAATATGTGCCAGGTGCTAAACTAGACCTTAGACTTTTTAATTAACTTACCCTTCATGACAAACTTACAAAACAAAACAAATATATCTTTCTTAGATGAGCAAGCTGACATTTAGAAGAGTTCAGTAACTGGCCTGAAGCTCAAGCCTATAAGAAATGGGCATGAGATTCAAATCCACACAGTGACATAGTCTCTGTGTCACTTCCCAGCTACGTCTTGAAGAATATGTTCCCATTTTACAAATGCTTTCTTTGAAAATCCCATTAAAGACCTTATTTCCTTCATTTAATTATTCCAAAGCCACCCAAGACTTATTTACTCCAAGGAAACCATTTTTTTACTTAATTAAATTTATTGAGTTAACGTTGGTTAATAACATTACATAAGTTTCAACTGTATGATTCTATAATACGTCATCTGTGTGTTGCATTGTGTGCTCACCAGCCAAAGTCTAGTTTCCTTCTGTCACCATATATTTGCCCTAAAACAATAAAGTACATAGAAGAAAATAGAAGCACTAAGCTTATGGACCTTGGTCTCAAAGGGGTTTTTGTGAACTTGACCCCAAAGGCAAGGGAAGCAAAGCAAAAGTAAATGAGTGGGACTCCATGAAACCAAAATGCTTATTCACAGCAAAAGAAACTGTCGACAAAACAGGAAGGAAAGCAACCAAATGGAAGATGTTTGCAAACGGTACGTCTGATAAGGGGCTGGCATCCAAAATATATAAAGAGCTCATACAACTCAACAACAGAAAAACAAACAAGTAAATGGGCAGAGGACCTGAACAGACACTTCTCCAAGATGACATACAAATGCCAACAGGTATATGAAAAGATGCTCAACCTCACTAGTTATTAGGGAAATGCAGATCAAAACCACAATGAGAGACCACGTCACACCTGTTAGAGCGGCTGCTGTCAACAAGAGAGAAATCCGTGTGGGGGGGAAGGGAACGCTGCAGGGGGCACGAAGCTGGTGTAGCCTCTGTGGAAACAGTATAGGGGTTCCTCGAAAAACTGAGAATAGAGCTGTCATATGACCCAGCAATCCTCTGGGTGCCTGTTTGAAATATGAAAACACTTCTTCGTGAAGACACGTGCACCCCTACACCCACTGCAGCATTACCCGCTAGAGCCTGAGCATGGACATGACCCCGTCCTTTGACGCCCGATTGGACGGAGGTGAGGCTGCACGTCTACAGTGAGACTCTACTCAGCCATAAAGGGGTGGACTGTTGCCATTCGTGACAACACGTGCCTCTTGCGAGTATCACGCTAAGTGAAATGAGTCAGGGAGAAGGCAAGAACCGTATGATTTCAATTATATGGGGGATATAGAACAGAAAGCAACAAAGGAGCAAATAAAAACCAAACAAACAAACAAAAACCTCGTACACAGACAATGGTACGGTGGTTACCAGAGGAGAAGGGGGTGTGGGGAGAATGAACATAGTTTGGTGGTTTGAATCCTGTCGATGGCCTGCCTGTTTTGGCCAGATGGGATTCAATTGTAATTAAACATTTAAATTCCAAGTATTGCTTTGAATAATTTGAAGAATACATTCATATATATATATTACATTCACGACCCACAGAAACGGTCCTGCTAGCCACACCCTGAATCGGGGTGCACGTACACCCATATCTACATAAGTATTTTAATAACTTCATTCATATCCCTCTTCACTTGCTCGCTCGCTCTCTCTCCTTCCTACTTGTTCTTTCTAGGACAGGTTAAAACCTGGAATTTCCTATGTCCCTCTTGCCGACCTTCTAGCTTTGTTTACCCCTTCCAGCCTCATCTCCTAGAGGCCCTTCCTTGAAGATCAACCCCTACATATGTGGATTTCCTGCTACAACTCTCAGAAATAATAGCTCACAATTCCGTCGTCAACTGACACTGCCCCCTTTCCTTCCTTCGCTCTCATGACTCCGACCCAGCTAATACAGCACAGCCTAGTGTTGGCTGGCATACTAGCTGACTTATGTGTATACATTTAGCGTTTATCCTAAGCAGTAATTTATTTAGCACCTACCCCATGCCAGAGAGGGAATATGATGGGTTAAATCACGTTTCAAGGTCACCAAACCAAAAATACTTTAACTGATCAAAGCCAAGGGATGAGAAAGTCACCTTGGGATTGGGATTACAATAGAGCTTTTAAGTTTTAATATCAGCAAGTGGGGTCAACGCCTCCCTCCCCCCAAAAAAACAAACAACAAGCAAATCCAAAAATGTCTATTTAACACCATTTTAGAGATGGATATTAATTCTCTAATAAGTCTATACAGAGAAATTTTTCTTCACCATTAACTGTCTCTTTGGTTGAACTCCAGAATACCTTAATGTGGGGGTCAAACAGTATAAAAACATGTACTTTCATTATTTAATATAGTGAAATTCTCATACTATGAGATGAACATGAGAACTGAGACTGGGAGTGAAGAGCAGATTTATATCTATGCTTTACTTGGGCATAAGCTCATTAGGCAGAATGACAGGCAAAATACCATAGATTGTACAAATTATTATAGCTCTTTTTTCTTACTTATTAATTTATCTGCTTATTTTCTATATCAAGGGCCAGATCAAATTTGCCTGTGCTGAATAGTAGCACCTATGATGCTACTGTGCTGTAATTGTATATCTACACACACTCACTGTGAAAATCAAATGCAAGGGGCACTAGACCTTGGTCGCTGTTAATAGGCAGAAAAGCTAGTGTTCCAATTCCAGTCCCATGCTTGGCTAGACGTCCAGATGTGTCTAATTTTATTTAGTGTCAAGATGATGGTATCTGTTTTGGTTACTCCACAAAATATTTATAACAACATCTTACAAAGCTGAAGTCCTATACTGTTATAAAAGTCTCATCATGTTCTTCTATGTTGAATATAATATCAGAAGCAGATTTGTTTTGTTTTTTGTTTCATTTTTGCCTTTCCCCGTAGGTGTGAGGAATGGTTATGAAGGGCACAGAACTCATTCCTGGAGAGGTAAGATAATTGCTTATGGTCTTTTTGGCCAGTATAGGATAAAAATATTGTCTCATATATAAAAATTAATTGGTTTTGAATGTGTTAGTTGAGTTACTGGAAAAGTTTAAACTATTATTCTTAGTCCCTCCCAGATTCTCACCCTTTACGCCACTGCTTCATAGGAAAGCACAGGCATGTCAATAAAGGACATCCCCACAATCAATGATTCCCATGAAAAGCTTGCTGTCACACCAGCTGCCTAATCCAGTATTACTCCATTGACAATTCCATCTTCAAAGAAAAATGATCACATAAATATTAGATTGAATTTAGACATCAGTCCTTCCTAGCATGTCAGTTATAAATTGCAGAAGCTAAATTGAATGACTTTTCCAAAATAAAGTAAGTTTTTGATGAACCTGTCGGCCACAGTATTGATTTATTTGGAATAAAACACAATATTTTTACTACAAGTAATATTTCATTTTGGAAACTGATGCCATAAGGCATATGATAAAAGTACTAATTAAACCCAACTGATAACTAAATTATGCATTAAGTATGGAAATGTATTTTTGCAAACTTCCTGTTTGTTGAGCCTCTTTTATGATTCTTATATTCTTTCAACGATTCTCCCCTCAATGTGTGCTCAGGTAATGATCTAAAATTCATTCACATTAAGTTTTAAACAAATGAAAAGCTATATTGTTCCTATTAAACTGTTTTAAGCTTAAAGTATTAAGCAAAACAAATGACTATCTAAAGGTAGAATTGTGAGGGACAACCAACAGAATTACCATTTACTGTGCTAAGGAAAAGACCGATCTTTGTTGACGGACTGAAGCGTGTCAGTGCTAGTCTACTAGAGAGAGAGTTTGCCATAGCAAAATATACAGCAAGCCAGAAACACTTGGTGGTTGCACAAAAGTTTGCCGATACTGGATAATTTGAAAGAAAAATTAATTGGATAAATAATGAAATGCACAACCTATATCATATCAATCACAAATTTGTCCATTAATGTGTTAAGTGAAAAATATGGGTTTTCAGAAAATCACTGGAAAGCCATTTATTACAGTTGGCTAATTTTAGTGATGAATTTTTACTGCCCTTAACCAGTCTCATTTTGCAAATGTCCTCAGTGTCTCTGTTCTGACTGCCGACATGGGTGCTAATTAGCATCAATTTTCCTAGTAATATTTCTCTGCTCTTGGGGACTGAGGACAGCTGTTCATGAGGAAGAGAAACGAGGTCCCCCCCGACTTCTGTGGACCAATGGACTGTGGTAATTGATTTTAGTCATAGCTAATCCAAGCTGGTTTCGAACCCCATCACTGACTGTGTATCCTATTAGCGCTCCCATTAACCATCAAGCTTGCCTAAGGTGACAAGGAAAACAACTCAGGAGCGCCGGGCTCAGCAACCATGGAAAATAAACTCACCTACTGCGGAGTGACAGGGCTCACCTGGGACCCGGGCTGCTCTAACGGAATACATTTTCAAGAAGCTGTCTTCAAGCACTTAATGAAATGGAGTTTTCTTTATTACTTTCATTTAAAAATACATTATGAAAGCCACTTGGCCCTCCTTTGCTGCTGCCAAGTTTTGAATACCTGATTGCCAGTCCCCCAGCAGAGCTATAACTAATTCCACATATCACGAAGATGTGTTTTCATTTCAGTTTATGGTGGTGAGTATCCAGGTTCGAAATTTGTTTATCGCAGAAGACAAACAATATTATCACCTCAGTATACTGTAAATGGAAGCATTTCACAAAACACCAGTGCCTGCTAAGATAGATAGAAGTTTGCTGTTAATATAAAAATGGAACTTTGACTTCTAGGGGGAAATGGGTGAGTAATTTTGAGTATGAAAATTTCCAGCTGCCTATAAGAAATCTCTACCTGAGTGTATTACCATCAAATCAGGTAAGTCATCACCACCAGAGACCTCCCAAGCACCCCCACACAAATATTCCCCAAGTCCGCAATTTAGCCTCAAACTTGGGAACCACTTGGTCCCTTCTGTGCCTTCTTTCCCGTATCTTCTTTATTGATGAACACTGACATTTCTCCCTTCAGACGTCCACTCTGTCTCATCCCCTGGGACTAAATCCCTTTCACCCCCGAATTCCAGGAGCTACCCGGTGATCGGATCACCCGCCTGCAGCCCGGGGGTGCCCCAGCTCGGATTAGCCTGAGCTGGCTGCAGGGCTGTGGCCACCTGACTTCTGCCCAGACACGTTTGCGTTTGACCGGCCTGCGGTGTAGCCCAGGCACTGGGTTGTTACGAGCTCCCTGCGCGAGACTCATGTCCAGCCTTGGCCGAGAACTGCACCTTGTCTCTCTTCAGTATCGACATCAGTTATCACATCAGGACCCTCACTTGCTAAGAAGCCAACGCCACCCCTTTATTTGCTATAATATCAGGTTTAAATACCTCCACCAGTGTTTTAAAGTCTGTCTTTCTTTAACCACATTGGTAACAGCCTAATCTTATTTCAATTTATACCTCACACATTTGCTCTCCTTGAGCTAAATCTACATACAGGGATGTTTATAGCAGCTTGGCTTCTAATAGCCCCAAACTGAAAGCAGCCCAGACATTCCTGAACAAATGAACGGATGAACAAGCGGTGGCACATACGTGCCATGGAATACTGCTCAGCAGCGAAAAAGACAAACTATCGCTTCAGGCAGCATCCTGGATTAATCGCTGGGGAGTTACACCGAGGGGAAAAAGCATATTACCTTCTATGTAATATACTTAGAGTGTACAAGTCCATTTATATAGCATTTTTGGTATAACAAAATTTTAGAAATGGAAGACAAGTTAGTGGTTTTCAGGGATTAGAGACACGGTGGGGAGGGGAGGAAAGAAGAGGAGGTGGGTATGGTTATAAGATGGTGAAACGGACTCGTGTGATGGTCAAGTTGTTCGGTGCCTTGATTGCGATGGTATGTGTGAGCCTATGTCGGTGATAACTTGCATAGCCTTCACACACACACACAAACTAAAGTAAAACTGATCAAACCAGAATAAAATCAGTGTATTGTTTCAATGTCAATACCCTGTGATAATAGTTTTGCACTGTGCTACTTTTTGATGTGGAGTAAGTAATTATTAAAGTGATATCAAGTGACTAGTAAGTAAAATCTGTAAAGGGAAACATACAGTAGACTTCACTTAATTTTTTCCCACAGAAAACCATCCACTTGCAATGGGAGAAATGGCACCTTGCTGTACTTTTACCTTCTATGTAATAAACTCATTTCCTTTCTATATTTTTTAACTTTTTTTTTAACTGAGGAACAGTATCATACGGAAAAGAACACATATCCTAAGGATACAACTTAATAGACTTTCACAAGCTGAGGTCTTACTTGTCCATGTAATTGAAGCTCAGATCAAGAAAGAGAGCGTAAGGGGTACTCCCGAATGCCCCCCTTGGCCCCTTCTAGTCGGTACAGCCCGGGAGCCAGCACTGTTCGTACGCAAGTGTATTAGACAATGCATCACGCTTTGTGGCCGGCTTATTCTGTTTAACGTTGTTGCATTCATGCACATTCCGTGTGTCATGCAGTATTCAATTGCACTGTGTGAATTGCAACGACGTATCCATTTTATTGTTGATGGGCATTTGAGTATTTTCTAGTTGCGGCCAGTATGTGTAGCCTTGCTATGAATATCTTAGTCTGCACTCTAAGGAATTTTCCTGAACATCGATGTGCTCTGACTCCTCCTCATCCCATTTTAGGTGGTGCTTGGAAATGACACTCCATCACATGAGCAAAAACGACCTCTTTCTGCAGATAGCAGGTAGTGAAGAGGGTCCACAAAAGAAAAATTACTCAGACATTCGTTATTTAGCTTCCACTTTCATAAACGATAGTTGATGCCCAAGCCTTTAATTACTGCTCCTATTTCAAGAGGTTGCTTGAGACAGAGTAGAAAC
Organism: Miniopterus natalensis; assembly: GCF_054644295.1. Lineage (NCBI taxonomy): Eukaryota > Metazoa > Chordata > Mammalia > Chiroptera > Miniopteridae > Miniopterus > Miniopterus natalensis. Next base: position 169,521,124 of record NC_142081.1, read on the forward strand.
ACAGCCATAGAGGGTTCAAGCAACAAGAGTGAAAGAGGGGCTTCCTGCTGGGCCACACCGCAGACCCAGCGAGACTCCAAGGAGCTCTCCATTCCTCGTGATGCAGACCTAACAGGAACAGTTCTGCGTTTGCTCTTAAATTCATAAACATCTACTAGGAAAAATAATTATTAAAAATACCGTGGATTGCTCCCATCCAGGTTATGACTTCCGTGACTTAGCACAGCTAATGCAATTAAGGGTCAAGACAAATGGCATTGATCAAAAAACATCTGTTTAGCATCTACCTGCTCAATCTGTTCTAAGAATGGCAAAAAAAAAAAAAAAAATTGAAAAGACATGACTCATCTTCTAAGAAGAAAGTAAAAGATAACCTGGTTTGAAAAATAATTAATATATCTAATACCACGTATTCTGTTTTAGAAGACACACACAGAAATCACAGTTGAATTAAATAGACCACAAAACAGTAGTGAGTAATGAAATATAATACAATTTGAAGCTAAATAATGTACCCATAGAAGTTTAAAGGTGTAGTTCAATGAGGCTGAACTGATCATGAGTTGCCCAGTAGTTAAGGACCTTGTAGAAAGGTGACTGACAGAGACAGGGAGGAGGTAAGAGACGACTGCGGCAAGGTGACCAACCCGAAGCCTAACTCCGGCTCTGCCACATGCCACCTGCAGTTCATACATCGTCAGAGTATGAACTAAATGGCACCGGCAGGGTTGAAAGTGCTGCTTGCAGGGTCCAGTGAGGAAATGGTCTAGCACTATAATTACAGGAAAGTTGGTTACTGGCTAAGAAAAAGAGAAGTAGGTTAAAGGGTCCTTTGTATGTTCTTTAAAATTACTTCAATTGTAAGATATTAGCCCTCAGACTTTTATAATCAAGTGACCTTTTGCTTTAAAGTTTATTTCAGACTAAATCACACCCCAGGACTTCACTTGAAAGCATTGTTCTGCATGATGACCTACGTTAAATCACTCACATTTACGTAGCTTTTTTGAGACTTAACACAATGCGAGCTCCTGCTTAATCAGTTAATCAGAGAGTAAAATAAAACAGTTTATTTTATAATTCTTCTTAACCAAATATACATATTTATCACAATAATTAGGCCCCATGAAGCTTCTGGCTACTTCCTCAGTTTTCTTCCTTTTCTAACAAGTTTGCCATTTTTATATTAGATGTACCTTTTAGACGTGAGGCCATTTCAGGTATTTACATGCTGTGTACTTAGATATTAAGCCCCTCAAAGTAAATGCTCTGTCCGGTGGTTCTATCCCCCACTTCTACCTAAAAAAGCACCCTGGGCAAAGTAATGTAAAATAAGAGCTAAAACCTGGTCTAACAAACAAAACAAACTACTTCCTTTTAAGGCCTATCTCTATGGGCACTGAATTCACTTACACCAACCAGAGTAATGATTGAATAAAAAAATACCTCGATGTCCTTTAAATGTTGAGCTACGGTCCATATGCTAGACCTTTGCAAAGACTAATCCTGGTTCACTGCAAAGTTCTTGCCCTCCGTAAACTTCCGAGCCAGCAGCCTGACCTTCAGGCCACTGGGACCCTCTCATCGTATCCACATTAGCAGCCTCGTTTTTAAAAAGGGTGCTAACCCATAAACTTAGATGTGTGATTATGCTAATTTGAAAATCTGACCTCCGTTTTGAAAGTTGTCGGAAAAATTAATATTCAGTGCCATTCTTCAAGTCTCTCTGAAGACATCTCTCTGTATTTCAGACACTCTCACTGTCTCAGTGCTAGCCGTGACACTGCTGTCCAGGACGGGCAGGATTTCAGTGGGGGACGGGAAGCCCGAGCCCAGGTAGCGCAGTAAAGCGGGTCCGCAGCAGCCCCGCGTGGGGTGTCTCAGCCTCGGGTTAATATGCACACACGCCTCCCATGACATATGACTTCAAAGCTACTCTTCAGAACTGAGACCACTTTGCGTATCACACAGTGCCCTGCGCACAGCATGACTGCAATGGAGAACTGGCAAAACAAACGAAATATTTTCTTTATGTTTGAAGTTTTATATTATTAATGCCAAGGGTTTCTACCAACCCCTGAAAAACAAACACAACTGTGTATTTTTATGAAGCTGATTGAGTTAAAAATTAGTTATTAGAATCAACAAATATTTATATGATTTTTTTTTTTTTTTACGCCATAAAGAAAATAATGTATCAGCTTGACAATGATGGAATGCAAGGAGCCCGGCGAATGTATTTGCAATGCAAGAAAAAAAAAAATATCCTAAGGATTTAAACAAATGATACAGGAAAAAAGCAAAGAGCTTGAAAGCTCCTGGTTAGGTTTTGGTCATGGTATTAAAAAAGAAAATCATAATTCTTTTTGCTCTTTTCTTCTCTAAAACACAAATTTAGAAGATAAGGTTGGAACTGAAAGGATGCCTCTTCGCTTAGGGGCCCCGTTCTAGAAAGCATTCTCCTTTCGCAAATTTTACTCAGAATCACAGGCCTCGTTCACTTCCCCCTCTGAGCTCCATTAGAGCACAACATGCTTTCTTGTTATGTTTCTGTGCCCATTTCCTGCATCGAAGCCATGGTGTTATGATTTAGGTTTCTAAAATAAGTGTCTACGAGCAGAGTTTTGAAGCTAGGCATTTATAATCAAAATGGTTTCCACCCACTAATGAGAATAAAAGTCATAGTTGAAAGCACACGCTATTCAGACTGTACCTAGTAGTCTAATACTGCCCAGCTGAAGTGAAGAAGGCTTTGACACCCTACAGGATATGTCCTCAGCAAGCCTCGGTCCCCAAGCCCCACAATGGTTGCCGTTATATTCGACTATAGTGTGGGTGTACATACGTATGTATATAATAAGTTATCATATTTAATACACTATATTAAACATGAATCTGAGATAAAGTTAGAATACACTTTATTCTGACATTCTTGCTCTCCACCGAGGCCTATTTCCCAGGAACCCTTATATGTGAGAAGTATATATATAAATATATTGCATCTTCATAAAATTAATCTAACGATAAAGTTATCAATACATACCTCTAGTTTATTAAACTCATAATTCTATTTATTAGACACATATATTTTTCTTACAGTGAATTATTTTCCCTTTCTTTAATATTTGATATGTAAGTTAAATATAACATCAAAAAGCATTTCCTTTATGATTTTTGGATCCAGCATACATTATATATAATTATTATTATATATACTAATTAGTATTAATCCCACTTATTTCATAATTATTAAACACCCTAATAAATATAATGTGACCCTGGGATTAGACCAAAAATTTTACTAGACAAGATACCTGCCCTTTGGGAACCACTGTAAAGTGTTTTAAGTTCTAACAAGGAATTTTGCTCCACAGATAGAAAGCTGACATTATCAGTGCAAAGCCAGCACTGTTAAGTTATCATCACATTTTTAGGTGGTATTAGTACAACATAATTCACCAGCAGGTGTTCTAAAGCTGCAACTTTGTATCATGTTTCAAATCATGTAAGAAGATTTCCATATAAAGGTGTAGGAATTATCTGGGGAATTTCCCATTGTTCTTTGCCAAGCTGTCATGGATTTTGCCACTAAAAAATAAAAATGTAAGTACAGGTGCTTTTAAGTTCCCTTGGAGACTAACCACCATGGAATCCTGAGGTCTCTGTTTAAAAGAGTTTTCTTTGACAATTCTGAGTGTGTTTCTTCTAAAACTAACAAAGTAAAATGTATCACTCTTGACTCTGAAGTGAAGAAAACTGCCCATATGACATATTTTCACAGATGAAAGAAAACATATGGAAAAGCGTCCCTTTGAGAATTACAAGCCAGCATAGTATCTCCAAGGATAAGATTTATAAATTTCTGATTTTGCCATAAGACACAAAAAGCATGTGTAGATAACTCATTACTCATAATATTATGGAAGAAAAAAACCAAATATATGCTACTGAAATACATTGTGAAAAATGACCTCTAATAAGCTCACCTGAGTCAGCCCTGTCATGGTCATGCCCATAGCAGCACGTGCCTCCTGGGCACCATCTGAATGTTTCCTGCCCACAGACTATCAGCCAGATGAGGGCAGGAGGGCGAAGGTGCTCAGAGCGCGCCTGGCAGGGCCGGGCGCGGAGCAGCGGCGGGCAGGGGCCTGCTGGCCACCTCGCTCTGCCACGCGCCTGGCGGCTCCAGGGCAGCCGCAAGCATATTTTAGGAGGCAGTCCCTTGACAGCTCATATTGTTTGGCTCTGTTTAAAATTTATTTTAGTTTTCTGCTATAATCTAAGAAGCTTTGACTTTTCTTAAGGAAACTTCGTCCATTTATACTGATTATTATAGTAATCGAAAATGTCTTCTTTTCTCTGCTTCTTAATACAGTATTCTATTTTCTTTTTTCCCTGTTGTTGTATCATATTTTTATAACTTTTCCGAGATGTTTTAGAAAGAATATTAGCCTATATTATGTCGTAGTAATGTTTAACATTTCCCAAATTTCAAATTATGAAAGGTTATTTTCACTTTGGGTGTTTGTATGCGTGCGTGCATGCTAATGTGACATGTTCATGTCCACCCTGTGTCACTTATAGATTCGATGTGGCATGCTTAAATGTGCTATGTTATAATTAGGTAAAATCTGTCCAGCCTGTAGCTAATGTGCATGGACAGACTGAATTCTTACTCCAAATCTCATTTCTAACAAGGTTTAACCCAGGCTACTTTCCTTCAGTTATTATTTCTTTCTGTCACCGTCAACTGCAAGAAATGTTACAATTTAGGGAGGTATTATACACACAAATCTTGGCTTAAACATCTCACAGTTCTTTCCCTCCCTCCTCTCACTCTTGCAGGGCTTTGAAGAGAGGTAGTCCCCTCACAGCAACCACGTCCATAGCATCCTGTCTTTCTGCATCTCTCCATTCACTTTCTGCAATTTGAAGTCTCTGACTAGATGCACAAAAACTAGCTAAAAATGGACTTTGGATATTACCCTTTGTCAACCTCCCTGGAGAGTATCTCATATATAGAAATTAGTATTTTTTCAAATTTTCTCTGTTGTACAAACTCCAATATTTCAGCCGAGCCATAGATGGTATGTAGATTTTCATTTTGCCATTTATACTGTAACAATTTCTATTTCTAGAAGCAAAACAAATTTATGCCATGTGCTGGATACAAGGAATTTTTAAATTTAATTGATCTATCTTATCATATTAGCTCCTTTTTTCTTAGCTTCTGACATTAGGCTGGTTTTTGGTCTTAAATTTTTGTTTGGTCTTTATTAATAACATAGTAATTATATGTTACTACTATGAGTTTTTATTGTTGCTTTTATTGTGACAATCCATATTTGGGAGCTATTAGGTACCTTTGAACCAGAAACAGGCAAGTGTATTAAAAATTATGGTTCACATCATGTTTCCATTTCACTTTTTCAGAGCTTCTTTTCCACTGTTTACTTGCTTTAGATAAGTATTTTTATTCGACCAGGACTCCATGAAAGCAATTATAAAGAGAAGAACTGAGGGCTTCTTACGCTTGAGTGATGTTAACCTCTGTATTTCAGCGCGCCTTTGGAGCAAACAATCCAAACAAAACAAATCACGCAAACCAATTAACCAATAAACAATGAGGAAGCGGAGGAATGATTCAGAGAGGCCACTTCATCATGACACTAGCCAAGGACATAATTCTGAAGGACGAAACCAGCCCTACCAGCCGTGGGGCGCGCCGCCGGTCCCCCCGGGCCGGGTGGACGCAGATGCATGAGGCGGAAAGCGCTCCAGGATTAGTCCTGGCAAGAAGTGTGTCACTGTCATAGCTAAACCGCCTCCTGAATGTTCTCACAGCTAATGGATTTTTGGTGGCATTGAGTTCTCTCTCTCTCTCTCCTTCTCACTTTTTTTTTTTTGCATAACCATATGCTCTATAGTTGTTGTGAGGGAAAAAAAAAGGCAGGGAGGAAAATTCTGAACAGAGAGAAAATGAACAGCCCATGGACACAGGCAATGGGCAGGCGGGGGCCTGAGGAGGCGCGGGAGGCGGGTGGAGAGGCCTGAAGGGGGAAACGGGGCATCTGCAACGCTCTCAACAATAAATAAAGGTAGCTGGGAATAGAAATGCATTGTTATTTCTATCCTTGCCCTTACATCTGAAAATCACTGCTGCCAGACGAAATGGTTTGCAAATAAAATGTAATAATTTTTAAAAATTTAAATTTCAAGACCTTATACATATCTATGTTTTCTGCCAAGATTGTTTTTGGTATAGATACTCTGTCCAACAAGAAAGGTGGAAAACATTAATGAATTGATATCTCCTAAGGGTTTTTAGGTAAAAAGCTAATGGTAGTGTTTTAGGTAAAATGCCAAACACTATCATTATCATTATGTGGCCTGATTATGGTGATTATGTGACCCAGAAGAAAAATGTCAAAAGGGAGACAGTCCCAAGAGTTTGCATTGTTAATATAACTGTTGACAGAAAAAAAAAAAAAAAAAAAGCTTGCATGTCTGAATAAGACCCCGTTCCCTCCCCCCAAATCCAGCTGTCTCATTAACTCATCTATTTGATTAAGCTAAATTGTCACAGCCAGAATTATCATTGTCCTTCTACACTAACCTTAAATGTCTGTCCCCCACAGCTCTGAGAGCAATGCATAGGAAACGCAAGGCTCAGGAGAGACATGAAAGTATTTGAAGGTTTGCAGCGAGCATACAAACAACAATGGCCCGCATTCTGAAACCGCAGTCTCTTGGAAGCCTTTAGATTTTCACAACAAAGGATTACAATAGCTTCACTGTAACACAGCTTATAATAAGATGATACCCGCTAATGCAGAGATATGTCTACAAATATGGAGAGCGCTGGTATTTTTTAAAAATACTCTGAACTATCACTTAAAATCTCCTTTAATCGAACAATTAAATGAGGCCTTCAAGGTTTTTTCTTTTACTTTTTTGAAGTATTTTGACATTGACTGAATTGTTTATTTCGAATTATAATCTTTAAATATTTGGAACTACAGTATGTGGGTCTCAATTTGTACACTTGCCACAGCCCTGTCCTTGCGAGGAGGAGGGGTGAGTTTAAATTCGGAATTGCCTGACTCCTCTCGTTCACGCAGCACTGGTTCCGCAGGGAAGGCGGTCTGAGTGTGCAGGCCTGCTGCCCCTCTTCCACCCTTGTCTGCTCCCATCCACCTCCCCCACCACCTAAAACTCACGTGCTTTACCCTTGTTTGTGTTTACATCACTCTTAGAAGTTGACAGATGCAAACAGAGAGAGGTAAATATAAGTATAGAAGATTCCTATGATTTAACAGTGAGATACTACTACACGCCGAAAAGAACGGCTGAAATGCAAAGCACCGGCAAGGCCGAATGCTGGACACGATGTGAAGGAGGAACAGAACCGGCCTTCATCGCTGCGGGACGGTTTAGGATGGCATACAACAGTGATTTCATCTCATGGCACACAAAAGCTAATTACTAAAATTTGCAGCGCACCAAAAATATTATTTCTGTAGATCTCACAAAAAATAGGGATAAGTTTGATTCATTCCCACCAGACAGCTTTTGTTGTGTTGGCTGTTGCCTGTTTTTTTTTAATTTAACAATCTAAGGGAAAGGGGGTCAGTCAATGCTCCTGACTAAGGAGTCAGGTATTGCATGTTTTAAAAATTCTTGTGCTCCACCGGTGTGCCAGAGTTCATCAGTTGAAAATTGCTATTTACGGGAAGGCACACTTTGGAAGACAGTTTGGTGGTTTCTTACAAAACTAAACATAGTCTTACCATACAAACCAGCAATTGTATTCTTAAGCATTTTGCCAAATGAGTTTAAAACTCAAATCCACACAAAAACCTACACATAGCAGCTTTCTTCATAATTGCCAAAACTTGGAAACAGCCAAGATGTCCTTCAATAGATGAACAGATAAAAAGTTGTATTGCACCCATACAATAGAATATTATTTAGTTAGTGATAAAAAGAAATGAGCTATTCAGCCACAAGAAGACGTGAAGGAAACTTAAATGCATATTTCTAGGTGAAAGAAACCAGTTTGAACAGGTTACACTCTGTAGAGTTTTAACTATATGATGCTGTGGAAAAGATAACCAATAAAGACAGAAAAAGATCAGTGGTTGCCAAAGGTTGGGGCCAGGAATAGTGTAGAAAAGAATGGGCGCAGCAGAGAGGATTTTTAGGCCAGTGCAACCCTTTTGTATGATTCTGCAGCAGTGGACACATGACAGTAGGCAGTTAGTGGAATCCATGGACTGGCCCATGCAGAGAGGGAACCCTAATGTAAACTAGGCCTTCCGATGATGAGAATGAACGTCAGCTCATCGGCTGCAGCAAATGCAGCACACGGGTGCATGTCAACCACAGGTGAAAACGGGGGTCGTATGAAAACTCTGTGCTTTCTGCTTATTTGTTCTAAAATAACTGCTCTAAAACTAAAATATGTTAATTTTGTGTGTGTGTATGTGTGTATTTTGATAAATACCCAGGAGCTGAATTTTTTGGCAAATGGGCAAACTCATTAAACTCATGCGTATGTATATTTTTCCATACAAATCTCCTTCTCCAAGGAGACAAGCACCTCAGTGCACCCCCCCCCCCCCCTTCTAGGTCACCCTCACCTCCTCCGGCACCTCCAGCCTGCTCTCTCTGCCGCTACAAGGGATTTCGCCCGTCGGTGTGTGGGTGTCCAGTTCACACACACAACCTAACCCTCAATCCCCGCAAACAGCTGCCCACTGGCCACCCGTCCAGTCCAGACCTGTGCGTGCCGGAAGCACAGTTTGAATTTGGGGGACAAGGCCTGTGTGGTCCTGGGAGACAAATGGGGACATTTGAGCAGAAACTTTGGGGACCTGGTATCCAAAACATGGTCTAGAAGTAAGGAGGGCGTTGGGGGGACAGAGGGCACTTGTGAAGGTTCTTGATGAGGAACTTCTCTTGAACCCCAGACCCCCTGCCCTGCAGTGAGGACACAGCCAGAAGAGGGCCAGAGCAGGACACTATAAAGCACAGGGCCCTGCTTGGGTCTAAGATGTGGCCGACTGGAGGTGGGGATATAGAAATGACACACGAGGCATCTATCCGTTGGGAGCAATGAACTACAAGACTACGATGCGACATTAATGCATCTGGGTGTTGAGTGAGAAGAGTGCAGAACGGAATGAAATTCACTGAAAAGAAACAAATTATTTAAATTTAAAATATTAAAACAATACTCTAAAAAATTACATACATGCCTAAGGATGTATGAGACATTATTGTCAGTGCCTATGAAGGTGAAGGGAAATGGAGTTCAGATTGAGATTAAGGGCAGGACAAGCAAATACAGTATACCCTGAACAAAGAGGCGTTTCATTCAACTCTCTAATTTTTGTGTTAATGATATAATAATAATATTAGAAAAGAGTTTTAAAATAAACAAGAAACAAGCACCAGAATCCTTTGCTTCAGGCTCACTATCTCCTGCATAAACCTAATCTTTGCAGCCACCCTTTCTCAGCCAGCTTTCTTGGAAGCGTCTCCTCTGCCCTGGCCTTTGTTCATGGACACAGCTCACAGTTTAAGCCCAGACCAAGTCTCCATTCATAACCCATCTCTTCAAGAATCTTACCCACAGGATTCTGACTCACTCAAATAATGTATTTTCACAACACAACATAACCTGTTTTGTATTAACATATAGTAGCATTTGGTTATATATCATTGCTGGTGTTTCTCTAGTTTTTATTTGCATAAGTGCCCTATGCTTCTTAAAGTTTACTTATTCAGTGATCCCTCCATTAATTCATTCCACACATAGTTACTTTGACAACTATGCTCAAAATCAATGCACTGGTAAAAGAAAAGTAGCAATCCCCATGGCTTAAGGGGCTCACAGTCCAGAGGGAAACTAAGGCAGATGTGATAAATCTACAGATCAAGTTTATTATAGGGTGGTATGAGTGCTGAAGTATATATTATTAATATTGCAGCATGTTCTCTATTAGGTTAATATTTTACATAAATTATGAAATGGTTAATATCAACAATTGGTAATATCAATAATATTATATCATGTTATTACACCAATAATATTAATGGAAATGTTAATAATATTTTACCATGTTAGTTAATAATAAATCTAACCAAACAAATCTTGATGCAAAATCTGCTAAAAGCACTGGTTATGTCATCTGCTCTGAAACCTTCACATTATTGCTTCCTTCCATTATTACAAATAATTAGAAGTTGTCTATTTATCAATTAGCCACCAAAATTCACAAAGTAATCTTTAGTGGTGATTTATACTGTTGTAAGAAATATGCAAGGAATAAAGAAGCCTATAATTTTGTTTCTACAACTTGCAAATACATTTCTATATTTATGGCTCAAGGTTTGCTGATTACTTTCAAGGTAGGTGACAGCAGTCTTAGAATATAAATCCCTAGTCACTCAAGGGCAGGATCAAAACTGCATTACCAATAATCTCTAATCAGCCCATTTTTTCCCCCAATTTGCAAAATGATTCCAAAATTTACCTCTACTCCTGTATTAATAAGAAAATTGCAAGTACAAAATTATAAACAGTAATGGGGATATTTTAGGGAAGTGTTAGCAAACATTCAGTGACCAGTTTGTGTAGATATCGCTTTGCTGCAATTCTTTTTCTAAATTTTTATTATTTTTCCTTTTAAAAATATATCTATTGATTCCAGAGAGAGGAAGGGAGAGGGAGAGAGAGTTGAAACATCAGCGATGAGAGAGTCACTGATCGGCTGCCTCCTTCAAGCCCCCTTCTGGGGATTGAACCCTGATCTCCTGGATCCTAGGTCAATGCTCAACGGCTCAGCCACGCCAGCCGGGCTGCAATTCTTCTTTAAGAACTGAATTTTAGTACAGGGGAGTAAACATGTCCTGATAGATCTTGCAGTGACTGCCTCTGACCTACTATTTGGCTATCTTATTTAAATAACATTTTATTTATTTCTCTAATCTGTTCTTTGCTACCTGTATTTCTGGGGTAACTATTAGTTTCTCATGAGTTTCAGCCTCGTTTCTCTCTCAGCAATAATGTAAGGATGGATGCTTATTTCCATATGAATTTCACCCTCCCAAGTATTCTGTCCATGCAGGATAGAAAGTACCTGCAGCATTTTCACACTCCTGCCCCCCTGAGTTTTTCTCAGTACATTTCATCTCTGTTTGGTTACTGAATAACTCTTGCTGTTCAACATCCGCTCACTCATTAAATCAGGGCAGTTACACAGGCTCCCATGCGTAGAAGGCTTACTGCACTGCTGTTACCATCGTGAAATTCTTAATAATTTTTGAAGAAGGAGCCCTGTGTTTTCATTTTGTACTTGGCCCCCCAAAATTAGACAGCCTGTGTAACATCTGTAGATTATACTAAGTCAATGCGGGAGAATGGGAGGGTGGGTACAAGTGGTAACAGAACTTACCCTAGATGGTGCCATGAAGAATGATTTTAATTTCCTTTTCATCTTTCCTCATTTTCTAATTTCCCTGATCCTCAGAGATAAGAAAGCAGAAAAGATTCCTAGAAATCTCTTAGGATTCAACACATAGACTCTATGAGATACTTGTGTTGAACTAAAGGATTTTGATCAGTAACAGACAAGATGTTTTCATTTATAAGGGTACAGATAACTTCATATTCAACAGAACTTCCTAGCCAAAGAAATGCAGCGTGTAATTACTAAACAGCACCCGTAAGCCAAGGCCCAGCGAGAAAGCCCTGAGTCCGGGTTCTCACCATGGCGCCGGGCCGCTGCTTATAACTGCGTTCTACCCTCTTTTCCCTGCACACCTTCCATGTTTCTGTGTTTGTCCCCATCTCACACATACCAACTCATGGCTTAAAAAAAACTTAATTCTAAACACCAAAAGGAAATTAACAAGAGAAAGCATTTACAATGATTTGGGGAATTGTATAGTATCGTAGTTTAATGTGCAGGAAACAAAGTTTCCTGCTCCGCAACAGCTGATGGGTTTCTTTTTCATTGTTATTTTACAATAACTGTATTTTGCCCCCAGAGGGATAAGATTCAGTAAGTAATTACTTTAAAAAAAGAGAGAGAAGTAGGAGGGAGAAGAAATATTTTGTTTTGTGTCTTTCTTTGTCTATTGTTACAGTTTTTTAAAGGTAAATATGCCAGGCATTGTTTTTTACTCATTTTCATTTTTCTCCATGAATTGAGAGCAATTTATCTTAAAGTCTGGGTAGGAAACAAAACAGAGAGCGTGAGAGCAAATTTGCAATACTGTCTTCAATCTTTCCCCAAAACACCATGTAGAAGACAGGTATCTAAGGGGAAAGTGACACAGCTTCCCATTCGGTTTCTAGAAATAGTCACCAATCAGGGTATTTAGACAGATCGTTTTGCCACTCTTGAAGTTACAAGAAAGAAATGGAAAAGTCACTGTAACTTTGTGTTTAAAGGGCCAGCCCCTGGTGCCTGGGCATTAAGGTCAAATCCATAATTGTGCGGCTTTGGGCACATCGCCTCCCCCTCCTCTGAGCTTCGTTTTCCTCATCTGTAAGATGGGAATGAGAGTAAGGGACCTACCCTGTGTAAGAAAGTAGAAGCAGTTCTTGGCACATTGCAATGCTCTTCAAAAATGTAAGCACTTATGACTATGTATTTTCTTGTCATTTACAAATTACTTTATTCAGTAAGGACCTGCTCAGCGGCCAGGGAGACAGGCCAGAGGCCGGTGGCTCAGCCGGTGGCCTTATCCCTGAAGTGCAGTGTGCAGGGGACTCCACTGGCTCCGGCGTTAGACTCTGTTTAGGAATCTGAGCCCAGTTAACCACAAGTAGTCCTCTTGGTAGGTATGTCTTCTTGGGTCAACAATTTTTACGGTTGCTTATAAAACATGCTCATTGGGTCTAGACATCTCTCAGGGAGGAATAAAAACCACACTACTTACAATGATTGCTGAAATATGGTGATTTTTAAACGTTAACAAGAAGCATTTATTTATTTTCAAAGTTGGCAGTCTCAACTACTAATACAAAAAATATGTTCAATTGTAAATAAATGACTCGATTTTGTATCATATGCTCTCTTCTCAGAAATTCCCCAGAAGCACAGTTTAGATAAATTGAGAAAGAAAATAAAACAAAATTGGAGAAAACATAAATAAGCATAGAATTAGCATGTTGTATGCTTTCTTATGAGAAATACTAAAATTACTGCATTAATTATGGTATTTTACAAAGTACTCACATAATATATAATGTCTTCTGTATGTTAAATGACGCACAGAACATCATTATATGAGTCCTAAAGATTAAGTTACCAACATGCCTTTGTAAACCTATATAATACACAGAGAAAAAAAGGGACATTTTCTGCTTCTGCCTTACTATCTTACGTTCCAGTGAATTACATGATTTGCTAAAATCCTATTATGATATTACATACTAGATCAAAAAATAAAAGCAACAGGGAAAACAAACACGATGCCCCTTGTTAATTCTTTCCTGCCATTGTATCTCCGCCCACCTTCCTTTAAGGGCTAGGGGTATTGCCACGACGGTGACAACGCTGACCCGGTGAGCAGGCCCTCTGGACTGAGAGCCAGGTATCCGCCACCAAGAGCCCCGGAGCCCCTCCCCAGAGGATGTCGTCTTACCCCTCTCTGCATTGCTAGTGTGTCGGGCAGCGTCTAACATGGGCAATGGACTGTTTCCATACCTAGTAAATGTGTAAGAGCTACTGCTGTCATTAAAATCAGTAGGAAGGTGCCCTTTCATTTGGCTCTCAGCTTTGTGAACAGACACTAACTGCAAGCACTTACATACGGTATGTCGTTTTCCAGACCTTACATGAAATATAAAGCAGATTCTAATATATCTCCCCACTGCTCCCATGTCTAAAAAAATACATTTTATTTTTTACTGGAAGTGATGAAAAATGTCAAAATAGGATGAAGATACACATAGGAAGCACGGAGGCTTATATACACCTGGAAACCTCTGCGCCCTCACTAAAAGATAACCAGTGCTCCACATATATTGTCATCTCCCCTTGTGTTCTTCCTTCACTCATCCTACCATTCTTGTCTTAAATGCCAGTCGGTCAAAACTATCTGTCGCTTCAGTCCTCCAGGCTCTCATCCTGCATCTCACCTCCTCCAGCTGCCCCGAGACCTGCGGGAATGCACAGGAGAGAGCAGACAGACGCCTACCAGGTACTATTTGAACGATGGGGAAAGAGCATCTGGGATAACTGTTTGTTTTTTAAGTTACACTCCTTAGGCACCAAAGAGATATGACGTGAAACCAAGCAGCTGATGGCTGCCAGGGCCTTCATGTGAGAGGGTAGAGGGGAGAGAGTGCACATCACCTGAAGCCGACTGAGCACCAACCTAAGGCCAGGCTCTTTCCACACATCACCTCACCTACTTATCTCACAGCACTATATTGTGGTATTTATTAGCACAACTTCACAGATGCGCAGATGAAGCAGCAGACTTTCAGAAAGGTTAAACTAACTGCCTGAAGTCACACAACTCAGATTTTACTTGAATCTGCTTGGATTCAGTCTCATCCGTCTACAAGAAAATCACCTTGTCTCCTAAAGTTCATTCCTGCAGTTTGAATAATAGTTTCTAAGTCATGTTCTAACCCAATACTATATTTATTTTGGAGAGAAATAATTTAATATCAACCTTATACAAAGGTAAAACAAGCCACTTATTCCTTTTGATTAAAGTCAATAAATACCATTTATTTATTGTGAAACATAAAAAGATAATAATATATATGCTCACAGCACTGGTTGTCAAATAAGTAGCTTGAAATTCAATATATCATTTAAATAATTACTCTCTTCATTGGCCTTATTGTTTTTTGTTTTGTTTTAAGCTACTTTGGCACGTGGCTTTGTCTTCCAGAAATTGTAAAATGCAGATTAGAGGAAATCTGCTTTATTTATTATTTAACTTCCACCTATTTTTAAACACAATGTCTGGAATAGAGCTGCTAATCAATCAATGAACAATGAAAAAATTGAGAGCCTAGAGTTTTCTATAGTTATATAACATAGTTTATTTCTGTTCTAAAAATTATTGACCTTGCTATTTCAAAAAACAACTCAGAAGTGCTCTTTGAGAAGTACAGGCTACTCATGGCCTCTTCCCTCCTCACAAAGAACTAGGACAATACCATGAGGGCTAGGGGACAAAGAAATGAAACAGAGTGAAAGAGGAGAGCAAAGGCCAAGGCACATTCTTCTAAAGTACTGTTTCCACCCATAATTGAGGCCTTAGTCATGCTCTCCATTTAGAAACAAAGGATCTGTACAGCCCTTTATCGAAAAGGTCACAAATCAGGAATATGTGTTGTTCTGCATCCTTTTGATAGAGGAAATCATGTTTCTCCCTTACACATTTACTTTGGCATCTGGAATTCAAAATGAAGTGTTATATTTATTGACAAAAAAATATATAGAAGGGGGCTACTCTCTGATGTTACCAAAAACAGAATTTCATACGGCGCTAGCATCTATTCTGCATAGTTAGGGAAAGTCAAAGAACAGATTTTACTTTGCATGCACCACATGAAATATAATGATTCTTTACAAATAGATGAGCCTCTGCACTCATTGGAAGGATATGAATAATATCAAAAACGAATCTCAATGTCAGCTCGACTGCCTTGATTCAAACTCAAGAGATTTATTTATGTTCTGAATAAAATTATAACTTCAATTGAGCACCCATCAACTCATCTGTTCCCAATGATTTCATGTGAAGTTCAATTTCAACAACCTACACTACAGTCCAAAAATCTAATAGAATGTGTTTGCTAAAATGAGGTAGGAGCACACAAGCTTCTGAGACAGAGAATTATAGTTCAGCCAATATTGGGACAAATTTTATATTACTTCAAACTGAATACAGGCCCATATTTAAATCACATAAAGCCAGGGAAGAATTCGTTATTAGAGCACTAGAGTGAAGCCTGCAATAATAAATGATGTACACTGCATGGGATGTATTTCTGCTCCCATACCACCACCAACTTTCACAGATAAAGTTACATTAAGAAAGTTAAGTGTGCCCACTTCTGGAAACTGGTCAATAGATGAGATTCTCTAGTTGATGGAGGCTAACTATATTTGTACAATTTAACCCTTTGCAGTTGTATTAAATTTGGAGATGGGTGTCGTACTGGTTGGAATTAATTTCCATTGAAAAAGCAGTGATACATAACATGCAAGATTACGAAGGATAAACAAAAGAAATTATGAACTGATACATGAATAAATAGAGTTAAGATTTGTATGGTTCCTTGCTGTGGTGGCTGAGAGCAGACATACGACCGGAACGGTAAAAAAGCTTTGGTGGCTGAGAGTAGACAAACGACCGCAAAGGGTTAAAGCAATGATTCTCAAAATTGATCATGCATGAGAATCTGACAAAGGACTTCTTAAGAAACAGGTGGCTAGAATCAACCCCTGAGTTTCTGCCAGTCTCAGGTACAGGTGAGAAATGACATTTTAAATAAATTTCCAGGTAATGATGATGGTGATGCTAGTCTGGAGACCACACTTCAAGAAACATTCATTTAGGGAAATATGTCTCAAGGTGCAGCCCACCCCCTGACTTCATCATGGTAAGAAGGGGCACTTAGTAAGATGAAGATTCCAGGATATCACCCCAAATTTTCTAGATTAGAATATCCAGGATGGGGCTCAGATGTTCCTCTTCACTAACACAAGATGAAGTTCTAGACTAGGAAGGAGAGCAAAGCAAAGCATTTTTTCACTGAGGTTTTCATCATTAAGGGACACGTTAAGCCATCAGGAAAATATTATTGACTCTAATAAAAATGAAGAGATATAAACTTGAAAACTCAATAAAACTGAACTTCACATTTGACAGTATAGGAAGTTTTGCTCCCCATAATCATGGCTACACTATTTCAAATGAACACTTGAGAAGTTTTGTTTCAGTAAAAGTTGTTTTCTGAAAGTCTTTTACATGAGTACACATATGCAAGTACACAGGATGGCACCCTCTTTTTTGACCTTTTCAGAACTTCTCATTGATTTTTTAAGAAATTATTGGATCATTTATTTAAAGAGTGTCTGCCCTCTTCATTTGCCAATTTTCCCCATTTGTCTAATTGTACCAGCTGCTGCCTTAGGTAACATCTGTTCCCTATTAACTTCTCAGAAAGACATTTTTTGAGAGGTCATAAGGATCAGAGGTATGATATACCTAGAGACTTGGCCTAAAGGCTCGATCAGTGGGTTATGCTGCGATTCTGTGTCCTAAGATGCTTTAGGTATTGTGGCATATCTACAGTTCTAACGGCGCCTGCGGGGATTTCAAATGTGATCTGAATCAGGCCAAGCTCTTGCCGTGTCAGTCTCATTACTCTTACGAGGATAATGACTTTCTCAGTTGGTAACTGTTGCTATGGTCTCTTCCTTTCTTTTCCCCTCTGAGAAGAGGGGCCTCAGCGAAACACCGTCTGGGATGCAAACATTAGAAAGAGAAGGAGAGAAGCTACTCCTTGAGCATGGAAAAGAACCCTTTGGCAGGAATAGTACATTAAAGATCGTCATGGACCTGAAAGACAGCACTCTGTGGATCCGTTGTCACACTAACAATTCAGTTATGTTGGCTACATAATTTAGTAAGTAAATATTGGCCACAGAAAAGATGAGAAATACATATTGGGGGTGGAGGTTGCTTTTCCCGGACAGTCCAGACCTTCAGGTGAATGGTTTACCAGCACCCACCCTTTGTTATCTTCAAACCCCTCCCAGCCTCCACAGCTTGTTTGACTTGAAAGGAGCCTCAGGACTCTCCATGCTTATGGAAAGACATTGCCACCTACTTGCCAATGATCTCAGCCTTAACATCACTCTTCACTTTAATACCATCAGCATTAGTCTCCTGTTCTCTTTGGAGCACTTTGAATTCAGAACCACAAGTTCAGTTCTCCCAGTTCATTCTTTATCTCCTCCACACAAAACTTGGTATGACTTTTCAAAGCCCACTTTATGATACCTTCCACTCTTTTCTATCTCCTGTAATATTTTCACTGTACCTTCTAATGTTGGTTCATTAGCAAAATCCTGCTTTTCCTAAACCTCCAAGGATACTTGTTACATGCTAAGAATTTGTCTGGTTTTTATCCCAAGTTCCTTGAACTGAGCTTCTAAATTCTTGGAATTTTCCCACATGAGTGCATTTTTTAATTCATAATAGGCCTCTGGGCCACATCATAGTTTATCCTAGAATGGTGACTCGTGGTGGGTCCCTAGATTATTTCAGAATGTGGGCTGACTTGCAAGAAAGGTAAACTATGTGATTAGAGGGTTGAGGCTTCGAGCTTGATGATATCAACCTGACCTTCAGGAACCTCAAGTTCAGTTATGTGGCCAGTGACTCAACCAATCATGCCTATGTAATAAAATCCTAATAAAACTGGAGATCAGAGCTCAACTGAGCTTCCTGTTTGGTGAACACATTGATGTGCTCACCCTACTCTATGACCACAATGTCATATCTTTCTAGCTCACTTGCGACCAGCAACACATTCCCTGTGGGTCTTTTGTTTTAGCTGATTCCCTATTTGTATCCTTATAATAAAACTGCAATTTATGTGCAGTGCTTTTTTGACAAGTGTGAGTTGTTCTAGTGAATTATTGAATATAATGGGGTAGCCCCAAACTCATGGCTGGTATGTGAACTGAAGACTCCTTGTAGGAGTTTGTGTCCTTAACCTGTGAAATCTATGCTAAATCTACTAGTTAGCATCAGAATTGCATTGCAGATGGGAACATATTTTCCAGTCCTGCAAGTGTGATAGATTATTCTTGGTGTCCCTTATTTCCCATTCAAAATTATTTTCAGTATCTCCTCCATCAAAACAAACAATTTTGGTTATGAGAATGTAAGCATTAGTATACCTTACTGTCACCGTGATCTTTAGGTTACTCTCTGTCATTTCTTAGAGATTTTTAGCTCTTGGTTAACTGTCACATTTTCAAACACTTAATTTTTTTTATTTCAATACTACACAAATTGTTGATCTTCGCAATGTTCTGATCTCTGAGTTCATTGAATGGCTCTCCTCCATTTATACTGTTACAGGACTGTCCCTCACCCCAGACATCCACCAGCACGGTCACATCCTAAACTTTGTCATTATCAGTAACCTTAACTCCTCCATAACCCCAGATTTGCACACCCTACTCTACTACCACAATGTCATATCTTTCTAGCTCACTTCTTTTGATGCTCAAATTTAACTTATCTTTTGAAACTACTAAGACATAAAATATTGCCCAGGTTTTTTCTATATTTCCTATTAAGTTCAAACTCCCATTATCCTCACTTCAGTGCCTCTTCCCCAATTCACACTCTTTCTTAATTGGTAACCTTACTTTGTATTTTACCAAGAAAACCTAGACAAGTATCTCTATTTTAAGATTATAAAAGTGAGTCATGAAAAGGTAAAATAAGTTTCTCATGTTAAACAGAATTTAACTGGAGTTCAGTACCCTTAATATTTGCTTTAGCCAGCTGCTGCCACAATAATGCTGCATAACAAATCACCACAAAACTCAGTGACTAAACAGCTCTGGCTCATAATGCATTTATGTCCAGGCTGCTGGCTTGGTTGAGTTTTGTTCTACTTGTGCTCCTTCTAGGGCCTGAGTTTTCTTTTAGTCAGATATTATACTCTTTAGAAATGGAGATAATATCAAATTCTTAGATGATAAATCCCAGGAATAAAAACAATTCTCAATTTTTTCTGAGGTTACAGGGAAAACCAATATGCTCGCAAGCAGAGTTGTCAAAATTCTGAGTCTTAGCCTACTAGTCTTCTGTGGATACAGCTAACTTTTTAACTTTGAGCATTATGCTACTGTTGGTTCACATTGGCACTATAGGCTAGTTGGAAAAAACAAAACCATACAAAAAAGACAAAAAACAGTGTTATATATTTTATGGTACTTCTGGAATTGCACTTTGTAACTCCTATCCTCACAAATGTTTGCTCATGAGGCCACAAAAAGGCGTTTTCATAAAAAGATGATTTTACCTTTCCCCCATCATGAACAAAGATGGTAAAAGGTGGTGAGAAGACAATCTGATTGCCAATTCTTGATGGTGGGGCATGAGTTAATTTTTTTATGACATAATTTGAGTTTTTAACTGAAAGATCAGTGAGTTATATGTCCTCTGTCCTTCCAGACAACACATCACATAAAACCATGGCAAGAGTCCTTTTAAAACACACTCCTTCCTTTCTCTTGGTCCCTGTTTTGGGATTAGTGGGTAATGAGTACAGCAAATAGGCCACACAGTCCCAACCTTGCGAGACATAGCTCATAATACTGAACTGTCATGGCTGGGGGGAAAGAGGGGGCATCACTTTCTCATCCTGACATTTTTCCACATCATAACTCACAGGTACTTCATGAAAGATCAAAAGTGAAATAGAGTAATAAGACTATATTGACAACCACAGTAAATAAAATCAGAATCTATGTAACATATTTGAGGTTGGGTCTTGACATTAAAGTGAAGGAAATTTGACATTCGATTATATAGATATTTATCAGGAAGAACTTTAAAATGTACACTAACCACAAACGGAAAAGAAAAAAAAATGATATGAAATTGTTTACAATCCGAACTGTTACAAACTGAAATGATGGTGGTGAGAAACATCTCCTATTCCTGATCTCTAGGGGAAAGTATAGATTTTAAGTGATACATATGTAAACATAAACACATATGAGCCAAATAAGGAGAGTCTACAAAATATTAATACATATTAAGAGGAGCTGGGCCTTGGCCAGGTGGCTCAGTTGGTTGGAGCGTGGCCTGGTGCACCAAAGGGTTGCCGGTTCAGCTCCAGGTCAGGGCACATATGTAGGTTGTGGGTTTGATCCTGGGTGGGGGTGCATACAAGAGGCCACTGACTGATGTCTCTCATACGTTGATGTTTCTCTCTCCCTGTCTCTCTCTCTCTTTCCCCTCTCTCTAAAATCAGTAAAAAACATAGCCTCAGGTAAGGATTAAAAAGAGGAGGAAGATCTGGGACAAAATCATTCATCAGAACAAAACATGGAATAATTTTATATTTAGCTCTTAAAGGACATTCTGAAAATACCTGAGATATCAGAGATCTATGAGTTTATTTTGTTGACACATATAAATGTATTATTTTAACTCACTAAGGATATCCTTATATAAAATTGATATAAACAACCTGTATGAAATTCCAGTGGAGAGGCGTTGTACTATTAGTCAGTACTATGTGTCAGACATACAATAAGTCACATAGGTCTAGTGATGTGTAAACCAAAATTTATGATTGTGATATTATTGTCAATGATTCCAATAACCTCTCTTCTAAGTTAACCAATGAAAGGCAAAAGAAAAAACCTAATACTTTAGTTTTGTTTTGTTTCTTTGTGGCCTACCACTGCATTATAGACTTAAATGAAGTGGTTGGACCAGCCAGCCAGTAGGGAACCTCAGTACCATTTACAGCATCTGCTCATAACTTGAGGCTGACTTCCTTGGATTTTTACACTGAAAAAATAGTTGCATTTCTATAGGGAAAGAATATCCTTCCTACTCAGTTTCCTCCATCGTTCAGTGTGTGCGAACATTTTTTTCTTACCTCTATTAGTTTTACAGGGCACACGTGCTGTAAGCCCACATAAACTATTACTAAGAAATACAGTGAAATTCGGTTTCCTGGTCTTTCATTAGAAATATAATAAATAATCGCAATTACAAAAAGAGGCAAAAATAATTCCAAGAAGACAAATTTTCAAAGTTGATTCAAGCAAGAAAGTTTGATTCCCAGTTAGGACACGCACCGAGGTTGCAGGTTGATCCCCTGGCGGGACGTGTATGGGAGGCAACCGATCGAAGTTTCTCTCTCACACAGATGTTTCGCCCTCTCTCTCTCTCTTCCTTTCTCTCTCTAAAATCAATAAAGACATTTCCTTATGTGAGGATTAAACAATGGTAGACATTTTTACCAAACCAGATTCAGACGAAGAGGGAAGCTTGTAGCTTTGATTCTCATGCTACAATATCTGTCTTTTTTAATTATCATTAATTTTATTATTGTTTAAAATATTACAGATGTCCCTTTTTACAATATCTGTCTTATGGGGCCAGCTCATCACCATTTTGAAGCAAAGTCTCAGAAGGTTACATGTTTTTTTTTGTTTCGTTTGTTTGTTGTTTTTTTGGAAGAAGCTAAATGTTAGAATTATTAACACAAGATTTTGGATTACGATACTTAAATTTGACCTCAAAAGTACAGCATTAGCAAATTACTTTTCACTTCTATACTACAAAACCAGCAAAAAGAACTTTTTCTCTTCCATGCTGTCACTCTCTATGAATGTTTTCTATTCTCTATCTCCACTGACACTTAGTATACCTTATTTCATGGGCTTTTCCTGCATTTTTCACTGAAGAGAGAGGTCAGCGGGCTGCCCAGCATTCCGTATTTCCATCCTCAAACCTGCGGCCCGTGGCCCAGTGTCTCAGTGGCCTCGGAGCAGCATGAGGGACCTGACACAAAGCCTGGTTGTATTTCGGTCCTTCCAGCTCGTCGCAACATTTCCTTGCACAGAGCTCCTTGACTTGATGGATAGGACTTGACACAAGCAAGGCATGGATAGAGGCTTGGGAATTTTCCTAAAGAGATTATTGACTGAAAAAGAAATTCACGATGTATTTAATGTTGACATGAATGAAGGTTATGAGACAAAAACTGCTCTCAAGCTGCTGAGGTAGCTTTTTCTCAGCAGAGATTTTATATTTACTTTTTTGAAAATGGGAAAGTTGCATACTTTTTTTATCGAGGTGTATAATCAGAATATTCTGAATGTTGTAAATAATCTTGGGATTCTACATATCAAAATAAAAATTAAATCCTTCTGATTTACGAGAAGAATTGAGTGTTTATTTGACTACATATAATTTTCTGGTTTGAAGATATAAATCTATGTTCCTGTTTATAAAATAACCATATTCCTGAAAATTTCCCAACGTAATCCCAAAAACACTTACACGTTGTCTCAGCTATATACATACCTCTGCGTTTTGCTATAGCATTTGTTGTTTTTTAACTAGCACAGATGCTCAGGAGCACAAATACTACTTACTGATCAATAAGCTGCCCTTGTTATCAACAGAATTATTCAAATAGAAAACGAGGAGAAAAAAAATACCCTCATGATTATTTTTTGCCCAAGTGAAGCCATATGGATGATTTACCTCCCACAAGCAAACTGCAAAATAATAATGAGCTGAATTTTCCCCTAACACCCACTAGAAATGCTGACCTAGTTAAGGAGGAAAGTGAGGCGTGGTGTTCAGCATGCAAATTGCTGGAAAAAGAGCGGCCTCTTCCTCCCTGCCCGTCTCTCTTTTTGTCTCTTCTCCCTTAACTTTATTTCTTTCCTCCCCTCTCTGCTAGTTGACTTCCTATCTACAGAAATCTCCCTCTTAATTGGTTGTATTATTTTTTTTTTTCCTTTCACTTCTAAGAAAGTAATGCTAGGAAAAGACCAGTAGAACACTTCACCAATTTTGCATTCACATGTAAATATTTACACGTACTACATAACATTATCAACATAATAGAGCTGGTAATCTAATTTTGGAATTATAAAAATGTTCCTCAAATTAAAGCAACTACAAATAACAGTGATAATATTTAACTTTACTGAGTAATTTGCTAAGTGGTATATCTGCATTATCTATTTTAATGTACAAAAATTTCTCTTGAAATAACTACTGTTCCTTTTGTCACTCCCAGTGAAGATACAGAAGCTGAGAGAGGTTCTCGTCCAATGTCACACAACTAGAAAATATCAGTCAGTGTAGAGAAATCTGAGAGTCTATTTCAAGTACCCTCTGAGACTTTATGCATATTACCCGTCAGGTATTACAGAGAGTACTTGGTGAGAAGGGTTTAAAAAGTAATGTTCAAGATACATCTCACTGCTATTCATGATAATGTTTTCTTAAACAGAAATATTCAAAATAATTATTAGTTTTACAATCTTTGATGATTCTTTATAATTAAAATCCTTTAAAAGCAATCAAATTAAAACCATTCCTATTTTTAAATTCTATCATCACAAATGCCACACTAATTTTAAATTCTAGTTTGGGAATCATTGAAAATAATGCCTTTTTTGTTGGTCAGAACATATAATTAAAGTAAGCGCTCCCCAAAATATCAAAGACCATATTACCCATGCCAAAGAACGTGAGGATCTAGAAAATTGCCAAAGGTGTCCCCTGATTCATGCCTGTCATTTCCTGCAAGATTCCTCAGTCTCATAGTCACTTTTCTACTCACCAATGATATCACTTGAGCACATCTGAAAGTCCAGTTCTAATCCCTTTCTAGACCTGGTCCTGAATTTAGATAATTCTAAAATGTTAACATTTTGCCATATTAGATACATTGTTTTATGAAATGCTTATAAATATCCTAAAGCTCCCTCAGTCCCCTACCCTCTTCTTTCCCTCCCAACCTAATGGTAAATAACATCTTAAGGTTGGCATCAATTTGTATTTTTAATGTTTTTTATACATACATGTATTATTTTGTAAGAATGTATTGGATAGTATAAGTAAACATAAAAGCTGTTAGGCCTACATATTCTGTTACAACTTACCTACTGTAGTCAATGTTATATTTGTGGAATCGATATGTTTACACATTTCATTGTAATTCACTTATTTCTATTTTAGAACATTGTGCTGTTATATGTTACCTGGAAGCCACCTAAATGGCCACTGGTGGATGAATGGGTAAAGAAAACGTGGCATGTACATACAAGGCAATGTAACTCAGCCTTAAAAAAGGACATCCTACTAATTATGACAATGCGGGTGAAACTAGAGGGTGTTCTAAGTAAAACAAACCAGATACAGAAGGAAAAACACTAAGTGATTTTACTTATATGATGAATCTAAAACAGTCAGGCTTACAGAAGCAAAGTGTAATGGTGGGTGCCATGGACTGGGAAGGGGGGATACAGGGCATATTCAAAGTGTGCAAAATTTCCGTTATATAACCTGAGTAAGTCCTAGGACCTGTGCCTTTTCTCTTTGTTTTTAAATATGTCTTTATTGATTTCAGAGAGAGGAAGGGAGAGGGAGAGAGAGAGAGATAAAAACATCAGTGATGAGAGAGAGTCATTGACCGGCTGCTCCTGCACGCCCCCTACTGAGGATCGAGCCCGCAACCCGGGCATGTGCCCTGACCGGGAATCGAACCAAGACCTCCTGGATCCTAGGTCGATGCTCAACCGCTGAGCCACGCCAGCTGGGTAACCCTTGCCTTTTCTTTTTTTTTCTTTTAATCCCCACCAGGGAATATTTTTCTATTGCTTTTCAGACAGAGTAGAAGGGTATTATATATTTTAAAATTTGCTAAAAAGTTGGACTTTTTGTTAAGTGCTCTAATAATAATAATAATAATAATAGGTTGGGAGGAAACTTTTAGAGGTGATGCTAGGTGTATGACATGGGTGTATATTTGTCTCCAAACTCATCAAGCTGTATATATATTAATTATGTAAGGCTTTTGCATGTCAATAGATAAATAAGTGCTCATATGTACCCTAATCAGCATTTCTCATTTAACACAGTTAGAGTAGGTCTCTGGAAATCTCTCTCAAGCTGTTCCACAAAAAGCCTTCTTGTGTGTCTTCGTATATATAGCAGCACCAACTACTGAATTACTCAGGTGAAATATCTAGATATCTACCACTATTCCTCTATTTTCTTCATCAGTAACCAATATATCTGCAAGCTCTTGGTTATCCATCTCCAAATTAAATTCTAAATGTGTCCACTTTATTTAAACACTAGCTGGAGACTTCATTGTCTAGCCTCTAGACTACCGCAGAATTCCTTACCTGGTCTCCTTGTCACCATTCTTCTTCTAAAATCCGTTCTCCATAAAATAGCTATATACTATTTTATAAGAGCAAACCTGATCATATTCCACCATCAATAATTGTCTACCTACTTAAAGGACACAACAGGCACCCTACCATAGTTAATAAGTCCCAATAACCCGGACCTTGGCTTTCTCTCAGGCCTCGCTTGGACTTTTCTCCAGCTGGTGCAACATGCTTGCTCCAAGGGCACCGCTCCTGCGTGCTAGCCCTGGTCTCAGGCACTGCTTTCCAGCTAGACATAAGCAAAGACATTGGCATTGATGTTTCTTTTCCTTTTTTAACAAGTTATGGTGTAATGCATATTTTATGAAGTAATTTAATATGCCAAATATACACAAATCATTTTACTTTGCCTGGAGTCATTTGTCCATCCTACGCTCTAAAAGTTAATTATTTTCAGACTTATGAGGCAGTAAACTGATCATTACTACATACAAAGTCTGAACAGTAAAGCTAGCCTGCAGACAAATAGAGGTTTTCTTTCTGTTTATCCCCCCTGTCAGCAGAATAACAGATATGAAATACAGCCAACATCCATGATGAATGTGGACTGGCGACCTACAAATATAATATTTTCTCTGATAGAAGCAGAGAGAACAGAGAGAAGAAAGGGTTAACTACAGATATTCAACTGTCTCCTTGCTAAGACGTAATAGCAAATTCACAGTTACGATTCTAGGCGCTTTGTTATGTTCTGTGTCTCAGTCTGGAGAACTACATCTCTACTCCTAAAGAGCTTAAAATTAAAACATAAATTTTACTGTTTAGGAAAGAGTAACACTACAGTTTAAGAACATCCAACTAATTTAATGAGACTAGCAAAAAGCATGTATCTTTTGTCCCTTTGGGAATGTTTTAGTCTTTTTATTTACTATTTCATTTATTCATTTTACACATACATATATTCAGTGCCACCAGATTTTATATCATTCAGTGCTTTTTGGGTTTAAAAAGAAAAGCAGTGAAGTATACATAATAGATCTATAAACATATCCCTGTGAGGACGAAGTATTTATTGGAAATATATATTTAGACATAGAGGTTCTGTCATTAGAAATCGGTAGTGATATGGTTTCTCTGAAATATAATCATTCACTGACATCATGAACAAACAGTGAAGAAAAGCTAACATAAAAGCGGAAGAATCACAGAGAACATTTAACCTGCCAAATGCATTATTTTAAGTAGAGCACTATTTTATTTATATTTGTCACTGAATGTGAAAGGTGAGGTGACAGGCGCGTTTCTGAAAAGTACTGTGATTATTAAAGTTGTATTCAGATTTATAAGCTAGTATATTTCTGCACATCCAAAACTCAGAGCTCAAATATTGAGTACACTCCTCTGGTACCACACCCAGAGTGGTTATTAAGAAGTAAAAGGTTATTTTCATTCAGTATTAATGAATTATATGCAAAAGTCTAGCTATACAATTTACAAATTATTATAGTATACCAGGAGGTATCTATCCATTCACGTATATATTTGTAAATTTCAAACATTTAAATTTTGGTAGATTAACATTTGTTCTAACACAAATTTACTCATCAAGTATTTTCATTTCTGTTACAATGTCTGGTACCTGGAAGAAATCAACAAGTATTTATTATGAATAAATGAATGAGTTAAAGCTGAATTCTTGAATAATTTCTTTGGTTTTCTGTTCGGGCATGTCTGTGAGTTGAATACTTTAGTTCAATTAATTTTTCACAGAGCCAATTACTTTAGCCACAGTCATGTAATGTTATATAGACCAGATGATAGAAGATTTCAATTTAACTTAATCATTTAGGTTAATTCTCACTGCATTATATATGGTCAAAATACTCAAAACTTTTCTGATTTTTGGCTATCTAATGTTATGGTTGCACTTGTCAATAAGTGTTTACTTGTGGGGAAAAACACATAATATCACGGCTTTTATTTCAAGAACGATACTAAAAACTTCTCGGTGTGAAAACCCCATTCCTTTCAGACACAGGTTCAACTCAAGTAGTCTCTACTCGTCCCCCAAAAAATAGGGTATGTTAAGTTGAATACAATCTGAGATGACTCTAACAACTAAAATTCAGCCTACTCGAAAGCTGATTCAGGACTGTTGATCACGAATAATATTGACTATAGCTTCCTCAAGGGCAGGGACTTGTTGGGTTTTTTTAAACCACTATTTAATATTTAGGAGATAACCTAACATATTAGATGTTCAGTATATACTTATTGAGTAAAGAAATAAATGGATGATTTATTTTTGCTTGTTGGGTTCATTTGGCTTCTAACACCCTTTGCCTTATAGAGGCAGATAGGAGTTCATATTATATTTTGACTTATATTAAGTTACTCTACAAACTAAAGCACACTTCACTTTTCAAATTTTGTTCTAAATTTTCATACTCTTTCCAAGATTCACCATTTTTCTCTAGCCAATAAGGTAGTGTTACTTTTTAGGGTATCTATAACCATGTGATATATGGCCCTAAAAGAACTATTGAAACTAACATTAATTTTTTAAATTGACCCATGCCATTTTTCAACTAATATTAGAATAGTGTCACTATCAGAGGAAGGTGATATGGTAGTCAATATATCCTTAGCAAAGTTAGGTATTTTCAAAAAACTTGCATTAAACAGAATTCAAGTTCTTCCAGGCTAAGCCATTAAATGTAGTTCCTGAAGACTACTGACGTACCAAGAATTAGCACCAATAAGGGGCGTAGTTAATAATATAATCTAAGTTGAGAGAACAAAAGTGGACTGACTCTATGATTAATCATCATTTTAGTGATGCTATACACTGGCCATCAGTGCACCATAAATAGTATTATTTTGCTTACAAAGAGAAAATATCCTTGCTTTTTAGATCCCAAATATGTGATAAATTAGGGATATCCAGGTGAAGTGAAATACTAATTCTAGCCTTGAGCATCATAAGAATTAAAATTAATAGAGTTATGTTAGCTACAGGAAAAAATAAAATTAAAATAAAGTTCTCAGTTTTGTGGTTTTATTTCCCACATCTTCATTTAGCTAATAGTTATAGTTGCCTGAACCTTTAGCTACTAATTCTGCAGTTTTTGTCTTATTGTTTTCTGGAGTTACTTTATACATCTGATCAAAAGTTTTATTTTGAATTTTCCTCTTAAGTGTGCACTATTAGTTATGAATTCCTATAGCTTAATCAATGTCTATTGTCAAATTATATCACCATATTATATAAATAAATATAAATGTGATAATTTTATTAGAGAAATATACATGATTTGTCTTTTTCCCCAGTTCATGGTCATCTTTCCTGTGACCACATAGTTTGGTTCTAATCAAGTAAATGATGTTTGTCAATCATTACTTCCTCTCTTGTGTCATAAGAAAGTTTCAGGCCTCCATATTTAGATTTATCCATCTTTTCATGGTGGACAAGGTGAAATAAATGTGGGGGTCTGGGGCATTCATTGATTACACTGCTATCTCTAATATATCAGCTTACTTGGTTCTGTGTGCCATCAAGATATATAGCTGGAGAGATAGCATCAGGAAGGAAACAATTATTGAGTAGATAAATGGCCTGTGAGAGAACTACACATCTCTAAAGTGTGGGCAGAGGGCAGAAAGTTACCTTGGTCAACAATTTTGTTTTCATTCATATGTCCAGGTAGGTTTAGAACCCCAAGAACAGTGACCTTTAACTCATAGTTTTGCCCATCTCCCAACTTCATTTTTGCTTCCTTAGTCATGACTTCACAGAAATTGTTCCTGGTCTCAAACTGGGATTTTGTTCTACTAGGGAAATTATTACATATTTTGAGTTTAAAAAAGCAGAATTCATTGAGTACCAGCTTTACTTAGAAACTAAGTCCCTCACAGTGTTTTCTTGGTTTAGGACTTAGTGGCAGTCAATGGTGGCAGCATTTGTGAATACTATAAGTAGATAAAAAGGCAAATCTGATAATTTCTCAGATTGATCAAGATAAATCAATCTTTAATCAAGAATAAACAATAGTCAAATTAAAAAGGAAGGAAAGACTAAGGAAGGAAAGGAAAAGTGACAGCCTCACATAAATGAGTAAAATTTTTACTTTATAAGGGAGATATTCCATAAAAAAGGCAAAAAATATGCAATATTTGCTTTATAGCTGTAAAGGAGATTCAAGAAAATCTTACCTCTGTAAAATAAGAGAAAAATATAGCAATAATGTAGATCATAATAATAATGGACCTGACAACTATTAGAGAAGAATAGGATGAAAACTACATATGTAAATACATAAACAAACAAAAATAAACACATAAATGCAATAGATGTTGAGTGTACCCAACAATAAATAAAAATCAGATTTGCACTGCAGAAACTAAATTGTGAGTTAGACATTGTAACAGAGAATAAAAAGCATATAATCTTTATACAAAATTATACTAACCAGAATTAAATGTACTAACAAACTAACCAGTCTGTAGGAATAAAAATAGGAGCCAGATCTTTTGCTAACAACCTCTATTTTAGCCTCTATTTTAGTACATTACACAGACCAGCAATTCCAGTTCTGTCCAGATGGGAGGTGACTGACCACAGGAATTCAGTGGATATGAATCAATTCAATATGCTGATGCCAGATCTTTATCGAAACCAGCTAAAACACTGCTGGTACACCCCCTTTCCTTCCCTCTCCATATAAAAGTCACTAGCTTGACCAGGGATATTAAGATGGTTTTTAGGACTGGAGACTGCCATTCTCTCACCAGCACCTGAATAAACCTTTTTCTTTCCACCCGCACCTGTATCAGGAGTATTGGTTTTCATCATGGCAGGCGGTCGAACTTGCATTTGGTAACAAAGCCACCACTTAAAAATACTCCCCAAACCAGAAGATATAAAGTATCCCTAAGAGATAGATCAGTATGTCACACCTTCGAGATTCTTCTATAAATTATAGTTATTCCAAAAGGAGAAGGCCTAAGTGCAGCGTGGCTGAGACTTGCCAATGTCACAGAGTTTTTAGATGCAAGAAGCTGGAATTTGAGCACATACTGTCTAGTTCCACCCTCCTGATTTTTTTTCTTCACACCTGAAAAAAAAATCACCCACTCTGAATGAGGGGGTGATTTTTAAACTGAAGCTGGCAAGCTGGTTGTAGAGGGTTGGGAAGATGTAGGGGGAGGCAGACAGTTGGTGTTTTCCAAGTAGAGAAAATAACCTGAGAGAGCCTGAAGTAGGAGGAAATTAGGTTTGGATGAATTTGAAAGAAGACTCACCTGGTGAGGTTTAAAATTGTAAGTAGCAGAAATTAATAGGGTAAATTTTCCTCTGACCACTACATCTTAGTGTAGTTCATTAGCTCTACTCTCCAGGCAAATGCCTTAAGCACAGGCATGCCCCAGAATTCTTGTCTCATTCTGTTTTTTCCTTTTTACTCATTTTTCCTTGAGGAATTTAAACACTGCCATGATTTAATTACCATGTATACTGCAGTTACTTCAAAAATCTCTCTGATTATACTAAAAGAGTTAGTCTATGTTTTTCTTTCTCTTTCTCTTAACCCTACATCTGATTGGTCCAACGGGCTCCTGGGCATTTTCATTTGGATCTCCCTCAGGCACGTCATCATATCCCAATCCGAAATTATCCCCACACACACTGTGTCACCTTTGCTATTACTTATTATGTGAGTGAGTAGCTCAGACTCTCCAACAGCCTGAGAAATAAATCAAAGCCTCAACCCTGATTATTCGTCATGACTTGCCATACTCTTACATCATCAATCATCAAATTCTATAGAGTCTACCTCCTAGACAGCTACCAAATTTATCCGGCATTCCCAAAACCACTGCCGAAGACACTTATCATTACTCACTCAGATTACTTTCAGGAAAAACTCCACACTACTTAGATTTCAAAAGATCCCTTCCTTCCCTTTGTCAAGGGCTGAGCTGAGCTGCAGAGAGCCAAGATGCCAGATGTCAAAGTAGCGAATTAAAACAACAAACCAAAATGAAATGAAAAAGTAGACTTTAGTCACTTACTGTGATAGTATAAGCAACAGGCTGCACCAGAGAAAGCTTTGGATCCCCCACGGGTCGACTTTTCCCAGTGGAATGGCACCAGTAGAGAGTCAAGTAGATCAGCACAGATGTGGCCAATTGCCACACCACTGAGGGAGCCTGGGAAAAAAAGGACCCCCTAGGGCTGGGTGAGGGAAAGGGGGAACGACTGGGAGTGGAAAAGTACTGCGTACTGAGTCAGAATAGAGAAAAATGCATTCAAGATTTCTCTCCTCTTCTGATAAAAGACTTGAGGAAGGTCTCTGCCCAGGTCAGGAATGTAGATATGCACAAGGGCATGGTCGGCCGAGGGGCCTGAATGCTTGACTGCAGCTCCTTTCAGAGACTGCAATGAACTGGCGGTGCACAAATTTGGTGTGTGCAGGGCAGCTGTTCCCTGGGAGACCTGCCAGGTAAATCCTTTTAAAATGCCTGTTGTTGGGCCTACAAAATCACATACAGGTGTATGTATTTTAGCGAGGAGGCCAACTCCTCACCTTTTGCATTCACCCCTCACTGCAGTCTTCTTGTACTACAAACACCTGCAATTGTCTGTGCTTTAATGCTTTGATGTCTACTTATCCTACTGTTTCTGCTCTGCCCACCCTCTCAACTATTTTCTCCGTATATTTACCCTCTCATACCATAAATCACAGTTTAAATGCCAGTCTCTCCAGGAATTTCCTCAACTTGCTGATTAGAATTCCCCCAGCATTTTGAACTAGGCCAATCATCATGGTTCTTAACCCTGGGTGCACATGAAAACTTTCTTGCAATTAGTTGTGTCCTGGAAATAATGTTAAATTTAAGTCTTATCTCAAGTTTAGTGCTTTCTAAATTTCTTTAGTATTTACTGATGCTTTGAAAACAAAACACATTTTTAAAAGGTGGTACAGAATTCCTCCAAATAAAGGAAGAGTTTCTGTAAGAGATAACTTTCAGTCCTCCACTTGAACAGATCTGTGACACAAGCTTTCATTTGGGAGCAATTATAACCATTAGAAAGTTGCTTCTTATGATAAACAGAAATCTATACTGTCAACTCTTAGTACTTGTTCAACTGCTTAATGTCCACTCTTTCTTTGTTTGTTTTCTGTAATGTATATTCAGTTACTTTAAAACGGTATCAGTATACCTAATAAGTATTCTTTCCTTCTTTAGCTATTCTTCAAATATGAATGGTTTTTAGATATTTTTCCACTTGGAACATTATCCTTTGGATGGGCTCCTATCTCTAAATATTCCTATAAAATGTAATCCTGTGAATGAACAAAATAAAACTGATGTAATCTTAGTTTAATACACTGGAACTATATTAACTCCCTTGATCCTGTTACTGTAATTCTTATCTGGATTTATTACATAGTCCTATAAATTACATTTCAAATATCTCAAAAATCCATATATAAGTTAATAGCTTCTTTCCCTTTAACACTACAGATAAGCGAACTATTAAAATGTGAGCATATTTGAAGATATAAACTAAAAGTTTTCATTTTCATTTTTGGCAAAATACTTAGACAGTAAACCTTTTTTATCTCCTCTACTTACATTTCTCTACTAATATTTACCCTCTATCTCAGATATAACTTTGTGATTATATCAGTAAAGTATATCCTGTGTGGAGCATTCATTGGCATATGCTGGCACCACTCAGAAGAAAAGAGAGGCATATCCCAGGATCTCAGAGTCTTATGTCACAGAAGTCTCAAAGGATGTTAATATGCCTTTAGGTACCTCTAATAAAATATATTTTTAGTATATATTTTTAAGTCGATCTTTTAAAAACTTCTTTCTAAAAGACCATGTCTCTAATTTTATGATGAAATTCATTGGGAAACTGAAGTTGCTTTGCAGAAGTTCTTGTTAAATATATTTTGATACAGTCCAATAAAAAGAGAGAAAGCAATACTGTGTGTGTGTGTGTGTGTGTATATATATATATATATATATATATTTTTTTTTTTTTTTTAAATGCCATTCAGTCTACCTCTAATCTGTGAAATAAAGATCATGTGAAAATCAATGTACTCATTTCCAAGTAAGATTTAATAATCTGGAATGTCAACAATGTTTTATTAAATACAGCTATAGTTCATCTCTAACAAAATTACACATGAAGATTGAAGTCTCTTAGCTTTGCAGAAGATTTGCACAATCACCAGCAGAATGATTTAAGGAGAGAAAATGAGTCTCTGTTGATAGTGACATTTAAGAAATATACATTTACACTAAAGCAAGGATATTTAAATAATTCAATGAATAATTTAAATCATTTTTTGGAGAAATAAGCCTTTGTATTGTTGCTTATGCAAAGAAATAACTAGAGAAGGTGGAGGAGCTTTGTGACCGTGGTTCTAGTCCAGAGGTTTCTGGATTAGAGGTCAGATTTCCCAACATAATGGCAAGGACCAAAGGTTCTAGAGACAGATGTCTGGGTGCAGAGCTCAGCTTCCTCCCTTTTCTCATGTTTTCAATGAGAATAACAATTGTACCTATCCAACAAGTTTGTTCAGGAAATAAAAAGAAATATCACATCTAAAATACTTAGTATAATGTTTGACACATAGGAATTATCAAGAAATAAAATCATTAGTTCTGCAAGGTTGCATGGGACATAAAGCCTCTGTTCCTTTTCTTACTAATTTGAAACATTAGTCTTTTGCTATCATAATTGTTCTAAAAATAGTTCTAAACAGTGGAACTCTAAGATTTTAAAAAGCTCTGCTCTTTTGAATTGAACTTCCCAATACAGAGCCTGCCATAGAGAAAGCATAAAATAAATTTTTGATGAAGGGAGAGATGGCTGGGCATTCTGAAGCTCTGAGCACATGGCTTCCTCATGCTCCCACCTGGGGATTTCCTGAGGCGTGTTCTGAGGTACTGTGCTCTGGATACCATTAGAATAGTTGCACCAGGTAGTCCTTAAAAGTGCATCTCTTGTCTTAGGAGGCAAGTGCCAGATTGTGGGATCCAATTATTAGGGAGACTCATTACACTTGCAGGTGACAGGAGACAGCCCAGTAGACACCTGAATCAGTTTGGGACCTTGACCCATGAGTATTTCAGGTGGCGTTGATCTTGGTGGGCAGGTTTGTGTTGAATTCCAGAGCAGGGCTTATTTATACACACAGGGACGAGTGCCATGGCTTTGCTCAGCCAGTGGCAGAACCGCAAACACAAATGTGGTCAGGGAAAAAAGAATTGGAAGTCCTAAAGAACTGAGTCCTAAAGAAATGTGAGTTACTAACACAGGGCCTTGGGTATGAGAAAGCAGTTAGTTAGCGCCTGACCCTGCCAATCAGAGGTGGGGTTTCAGGGGGAAAGACAGAAACCATGTGTGAAGAGCTGGGCCACGTGATGAAACCTGACTTGCTGTCAAGTGCAACGTGATTCAGTGTGTTAGCGAGTTAGACAGACAGCAGCTTTTAAAATCCCTCTGCCGAAGGGGAAAAGCCACCTTAAGGAAGAAGCAGAGCTGGACCTGTGTGCAGGATTTAGTGTCCCCTTCAGAGGAGAAGGGTGCTGAGGCTCGGGATGGATAGGGCAACACCCTAAACCTCTCCGACGGCGTTTATAACTGGGTCATAAAATAAGCTTTACTCTGCTAACGACAGCCAGAATTTTGACATCTGTTGAAATAGAGCTTTTTACAATAATGTTTTAACACTGACCATATGTAATCATTCTTTCTCTTTAAGCTTCTTCACGCATTTAACATTTGCTATGAATATTTTTATATTCAAATACATTCAGAAATCCTTTTTCCCCCTTGTTGTTGGAACATATTTGGAGACTTGGAGCACAAAATCCTGGCAAATGGCCACACTGCCTGCAATCCTTTGGGGAACTCTTGGATGTTCTTCTAGAGAGCGGAACAGCTTGGGAGCTTTGCAGCCACTTACAACACTAATGCGGGCTTCGCGAACCCTCAGCCCCTGTCCACGCTTCCAGCCCTGCGACAAGTCGGTGGCGTTTCCCAGCCCCCCTCCCTGCTGCTGCCTGGCCCTGGGCCCCCCAGCGCGAGCAGCTCCACAGAGGCTCCCCCTCCTCCCAGTTTGGGGTGGGTCTTATTTCTAAGCGTATCTACTGCTCTCCTCCTTTTCTAAGAAATACTCAAGTTTCTTTCAAAATTGTGAGTTTACAGAGGCTTAACTAAACATAATTTATAGCCTGCAATGTCCTGAGGAAGTTTCTTGGAGTTTCACAGCAGAAATCATTGTAGGTGCTCTGGCCACCTTTCTGAGAACCCCAGTCTGAACAGGAGAAGCCCCCAAACTGACAAGTCCGGCCTTAAATGACTTCTATAGTCTGTGATACTAAGTTGAACAAGTTAGGTATGAGAAGGGAAAAAAATACTCGAAGTAATTTAATAAGACTAATAATAATCTCACATACTTTGCCTTAAAAAGCTCTCCGAAGGCAGTGTAGAAAATATGATTTCATGGAAGCTTTCCCGGGAGTGTGGATTGGAGATTGCATTTCATATCACATATCACAGCCAGTCTTCCTAATGACCCCTTTCTCCTTTCACTGGCCACTTGTCTTCTGAATCTCATCATCTGTGTCCCCTTCCCTCTACCCCTTGTCATTTCCTCTAGTGACACAGTTAACCCTTATTATTCAGAGCAACTTCATTTTCTCTTGATTTTCCCAATTATCTTTTCCAGTTACACACCCCACCCCATCGGATTAAAATAATGATTTTTACTTCTTTCTTAACAGTCTCAAGGAGAGGTAAGAAACTTCAAAATCTAATAATAGAATTTATTTGTTAATTATATATAGCAAGATTACAATCAGATACTTAATATTTTAAGTATATGACTAATAAAAAAATCTCTTTTTCCTTCAAACATTACCCATCTTTTCCCATACCAAAAAAAGTTTCCATTTCCTGGTTCAAATTGAGGACAACTTTAAATAAATTTATGCTTCAGCTCAGCTCACCTTTCTTCTGTCAGTGAACGAAGACCTTGGCAAGGATAATTGAATGAAGTGCTAAATTATTGCTGATGCCAAGACTATGTGAGGACTGCATTTGCCTGACAGGTCCTCAGTGGGCATGTAAAAAAAATCCCTTGCTGTTTTCTTTTTCTTCCTCTCTAAATGCTTATGTTAAAGAGACTGAAGGCTTGGAAATGTATTCCCAATGTGATTGTTCTTGTTGGTGTTTAATGAAACCTGCTTCTCAGAAAAAATACGAGTTATAGTATTGCTGTTTTACAATATGTCTTAATTATGTCTCTATCATGTGTCTGCAATGTTTCAAGAAACACTGCCCTTCTAATGGCCTTGTATATAACAAACACTTCATTATTTTAGCACCATTTTTTTAATCTTTTTTTTTTTTTTTTTACATCTTATTATCTTAACTCCAGGATCAATATAAACATGATTATTTAGATAACTTGGGATTTTCTTATTGACTAATTACAAAGAATTTGGAATTTGGCAAATATGTTCGCAGTAGATGTTTGTAGGATAGACATATATGATTTACCATCCTTCACATCAGAACCTGAACACGTAATCTAAAAACAAGCAGTGGATGTTTGACATGATTGTTGAAGTCCTTAAAAAGCTGATTATACCTCTATTAACATAGAGAAGAAGGTGATTGAAATTTGATAAATTACTTGAAGCAAAGGCGCCTTCTTTATTATTTCCTTCTGTCAGATTTTCAGATATAAGTCACAGAAATATTCAAAAGAGGTAAGTTATTTAAATTTGTGGATAATCTTTTACCCCAAAACAAATTACCAGATTTCTATAAGTATTTAACACTGATTTGAAAGTAAGTCAGGAAATCTCTGCATGTGTATAAAATATTCAAAACCTTTTATTTAGTACATCGATATATGTAAATAAAATTCAATGCTATGGTCCATTCAGGGTCTAACTGGATAGCCAAGAACAACACAGCAAGGCTTCCAAATCAACCCCTTTCTGCTGGAACAGAGTGAGGCCTGTGTGCGTAACTCTGGATGTGGGTTCCAAGTTTACCCCTGAGAAGGTTTATTATCGGTAATAAACGAGGCCCCTGGCCCTCCTGCCCAAACTCTTCATCTGTACTGTGCACAGTTAGACCACATGCTCTCTCTGTTCCTTAAACACTTTCATTCCATTTAAATAAAGAACATAGAGTTAGGTAGCTTAAAAGTGGCATTTAGATTTAAATCCATGACCCTGAAACTATTGCTGCTTTGCTATTAATTCAGGTATGATGGACTTTAAAGATGATAAGTCCATTGTCATTATTAAAACACCACTTCCCGCTGTATCCCTGTATGACACATGTATCTGAATTTCCCGTGTGAATAAACTACAGTTCAATGCACTATACTTAAGTGGGTTAGTGAAAATTAGTGTGTGTGTGGGTGGGGGGAGGGGGGTTCTAGGCATTTAAATTTTTATAATTACCAAAACCTTAAAATTCTCATAGTGTTTCTTAAAACTTTTGCATCTTAACAACTTTTGAAATGATAACTTCATAATTAGAGGAAGATTCTTAGCTCTAACAACTCTTGTCTCCCCAGTATATTTTCATAAAGTTGCATAAGAAAGAAACATAAAGAAGAGAAGAGACTAAAAATATTCTATCCTTTCTTTCAACAAGGAATGATGATCTGGCTTAAACTAAGCATCATGAACTGATGACCAAAAATAAGGAATAATTATAAAAGCATAAAAAAATCAGGAAATATGGAAAGAAGGGAGCACTAGAGTTTGCTTAGTATGTTCTAAACTTCACATTTCATATATGAATAAACACAGAATTCCATTATTTTTTTACCAATAGAGGAAATGCCACTCTTTAATTATGAAAATATGTATTTATCTCAATTTGAACACTATCTTATAATCTCTTTGAAAAACAAAGAAGGTGGAAGGAAGGAGAAAAAGCAGAAATCAATTATGCAGGTGTTGAAAATAAACACCGAAAGAGAGATGAACAAAGAGAATCTCTTTTCAACAAAACATTTCTACAAGTCTGATGATTACTATTTACATCCCAATGTTAAGCTTCACCAAGACATTTTAAAGATGACCAGCTCATTCAGGAGGACAGTTTTCTAAATCAAAATAGCGAACTGCAATGGGTTCTACCCTACTTTTTAAAAAAATTGATTGACAATTGCCCCTATATAAAAATGAATGTTAAATCGAACAGGACTAAGCCAGGATCTATGCAAAAATACCAAAAGAGGAAAGAGAATGGCCTATATCAAGACAGAAAATAAAAAATTTTTTAGAAATTACCCCAGAACAAGTTCAACAGGCATTTCCCTATCCTATGAAAGTAATCAAATAACTTGATATTTTGTTTAAAACACTCAAGGAATAGGCATATTAAATGGTGGAAATGATGGCAAACTAGAGAAAAGATAGAGAAGATTATTATCCGAAGCCAGATTCCCTGTGAGCAATCAGTGAGAGAGGAGTTCTGTGCAAGCAATTTATTAAGAAAAGGATACTTAGCAGCCAAAGGGAAGCTCCTGAGAAGAACAGATGTACACATGGAAGCAAAAGCACACAACAGTAAGAGGAAGGAAGCAGAGAATCAGCAAAAGGAATCCAAGAACATCCAGAAGTATGATGAACGCAAGCAATCCACTGACAATACCCCGGGCTGCATTCCCATAAGAGCAGGCTCTGAGTCACCGGTCCAACTGCAAACAGTTTCTGTGAATAGTGATCCCAGAAAAGACTGAAAAGAGAGTGGAGAAGTGATCCGGGGAAAGGAAAGAAGGAAATAGTTTTCCACTGTGGGCAGCTGGAGCTTATCTCATCAATGTATTAAAAGTGGATTTCCATCCTTAGAAACATTTGGTATTTACATTCTTTTTAATTTGTCCCATTTTCATGATGCGTGATTATGTATCACTGTGGTTTTATATGCACACCCTTGATAACTAAAGATGTGTCATATATCTCTGAGTATTTTAACATTTGTCTTTATCTTTGTTGTTTGGCTGTGGTATGACTATTTCCTACTTAAGTTTGTTTAGTTTGTTGGCTCTGGATACTTTTTAAAATATTGGACAATTTGGAAATTATTTGTTCAAATACTTTGCTTTTTTCTCGAATCATTCACTCTCTCGAATCCCAATTTAATTATGTCAGACTCCTTAATATCATCCCACATAATCCTGAAGCTCTGTTACCATTCTCTCAAAATTGTTATCACTTTTTAAATTCAGGTTTAATTATTATTTTTATGGGCATATCTTCAAATGCATACATTTATTTATTTATTTATTTTGCACCTTCCAAACTTCTACTAATCCCATTCATTGTTCCAGATATTATAAAGTCCTTGACTTTCCATTTCCATTCTGAACACCTGGATAGACTTTTATTTCTCATCCTTTTACTCATCTTGTCTACCTTTTTCCTTTATCACCTCAAACATACGTATGATAGGTTTTAAAATCCTTGCCTGTTAACTCTGACGTCTCAGGTATCATAGGGTCTGTTTCCATTGAAGTGACTCTGGCAATTTGGATAAGCACAGGGAAGCTGTAAAGCTTTGTGTGTATGTAGGAAAAAACATAGTACCTCTAGGTTTCCATACTAGCCGTGGTTTCAGGCATCCACTGGGAACCTGTGCTATCTCCCTGAAGAAAGGGGGATGCTATAAACTGAATAAAATCTGATAGAATATTGGATGGGAGAGTATGCTAGACAACAAACAAAGAGAGCTAGAAATGGGAAGAAATGTAGGAACAGAAAAAAAATCAAGGACTTTAAAGTCAGAATATTTAGTTGTAAGTAAGAAAATCCCAACTGAAGTTGAATAAAACCCCACAAAAGACTCTGTTGGGGGTGGAGGGGGGAAGAGGGCAGGTGCTGCCTTATGTAACTGACAAATTCATAAGCTTAAGCATATTGAAGTGAAATACTTAACTGAACTATTAAAAATCTGTTTTGCCCAGCCGGCGTGGCTCGGCGGTTGAGCATTGACCTAGGATCCATGAGATCTCGGTTCGATTCCTAGTCAGGGCACATGCCCGGTTGCCAGCTTGATCCCCAGTGGGGGATCTCTCTGAAATCAATAAGGACATATTTTTTTAAAAAATCTGTTTCGTCTCTCTCTTTGTCTTAATTCTTAGCCATGCTCTCCTCATTTAAGGCAAATATACTTAGTTTTAATACCTGTTATTAAAACTAGCCTTATTAGCAGAAAGAGAATATATCTTTCCTAGCAGATCTGTAAGCTTTCCCAAATCCTTTTCATTGGCTAAGCGTGCGTCACAAACTCATCCTGAACTAATCACAGTAATCATGGGAATGGATTGTATTGACTGAACATGCTAGATTAGGTGACCAACACTGAAGACAGTCACCTTCACCTGAAACATGGGAATTGAGACTAGAAGAATAAAAAGCAAAATTGTTATCTGAGAACAAGGGAATGAATCTGGACAGTTACTAACAAATAAGCCAATTATATATATGGGACACGAATAAATAAGTAGTCCCCAAAAATGTATACACACACTTTGAATAATTATAAAGGCAGTGTTTATTTAAATACATTTCATTTTCAAAATTGAGCAAGCAGCTATTGAAGTGTGTATATGTTTTTGGATGCCCTTTGTGTGTGTGTGTGTATCTATATATATGAAAGAGCTGGCTTGTACAATGTCAGAGAGGCCAGGCTAAGTGATGTTAACAAAGATGGGACAGATGACAATAATGGGAGAAGAGTAAAGAAGGTCAGTAAATATAAGGTGGACATAAAGAAATTATTTAAATAATCTGATCATAATTAGAAGATATATAAAAATGTACATATATCATATATATATCTTATGTATATAAGCCATATGGAAAAATAGAAGATATGTGTATAATAACAGCATGCACATATTTCCATAATAGAATGCATGTGCATTTAAATACACATATATGAATATAGATACATAGATATATTTTTAACCTCATGGTAAATTTACCATAGAAACTAGTGTTTAGCAGTACTGATTAGAAATCTGAGGCACAGTGAGGACCCTTCAAATTTCATTTTCTTACGATGATAGTTGGTTTCATTAGATGCTGCAGTAAATAAACCAGAAAGAAGCCCAGCCTCCCTTGTCAAATACACATTTGCTTTCAAAGATCTGCTAGGAAAGGTATATTCACTAAGTGAGATGAGATATATATATTTAAAGTAGACACATAATAAACATGCATTGAAATAGCTAAATTCTTGGCTTCCACCTTAGCTAATTTCGAATTTGGAAATAGCAGTGCTAACAAAAATAACAGACTTGTGCATGGCTGCATGTGGGTGCTGTTTGATTATATATAAAACACTGTAAATGGCTTGGAGTGGGTGAGGGTTAAAGGTTGAGTGGTTATAATGAAGCAAAATTGCAGGTTCTCAAGGGTAGGGTGGAAAAGCAAATGAACTGTGTTTTTAGTTGCTTAGAAATTACTTTGGCAATTAAGAGGTGTTCATAGATGTGGTTTGGTTGCAATCAGGGCACCCAGTGGAATACCCAGGCATTTCTTAATGTAT
This sequence comes from Miniopterus natalensis, assembly GCF_054644295.1. Lineage (NCBI taxonomy): Eukaryota > Metazoa > Chordata > Mammalia > Chiroptera > Miniopteridae > Miniopterus > Miniopterus natalensis. The sequence goes on from NC_142081.1 coordinate 169,563,700, forward strand.
GTTAGCCATTAATTCAGCAATTATAAAGTGGATACAAATGCTAACATGCACATTTTCAGTAACATGGCTTTCGGTCCCTACACCATCATTGCAGGAATGTATTATGTGGCTTCTTCAAACCCAGCTGCTCTGCAAGGTCAGTGCAGCCAGCAATTCATCCCTTGCAGAGCAACCATTTTATTAGGTAGCACAGAAGTCAGAGCTCCCTATTTCCTTAAAAGGCAATTAAGTAATTTAAAAATAATACTAAGTCTCTTAATCAGCTTGTTTTGCCATGTGCTCCACAAGGGACTTTAATTCTCTAACAACTAAAAAGAAAAGTGCTTCATGAATACAAGTTTTTAAGCTTTGAATTTTCCTGCCAAACCAGAGGTTTTAGAATATTCCTCTTATGAAAATGCTGTCTTTTAAAATGCATTCTTTCTCAATAAGAGACAAGCTTTTAATAAGTTAATGAGGTAATTCTTCTTTGTTGAATAGGGTACATTTTATTTTACAGTAATTTAGACAAAAAGCAGTCACATCCTAGCTGAGCAGTTATGAGCGTGAACAAATAAAACTCTTACAAATATCTATTAAACCATTTTGTTGTGTTGCCTTAAATATATGGAATTTGAAACTGTCCTTGGAGAAAATTGTACCTTAAATAACTGTTTGAATCACTTGCTGCTGTATTACAAACCACCCCAAAGCTTAGTGTCTGAATCACAACAATAATTTATTCTGGTCATAAATATTCCATTTGGGCAGGGCTCAACAGGGACAATTATCTCTGCTCTACATGGTGTCAGCTGGCACTGCTACATAGGGGCTGGAGGATCCACTTTCAAGAAGGCTCATTCCCGCATCTGGCAAGTTGGTGTTGGCTTTCATCTGGGATCTCAGCTCCTGTTGTGGGCCCTGGCTCCTGTTTATAGAGCTTGGGCTTCCTCACAGCACGGTGGCCATGTTCCAAGAGCAAGCATCCCACGAGAGCCAAGTGGAAGTTGTATTACATTTTTGGACTTAGATGAGGAAGCAAAATAGCATCACTTCTGTCAGAGCCACAACCCCTTCCAGACCCAAAGGGAGGAAACCTAGACTCTACCACTCAAGTGTAAAAATCAGGTTGGAAAAAGAGCATGTGGGAGAGAAGATACTATGGTCGATATTTTTTGGAAAATACTACTTGTCCCAAAATTCACATAATAAAGATGAAAATATATCCAAGACCGCATGGTAAAAAAAAAAAAAAAAAAAGAATATGTATTTCTTTTATTCAAAGCAACAAGAAGAGAAATTCTTTTTAGACTTTTTAAATTGTTAGCCTTTATTCTAACCCACCAGATATTTAGTGTAATATAGTGGAGGGAGAGAATGTCCAAGAGCCCTACATTGTTTCTGTCTTCTAAATCCAGTAACTGGCTGGGAGTCTAGGAAGTACATGTAAACTGAGTGCATTGCTATTCATCATTAAAGTTAGGTCTCATAACAACTGTTTTGCAGGGCTCTTTGCAGTGAAGGTTAAACGAGACTATGATACAAAGAACCCGCACATAGAGTCATTAATTCTTGTCTAAAGCAAATATGTTAACAATGTCACTGTGATATCAAATAAGATGAAGACAGTGATCATTTATATCCAACAAAGCAATTCTAAAAATGACCCCAATATACCTTGGCAACCTTGGTAATATACAGAGGAGATGTCTAGGAGTTGATTCATGTGGGGCTAGTTTGAAAGAACATGCATTTCAACCTAAATTACTTTTAGTACCCCATATCCTGGTACTCCAAGGATCTGGCTTCTCATATTGCTGGAAGGAGAAACTCTGTGAACTAAATCGTGTATTCTCCCTAGGACATGGGAAAATAAAATCACCGATCACAAAAATGTGTTATAATATATTTGCTATTGTTACTACTCTTAATTCACAATTAAAACGGAGCTGGACATGGAAAATATCTTGAATGATAAACTGAAAACTCACTGTAGTTTATAAACATATCATTATCTAACTATATATGCTGGTGTGCAATAAGTTATATTGAGAATCATGTTCAAAAATTAAAAGGCCCAAATCAACTAGTTTTTACTACGATAGCACACAATCTATCAAATAAGTAAAGAATCTCATCTTTAATTATGTCTATCTTTCCACATGCTCCACTCCCCACTCATATACACAAAGCCACATTAAATTTCAGAACAGCAGAAAGTAATTATGAAAGTAATCTTCTGTTTTCTAACCTATCTGCATATACTAGATAGGCTCAGTTTAGATCCATACCATATATATACTTAATGCATTAACTCCTTTTTTTCTTATTTTGAAAAAGGGAAGACCTAAATTCTCTCTCTCTTCCTCTCTCTCTTTATATATATATATATATATACACACACACACACACACGCATATGTATAAATTTGTATACATATAAGTTTATAACTAAATAAATTAATAAATATAAATGCACATTTATATATTGTGTATATTATACATCTGTAAATAAATATATATGCATATATATGTGTGTGTGTATATATATATATATATATATATATATATATATATATATATATAGACTTTTTGAACTGTACTTTTTGAGAAACAGAAAAGACTCTGTCAGGGTGGTATTTCCCTTACTTCGGAAGTCTAATCATCTAAGCTTTGCTAGAGAAAAAGGCTTCTTGTTTTTTGGGGGGATGTACAAAGTTAATATTATAGGGAGTAAGTTAAAAAGAGTGTTGTTAATACAACCACATTATGTTTTAACATGATGTATAAAATATATGCTTTATTTTCATGAATTTAGTAATACTTTGAGAATTTTATAGAAAATTCCAATTGGTACTGCCTCAAATGAAAAACAATTCTACAAACTGAAATCAATAAAAAGCTACCTAAGACTTGATCATGATCATACAATCATTATTATATTAGCAATTTTGTTTAACTAAAACTGAAAAAAAAATAAATTTTATAGAATAAATATATAATATTTCCTTAAGTATGCATTTTTTTCAATATATGGTTTCTAGTGCATTTTTAAAATATGGCAAATAAGTCTGAGAAGTCCATCTGGCATCTTGCTGTTTCTACAGCTGGACAACTTAGATCTTACTCGTCAGCCTGCTGAACTGTTCCTTTTTCAGAAACACAGGGTCCACCCAAACATATTCAGATCTCCTTGTCTTTAACTGTGTGGCTTGCTGAGTCACAGCAGCTGAATCTGATACAAGTTCAATGCCATTTCCTTCAAGAATCAACTCATCTTTCTGGGCTGAGATACTGAACAGGCAATGCCTGACCTTATCTGAACCCTGCGGATGTATTTCTGTCTTCAAAATTTCTGATTTCAACAAGAAAAGCTTCTCCTAAATAAAGACGCTGGTGGGGAAGTGAGCGTGCACGGACCTCATCTAGTAAGGGAAGCCCAGTGTGACATCCTTGACCATGTTCTGTACACGACTGCAGATGGTGCAAAAGGTGGCCAGGTCCTTTCTGCTTCCCCACCGTTTGTCCATCCGGAGCCTCTTCTTTTTCTTCCAAGAAGACTGAGTTCACATTGATGGGGTTGAAGTCCCTCTGCAGGGTGCCTCTGGACTCCTTCACAACAGCTGTGCATCCCTTCGGAGTGATGTCAACATTTTCTGGGATGTCAACAGTCTTATTGCTGAGAAGATCTTCATCCTCACAGTAGATGTGGCAAAAAGCTCCTCAAGTATGGATTCTTAATATTCATTTAAACATTATTGAAATATTAACAGCCCCCCAGATCTGTGCAATTACAATCACCTTCAGTAATCTTTGCTATTCTGTTCAATTTCAATCATATAAAACAGTATATTTTACATATTTTTCTCTTTTGTTCTTAGGGAAGTCTGCTGTCAGGGTAAAAGGTAGAATATATTTTATCGAGTACTTTGGGACCACCATTGGTGCCCCTGTTCCCCTCTAAGAAAAAGTACTTGCGGTAGCCCTTTTAGTGAAATCAAGCCAACTGTTCATAATCAGTAAAATTTTGCTTATCTGAAACATCATACACCCCAGGAATGGCAAATTATTGAAGTGCTTTTGAGTTCTTTCTGCATTGATGCTCCCTTTTTTTCAGGAGCTAACATCTACAGGGGTGAAATATGGCAGCTTTGACAGAATAATTACAAATAATTTTAGTGGGTTCCAGACATTAGAGCTTGACGTAGAGAAGATCACATCGGTCCTGGGCAGTGTCTGTGAGGACACGCTCGTGTGCACATTGAGAGAACAGTGACTGAATCCAACAGTTTAGTGTTTCATTTTTGAAAATGTGTTTAGGAGTATTTAGCCATGTTGACATGTATTTTTTAAACAAATAATGACCTATTCCTGTCAATTATGTATTATTACCTACCTGAAATGACCACTGCACCCTTTCCTTGAATAAACTGCTCTTTGAGAGTGAAAATGTACCAAATTTTATTGATGAAAAACTCCTGCTTAACTTGTTTGAATAGATACAGATCTTTCTAACATATTTATTGGTTTACTGCCTGTCTGCTTCACTAAGCCGAGAGTTATGAGCACAGATTTTCTTTTGTTAATGTATCCCCAGCACAAAGAAATCGCCGTGCCACGTGACAGGCCCAGTAAACGTTTCAGATGAGCGGTCCCCGCAGTGCGCTGCGCGAAGCTTTCACCGCCAGGGCCTGCCTGCTCATGGGGCACTGGCCTCTTTCCCTGCATCGTCAAATGGCAAACGACCGCGGCCAACACGGCAACAGCGGCACAGTGTGAATGAATCGAAACTGGACCTATTTGTTTGGTCCAGTCAGCAAAACATACCTTCTTGGTGTGCGCAGAATTTTAGTAATTAGTTTGTGTGGCCGTGAGATGGAAAAGGTGGGGAATCGGGGCTCTCGATGACTGAGTACACGAGGCAGTGTGTGAATATTTCTACAGTGACACTTATACTGTTCTAATTATGTTTTCATATCAACTTCCCTGCTAAGTTTCCCGAAGAGCTAAACTAGCATATTCCCTGGTATGTAGAAGATCGGTCAGTAATGGCTGGAGACATGAACAAACAGACAGGCGAGGACAGTGATGCCGGGGACGCTGAGTACATTTTTCGATCATAGCAATGTGTGGAGCCCATGCTCTTAACTCAAAAACTCTTCTTGATTTCTCTGTCAGGTTGTTTCTGAGCAGTTCCAAAACCCTGTTATCTTTGTGTTGCTTAATTCAACAGGGCTTTGTTCTTTATCAGCAGAATAACCAAAATGTGATATTCTTACTTTATTATAAACCCAACCGATCATTATATAGTAAATTATTAAGTGTGGGTGTGGCACACTAAGCTAGGTTTTACTGCATTCAATGAGGATTTTAATGAAACTAGATTATCATCATCTTTAAAAAGATGATAAACCCAAGCCCGTTGATGAGTCATTGTTTCTAGAGAACACAGTGGAGTGTGCTTGTATTTTATGGCCTTCAGTGATATGCTAGCATTTTTCATCTAGTCTCATTATTTCTTTTTGTGATAAGGTTTTCCCTCTTCGCTATTTTACTAGAGGCTTTTAAATTATGGATGCTGAGCCTCGGCACACCTGTAGTATAATTAGGATGGGTCTGTTTGGTTGTCGCTGTCCTGGATCGAGCTTTCTGACGAATTGCCACACTGTCTGTGGCGTGATTTTTATCCCTAGTTTATGTCACTTTGCCCTTCGCTTTACTTTCCATGTCATCGGCTTAGTCTACATTATAAACCGCTGTGACCTTTACTAAAATATGAAAAAATAGAAATCGTTTGAAACAAAATAGAGAACCGCAATTTGTTAAATTTAATACCAAGATAACATCCGTGACATATTCAGGACATAACAACTTTAAATTGCCCTAAAATAGGAGCCATTCACTTCAGGACAAGCAGTGCTAATGGAGAGGGCATGGCTGTGACTGGCTTATGGAATGAATTCAGAGCACATTTAGTGCAGGTGCCTGAGAGCAATATTTAGCTTAAGCAAAATTAGCCCTTAATGGCCCAGAGTCTTAATTTTTTAAAGAGAAATTAAAACTCTGCCTAGAAAATAACTAAGCAGTATAAGCATATAACATATTCCCAATAATGCACAAAGCACAAATGTCAATAACAACAAGGGGTACACAGATCACACCCTGAGGGGGAAAACTCAGTTTACCAGATTAAGTAAATGCATTATGTGTTTTTTATTGTATGTCTTACAGCAAAACAAACAACAAATGCTACCTGATGCAAACTGCTCTAATTTCATGTCTTATTTAAGTATATTAAAAACTTGATAAAGTGGTAGAAAAAACTATAAAATATATTCATTGATTTTTAATTAGGTGATTTCACTTTTTTTTTCTATTATTGATTTGAGAGAAGAAGAGGGGAGAGAGAGAGGCATCAATCGGTTGCCCCTCATACTCTCCCGACCAGGGATGGGACACGAACCCTTGGTCTGTGCCCTGACCAGGAACCGAACAGGCCGCCTGTTGATTCCCGGAGGAGGCTCCAGCCAGCTGAGCCACACCGGCCAGGGCAGTTTCCCTGCTTGGACCACTGCTGACCTGATTCCCGGCCACAGAGACGGTCCACCTCACAATGCATGAGCAATCAGCCCTGGATTGGACCTCTCCTTTCTGAAGAGGAAGAGAAAGCATTCTTGCATCGCTAAATGACTTCACTCTTTCTTTCTTTCGATTTTAGTGAGAAATACTGGACACACGTCACGTATACCTTTCAGCTGCGCGGCACGGTGGTTTGACTCATATTTACTGTGAAGTGACGGCCACAGTGGCTCAGCTAACACCCCTCTTCTCGCATAGATGCGATAAAAAGAAAGCAGGAGGGGATAGAGGAGGCGGTGGTTTTGTCCCGTGACGAGCACTGTCAGGACCACCCTGGCCGCTGTCCTGGTGCCATGAGGCCGTGCCAGCTGCAGCCACCGCGCCGTCCCTTCCATCCCTAGTCCTCGTGCATCTGGGGACTAGACGCTGGTCTCTTTCGACCACCTTCCCCCAAATCCTCTCCGCCTACCCCCTGACACCGCTATTTCTTAAGATGACTCGTTAATGCCTATGTTCAAAGGAAAGAATCATATCATCAAAGGGCTCCCGCAATTTATGGCATTTATTCCAGATGCCCTAGAGCTACACGCTTCTAAAATCACATATCACAAGAACTTAAAATGTGGATGACACTCTCTAAAAAAAAAATTTGGAGTAGGAGCCTCAAGAGAAAGTGTGTCATTTCCCAAAGATTTCCTTTAGTTGGAGAGGAAAATGCTCTGCAGTGAGAGAGGAGGGAGAGGGGGGAGGACGGGGAGGAGGGGGAGGGGGAGAAGGGGGAGAGGAGGGGAGGGAGTGGGGGGAGGAGGAGGAGAGGGGAGGATGGGAAGGGAAGGAGAGGGAGGAGGGGGAGGGGGAAGGAGGGAGACGGAGACCTAAGACAATGTCACCAAAATGTCACAGCACACTGGGGCGAGCTTGGAGCCCACGCCTTGCGGCTCGCATTCTGCTGTTCTTCATGTTTCTCCCTGTGCCAAATTTCTGTACTGGGAAAAGCTAAGAAATTGGGGGGAATTGTGTAAACGAAGAAACCAAAAATCCATTTGTGTAATAGATATCTGTGGTAGTGCTTATTTGAAAAATATATAGAAAGAAAAATACTGAAAATGAAAAAGTCTGAAAGAAGCAATGCTAAGGCCAAGAGAATTATATTAAATCTAGTTTGTATTGAATGACAGAATCATTGATACAACGAATGTGCCAGGGGTAAGAAAATAGAAGTACCCATGGTTCCTGACCATTTAGTAGCAAGTATGACTTTTTGTGTAGCTTTCATATCTGATTGTAATCCTTGGAAGTCAAACTTAAAACATATAAATCTGGAACAAAATGATTAGTCATAATTTTAAAATGAAAATTTTAAAGTAGAAGAAATTCACCAACGGTCTAACTCTTACAACATTCTCTTTTATTTTTAATTTTTTTAAAGCTGGCTCTTTTATTTATTTATTTTTAATCCTCACTTTAGGATATTTTTCCCATTGCTTTTGAGAGAGAGCAGAAGGGGGGGAGAGAGAGAGAGAGAGAGAGAGAGAGAGAGAGAGAGAGAGAGAGAGAGAGAGAGAGAGAGAAACGTCAATGTGAGAGACACACGAATCAGTTGCCTCCGGGCATCAAGCCTGCACCGAGGTACGTGCCCTTGGCTGGACTCAAACCCGGGCCCGTCAGCCCGCAGGCCGACACTCTGACCCCCGAGCCAGGCCAGCCAGGTTGGCATCCTCTGTTAAATGAGCTAGCTGATCTCCTTTGTCCTGTAGGAAAAAATATGAATCTATTCCTGCCTGTATCATGAGGAAGCCGAGAAGCCTCAGATAGATAAAAATAAAGGGGCAATGTTTCAATTGTTGTTTGTTGATCTCAAATTGTTGATTTTGAGAGATAGGCTATAATTGGCCAAAAATGTATGTTTTAATAATACTTAGAAATCGTAAATCATTTTCCCTAATATTTCTCTAAGGATTTATTGAGCAGAAGTTTTTATGGACTTCTGAAAGAGAAGACAATATGGAGGATTTCCACATACTTAGCTGCAGAACTATTTAACTGGACATGAATTGGGGGTTTAGGAACCAACAGAGCTGAGTTCAACTCCTGCCTCATCTTGGCCAGCCTGTGCCTCCAACCAGTCAGTCCCTTCACTTCTGGAGGCAACTTTCTCGAGCAAGCAAAGCAAATAAGGGATGTTAATTACCTTCTCTCGTTGCAAAGATCGCCTAACATGATGGGCAGAAAGGGCCCGAGATACAATCAATTTCCAATAAATGTTAACCATTATAATTAAAATAAACCTGACATCTTGAGCCTAATTAGTTGGTTACAGTTTAATGCTTTTCACAAAATAGGGAAGAGGCAATGAAATTTTAGATGACATTACTTAAAGGGTTTGAAATTGCAATGCTAGTGAGTTGTTGGACAGTTTTGGGTGTAATTGAGGAAAAAAATGATTTCGACTTAGGAGATCATTAAAAATATTACATTAGAACCTCATCAGTGTTCCTTGACCAAAAGTGGTCATTAAAACTGATGTGTAAGGAAAAAAAAAAAAAAAAAAGGCACCGTTATGAAATCAAAACTAATTTACAATTTATTTTCTACTGTTATTTGCCTTTTTAAAATTTCAAAAATTGTAATTACTGCAAAATTGCTATGGCTTACAGATTTCATTCTATATATAAATCTGGAGGATTATTTGCAAAGTGCTTAAAATAAAAAAGTGCCTGACACACCATATGAGAGAGAGAGAAAAGGCACTTCTATACATTCTTGTAGACACACATTGGACACATTGGTCATCTAGCTATATAGATAGATGAGGAGATAGGTAATGACATACATACTTTTTTTTGCTCCTTAATGGGGATCTTTACAAAAATAGAGGAGCCTGAATTGAGAGTTTTCTGTTAGAGTGTCCATAAGGACATACTAATCTTTTCTAAGGTATTTCCTGACCTGTTTTTTGCCTAGAAAAGGCAAATAAACATGTGCTTCTCAAGATAAGAAGATTCCATTTTTTGCGTGGTAAATAGAGGCACAAACAAATCACATGATTAAAAAGCAATGAGTTTTAGGTGGTAAAATAAACTCATGTATTAGAAAAGATAACTAAAATGTGCCAGGTTTCTGATTTCTCCGAGGAGTAATGCTTAAAAATCAGTGATCTAGACTAGCCTCTCTATGAACCAAAGTTTAAAGGTAGCAATGCAAAAGTTTTCCCATAAAGTAACATTTTCTCTTCAATATATATTACCTTTTAAAACACTTTTGTATAAGTTAAATACTTAATTTAATTTTTTCCAACTTAACGTTATGGCAAATTTTTTTAATGCTCGGGAAAGAAAAAGAGAAACGAATTGTGCTGCCATCTATGAGTGTCAACTTCGTTAACTTTTTCTCAATTAATGACATTAGAACACATCTGTCTTTCATTATCATCATTTCATAAAGAACAAGACATTTTAGCTCAAGTAGTAGGAAGAGCACAATCCCTGAATAAATTGAAAATTTTGCTTCATGAAAAATTCACCAGAGGGTATTTTCTTTTTTCTCATTCTGTACGGAGCTAATGATTAGCATTTGAGAAGGAAAGATTTAAAGCACGTTTTTCCTCTTTTTAAAGGCACAGCATGAAAGAATATCTACCCAGATATCACAGAATCTCAATGAGCGCATAATTAGAGGACTGTATAGGAGTCACAGAACCTCAGCCTAAAAAGAAACACTGTGGAGCCCGGCCTGCGGGGCTCAGCAGGTGAGCACGGACCTGGGATCCAGGAGATCACGGCTCGATTCCCGGTCGGGGCACAGGCCCGGGTTGTGGGCTCGACCCCCAGCAGGGGCCGTGCAGGAGGCAGCCGATCAGTGACTCTCTCATCGTTGATGTTTCTCTCTCTCCCTCTCCCTTCCTCTCTCCGAAATCAATAAAAATATATTTAAAAAAAATATTATTGAGAATCAAATGTTCCATCAAGAAGTCTGAAAAATACCATCAAGGAGTCTTTCACCATTTTGTCTTTCTGCAGCAGTCTCATAGCCACATTCACCCGCCCTGCGAGTCGCCCTGTTCCAGCGAGTGACCCGAGCCTGGCGCCCTCTGAGGCCGGCATCGCCCCCCGTCCTCTAAGATTGCCTCCTGCCTGTCTTCTTCTGAAATACAAATGGCCACCTCTCTTCTGCAACAGCATTTTGTGTTGGATCATTCCTATCATTAAATGAACTGGTCTAGAGTTTTCTATCTTAAAAAAACACACAAAACAAAACAAAAAACTCACTTTGCTTCCGAGTCCTTCGAGACACAGGTCCTCTGCCAGGAAGACTTCACCAAAAAGCTCTCTCCAATTTCTGCCTCTTCCCACATGTAAGCTCTCCGATGGCCTTCTGTTTGAATGAAAATAAATCTCAAATTATTCACAGGGCCTTCAAGAGCCTATATGAAGTGCCCCCACGGCTGGTTTAAACTCATCTTGGTCATTTACATCACTTATTTGCTATGTATAGACATACTCATCGCATTTCAGAGAAAAAAGCAGGGTGGCTGCTTTCTGCTTTCAGGGCCATTTTGACTTCCTTTCCCCTCTTTCTAAAATGCTCACCCTCAGATATTAACAGACTTGTCTTTCAGTTCTCTGCTCAAAAACTACTATCCCGAGTCCTGCAATATCAGTCAGCCTTCCATAGTGTCCCCACCACAGTCATTCTCATTACCAATTTCACGTTTCTCATGTTACTATCTGCAACTGACTTTTGTTTTTTTGAAAGCTGTCTCATTAACACTCTAAGATATAAACATCATGAAAGCACTCATTTTCTATTTTTATTTACTGCTACATCTGGCACACATAAAACAGTTTCTGGTACATAGTGGTAGACAATAATATTTGCTGTTAATAGATACAAATGTTTAATTATTTATCAATATATATCACTCAAATTCACACACATATATAATTTTAAAAATAATATTAATTTTATTGTTAAGGGATTTGACCCCATTGTAATTGTTTTGAAAGGGAATGATAAATAATTACATATGCCCTCCTTTGCTATTATCAAATGATTAGAACATTATAATAAATCATGTTTTTTATTGTGCAATGCACTAAAATTTCAGAACTGAGAAAAATATTTAATTTTTTATTATAATTGATAAGCATCAGATTATAAATATATGTGGATAAGCACTGACACATTTAAAAGTTCAAAAGATCGACAGTAATATACTCATAGTAGGGGAATTTAACACCCCACTGACTTTACTGGATAGATCTTCCAGACAAAAAATCAACAAGGAAACAGTGACTCTAAATGACACACTAGATCAGATGGATTTAATTGACATTTACAGAACATTCCACTCTAAAGCTGCAGAATAGGCATTCTCCTCAAGTGCACATGGGACATTCTCAAAGACAGACCACATGTTAGGACACAAAACCAGTCTCTACAAGTTCAAGAAGACTGAAATCATATCAAGCATCTTCTCGGACATTTACACCATGGAATACTATGCAGCTATAAAACGAAGGATCCCTTACCCTTTGAGATAGCAGGTGGGACCTGAAGAGTGTTATGCTAAGTGAAATAAGCCAGGCAGAGAAAGACAAGTGCCACATGATCTTACTCATAGGTGGATTCTAATGAACAAAATAAACCAATGAACAAAATAGATCCAGAGACATAGAAGCATAGAACAGACTGAGGGATCTCAGGGGGAAGGTGGGGGTGGGTGGGGAGAGATTAACGTAAGAATTTGTATGCATATATGCATAACCCATGGACACAGACAACTGTGTGGTGAAGGCCTGGGGAGGGGTACAGGGTGGAGGGGATCAATGGGGGGAAAAGGGAGACATTTGTAACAGTTTCAACAATAAAGATACATTTTTTTAAAATCCCAAAACAAACAAACAAACAAAAAAAGTTCAAAAGACAACTTGGATTTGGTTGTATTAGTGTGATATCATGATTTATAATAAATATATATTTGTTCCTCCTTCCATTACTGTCACAGAGCATATAAAACTTTCAATTTCCTGCACTGAGAGTGATAGAGGTTTCTTTTGTTATGTCAATGAAGTGACTGTTGGACCTTACCTAAAAAAGGAGGCTGGTTGCCAGGAAAACCAACCACATGATGAGAGGGTTGAAACTTTCAGTCCCACCCACCCCATCCCAAGAAGGCCTGGTGGTCTAATCGATCACCAATGGCCAATGACTTAATCAATCATGCCTATGTAATGAAGCCTCCATAAAAACCAAAAATGACTGGGTTCTGAGAGCTCCTGGGCTGGTGAGCCAGAAGGTGCTGAGACGGTGAAGGACCCAGAGAGCTCGGAGCCCGTTGCCCGTATCTGCCCTGCACATCTCTCCATCTGGCTTTTTCTGAGTATATTCTTTTATAATAAAACAGCAATTGTGCAAGTAAAACGTTTCTCTGAGTTCTGAGATTTGCTCTGGCAAATTTATCAAAGCCAAGGCGGAGGCCCTGGGACGCTCTGGTTTAGTTAGTTGGGCAGAAGCACTGGCTTGCCTTTAGCTTCGGAAGTGAGCGAGACAGAGCGGTCTCGCCGTAAGTACTGGAACCCGGTGCTATCTCTGTAGTTAGTCAGAATTGAGTTGAATAATAGAACACCCAGTCAGGATCCCAAGATTTGCTTGGGTGTGTGGGGTAACACCGCCCCTGCACACACACATTGAAATTGGGGCCAGAAACCCAAAAGAATTGGTAGGTGGTAATTTATAATATTTCTGCCTTTTGAGATTAAAGTTATAGCACTACCTATTTATGGACCCTTGGGAGCCCTTTCATCACAGACACACACACGCTCTGTGGTAGGCAGACTCTAAGATGATCGGCAATGACACTTGCCTGTCGATACTGAGGGCGGGGTAGACTAGTGACTTGCTTCTATCCAGTAGAACACAGCAAAGATGAAGAGTCACTGCTTTCGTGATTAGGTTACAAAAGATTGAGCCTTCAGTAATGCTAGCAGGCCTCATTCCTCTGCTGGGGGCATGCTTTACTAAGGCAAGCTCCACGCCGGAGGGACTCCCACGGAGAGCAGGTGAATGACTGAGTCCTGCCCTATGAACTCGAGAGCAGGCCTCCTTCCAGCTGAGCCTGGAGCTGAGCAGCCCAGCCTTCCCCAAAGGCAGCCTGTGGGAGTCCCTGAGGGGGGGGCCCGGCTAGGCTGTGCCTGGACCCCTGGCCCAAGACAAAACTGCGAAACAATAAATAAATGGTGTTCTGAGCTGCTAAGTTTTGGGGTAACTTATGGCATAGTAATAGATAACTAAGGCTCCTTTACATTCAGATTCCATCTTAAAATATACTTAATTTTTCACCTTTATTTTGGACCTCGCTCTAAGTTAAGTGTTTTCCTCTGAATGTGTTTTTTATTCTAAACCAATGTTTTCTTCTTTTGTCTAATGAAATTATAGCCACTCTATATTAATAATACAATTATCTGATCAACCTTCAAGTTACTGCAATGAGAATTAAATATTATTGAGAATCAAACCCTATATGTGCGTCTCTTGCTATGTTTTAGTAATTAAAGAAACAGATGCTTATCCATTAGGTAGGGGAGCTGAAAGCAATGGCACACATTCCGGTGGCATATGGGTTGAGAGGAAGCAGAGCTCAGTATAGATAAACGGGAACTTCTCAAGATCTGGAAGAAGGGCTTGTCAAAAATGGTTTTCCCTAATCACAGATTTTATTATGTGTCTATCAGACCATGCACACCGCCGAGATTTTGAAATTGATGCTGCAATTTGAAATGATCACATCTAGTTTCAAAGAGTTAGTAAAATGTAGGTGGAAATCAACTGGGCTTCAAATTTCCACTAACCGTTACTCTAGTAAAATATAGGCTTTATTCTTTAATAGAAGTTGAAGCTTAAGTCAAGTATACCTTTTGATGTGTCCCTAGCACACAGTAGGCATTCAACAATTATTTTGGCTTGGCTTTGTAGAAGGTGTTCTTGCCCTTCTACTAAAATCTAGTTGAGCAACGTGCAGAGTGATTTTTTTACTTTTCTCTTAATTCAATAAAATTTATAGGAAACCATATTTATTAGTGCATATATTTATTTTATATTTATCTTCTTTACTAGATACGTAATAATAAGGATGATACATTTTCTTAAAGGCCATATATATTTCACAAAAAATTAGGTGCACACACAAAATGTATTTAATATATATTTTAATTAAAAAAGAAAATAATTACATTCACATTTTCTAACATTTATCCTAATATCATATGTGATTACCTCTCATCACTTAATAAGCTGTTATCATTTCAAAACAATAAAAAATGTCTCATTTTACTTTACCTTCTCTGTATTTAGCACAGCACAAAGTAGGCATTTAATTAGTATCCGAGTAAGTAAATTAAATTCATTAATCATTAAGAACCAATTTCTAGTTACTGGATTTGTGTCAGACAATTATTGTAAATAACAACAAAATAAACTATTCAACTGTTGTTCATTTGCCATAAAATCAGTCATATAGAGGAAAGGTAGCAGAAAAGCTACAATGTTTTGGTACAATGGGCTACAGGTAATTCTCCAAAGCTTAATAGTACACGTTATTGACTTCCCATCACAGAAAAGAAATATAGGTCTCTCTACTCTGATGGTAAGTTTTGTGGTCTTGTCATGACCTCTAATTTTACCTTGAATTAAATAGTCAAAAGAGCAATTAGATTTAAGGGATTTCTTTCCTGATTAGAGCACTTGGCTGCATCTATCCTTTCATGGGGAGCATTGATACAGTCTTAGATTGCTTGAAAAAATTGATAATGAATTATGCTCCTTGAGGCTGTGGTTAATTAAATTGGCTACCCTCTGTCTGCAGGATGGGCAGCTGGGGCACAGGACTCGGAGGACTAATGAACCCTCCTTGAGGTAAGTCCCCAGGGCTTTGCATGCCCGCTGTCAGGCAGGGATATGATTCAGAGCGCAAAGTTCCCCAATCGGCTAAGTAGGGCAAACTCTCTAAGGGAGGATACAAAGCAATTGGGGGTCTGTTAAAATCAGAAACTGCAAATTTAATTAGTTACTATATCCAACAAACTTTTTCTAAAATAATGCATTATGAAGAAAGTCCTTTATATTTAATAGGGAAACATTTGGATCAAAGAATACTTCTGTTAGAAGCCGTGTCTTAGAACTCAAGGACTTCCAGGAAAGAACATAGGCCTAAGCAGATCATAAGCTTCATATTAAAAAATTTTAGAGAACTAGTCAGGTGCCCTGGCAGGGTAGCTAAGTTGGTTAGAGCATCATCCTTATAGGCTCAGGTTGTAGATTCGATCCCCGGTCAGGGCACATACAAGAATCAACCAATAAATGCATACATATGTAGAAAAACAAATCGGTGTTTCTCTCTCTCTCTTCCTCTTTCTCTCTAAAATTAATATGAAAGAAATAATAATAATAAATAAAAATAAAACCCAGACAGGTGATTAAAAATGCCATACCTGGGTAGCAAATTACATTGTATTATGCATTTTTAAATGTTATACACCTTACATGTGTCCACAAATTTCCAATTTTATTAGAGGGATAAATAAATATGTTGTGGTTTACTCATTTTTTTCATTTACATTTTGTTTACAATTTTTCAGCATTATTCTATGTAAATCATAAGGACAGGAGTAGTTATTTCCACATGTGTTAGCACTCATTGCCATGAGAAATTCATTCAAATGCTCTAGTGAAGGTCGAACTGGAAATGAAAATTCCACAGCAATAGTATTAGTAATCATAATGCGTTATTAAATACATGAAGTGGAAGACTAATCATTTTCATTGATTCATTTATTAAGTATTCTCAAAATTATATGTAGTAGTTATCATTATTATTGTCATTTTAAAAATAAAGAAACTGAGGCACAGAAGAAATAAGAAATTGGCTTAAGGTTGTACAGCTTATGCACAGAAGCAAGATTTCGAACCTATCCTCACATCAGAGCCCACAGAGCCCGGTATTATAGAAAATGAGATATTGCCGTCTTTTGGCTTTACATTGAGAAGTGTCATGGAATGATATACCTCAGATACGGGAGCATGCTGAATGCAGTGCTTCACTGTATGTCCTCTGGACCTGCAGCATCTGCAGCATCTGATAGGTTGTTAAAACTGTAGATTATCAGCTGCAACCAGACGTACTGAACCAGAATGTGCATTTTATCAAGATCCCCAGATGCCTTGAATACCCACTGAGAATGAGAAGCACTGATCTAGCAGCGTCACCGAACTTAAATACACATTTAGAATCCCTGGAAAACCACACACACACACACACACACACACACACAATACTGACACTTCAGCAGCCTCCCAAAAGATTAAGTCACAATGTCTAGGGAGGCTGCTGAAGTGTCAGCATTTTTCAGGTCTTCAAGGTGATTGCAGTCACCTCGTCAGGGTGGAAGAGCCCGGTGTAAACCCTAATACAGCACCTCTCAGATGCTGGGGTGTGCAGAATAAAGCTCGAAGGATCTCCGAAACATTGAGTGCGGGACCCATTTTCAGAGTTTTTCATAATATAGGTCTTAAATTTGGCCCAAGAATTTGTGTATCTAACACACCCCTGAGTATTGCTGATTCTGGTACCGGCTTTTGAGAACCACAAAACTGCTGACTTTAAAGAAGTAACTAAGACTGGCTGGGGACAGAGCAAGGAAGGGGTAGAAAGTCCAGATTCTGAATCAAGTACGCCCGAGCACAGACAGGTACAGACAGTGGTAAATTTAAAATAAAAGTGCATACAAATACCTGCAATGGTATCTGATTGATATCCAGATTAATCCATATTGTAGCTAATTATTGCCAAGAATGGAGCAGGGACTCAGGCCTCCTAATGTTCTCTCTACATCTCAATTGCACCAGCTGGTGTTAAACTTTGTATTTCTGATTAGAGTGCTGTTAGTTAATGGAGGTGAGCAAACATATGTTGAGAGAAATGGAGAGTTTGAATATTTCTTATAAATTAATTATCCAAAAGCTAATCGCAATGGAAAATCTCAAGGATAGATATATCATGCATTTAACTTAAAAGTTATCTCTCTCTAGCTTTTTAAATATGGCAGGAGTCAACAGTCCTTTTAACAAAACTAGAAAAATCTGTGAAGGACCCTTGAGACAGTATGTTCACATTTGTTCCCCTTGGCTTTTATGGTAAAATGTAAACTCCACGTCTTAAGTTCTGAAGCTTTATATAAGCGGATCCCTGCCTACCTCTCTACTCAAGTCTCCTTCCATTCCCCCATATACAATTGCACTCCAGCTAAACTAAGAATCTTGGAAATTTCTGATAGCAAAATCTTGTTTCATATACCTGACAGTCTACACATGACTTTCCTACTGCACTTACTAGTACTCTTCTAGATGATTCTGTAATCCTTGCAGCATCCTGTGTGATTATCCGAAATGCAGTTGGCACTGCATTATACTGAAATATTTGATGTACTTCTAGCTTAACTGTAAGCTTTGATAGAATAAGTCTTCATTATTTACTTTATATCCCAAAGCTTCTCCCAAAGTTTGCTTTGTAGATACTCAAAAAACGTTTGCTGAATAGACAACGTAACCATGTCTTCCAAAAGGGGACAGATACATTAAAAATACCCAAGTGCCATACTGCTATTGCAAATATGACTTCATGACTGGTTTAGTGAATTCTGAATGGCTAGCATTTTCAAAAATAGAGCAACAAATATTGAACTTTATATTAAAAACAACAACATATAGGTGGATAGCAATGTCCTCTGCTCTTAGATAAATTATTTCAACTCAATATAGAAATAAATCCAAAATATTTCTTTAGGCATTCTCCAAAGCCAAAACTTTAAGGTGTAATCATTCTCATAAAAATCACTGGGAATGGATAAGTAGAAAGGAAACCGGAGAAAGGAAAATGTTCGTTACACTCAGAAATATGCTCTTCCATATATGTGATTAAAACGTGAGATTAAATAAAAACTTTGACAGTATTTAAAAAGCTGTCCAAATTCATGTTATTTTAAAAGAACATTGAAATTAGGGCAGCCAACAAGGTTATGAAGCAAGAAACATTTCACGAAATTGCAGAGGAAGCTGTGAATTTTGTGCCAAAATAAGTAAACCACAGGATAAAAATAACTCAGAAGCAGCCCAAGCAAGAGAAATGACATCATTAACAACTAACTTTGACAACCGCAAAGACATGGTAGGACACAAACTAAGTAATTGAGAGTGCTAATAATATAAACATAATATTAAAATTCTGGGGTGGGCAAAACTAGGTTTACTGTTGTTCGTATGGAAAATAAAACAATAATTAATAAATAATAAGAGAATAAACACTGTGCTTTGGATACTCACAGGCAAACCTGCTTTTGGCCACTCCCTATAGTTCTGAATGTGTTCATTCTATTTGGATCGTCAGAAGAGCTAACTTTGATATTAGAAAACAATTACTGGACTTTGCATCAGAAAACCAAAATATAAATCCATCTCTGAACTTACTGGTTTTGTGACCCTGAACATGGTTTATCTTCAGAGCTTTAGTCTGTCATCTCCTGTGAGTGTATCTGTGTGTGTGTTTCAATAAATTAATAGGCATAAAACCCCTAACCCATTGCATAAATATGGTGTGCATTTAGTACACTTCTGTATGTGGCATTCAAGTGCATAACACTTAAACTTTCCAAATCTGTTTAGTATTTATTTGAGAAACAAGGAATCAATAAAATAAAATAGCCCTTTAACAATAAAAAAATCTGCTAACATTAAAAGTAGAAGCCTGAAATTTTATATAGTGAAGGTGCCTTTAAATAGTATCCTTTTTACTTGACTTTTTTTGCAAAATATCCAGAAAAGTGATAATCTCGTGCCACTGAGTAAATGAGGAAATTTGGCCTCCACTCTTTTGCAGCTGCTGTGCCTGGCCTCCTACCTAGTCTCAGGGGTGTCTTCTCAGGGGCAGCAACGTCTTCAGCTCCAGAGAAGTGCAGCAGCATCGGTGTTAATCCAGATATAGTCACCCTCTGGGGGGAGATGACATAAAAGCCAGCTCTCCGGAGATTTCTTTTTTGTAGTGTTTTCTGAGTTTTTGGTATGTGAACTGGCCATACCAAAGGTGAATTCTATCACTAATGAAAATTATTCAGAACCAAGTATTAGGTACCCTGACTTAGGCACTCAGCATTTGTAACCAAACAATCAAATTCAGCAGGGGCTTAGAAGGGAGTTCCTAAGCCAACTGTCATCAAAGTTGATAATAATAATTATCATTTTAAAAGTTTTAGTAACACTAAAATATTTTTTAGATACACAGGGAATTATTATTATGTGAATTATTAAAGTAACCACACAATCTAATACATGTATTCCTAAAAGTACCAAAATCACAGGCATAAATTTTAAAATTCTAATATATTTAGTGCTCAATCTTTTTGAAAAGATGATTCTAAAAATGAAAGATAATAGTCTGGCTAGGAATAATTAGACATAGTTTTGCTAGGGGCAGAAAGACAGACTGAGTTCATCATGAAAATATGATTTACGAACTTGCTACCTAAGTGACTTGCTAGAGAAGTTTTAAACATTCCTAGTCAAACAGCATCAGACTTTGGTCCTGGAATTCCTCCACTAGTCCACCAGATGGATATTTTTTATTTATTTTTCCTTCTCTGAAACTTTTTTATTAACATACTACTTTGTAAGAAGAGTATTTTTTTCCCTGAGTACTCGTGCTAAAGAATATTGTAGCTCTTTACTACATTAAAAAACCTGAAAGAACAATTGCAATACTTTTAGAACACATGAGAATAATCTTAATTCATTATTTCACAGGGGGCAGAGGAACCATAATAGAAAGGCAAGCAGGTAAATCAGTCTCATGTTGAAGGTGGTAAATGCAACAGAAGGAAACATGTTAGAGGAGGAACTTAAGGAGCGTCTAGTAGCTGGGCTGGCCGCTTTTATAGAAGCTGATCATGATGACATTTGAGCAGAGACCTTCAGAGAGAAGCCCGGTGGGTATGCAGGGAATGGTGTTTTAGGCAAAGGGACCAGCTCCTGCAGAAGCCCTGGAGTAACCGTGTGAAGGGCGATCAGTGTGCCCGGAGCAAAGGGGCGAGAGAGACAGTGGAAGGGGCCAGGGAAGGCTGGTAACAAAGGAGCCGGGCTGCACAGGGACTGCGCTAGAGAACACTGGCCTTTCACTAAGATGAGAAGCCACCGGAGGGCGTCCCACAGAAGAGGGACATCACCTGCCACACGTTTTGCAAGAACAGCCCTGGCCGTTGCACTGAGCATGGCCTGAGCCCCTGGGAGGTTGTGACCGCGCTGCGGCTTCGGCTGGGGCGCCGCGGGTGGGAGGGAAGAGCTGGGCACGTGGGTTTGCCGAGGGTTTGGCTGTGGCCCAGTGTCGCGCTGGTGTGTGCTTGTCCCTGTCCCCCGGAGCCCAGGGAACGCTAACTCTCCCGCCGCAGGTGTCCATTTCCCGGGTCCCCTGTCCTGCCTGCAGGGCGCCGGGTAAGCGCCATCGAGCACCTGCTGTCTGCTTTCCCATTCCCTGCGCTTCCTGCCCTTCTCCTGGGATCTGGAGCTCAGCAAGCCGTTAGAATGAAAATCTTGTGATGAACAACAAGCATGTCATGTGCATTCCCTCATTAAACTCCATAAAATCCCCATGCGATATTTATTATTTCTGGGTAGGCTTAAATGGAATTTACAACCTGCACTTTATAAAGTTCCTCTATGAGGAACTGCGTGATTTACCCAGGTCTCCAAGATGGATCTGGCAGATCAAAGAATTGAGTCCAGATCTGTCTGCTTTTGAAAAAAACCACCTCACTAATCGCATGCATGTATATTTTTTTAAATTATCAGAAACTGACTGTATTTTCAATGATCCGAACCCAGCACATTGCAGAGTTCCTATATAAGTGCCTGTAATATTGAAAATATTTTAGCTTAGAACTACTTATATACTGAGTTTGTTGACATCAGAGTAGGCCCTAGGCTCTGAAATGAGAGCAAATCCACAGTTATAGGTGAAGTGGTACCAATTGCCAATGGCAAGGGCTCAGGGCAGAGGGCAGAGGCAGGTGTGTGTGTGTGTGTGTGTGTGTGTGTGTGTGTGTGTGTGTGTGTGTGTGTGTGTGTGTTTGGGTGTTTGTGAATGTGCACGTCTTAGATTCTGATTAAATGGGTGGATTTGACAAATAAGTTTCAATGACTAACGTGGCTAGGTCAAACTTCATCAACATTCCCTATGGTTTCCTAGTCATGTTCCCATATACATCCGCTACATGTCTGTCCCACTTGGCCTACATATCTATTTCAGTTCTTCACAATTTCAATGGTATTGGCAGAGCCTTGCCTTTCAAAACAAGCACATAATCAACATGTGCTCATCTAGAATAACTGTTCTACTCAGCACTCCCATGAATGAAATAGGCCCTTAAAATCGGGGAACATTTTAAGGTTAAATCGTCAGAAGCAGTCCACTCCTAATGAGGTATGTTTACGGTCTTCACCCCAATTATTACCTGACCTGTAAGCTTTCCATTTTGCTGCTTAAATTTATCACTGGTATATTACTCTCTAGTTTTGTATTTTATATGATAATTTACAATATCTCATTTATATTTATAATCATGGTTAGGATCAGCTCACAATTCATTATGCATACAAAATTTAAATAAATAGAAAATTACCTGAACAAATCAGCAGAACAACCAGGCACTTTGTATTTTGCAATTAGTGGTAGATTAAGTTCTTAAAATCCAGTTTATTTTCAACAAGAATAAAAAAAAAGTATGTCATTATGTGAGCCCTTTCTAAACTACGGAAATCACCCAGGACTGACTGGCAGCTTAGCCTTTTGTGTCCAGTTCTATCTGGTTGATCTCGAATATTCTGTCAATTCCATGGGCAAGGCCCTCCCCCCAGGATGGCCGGGCTATAAGACAAGAAAAGGAAAAGAGCACCAGAGCTTGGCCACAGGGCTGGGGACTCAGTGCTCTGGGAAGGACAGAGGTTGCACTTCCAGCGGGGCCTCGAACGGGCCGGTGCCTGCGTTTAGTGGGGTGAGCACGTCCCCGCTGGCTGTCCCCAGACGGCAGCCAGGGCAGTTTTGTTCAGGGCTGACCCCCGAGTGTCCGCTACGCCCTCCCCACTTCCTCCGCCCTGTGGCCTCAGGAAGCTACCCTGAGGGCTTCTGCAGGACAGGACTCTCCCAGCAGCCAGGGTGTGACATAGAGAGGTGACAAGACCAAAGAATGAAAAATTCTCCGTTTGTCCCATTTTACCTAACATAATGATTTCATTTAAAAAGTCCTAGGAACCTCGTGCTTCCTCCATTCCAGCAGCCCCCCGCGAAGCCCATGCCCGGCTTGGGTGGCCCAGCAGCCTGAGGCTCGTGTGGCTCAGGCCCACCAGCCTCCTGCCGAACGAGAACCGAACGGTGCTGCGCTGGCCTGTTCTTTCAACCTTGGGTCCCCAGGAAAGGGGGGCTCTAAAGTCGTGTGTGTGTGCACAATACGCAAATCTGAATGCATTCAAATCGGGGGATTAAGTTTTTCACATAGTACAACAATATGAAAAGCCCTGTAACAAATAATTTATGGACTGACTACATTTTTAAATTTCTATGTTTATATAGTGATTATATTATTATTATTTTTAATTCTAGATTTTAAAATGACATAGAGACTTTGATTGGGAGTTTCATATTACTGCTGGGTACCTTACATTCTGATTTTATTTGATATTGATATCTATATCTATGTGCCTATATACGTATTGATATATATGCAAATATACATGTAAATCATATGTATGTAAAATTTGGTAAGTATAGGAAGAATTGTAGCTGTAGAGATAAATCACTTTAACCTTTAATCACAGTAATATATTTAAATATAAATAAATAATTATTTAGCAAAGAGAAAAATCCTGAAATAATGTGGGGGTTGGGGAGAGCAGAATAGACACATTTTTAAGAGCAACAGCATTTAAGTAATAAAAACAGACCTTTTTGGAGTCCCCAGAGGCATGAAGATACTAGTGGTTCTGGGTATAGATCTGGATAATAAAGTCTATAAGAGCTATTTTAATAAGAAAGACAAGACGGATGCTGAATATTTTACAGTGTATTAGAACTGATAGTTATTTTGTCTTTATAGTGATATAGGCTCAAGGTTCAGAAAATAGTATTATAATGTTGACATTCCTGCCATCAATCAGGCTATTAAGATTACAGTACAAGTCTCAATTCACACAGCAAACACGGAACCAGCACCTGCCCTACATATTAAAGCAGAATAGAGATTCATCAATCACATCAGTGCTATCAGATGAGCTTCTGAATTTGCAATTTGGGATATAGATACTTTAAAAGTGCTAATTCATAATGTTTATAAAGTTAAAATATAAAAAAGTTAACATGAAAATGTTAGGAACACAGAATTTAGAAAATCTTAGACATGATTTTTACTAACTTGTCCCTTAAATGCAGATAGTTTTAAGCATTTTTAAATAGAGATGCAATTCAAGCAATGATATCAAAGTATAATTTGTTATTAAAAATTATAGATACAATAAGATTTAAAGTTTCCAAAATAAAGTATTCATCAATCGTACCTAAAATTGTGTATTATTTTATAAAAGTATAAAGTGATTTAAAAAGTATTTTCATGTATATTAGCTGTGAATTAATAATTCATGACCTCAGATATGCAGTGTATACTTTGCAATGACATATAAATGTATAAAATTTCACATAAAAGTCTGAATATCCCGTTTCTGTAAAAAAAAAAAAAAAAATCTAGCTATTATGGACACATATCAACAATTAAGCTGTCTACTCTATTTAATATTTGAGTTTAAATAAATTGCAATTTTGATGCAAATTATTGTTTTTTAATGTTTTATTTTATTTTAGAGAGAGAGAAAGGGAGAGAGAGAAAGAGAGAAACATTGATGTGAGAGAGAAGCATCTACTGGCCGCCTCCTGCACGCCCCCTGCTGGGGATGAGCCCACAACCCAGGCGTGTGCCCTGAGCAGGAACCGAACTGGTGACCTTTCCATTCATCGGGTGATGCTCCACCAACCGAGCCACTCTGGCCGGCTGGGCCAAAATAGTGATTTAAATAAGTTGTTAATTATGCATATGTAGTTGTACATCTAACACTTTCACTTGTTTTATGTTCTTTTTTATTGTTGCAACTTTTAAACTTGTAGGAAAGTGTTAATATAATAAAAGGAACTTTCATGTGCCCACATACATATCTATATGTTTTTTCTTTACCATTGAAGAGTTACGGACACGTTACAGATATCATGTTGCAGATGTCATTCACTGAGTATTTCCTAAGAACAAGGTTGTTATCTTACACACCACAATAAAATTACTAAGTCAGTAGGTACAGCATTGATATTGCTGTTACTTAACCACCAGTTTGCCATCTTTTGTATAGTTTTTTTCTTATATATAATGTACCATTTATTTCTGGATGCTTTCAAAAATTCATTTTTAATTACTTTTTATTGAATTTTTTAGGGTGACGTTGATTCATAAAATTATAAAGGTTTTAGGAGTACAATTCTATAATACATCATCTGTAAGTATTTCTTTTTCTATTTTCTTTTTAGCAGTTTAAATTCAGTGTGCCTAGCCACTGTTTTCTCTGGGTTTCATGTGCTTAATTGTTACTGAGATTCCTGAATCATAAATTGATATAGCCCCTTAATTTTTAAAATTTTCAGCCACTGTATTCTCATTTTTTTTTCTACTAATACACTATGAGCTTCTCCTGGGACTCTAATAAAACATATATTAGAGTGAAAGTATTTTCCCAAAGGTCATTTAACTCTATTTTAGTTTTTTGATATTTATTCCTTTGGTTCTTTAGATTGAATAATTTCAATTGATCAACATATACAATAACTGTCCCCCTTTTTTGCTGTCTCTAATATAACATAAAGACCATCCAATACATTTTACATGTTTTCTTCTTTATAATTATAATTTCTTTGCAAATAATCACCTATGCACAGCCATTATAAACATCTTTGCCTTTTAAAGCAATTTATTTTAGTTGCTTTAATGTCTTTGTCTACCAATTGCAACATCTGATTATTATGTGGTTTGTCTATCGACTAGTTTTTATCATGGATTACATTTTCTTGTTTTATTGCATGTATAGTAATATTTGTTGTTTCCTGGAGTTCATGCATGATGCATTGAAGCAACAGTGGATTCTATTATCCTCTCTCGACAATAATTGGGTAAATTCCTGAAAATATTGAGGAGCAAGCCATGTGACTGTCTGCAGAAATGGCATTACAGAGAGGGGGCAACAAACGCAAAGCCTGGGTGCACCCCAGGAACAGGAGAGGCTGGTGTGATGAAAGCCAAGTGAGCAACAGCAAAAAGAGTTTCCTGTGCTGCTGCTGAGCAGCCGTAGAGATTCGCTGTAACCAACTGGTTATCAGCAGCAGGAAAGGAGCAGCGAGGCCAAATATTCCAGGCTCACGGGGAGCCGCGGCCTGCTCCCTGCAGATCCCTGGGGGAAGGCACTGGACAGGGGGAACAGACCCATGCCCAGTAAAGCTGGGGTGACATCCGGAAGGTACCTGCTGCTCAGTCACACCTGGGAACAGGTCACAGGCCAGAACAGACGTGGCCACTGCAAGGGCGCAGAATGTGTGCTACTGAGTCCCCTAAGCAAAGGAGCCGGCTGGGCTCTCTCAGCGCCCCTTATGCTCTTGGTGGCTCAGGGTACCCCCTCCTGCATTCGCCTGGGGGCCCCCATGCGGCCCCCCAGTGGCCGAGGGAAGCTCTGGACACGGGCTCTGCCTCTGGCTCCGCTGGAGCCCCAGCTGCGCTTCTAAACTAAACCAAGGCAAATGAGACTTGGCAAGCCCAGGGACATAATTCCACGAAAATGAAGCTTTCAGCCACATCCCACCCGCCGGGGGCCTCCGGGAATGCCGTCCCGGGGCACCCCGAGAACCCCCTCCCGGCTCTCCTCCCCAACAACTGGCCGCGCCCCTCGCCCTTCGCAGGCGGCGAGGCTTCAGGGCACCGGGGCTTCTAACCCAGAGGCGTCTCCCAGTCGTGAACTGCTTGAAAAACATATTTGCTTTTAAAATCCGAGGCCTTACTTTGCCTTTGCTGTTTTTTTATACAGCTGTTATTAAACAGACGTTGAATCTCTAGTAGTTATCTTTCAATGTTTTTGCCCCATTTATTCTATTGTCTACATTTTCATATTTTTGTTGTACTTTCTGAAACAATTTCTTTGTTGTACCTTTCTTTTTTCTTTTTTTAAATTATCTTTATTGATTTCAGAGGGAGGAAGGGACAGGGAGAGAGAGAGGGGGGAGGGGGAAGGGAGAGAGAGAGAGAGGAAACCATCAGTGATGAGAGCCATTGATCGGCTGCCTCCTGGGGATGGAGCCCCCAACCCCGGCCTGTGCCCTGACCCAGAGCTGAACCCTGACCTCCTGGTTCATAGGTCGGTGCTCAGCCCCTGAGCCACAGCGGCCAGGCTGCTGTATCTTTCAATGTTTCTATCAGTCTTAGAGCATTTTGTTTGTATTTTCAGACACTAGTCGCCCTTTCATATCCTCATACGCTTCCTTCTATAAAGCATTCCTTTCTTATTTCATGGGAGCAATATGTTCCACCATCTCTCTATAGCCATAGTTTTTGGAAGCATCTTGCCCCACATTTTCGGTCTGATATCCTAGTTCCATCTATACTATCTTACGTCTCCTGTTCCCTATCTTAGAGCCCCTACATTAAGTTTTTCTGTGGAACTATCACCTGGTCTTCAGGGTTTGCAGCCACACAGTTCCCATTGCAACTACTCTGCTCTGTCCTCATAGCAATAATGCAATCACAATGTATAAGTACATGTCCCAAATTGTGTTATGGGCACTGAGATTAAAATTTCACATATTTTTTCATTTGTTCAAAAATATTATGACTCAATTGATTTTTTTCCCCAACCATTTAAAAATGTAAAATACAGCCTTGTGGGCCAGACTGAAACAAGCAGCAAGCAGAGTCTGGCTCACAAGCCCACGCTTGCCATTCCCTGTCCTGAAAGTGTAAATAATTGCCTAAGGACATAGGACTAGTTTGATCCAGGCTCAAAAATAAACCTCACATTGCAAAGGTAATTCTCTTCCATTGTAATTTCCATAGGGTCCTACCAAAACCAGAGTCCAGCATTTCTCACCCATCTTCATAAACCTCTAATTTAGTCCATTTTTTCAAGAACATAGAAATGCCAGGATAGAAGGAGGCAGAAACATTGAAAATGAGTTTTGTTCTTCTTTTGTTCCTTTTCAAAGGCTGTGTCAAGTGGTATCCATATTGCTCACATTTTTCTGCCCTTCTGAAGGTGAAATTCTTCATGTGTCTGACTGTCTAAAATCCAACAATGGACACAGTTCACTTGAGTGGGAGTATAGGACGAGTTTTCTAAGGAAAGAAGTTACTGGACCAGTTTTATTCTTTCACTTAACGCAGAAGATGTGGGTCTATAAAACTATTCAAATACATTTTTCTGATATTTGAGACAATAATAGTAAGTAGATTTTTATAAAAATTAGCATAATTTCCCACAAAATAAACTATTAACTCAAGATCATATAAACTTACCCTTAATTACCAACAAATGTTTGCACTGATTTTGTGCTTCTCTGACAAACCTCGTTAGCAATCTATGACAGATTTTATAAAACAAAAAACCACACATAATATTTTGTTTTCCTTCAAAAAGACATGTATAATCCCAGGCATTAGACAGATGTAGAAGAAGCCTAACCCTGTGTATGTATGTATGTAAATGATGATGCCAGGCAAGAAAGAGTTGAGTAGATACTGATATTGAGGTCTAATGGATACTACAAAGCCATTTCCTTCCCATAAACATTATTCAGGATCCACAAATATTAGGCTTTCAGGGCAGTGCTACAATGTGTCAGTTTCGATTAGCGCCTCAGAGCAATGAATGGCTGCAGAGCCTGTCACACATAACTTTTAGTTGTTTCTACGACTAAAATCAAAGGTAGAAAGGAATTCTCAAATTGAAGGCAAGCATTTATTATTGACTTCTCACCACATCAAAGGCAGCTTTTAAAAATAATGTTTTAAGAAAAACAGGCTTTTTCTCATCTATTTTTAAAGTGCAAAATACCTTGATTGTAATACTTCAATATTTTAAGTGCAATTTATTCAAATAAATGTGTGATTATTTGTTTCTGAATGCACTGCCCATTGGCACAAACATCAAATTAATTCTCAGGATTAGGATTATCTAGCTCATAAATTCAGGATTTGGAAACTCTCAGGTATTTATTAGGGATCACATTCATGCAACCAATATGCTTATTTTGGAATTTATTTTTCATTTGGGCTTCCAATATGCTGAACAGTTAAGTTAATATGACAGGTGAGAGGAATTTATTTGATAAGAGTAAAGTGTGTAGGAAAAATAAAAATTGAACAAATATTTCTCATGGCCGTAAGCTCAAACTTGAATACTTGAGGGCCATTTTAAATCATTTTTCCCCCTTAAGTTAATTGGTTATATTAGTATAGATCAAAAGAAAAACATCACTGCTGCTTAGAAAATAAAACCCCATTTTGTATGCCTTAGTGATGAGAGTTCATTTGTGCAAAGCTTAATGGAATCCAAAATATCACATTTTTCATGTATTAAAAAGCATAACTTGTATTAACAGTAACTCACATAAATCAGATCAGCAGAGAGTTTGGGGGAGAGAGTGTCATAGCTTCGCTGGGGCCATTAGCATCACCAGAAGGAGAGATGGGAAAGGGCACAGAGGGCTGAGAGAGCATTTGTCAAGGGACAAAAAACTGGCAAAGCTGAACACAAGTCTGCCTGGGCCTGGAGGGGGCAGAGGCTGTTTGGAAAGCTTGTCTCCTGAAGGAACTTGTCCCTAACTATATTTAGCCCAGTCGGTGATAATCTGTAAGTCACACTGTGGCACGGTGGCCGCCTAACCTTCCCAGGACGCTGGCTCGGGGTGGCAGGTGGAATTGTAACTGGGACACAGCGGCTTGTTATTGGAAGGGGTTCACACCACGTTTAGAAAAAATATATAGGGGGTAACGTGAAGCAAGGACTCTCTCTCCCTGGCCTACAGGATGCCGGCTCCCTTGCAAGAGGAGAACATCTAGAAAACAGGTGAAATCTCCTGCTAGTGACAGCGAGTAGGGGTTAGGCCCTCTTTGTATTTGTGCTAAGATGCCTGATCGAGGTTTGGGCTGCCCTTTGATTTTTCACTTTAGGGAGGTATGAAGGACTGGGAAGGGAAAGCATCAACTGTCCTGAATAACTGTTGGCGATGATTTTCATTCCAAATGAAATGATTGTTCAAGGCAGCGTTGTTCTTGGCCATTACCTAGGATCCTAAACTACTTTCAGTGCAGCACCCGGTCATAATGATCTTCCTTGTGTTATGCACTTAGAACTTATTTGATCAGAAATAGGATAAAGTTGGATTGGATAGACACAAATTTTGCTGAAGTTATGAAAAAAAGATCCATTATCCTAGAAGTTTTCAGGAGAAACAAAGTATAACAAAGGGGCAACGTAATAATTTATATTGTTTGCTCCTTGAAAATGTCTTTCCTTACAGAATTCAATTTAAAGAGTTTATATTGCCACAGAAACATTTTGGATAACATAGTATTCGCAGGAAACGCTATTTTTCTAATAATTATAGAAGAATGTAGGTTCCAAAACCAATTCATACATAAGGATATATAAATACAGATCAAGATACTCTAAAATGTTTACTGTTATCGCACATTATTAATAGCTCATTAAAAAGGAAAGAAATACAGATGTTTGGAGCTTTTGGTTTAGACTATCATTTTATCTTTGATATTGCTGTGATGTCAGTTTTTTTAATATAATAATTTTTTGGCTTTCTTTTAGGGCAATTCTTTTTTTATAATGTTTTTCTAAAATAATTATTTTATAAAGAAAATATGGGCCCTGGCCAGGTTACTCCTTTGGTTGAAGCATCACCCCTCTCTCTCTCTGCCCCCCCAAAATCAATAAATATACATTGACAAATAAGAATATGTACCATACCATAATCATGCCATGGAGATAAGAGCTTCTTGCCATTCACAGTGATGTTAAACACTGTTTATGGCTGCACTGTCTCCTTACGCAGAACCCTTTCAAGGACTGTAGCCTCGCCCGGCTGGTGTTGCTCAGTCGCTGAACATCAGCCCCTGATCCGAGAGGAACCGGGTTCGATTCCCTGCGTCGGGCACGCGCCCGGGTTGTGGCCGGACCTCCAGCAGGGGGCGCGCAGGAGGCAGCCCATCCAGGTTTCTCTCACCCAGGTTCTCTCCCTCTCCCTGTCTCACTCTCTAAAATCAATGAAAGCATATTTTTAAAAATTTTGTTCTATAATTCAAATATTTGAACTTACATCACTTGACTTTATTAATTTTTTCTTTTTTATCGATTTTTTGGGGGTGACCCTGGTTTTTTGGGTGGTGGTTCTTTTTATACAGAATATCACATTTGTCTTCTGAAATGGGAAACTTCAATTTGCTAATAATCTTTTCTTTTCAGAAAAATTTGAAAGTAACAACTCATTATGCCAAAAGACACCATGTCTTCAACCGATCTCTCCATTCTTACCTGACCTGCCGATCTGTGTCTCAGCATCAAGGACCGTAGGATGTGACTTCTCCATCTTTATTTTTAAGAGGCGCAGCTATATTTGCCAACATGGTTTTGAAAAATCATTTTAGTTTCCTTTCATTGGACTAAGCCTGACTGTTGATTACCGAAAAGTGTGTGTACATATATATATTTAAGTCAGAAGCAAACACTTAAGCACTTCAAACTCATTAAATAATTAATGTTTTCAACAACAGTAAAATCAGAACTGATTACCCAACATCTCTGCACCGCGAATCCTGCGCACACATTGTGGGAATCAAGGTCATCCTTTGCAATTGCTTATCCTACAGACATTCATGGTTATTTGACACAACATGCAGCTTCTGTCCTCAGACTACAAACAGTTGCAAGAAACAAAGCACTGTGAGCAACACTGCTTTTCAAAATTTCAAGTCTATTTTTATAGTTGAGCAGATACTAGTATTTGCACAGGATCAATTTAATGTACTTACAAAGCAATGTTAATGACCAGGTTTCTACAAGAACAAACACACAGCTATTTTCAAACAAGAAAACACCAGTGACTTTCTAACAGAATTACTAAAACGATTTTGGTATCATTATAACTCCATTTTTAATTAGCTCAAGTGTTTTTGGTTTTTGTGTTTTTTCCACCACAAGCACAGTTCAGCATTGTACAAACATTATGCTATTTTCACAAAGGAAAATGGGAGACTGTATCAATATAAAATGACTTCTTCTGAAGAATTTTATAGCAACACGACACTGTACAAACCCTTATAAATTTTCAAAATATAATATTTGCCAATATCTTTGTTAATGTTAAGACATAAATTCTACATACTACTTTGTTTAAGTATAAGGTATTGTTATATTATATATATAGAGAGAGAATTTATACTAATATTTAAAATAGATTAGAAAAATAGTAAATCCTGAGTTAAAAAAGATGTATTTTATTGAGACTTTATTTTTTTAAAGCAGCTTTAGGTCGCAGCATAGTTGAAGGGAGGCTATAGAGATTTTCCATATATCCCTGCCTCTAGTCGTGTATGGTCCCCTCCATTATCAACATCACTCCCCAGAATGACACATCTGTCACCAAGGATAAACCTACACGGACACATCAGCCCCAGTCCATACATAGTTTCCCTTAGGACCCGCCTTTGGCGCTGTACCTTCTACGAGTTTAGAGGAATGTAAGTGGCAGGCACTCGTCATTACAGTAGCATACGGTGCACTTCCTTGCCCTACAATTCCTCAGTGCTCTGCCTGTCCTGTTCTTCCACACCCCCAAACCCTGGCCGCCACTGATCTTTCCACTGTCCCCATGGTCTGTATTTTCCAAAGTGCCCACAGAGTTGGAATCAGGGTATGCGTCCTTTTCAGATCGGCTTCCTTCGCTGAATGATACGTAGTGAAGGATCCTCCGTCTCTCTTCACGGCTCAGTAGCTCACTTCTTCTTCGTGCTGAATAACGTCCTGTAGTCTGCATATCCCGCAGTTTATCCATCACCTGCTGAGGGCCCCTGGTTGCTCCTAGGTTTTGGGAGTTGTGAATGCAGCTTCGATAAATATCCGCGTGCAGCTTTTTGTGTGGACGTAAGTTTTCAACGACCCATGCATTTTAAACCAACGTGACAAAGTAATTTACTGTCACCAAAATGAATAACCCTTTTTATCACTAATTAGTTTTATGATTGTCTTGAAGTTGTGTCCTGGACAATGGAAGGGCCAAGGGAAAATGGGAAGGAAATGTGGATACGATAAAATCATCGCTCCTTACAGAGGACGTGAGATAGCTCGCTTCTTTCAAAGAACAGGTAACATCCTAGAACTCGTTTTACCGGGAATGTGAGCTAGTCATGTCCTATTAACTAAATCGTATCAGTTCTTTCAGTTTTCCAGGCCCCTGAGGAGGTACATGGATATATGACAGGCCTATGCTTGGTGACCATCATGTTGGTAACGACAGAGAGAAGAGGAGCTTGTTTCTTCGGGAGACCGCAGCCCATGGCCTCGCACGAGTTTTCCCCGCTGTGTCATAATCAGTGCGACTTGGCAGCGTCACACGACACACACGTGTATTTTACACCTTCTGAGGGTCTGCAGTCCAGGCACAGATTTGGCTGGTTTTTCCTGCTTATTGATTCACAAGTGTGCAGAGCACCAGCCAGCACTGGATTCTGATCTAGATGCTGAACTAGGTCCAGCAGCGAGTCCCGTGTCCAGTAGCATCGCCCACACAGCCGGGCCATGTGAACAACCTCGGCGCCCATCAAGAGGTGAGGAGCGAGACCAGCGCATGTGTAAGACGGAATATTACTCAGCATGGGGCCTCGTGAATGGGCCTTGAAGGCGTTATGCTAAATGAGGTGAGTCGGGCAGAGGAAAACATGATCTCACTTATTTGTGTAATCTTAAAAAGCCAAACTCACAAAAACAGAGTCGTGGGCACCAGGGACTGGGGCGGGGGGGGGGGGGGAACGAAGCAAAATGTTAAGGCTACAAAGTTGCAATGATTATTAAGTAAATCCTAGAGGTCTAATGCACAATAAAGAGAAGCTACACATCAATATTGTATTATAACCATTGAAAATGCTGAGACTAGATCATAATGATTTTAACCACAAACACGTTAGGACACTTACGTGGAATGATAGCGATGCTCACTATCTCTCTGATGGCAACCATATTGCAACTTATAAATGTGTCAAATAACCCGCTAGCACACCTGACATTTACACACTGATATACTGCAAATACATTTCAGTAGAGGCTGGGCCAGGGAGGCGCCTACTTCCCTTCACGTGGTCACTGGTGTCATTCGGTTCCTTGCATGTAAAGGACAGCTGGCAGCTTGCGCTTAAGAGCCAGGTAGGACAGAGGCGGTCTCCAGACGGAGTCCCCTGGCAGACAGTCTGCCATAACGTAATGTAACAACGGAAACGAGGTCCTGTCACCCCTGGGGCTGGTTTTCTACATTCAGAACTAAGCCATTGTCATGCCCATTCTCACGAATATAAGATCACAAAACTGTGAACTCCAGCAGGTGGGCATCCTGGGAGCCACCTTCAAGTCGCCTGGCCCATTGCTTCCCCTCAGTCGCCTCCCATTCAGAGGCTCACTGTGCCAAGCGCTGGTGGACAGCGGGGGGACGGACAGAAAGGCTGGCACTGAGGCTCCCGTCCCAGAGCAGCATCCGCGCCCTAAGGGACACTGAGACAGCTTCTGACTTTAAAAGTGTGCATTCAGTTAGTTATTCACTGACACAGAATGGAAGAAAAGTTATCTGGTGAATGAAAGGCTCTCTTTGGGTGAGCAATCATACAAATGAAGTTAGAAAAATAAAATTTCCTTCAAATAAAATTAAGTTCAAACACAATCAATTTCACTTGTGTGTGTGGACTACTCCAAAAAGTAAAACAAAATGTTATTATGAGTTATTCTGGGCTTCATTATTAACCAGCCTTTAAACATGCCTACCCCATTTTAACTTCCTTAGTTCATAATTATTTCCTTTTATTGCAAAAGCATGGCATATGTATTAGCCATGCCACTAGATATGAAGAATAAATTTTAATAAATAACAAGGATTATTTATTATAATAAATATAAAACAGCCCCTTTCATAATTCTGAAATTGGACTCAGGCAGGGCCTTTTGGTAAGTTTCAAATAATTATTGTTTTAATTTATAAAAAATAAAGTATTTTCCATTTTTAATACAAAAGGTCACAGCATGTGTTATAGATTAAATTAGCTGCTGAATGAAAAAGTCTGCCTGGCTAAAATCATCAGTTTCATCTCCTAATTAGAAATTTTTTAAATGATAAAATATAAATCCCTTACATAAAAAGCACATAAAACCTTGTTATCCTTTATGGGCCTTGTTCTATTGCTTCCAAATAAAATATAAAAAAATAATAATAATAAGGAAATACTAGTTCTGGGGAAAAAAGACAATTGGACTCACCCATTCTTCTAACTCACGCAGGTAATTAATAAAGATAACACACAGCCTTTCTGAGCAGACCAACCCTACGACATGGGCTTCGGCCTGTGCTCTCCGGGGCCCCTGTGCCCTGTTAGGCGTCCCTCACTGAGCTCTTACCTTATTGTCTATTTCTCCCTTTCCTTCCCAATCTTTCCTTTTTCTCTTTAAGGAGCCTTACTGCTTCCCAACTCATACTGCTTATATTTCTTTGAGTGCTTTCTTTAACTTGTTTATGACTACTAATATCCTCTCACCAGCTAATGTTGCTCTCTTACTAATCAATCCCAGGCCATGTCTGACATTGATTGGTGGTTTTGAAATGTTGCCACTTAACCACTAAGGAAACCATAGTTCTGGGTAAAATATTTCTGTGTAGAGGCACTGAGGGGAGTCCAACATGAGAACTTGGTGTAAAGAAAGAAAATAGTTCATGAAGAGCACTATATAAGTCCTTTAATAGTTGCTAAATCTATTTATCAATCAGTCTATTTTAAAATATAAAATGTTACATTAACAGTTCCTGATTGTATGCCAGTGGGGTTGCAAGGAAATCTGACAAATGGGACTAATAATCCATCATACAAAAAAATTGTAAATAATTTACAAAAATACTGGTTGTGTGTTCTGTTTTCCTTCAATCTGTACAGTAGGCAAGTGGGGAAATTAATATATATTTGATTAGTAGTAAGAAATATACATTACTGCAAGGGAAAATTTTAATAAAGACCGATTGGTGAATATAACTTAGTACATGAATAATTCGTTTGTTTAACACCCTCTAGAAAGCTATTCATGAAACTCAGATGTTCAGGGATGCCAGAGAGATACAATTCTGTCCTCAGGTCAAAGCTGAGTCCCCTGCTCCATGCACCAACCTAGTTGCAAGGATATAATAAGGGCGAGATTTAACCCCGGGAGCTCCCAGGAGCAGGCCTGACAGTTGGGTTCTTACTGAGAAAGACAAACAGCTTCCGCAGGGAGGCCCGGCGCCCTTCAGTGCCCCTTAAGGAAAGCAGGGTTCTCAGTGCCTGAGTCACTACGCTGGCGACCCCTTGCCACCTCCCAAGGAGACAGAAGAGGGTAGAAAGAGGCTTTTAATCCTGCCTCCCCAAGTTGGGAAGGTGTCGAAAGTGTAAGCAGAATAAATTCTCCTTGAAATAGGTGGTAAAGGCAAAAATTATTTCTTTTCCTAAAATGGGAAACTAATATTTTCCACCATTCTGGTCCAAGGAAGCGAGGGCAATACATCTTGGTGCTACTTCTGTAGACAGTCACCTAAACTAGAAATAACACATTTAGAAGTAAATGACTCTAAAACAAAACAAGGCTTGCACATTAAGCTCCCTTTGCTTTTCAGCCTTCTTTCCAGACACAGCTCTCATCATGCCTGGACAACATTTATTAACACTATGTCACGATGCAAAAGATAATAATCTCTATGTTGATGGCTCCCATGATATATTTGTATGTCCTCAGCATTGACACAAAAGAGATACAGAAGTGGATACAAAAGAGAGCAGAGGATCCACGTTTAAACAATTGAAAATCCTTTGTTGATTATTATGAAAACCTAATGTGTGTGTTTTGTTTTGTTGGTCACTTATTATAATTATTATTGTTATTATTATTTTGCTTCATGGTGCTGAACATACATGGCTCTTACCTTTATTTTCAATTATTCCATGCATTAGGTAAGATAAACTCAGTGACAGATCCACAATTCCAGCAGCCCCTCACTGTACTAAACTAAGGTTACTCAGAGTTGGATTGTTCTGGACTACTGCAAATTTTCACCATAAATGCTTTAAATAAATATATTGAGGGGACTCTTGGTTATTACTCTAATCACTTAAAAAAGCCTAAATTTTGAAATATGGAATATATGTTTGTGGTTTGATGCAATATAAAAGTTTACAACTGCTACATTTGTAATATGACTTTTAACACATGTTTGTTTCTGATGAAAAATTTTACAGAAAATTCTAGAATACCAAAACGAGTCTAAATACATGTTTTGAATTTCCATAATTATCAGTTTTTAGGACACATGTTGCATATTCCATAAAGAAAATTACCTCTTAAGTTTTAAAAACTGTCAATATTTCAATTCCTCTAAGAACACAAGGAAAAGAGCTTTATAAGAGATACATTTCTCTTAAAATGTTGACCAAGAAAGTTCTTAAAAACATTTTTTGTGTGTGTGTTTTCTTTCCCTCGATGGGCAAATAAAAAGGTATCGATTGCCCATTTGTATAAATTTTTCATTGAGGGAAAACAAAACAGAACATAGTTAAGCATTTTAAAACTCATTACATAATTAACACTTTCAACAACAGTAAAATCAAAGCTAATTACCAGTATTTTGCTCAGTGAACCTCAAACCCTTACTCTGGGAATCAAGGTCACTGTTAACATCTGCTTATTCTATGGGCACTAATGATTATTTTTCACATATTCAGTTTCTGCCCTAAGACTAGAACCTGATTATAATAGACAAGGAGAGAATCATTTTACAGTACAGTTTAATTGTATCAACACGCCCGTAAGCATCTGCGACACAGTGAAAGCTACATACACTGGTGAAACAACGCTAGGAGTTGTAGCAGAGATCTTGATAACAAAATGAAATAAAGACCACACCAAATCTCTAGAATTTTGAAGTAGTCAAACACATACAGTATGATGCTTTTAAATAAAAATGGGGCATCAATTTCCAATTAATATGCACAGCTACAGTTCATTTTAGAAGTTATTAGCTACTAGAAATAAAGTCTTTCATTTTATTAAAAAGGTTAGATAAATTAGCATACATTCATAAGCATGAGGTAAAAGAAATTATTTTCTCTTTTTATTGCCAAGTTATTTTTTATTTAATAATTAAGAATAGTTTATAACATAATTCAGATAATAAAAGGTATCTAATTTCCATTTGGGAAGGAATGGGTAGCAGAAATAACTCATAAGGCAGGGTAGTAACGGTACATATGGTTAGATATTTTTATATTAGTTTCACTTTTTCAAAAATGAAAAGAAATTTAACTAAGATACAATTTTGCCAACAGGGTACAGTGCCAAAGTATTAGAGTCAAACACTTGTCTTATTATCAAGTTTTTTGTGTGTTTTTTTAAAATCTGGATACAGCTCTTCCCCCCCCCCCCCCATTTTTATTAAGTGAGGCTGCATATCCATTCTCTACTGTTATTTGCAAAAGAAAATATCAGGAATAGTTATATTTATTATAAGGTTTAAATTGTATTGTTGGCCCCCCAAACCCCCACCGTTGAGTCATGTATGTAAGTCACGTATTGTCCTCCATTACTATTGACGTGAAACAATGATTTTACATGAAGGGGACTTTATTAAATCTTTATCAGAAAAGTCATACCAGAGAAGACCTATATGTAAAAACTAGATACGAAAGAGACCATTTTTACCTTGCAGCATTTTAATGGGTGGTCTTAATTGTAAACAACGAAGGAAAGGTGGCCTGATCTGAGACGGCACCTGCCCAAAAAGCAACTTTGCTATGAAACAAGGAGTCATTCCCCATAGGCCAGGCTCCCTTGTTTGTATAGTACTGATGGAAAATGACTGCTGAGCCCACCGGCATGGCTCAGCAGTTGAGCATCGACCTAGGATCCAGGAGATCGGGGTTCGATTCCCGGTCAGGGCACAGGCCCGGGGTGCGGGCTCCATCCCCAGTGGGGGGCGTGCAGGGGGCAGCTAATCACTCTCGTCATTGATGTTTCTCTCTCTTTCCCTCTGCCTTCCTCTCTCTGAAATCAATAAAGATATTAAAAAAGGAAAAAAAGACTGCTGAAAACTGGCCCTTCCTCTAACAAATATCTAGTGCACACCCTGCCCCTGCCCAGGACACCCTCAGCCCCATGCTTGGGGAGGACAGAGGCGGTGGTTCCAAACCACTCTCTGATTTGAAGGAGCTCATGAGTTAGTGGCCACAACTAACTGAAAATGATTTATAACCCATTGTAGCTTCTTTCCACACTTTCTTGGCCCAGAATTTCACGGGAAGGCCGGCGGACTCCGTTTCTGAGTCCTGCTGCGTGGACGCCTGTCCCTCCCGGGTCCCCGATGCCCCGTGGCGGACAGAGCGCCCTCCATCGGGGGGTAAATGCGGGCAGCCGGGCAGCTTCGGAAAGCTCTCTGCCAACTTTTGCTTCATTGTTATGGGACTTTGCGAACAGCGCCTGGCTGTGGCGGGATGGAAGGTCTCTCCACGGCAAGAGGAACTGATAAAGACCACAGAAGAGGAAAAGGGAAAAGTTCTGTAGGTTCTTAAATGGAAATTGATTTCCGCCATTGACCATGAAACAAGCTCATCAGTAACACGGCCTTTAGAAGGAATCCGATTGTTTCCTCTTACGGTAGGGTCTGAACTTGGAGAGGAAACATAAGAGGAAAATCAATCCTGTTACCACAAGTAGCTTAGTCACAGCATAGTGATCCAAGAAAATACAATTATTTAAGAGGCCATTGTAACCACTCAATGGATCGCCTCCAGAAAACGAGCTGCATTCTTCAGAAACATATGGGTTCAATTTTTAATTCTTCCCTTCTTTATGTATGTACCTATTAAGAGAGACACCCTTAATTCCTTCAGTCACATAGTAAACACAAAAGAAAATGGATCTGTGCAAATTCACTAGCAAAAGCGGGGAGATTGTCCAAATCACAGCCCATGCTGGTGATTTATCTCTGTATGTAAATGACGTGTTATTTTATTTACTTAGCACTTATGCATAATAAGGTTACAGGACTAACTGTGATACACAAATCCCTGGTTTCATGAAGCTTGTATTTTAAATGTGGGGGAGAGAGGCAGATAAATAAGAAAGTAAAAATAAATGACGAAAGGCATTTCCAATAGAGGCAAGTGGGAGACCTGACCTTGGAGCAGAGGACCATCTCCGTCAAGGGGAGGCAAAAAGCTGAGGCATGATTTCCATGGTGAAGGAACATAAAGAAGAAACTCCCGTGTGGCTGGGTGTGATTCAGCTGGAGTCGTATTATGAATTCACATGGGCAGGGAATGTAGTCGCCAACTCACCCATGACCATGGAAACCCTGGTCGGGAGCTTAGGTCTCACTGAGAGCAAGTTTGGAAAGGGAAAGATCTGGGGGGCGGATAGTAGGGGGATAACATTTGATTTACGTGTTCAGAAGCTCACGCTAGCTGATGTATGAGGAATAAAGAAGCATCAGGAATCAGGACCTTACACTAGTTCAGGGGAACGATGTCTGTGGCTTGGACTATTGTGATAAAAGTTTCGTTACAAAGTTATTTGTAGAAAGTATTTTTTGTTTAAAAGCTTTTTTAAAATTTAGACTTTTTTTTTTTTAAATTGGGCTGGGGCAGTGGCATTAAAAATCACTGAATGTGAGTTAATGAAATACGAAAAGTAGAGAGCACTGTAGATATATCCTCAGAGGAAAAGAAGCCACAGAGAAGCAAACGCCCAGAATCAGCCACCGAGCCCTCAAAACGCCGCAGTCCATGTCGCTCGTATCCAATGCCAAGAGTCTATATGTTCGAGGTCTTCTAGTTGCAATAAAAACGACGACCAGGCCCACTGCTTCCCGTGAGCCGCCCGCCCTCCTGCTTCACTCCCACCCCGCCTGCACGTCGATCGTCCTAATGATTCGCAGCCGTCGTCGCATCTCACTGAGCACCGTGGGAAGGCCACTGACCTCAAAGCAGGTGGATCTGGTCCCCACGCTGCCTGCAGTGACCTTAGGAAGTTCTTAATGTTTCTAGACCTTAACATCTTAACAACCTAATAACGGTAATTATTATATCTGTAAGAAATATGTAATCTTGCAGTACCTTGGCCCAAACTGGTATCTTTCCCTCCCGATTTGCCATTTCTCCCAGAAGCTTTATATATTTTCCCAGAGAATTCACTGCGACCACGGAGTCAACTCATAGCAGCTACTGAACAGTGAGAACAGGGCGATGACTCGGGCTCCACATAGTTGATCTTAACAATCCCCGGACATCCCGGAGCAGCCATCGAGCCGCATCTCACTGCTTTGTCACCTGGATCCATTCTGCATTCTTGGCACTGTTTCTTCATTTTATATCATGCTGTGGTATATGTATGTAGTATACAGTACAAGCTTTTTCTACATTTCCGTGGTAAGTACTTACAGCTCCTCAAGATAAATACTTGAGCACTGCAGAAATGAGATAAGGATTGCCCGTTAGCACAATCTGGGATACTCCTGGACTGATACTATGAATCAGATATTCACTGTTTCTGAAATCTGCCATTTACAGTAGAGTTCAACGTAAGAGAACTAACAAAGGACATTTTTACCACTGATAACAATCTTAATCCCTGTAAAATAAATGAAAGGCACACGTTCACCTCAGGTAGCAGAGCTAAGCAGGCAAAAAATTCAAACTTTTATAAGGAAGGTTTTAGAAAGTTTATTACAATTAGAGAAGTGTTTCAGGGACAAGAAGTTCATCTAGATTTTGCTCAGTTATTTTAACAATAAGGCACCAGTGTTAGTGGTATGAATGAAAAAGCCTTAACCACAGATTGTACAGAGCCCTGAGTTAGAAAGGAGAGGAAACTCTGTATCAAAATATGATTTTAAAATCTTAAACAATTTTATACAAGTTAATAATATCTTCCCCAAATGCAACTTATATTATAAAGTTACGCTTAAACTGGACATTATGATCCATATTAAATTGACTACATTTTAAGTTATTTTCTTACAGCTCCCATTTGCAATTATATTTGACTTCCATGTTAAAAAATCTTTTGGCAATTAAAAATCTTAATAGCTAATGTCTTGTTATATTATTACCCAAACAATATACAAATTAATGCAATTCCCATCAAAATCCCAACGTCATTTTTCAAAGAAATAACATTAAAAATCATCAGATTTGTATGAAATCTGATTAACCAAAGCAATCCTTGGGAACAAAAAGAATGAAGCTAGAAGCATCACACTCCCTGACTTCAAATTATATCACAGAACAATGATAAAACAGCACGGTATTTGCAGAAAAACAGACACACACACCAATGGAACAGAATTAAGAGCTCAGAGATAAATCCACATGCATAGGGGCTAATGATTTTTTTACAAAGGAGCCAAAAACATACAGTGGAGACAGGAAGCCTCTTCAATCAGTGGTGCTGGGGAAACTGGAAAGCCCCGTGCAAAAGAATGAAACCAGGCTACAGCTTGTCCCCACGTACAAAAAGTAATTCAGCATGGATCAAGGCCCTAAACATAAGATCTGGAACAATAAATTACATAGGAAAAAGCACAGGTACTAAACTGATGGACCTTGATTTTAGATAAAATTTTATCAATTTGACCCCAAAGGCAAGGGAAGTAAAAGCAACAATAAACAAATGGAACTGTACCAAACTAAAAAGCTGCACAGCAAAAGAAACAGCCAGCAAAACAAAAAGGCAACAACCAAATGGGAGAAGATATTTGTAAACAACAGCTCCAATAGGGGTTTAATATCCAAAATATATAAAGAACTCATACAGCTCAATAGCGAATAAACAACAAATTAAAAAATAGGCAGAGGACCTGAACAGACACTTCTCCCAAGAAGACATACAGATGGCCAACAGATACATGAAAAGATGCTCAAACTCACTAGCACCTAGGGAAATGCAGATCAAAGCCACAATGAGAGACCACCTCACACCTGTCAGAGTGGCTGCTGTCAACAAGACAGGTAACGACAGTGCTGGAGAGGCTGTGGGGGAAAGGGGGCCTCCCTCACCGTGGTGGGAATGTGGACTGGCACAGCCACTGTGGAAGACAGAAGGGAGGTTCCTCAAAAATTAAGAATAGAGTTACCATATGACCCAGCAACCCCTCTCCTGGGTATCTACCCCCCAAAATTGAAAACATTTATTTGTAAAGATACACGCACCCCTATGTCCATTGCGGCATTAGTCACGGTGGCCAGAACATGGAGACAACCAAAGTGTCCTGCGATAGAGGACTGGATAGAGAAGATGTGGTGCATGTACTCAGTGGAACACTACTCAGCCATGAGAAAAGATGAAACACTGCCATTTGTGACAACATGGATCGACCCTGAGAATATCATGCTAAGTGAAATAAGTCAGTGAGGAAAAGCTAAGAGCCATATGACTTCACATGTAATTATTTCCAGGAAAAATATACTTGATATGGATAGTGCTCCAGTGCCATGTTTGAGAGTCCATGGCAGCTGGAGATGATAATAGACAGATGATAGATGATATAGGTAGATATAGATAAAGATAGATAGATGATAGATAGATAATAGATAGATAAGATAAATGATAGATGATATAGGTAGATATAGACAGATGATAGATTGATAGATGATAGATAGATAGATAGTAGATAGATAAGATAAATGATAGATGATAGATGATTAGATGATAGATAGATAGATGACAGATAAATAGATAGATAAGATAAATGATAGATGATAGATAGGCTTAGAGATATAATTTTGAGATAATGTAAATTTGGGTTAGCACAGTGATGCTTAGATACAGTGAAAATGAGGCATCTCCCAGATCGTTCCTAGTCCTGTAATAAATTCATGGCCCCCAAAGGACTTAAAAGGTCACAACCTGTTGTGAGTGTTCCATTACCTGTCCTGTGGAGATGCCAGAAAGGCCTGTATTGGGAAATAGGTCTTTGGCTCAGACTGTACTATATGAAGCAACAACTTGGAGACCCCAGAAGCAACCTAATAAAAGTAGTCATTGTAACTTATCACTGAGGAAAGAAACAGAAATAAGGCTTGGGTGCCAGGGTAAGATCTAAGGGATGAAGAAAGTGCCAAGAGGCAGGACATGGGGCAGATTAAATGGGGACCCAGGTGACGAGCTGTACTTGTACCAGGAAGCCTGCGGCTTGCCCCATGCTGAGCTCTGACCACTATTAGACTCCTGAGAACACAGGTGCCTGGCTGGGCTGCTGTTACCAAGGACTCAACATTCAGGTGACTGCATCATACAGGGCCAGCGGGCACCACATACGCCAGAAATAAGTGCCAACGGGCGATCCAAAGTGTGTGCTTGAGCTCATTTACTTCGTGAATTCTATGAGCCCCAAATTCTCTATATCAATTTTTCGTCTTCTTTTTCTAATTTTTATTTTATTTATTTATCTAATCCTCACCATAGGATATTTTTTCCATTGCTTTTCAGAGAGAGTGGAAGAGAGGGAAGGAGAAAGAGATATAGAGATGATAGAGATAAAGAGAGAGATAGAGATAGATAGATAGAGAGAGAGAGAGAGAGATAAAGAGAGAGAGGAAGGGAGAGAGAAGCATCGATGCGAGAGAGACACATCAGTTGGTTGCC
This sequence comes from Miniopterus natalensis, assembly GCF_054644295.1. Lineage (NCBI taxonomy): Eukaryota > Metazoa > Chordata > Mammalia > Chiroptera > Miniopteridae > Miniopterus > Miniopterus natalensis. The sequence goes on from NC_142081.1 coordinate 169,608,345, forward strand.
TCCCGCATGCCTGCAACCATGGTACCCACCCTTGGCTGGAATCGAACCCCAGACCGTTCAGTCCATGGGCCAACGCTCTAACCACAGAGCAAAACCAGCCAGGGCTCTATGTCAATTTTGTTTAACATGAAGAAGTTCCATCCACACATTTTGAAAGTTACATATTCTATTGAATCTTAATTTTTTAAAATATAATTATGTATGAAATAAAGCATTCAGGAATGAAGATGCTTATACTTTATTTAATATGCAATACAGTTTTCCCTGTTACACTCAGATAAATTTATTACTAAGAACAGTAATTTAACAGATACTTGGCAGAAATGAATTAATTCATGTTCTGCTCTGCATCATTCCAAAGTCTAATTCTTGAGCCAAGCCTATGCTAAACATTCAAAGTAATATGTTTTTTAAAGCTATTTCAGAATCGTGGGGAATATATACTGAGTGCCTGAGAGGTAAACTGTGGTATATATCATATCCTAAATATGCCAAGGCCAAGCGACTATAATTTGTTCACTTAGTAAGCTCTTTGGAATTTCAAATGTATTTTAAACAAGCTGGTGATTGAGAATATACATTTTATTAGTGTGATTAAATATGACACTATCATATATTACAGTGTAGGCCAGTCCTAGCCTGATGACTTATATGTGAGAAATGATATAACAGGAAATATTTTATGTGCCCTGAACATTTTTTCTTTATCTCATTGAAATTATGTCACAATTTATCATTATTTAAACAACATATGGTAGTGGTAGACTGTGACATATCTTCAAAGAAGACTAACAAATGGGCTTAGCGGCATATATCCAGCCTTGGGGAAATCCATATCTCTTTAATTCAAAAAAGGAATACATAAATTTATAGAATGGACTGAAAATTTCATAATTTAAAACGCTTGTAACATTATGTGGGGGGAAAAACCCAAAAGTTATTAGCTGGTAACAAATCATTGGTATATATTTTATATGATCTGTCAATATGTTGGTAATAAATCTTTACATGGGGAAGAATTGAAGAGGTAGATATTAAAAGAGGGCCAAACATGGCAAGTGCCTTTGAAATTATCAAAGCATATTTCTTTAACTTCATTCTAAAATTGTAGTTATCCACATCTTACCCACATTCTGAAAGCTATTAGGACATTTTCCAGAATAATCCAGATTGTAGTGCCTTAAAATTTCCTTTTCATTGAAAATATAGCCTTTGGAACAGCAAAAACGGACTTCATTTCTTTAAATTGTCCAGCACTAGTTACTCAAATAACATTTATACTAGAAAAAAATAATGTATTTCTCAGGTATAACAAGTGAGATTACCTTACTTGAAATATGTTTCGAAACCATTGGCAAAAATATTTTAATTCATTATTTTTAAAAATGCAGAAATTTTATGGAAAATAAAAGTTATCAAAAGTTGAAATGTATTAACCAACCTCTGGCAATATACCTGTACTTTATAATGAACTATACAACAAACAGTAACTTCATAAAAGGACATTTTGACTTGTGTTGATCTAAATGTTTAAAACCACAATTTACTTTTGCAGAAGAACAGGATTAGGGGTAAGGCGCCAGCTTTTAAAGACAAAAGAAAGTAACTTGTTTTTTTGACTTGGTTTTTATTGTTTATCCTTCGGGATGCCCACTCCTCCCCGCCCTGGCCCAGGCCCTGCCCTCGCCCTCCCCGCACTGCTTTCCCACCCGTGGGTGCGCAGGTCTCACCCAGCAGAACGGCGCCCGCAGCAAAGGACAACCATCCGTCCCCATCCCACGCAAGCGCCGAGACGCACGCGACGCGGTTTCGGACCCCGAGCCGCGGCCCCGGCCGCCCGCGCCGCCCTCCGTGCCCTTCCCGCAGCGAGCCTCACTTGTCCCGGCGTTCGCTCAGGCCCCGCCTTCCCCGCCCGCCCTCAGCGTCCCTGCCTTTGTTAATCCCGCCCCCAGCCGCGGTGGAGCCGCTGTTAGCCGCCCCTATCAGCAGGGACCATGGCGCTCTGTGCCGCTTAGCAACGGCCCCAAAGCAGCAGGGAAAACAAGAAAAGCCCCCCCCCCCCCCCCCCATGCAGCAACACCAGCCCCCCGCCTGCGGCCGCCCTTGCTACCCAGGCCATCCCTCAGGCCATCGCTCACAGGTTCCACCCCGGTGACAGTCACCAGCAAAAGGCCTGCCCGAGTAAGGGGACATGTGCCCATCTTTACCTCGCTCAGCCTTGAAACTGTAACAAAGCGGCAAACTCAGCTTTTCTTCCCTAAGAATCCGAGTGGCCTTGGGCCGGGGGACTTTCCCACGCTGACACGCTCCGTGTCGCAGAAGCAGCGGCAGGGGTGTCTGAAGAACCGCCCCACGGTTTGGGACCCGAGGCGCTGGAGGCTAGATTTGCAGAAACTGGGCTGCGATGGGCGGGGGTGCAGGTGGGGAGCTTTTGTCTGCCTGTTCTGAGGGTAGCAGACCGACCTCGGTTTTTGATGTCCTGAATTTGTGATGTCCTATTTGATTTCTCCTTGACACTCTTCTCTTATAATTGATAACTCAGATTAATAATAAGAGTTAACAATTATTTAACACTTATTATATGCTAGGTATTCGTTTAAGCTCATTAATTTTCAATGAACATCCATCCGTATTATTCAAGATTTATTTTATAAGGATGTTTGACTTGGCAATTTCTTATCCAAGGTCATTGAGGCCAGAGCCTCAATTTTTAGATTTCAAAAATTATAAGGTTGTATAAATATTAGTACAAGGTATATGCAATATATTTTATAATCACTTTCAGTGGGATCTAGGGTAGCATTCTGTAATTGACCATATTATTACATTTTCAGGGAAACAAATATCTGCAGTAAGAGGGATAAAAAAGACTGTAATTAGCCTGATGTCAGTTCAGGTTTTACTTTCAAGTAGTAACTTAAAAACTTAAGATTTTTCAGATTTGTTGGTTTTTAAATGTTCAGATAAAGCTGTAGGCCTACACAAACTATGCACTTTTGGAATAAAACAAAACTGATGCTGACAAACTACCCTTCTCTATGGATGAATGCTCTGGATTACAACTCAAAAGAGAGCATGTCCTTAGGCACCATACACATTTTTTTAAAATATTTAATCCATTTCTAGGGTACCATGGCATGCATGCTTTGACTGTATAATTTAAAACATTATTTCTAAAGCTTTCACTAAAAAATGAAATCTTATTTGATTGACAAGTGCTAGTATTTCAGTTCCTGTCATAGATTAATATTGATTAAACGAAACAATGGCTTATGACCATTAAGGAAAGATGAAAGGGGAATAATGCATAAGCTATGCAAGAACTACTCACAAATTAATGGTTCATTATGAATTATTGCCCTCATCATTTGTCTATGCCCATGATAATTAAAACTCCCTTAGAATAGAATGGTTTAAAAAATAACCTTAAGTATTGAACCAAATAAACGAGACCAAAAATTGAGTTCCTTTCACTTCAAGGCACACAAGGAATTGCCATAAAATATTAGACTCCACAGAGTATTTTTTAAAATGTTTTTGAAAACATTGTATCTCAGTGCTTGTCAGGTACCCTGAATTCCCAAGTAAGTGGAAGGATCTACTCTTTTTAAAAACAGGCTGTATTTTTTAGAGTAGTCTTAGGCTCAGAGCAAATTTGAGCAGAAGGTGCAGATGGTTCCATACATCCTCAATCTCTACTCACGCATAGCCTCCCACACTGTCAACATCTTTCACCAAAGTGGTGCATTTCTTGCAATAAATGAACCTACATTGACATATCATTATTACCCACAGTCCATAGTTGGTTTTGATAGTTGGGTTTTTTTTATTAGGATACATTCTTCGAGTTGTACATTCTATAGAGTTTGACAAATGTACTATGCATGTATTCACCATTATAGTGTCATGAAAAATACTTTCACTGCCCTGAAATTCCTCTGGGTCCACTATTTTTTTATGCATTGCAATTGTGATTGAAATGTTGTGTGCCAATATTTATTTAAGATTCCCAACAAAGTTTATATTTCATATAAATGGAGTCCTTCAGGCATAAATTTTTTCATCTTTCCTGATACTAAGGCATTATCTACCTTATAGCATGAATTTAGGAAAAACTGGAAATTATTAAATGACTGAAAAGAGAAAAATATGGAGATCATTTGCTGGGTCTAATAGTAATGATCACTTGATTGATGTTTGTGACAGTCAGTCTTGT